>NC_050175.1:10576367-11208867 GCF_008315115.2 Sander lucioperca
TAACTCGTTCATTGTAGTGGACAAAGCCGTTTCAAACAACTGGTGTTCATCTGATGGAGTTCATCCGTAGCCATCTTGCAATGTTTACTAATGACTTTGACGTCGCAGCGCTGTAGTCATCTGTTTAGCTCGCCTCTGGCCCGCCTATATCAGATATATCGATGTGATTGGTGCAGCTCGGCTACAAGGGCATAGTTAATGAGCATCATTACTGAATGCCAGAGTGACTCACTGAGCAAATTCAAATTGTGCTCTCGTGAGAACTCTGGATTTCCAGGGTAGGAAAATTTCTGCCGGTCACAGACATGTTACGATGGAATCAACCGGACCGGACTCCAGCCTCCAAGCGACGGGAGTGCCAACCAACCTAATTAACTGCCTAACTATAAATCGAGGAACGTCTGTGTGTGTGTGTGTGTCTCCCGCATGTGCAGTACAGCAGCGGGGGCAGGTTTAAACAAGCAACTAGCGACAAATCTAGCAACTTTCTGTAGAAGAGAGACACCAGTATTGTCCGGAGAGAGCGAGGTCCCTCTTGCAGCCACAACAGTCACCTCTCTCTTTCTCTTCTGACTGAGGTACAGCAGTGAGCCTATGGGCCCGTCTTGTAGTGGGCCACACCTTGCATGGCAGCTCCGCAACCATCGGTGTATGTGAGGGGGTGAATGAGAGACTAATTTACCATCGGATGAGTTGCTCTTGAGAGCGCTCTGAACGGGCACGCCACCCGACAATGCTGCAAGCAGCAATACTGGGAACCAAGCGTTTTATAACTGCATTTTGTGTCACATGTTTGTGAGAATTTACACACTAAAGTTGTGAAAAAAATAATACTGGGAGCAATTGGCCTGTTCCGAACAGGCATGCGCTCCAAACGGGCACTGCACTTGTTTATATAAGAAGGCAGACAGTGCCATTTTTATAACCTGCTCTGTGTCACATATATTTGACCCCACAAACATAAAAACCACATCAACGCATCTGGCAGAGACTTTTCTCTCTGGTGATAAAACTATTTTGGTGATTGGGCTCACGGTTTTCGACTACAAA
Organism: Sander lucioperca; assembly: GCF_008315115.2. Classification (NCBI taxonomy): domain Eukaryota; kingdom Metazoa; phylum Chordata; class Actinopteri; order Perciformes; family Percidae; genus Sander; species Sander lucioperca. Next base: position 10,577,418 of record NC_050175.1, read on the forward strand.
GGAGTTTGAGAAGTGTAATCTACATTAAAGGGCTTTTCTGACCTGTCTAACATGTTGTCTGCCCCTCCCTCTGTGCCGCAATCTCCATAGCAACCACTGCTACCACACACACACACACACACACACACACACACACACACACACACTGGTGTTTGTGTTTGGCCTATATCGTTCCTCCATTTTAAACATCGTAAACATTAGGCTATATATCAGCGTTTGGCCTCTGAATCTCAAATACAGAAATGAGAGGAGCCAGCTCCTCCATTTTATGTCAAACAGCAGCTTTAAGGTACCTCAGCACCTGCGTCACTAATGATAAAAATGATGTACCTGTTGTGACGATAGCCTTTGCTCAACCATTGTATTTCCTCTCTCTCACTGACACATGGTATCACACGAATGTAATGTTTATTCTAAGGTGCATTAGACTAAACAAAGAAGTGAAAGTTCTGTTTAAGTTTTGGGAAAGAAAGCTGTGGTGGATAAAAATCCTACATAAGTCAAACACAAAAACAAGTTCAAATGTATCATAGATTGCCAAATACAAGTTGGCAAAATTCATTTTCTATTATTAAAATGAATGACTCACTTACTGTAAAGAGACAGCAGCAGAGTCAGTGCTGTAACAGTGAAGGGGAACAGGGTGATGCAGTCGAAAAAGAGCTCGCCCAACAACACCCATCCGGGTTTAATCCCTATAGTCACGGAGCCTCAAGATAATCTGACCTTGAACACAACTTGTTTTTTCACTGCACTGACAACTTCTAATTGGTCCAAGCACCTGTTTGGAGGGAGCTGGAATCTGCGGGGACAATGTGAACATATAATGCAGGCAACTTCCTTCTAATGAAGCTCCAGGTATAATTCCGAGGAAACCTTAATGAATGAACAAATATTTCGCTAAACATAATGGATAAACAAATTAGCTAAATTTAATGGATAAACAGTTGAAATAGTTAGCTAAACATAATGTATAAACAGTTAGCTAAACATTATGGAAAAACAGCAAAGAGACCTATAGATTGACTTTTAGATAATTAATACAGCCAGTATGTTAACATGCACACCAATATTCCGAATTTGATACAGGTCATGTAAACATATTCCGGTTAGATGTTCCGAATAAGGCCTTTTTCCGAATGTAGCATTTTCCAATTAAGACGTGGGATATCTGTATAGTTGTATAGTTTAACCTGTACTAATGTCTTACTGCTTCCTGCTGCTCTGGTCTAAAATCATCTGGCCAAAGGACTACAGTTGAAAATTAGCTGGCTGGCTAACACTGGCACATTTACAGAAATGTTGATGAATGTGTGTTGTCCTTTATAAATAAAGAATACGAATAAGAATAAGAATATTCTGGTATTATTCGGATTTTAGAAGCATTCTTTGAACATGTATACAGCGCATTCGGAATATGCGTCTCAATCAGGGTTTTTACCGCAGTTTACGGCCTCTTGCCTGTTTACGGCTTATGGTCAGCTCTGTGCGTTGCTATGGTTGCTGTACACAAACCAACCAGCCAACAGTTTGCAAGGCTGCAGACCCGATAAGAAGGAGAAACACAGCTACTTGTAAACATTATCAAAGACTTGGATATCAACAGGTTTTTGGATAGTGCACACATCGCTACGCCGACCTTTTCAAGAAGCTGGTTGAAGAAATGAAAAATGAACGCTGTGTTCACACGGTCCAACAAGTCTGCAACCACTGGTAAACTTTGAAAAGAATCGTATTTTGCACGGCTACGTGTCAACAGGAATATAAGTGGAATATTCACTTTCATTAGCCATGTAAACAGCTTGGTCAGAATATCGTCTTTTTCGGAATAAGGGCAAAAACCGGAATATTATGTGCATGTAAACGTAGTGAGTGTTAAATAACATCCAGTTTATAATCCATTCATTAGAACATTTTGAACATGACGGTTGAGGTCTATGAAGGGGTACATAAGCTTATTTCATAGTGCTGTGAGGGTATGTCAGACAAAAAAGGTTGGGAACCACTGATCAAGACCACTGAACAAGCTGTAGATTTGCACTTTTGTGAAAGGCCTGTTTCTCTTCCACCATCTGTAAGTGTGTGTGTGGTTATAAGCTTTGTCACTGGTGCAAAAGAGAAGAGAAGAATGAATTAATTGTGATTATTAATCCAAACCTAGTTTAGGCGAAGCAGGCTGTACCGGTAAAAGCACGGTACTGTAAAGCTCAAGCAAATCACAGCTGTCATCACTCTCCTCCCACAGTGTGACGGATGATGCTAACAATGAACATTTCATCTTCAGCCGCACAACGAGCTCCTATACGACAGAGATGAAGTACAACGGCCGAGATGGATTACTGCACAGTGATTTATCATGACAGGCCAATAGGAAAAATACAAATGAACAATTAGCAAATTTAGCGTTAATTAACTGCTCTCAGACAATAGATGAGCTTGTAGAGTGTGTTTGAACATGCTTTGAAATAGTCAAAGCACAAGTCTAATCGTCATGCAGTTTGTAGAATATTACAGTGTTAATTAGGGTTAATTGAATAATTTCCCTCACTGCGTACTGATTATGGATGTCTAACACAGAAGGGGCTATCTTGATTCAGCAGAATGTTTTGAATAGCGGATGTACGGCTTATGAGCCAATGCGCAGCCAATCTGAAATTCCTATACAGATCAAAATCAAAATGTATGTTTTTTTAAAAGGGCAAAATGTGTGAATAAAAACACAATATATTATTAATCCTTAAAAACAGAAGGTACATTTACTTTGTTTTTGTTTTTAATCCTGTTCTACATTAAATATGAGGTAGTTATTGTGTTCTGCAACAAACCAAGACAATAATAGACTGTGGAGTTTGCCTGGTTTGAACCATACTCACATCACTTGTGTTCTTCATTCAGCACCTGATTTGGGAACACGTTGTTTCCCACACCGTCTCCTCATGAGAGATAATGCAATTTAGCAGGCAATACAATGCCGTGTGAGACCTGGATGACATGCATCCCTCGTCCCAACACTGGCTTAAGAATTAAGACCCACAAGATCTGCTTTGTTACGATGCACATATGCTCTCACTCACACACACACACACACACACACACACACACACACACACACATGTGTCAAAGTCAAAGTCACCAAATCCAATTGCAATCAGAAAAATTCTATTTGGCCCAAATCCTTGAAATGATGAGTTGATTTGAGTAGAAGTTCCAAAAATATGAAGTGTTGGTAAACACAATAGCATCTAAACTATGCCAGCTTAATTAGATGGTAACAGTAAGGTAAAGAGTTGCACCTGCTGAGAGAAAATGACCTGATGCTGCTCAAACAGAGGGAAAGCCAATTACAGTAATAATAGTTTGAGTAGAAAAAGGAGATATTTGGACATTTTCCCCTTCAATATATGTATATTTCCATATATCATGGAAGGTTGTACGCCTCTCTGTGTGTGTTTTTGTGTATGTGTCCACAATGTGCGTGCACACTACAAAGAAATAGGATGATGCCATCATCCAGGGAGTTGGCAGCAAATATCTGGCTAACAAATGATGATGTGAATACATGGGCTCATAAGCCTATAAATCAGACTTCCCCCTACAAATTAATAGGGTTCACAGTTGACGGCTGAGGAGTAAAATCGTAAATTATGTTTGACACATGAAAATGGCATGACAACTGGAGGGCAGACCTGTAACAGACAAATTCCCCTGCCTGTTAGTTTTTGGATTCTTGTTTTAATAGAAATGACATGCTAACCTTTTGTATAAAAGAGTATTATTAGTTTAAAACAGTATATCACAACATATTAGGGTACTCTTTATTGATTGGCACCTTGATAATATATCTTATACATCTTAACAATATGGGGAGGGGGGGACATGTATTTAATTTTTTGCCGTTCTAAAAATAACAAATCTTTGAAGAGAACTCTCTATGTCCTCTTAAAAGTTGATTTAATATTTTTAAAATTTTATTTCTTCCATCCATGTATTTTTGTGACAGAGAAGTAACACGTCTGTGCATCCGCATCACATTACAAACAACTCTGAAATGGCAGTGCAGACTTATTGTACAGCGACATGAGGATGACAGCGAAGATGAAGGAGAAAAAATTCAGTAAAAAGAAGTAAAAGGATAAAAAGAGACAGCAGGAAACAAGAGCGAAAAGAGGGGGAGGATGGGAGGAAGGCGGAGTGGGGTGCGTCAGTGTGGGGGGCTAATGGTGGGGGTACCAAGGTTGCAAGCAATTTCTCTTTGTTATCAAGTGAAATGACTCTGCAAATATGACAATAAATCACAGTGGAAATCAATCTGAGAGGAGGCGACTGTGAGCCACTGATAATGCATCAATCAATATTTAATGTTTAGACTTTAATTAATCCACAGGCGCCAAGCATTCTTTAAGTGACAAAGGGGGAGGGGAAACGAGCGGGGAGTGCTTTTGCATAGAATAGCTCTTATATCAAACGGAGACACTGAGCTGAACGGCCCCATCATTCGATTTCCCACAGCTTCCCTGTGTTGCTTTATTACCTCTTCTCGTATTTACGGGAGCTTGAAACAGAGTAGAATGGGAGCAAATTTAAGTGTTTGGTCAAAATATAGAGATACGTAAATACCTTTAATGAGTACATGAATTTTTTTATCAACAACATAACATGGCTTAAATGTATCAACATCTGATCTGGATCCACTCCAAGTCTTAGTAACGAGTCTTAGGTTGCTGGTCTTTCTTGTTTCTCATTGTGTTTCAATAATTATAATAAATGACTAATCAATGAATGTACTCAAATAATTAGTCTTTGCAATTTTAGAAATGATCATCAACAGTATTGTTTCTCGTCTTTAGTCTCATATTTTAGTTAACAAAGGGTGTCAGCTAAATACACAATGTCGGATTTATTGCCCTTCCTTCACATCACTGTGCCTTCCCTGCTGCAGAATTACGTTCAAACTTGAAGAAACTCATACTTTTTTTGCCTTAGCAATTGTGGGAATGCAACTCTCAAGGCTGTGAGAACACTAAGACCCACCTCGATACACCACCTGCTCCGGCCTCCATACCTGCACACCGCTGACACTGTTGTAACGTCTGATTCAGGGGCTCTGTCGAACAAAAATCCCTGTCGGAACAATGCAACCGCAGAGCCGTTATGAAGGACAGCTTGAGCATGGCGCCATGCTTAGCCCTCGCCCTCTGATCATGCTGACACATCCCACAGGTACTAATTACCGAATCTACTCCACGGAGGAGTTGTGGGAGAAATAACATGGAAGACGCTTGACATTTGGATACCTGCGGTAAGATTCATGGGGATAATTGGGACACAACTGAGAGGGAGGTCCAGCAAGTCTGTTTTAGTTGATAAAATGGCTTTGGGTAACTCTCCAAGTAAGGCACATCTCCAAAAACATGACCTCAGGAGAGCACTGAGGGGGTCAGCACAGAAGGGGAGAAGCAGCACTGGCATTTCAAGTTTAAAAACTAGACAATTATTTGAGGAGTTCCCTGAGATGTAGATAAAAGGCTTACACATAAAAAGCTCCTGATATTCTTGACCGCACATATAGCGTTTGATCCATTGGGCCATTGTCCACAGATTTGCAGGTCTTTTATCTTCAAAGAGGACCCATCTGGAGCTTGGTGGAATGTGCTGCAAAATGTACCATGAACAAGCCATTCTTGAAAATCTGCCATTTAAATATCAGTCATTCTGTGTTGGAAAAGAGCTTTTACTGAATGATGATAGCTGTGGATGTTTTGTGTTCAGCAGGTGTGTTTTTGTGCTTATGAATAACTACCAGCCAACATCAACAACAAAGCTTGAATTCTTCAGATACATCTTTCCAACAGAAAATAGAAAGTACTGTAAGCTGAAAGAAGAAAAAAACAGCATTTCAACATATATTGATCGGAAATGGAGGGTTGGTGGTGGTGGTGGTGGGGTGTAAAGTATTTAACTGACTTTTATGACAGTTATTAAGTCATTTCCAGCAGCAGTGGTTTATGTCTTTGCAATAACCTCCATGAATGATGTAATGAGAGATTATGATACTTCCTCACCCGTTTATGATCTGTACCTCTTGCTTCATGTCAACACACTCATGTGTGTACCCTTGTATCAGGCTAAGCCAATATCAGACCAGTACTGGCCTTACATTTATTAAATAGGTCCACTGGATGTTGGCAAGTCTAAAAATGATGCGGGTTAATCCATGACCACTGATACATGGACATAATCTGTAAAATGTGCAATTAATAGATTTTCTTGTCACATTTTATGTATCTAATTAGTCTGTGATTTTTTGTAAACAAATTCCTTGCAGTCTTTTACGTATGTGCCTGTTTCCATGGCTGTCGAGGCAATCGCAGTATCTTAAAAGAAAAAGAAAATCAGTATTGATTGTCAAACACTCCTGGAGATGCAACCCTAAATACAGCAATTTAAAAATATATACACACAAACAGGGGTGTGAAGCTCTCACGCTGATATCTAGTCCATGCATACAGGTATGTTTTTTTAAACAAGCCTTTTCTATGTGTTTTGGCCTTTCGTACACACACAAACAGCATTTTATGGTCACTGAAAGTGAAGCTTTTGAAAAAGATTTGTCCTGGGTGAAGATTTTTAGAAGTAGTTTTAGTGTTGTCGTGTAGATTGTGGTTGTTATCTCCTTTGTGAGGCATCACAAATGATGAAACATTTCTTGCAATGGTGGCCAAAATAGTGCTGGTAAAAGGCTAGCTAGCAGGACTTTTTACATGTTTACATGTACATGTACAGTTACTCTTCCATTGTATTGAGGAATGGTCACTGCTACATAATCCAACCCTGAAACAACACAGACCCTGCCGCCAAAGTTGCCAGTTTGCATGAAAAAAATGCAGCCCTCTTATTTATTTGAATGAGGCCAGTCCTTCGACACAGCGGGGTGCAAACACAGAGGGCTTAAGCAAAAATAAAAACCTGACAAAAAAGTTGAACTTGGCACAACGCAACATGAGGTCATCTGGCAAGGTGCTGAGCCAATGAAATATGTGTAAGCGCGCTTTCCTGGTAAATTACTTTGTAACATGAACAACTTATTTCTACTGTTTACCACAAGATTGTCAGCTCAAACAATAAAATTGCTAAAACTGCTGCTGTGATAACTTTTGTTGAACAAACATAAAAAAAAAATCTTGTCTCATAGTATAAACCAATGTGCAGCTTATGGCGTCTGACAAGTTTTCAAACTCATGGGTCTGTAACTCAACCGGGACTTCTCAGATCATATTTAGTCTCGCATTGCCAGACCTTCCTCCACAGCGCTGCGGAGGAGGGTCTAGATAGTCCACACAGCATTCTGGGATGGGAGAAAAACATGCTCTGGTTTATTGGCATTTCTTTAAACCAATCACAATCATCTTGGGCGGTGCTAAGCGCCGCAGGGAGCAACAGCGCCTCTGCAAAATAGCCTCGGGAAGGAACTTGTTTGGTGAAACGTGTACGTTCAAAGGTTGTTTTAGTCGTGCAACAGAAAACACAGATTGGACAGATAGCTAGCTAGCTGTCTCAATTTACCCTGCTGAGATCTGAGGAGCAGTTAACCATAGTCCTCATAAATCCACCAGAGTTTAAAATGCCAACACAAAGAAAGCGGAAAGTAACGGACATCCAGCCGGAATGAAAGACATTCAGCAGAATGTCCAGCGGCACCTGAACAATCCTGGAAGTGGAACGTCGTGGATATAGATTATATCGTATTTAACGTCTTACCGGTACCTAAAACAATACACCCAACCCAACGCATGTGGCTTCAGTAAGAGTTTTGCCTTCACACAAAAACTAAAAAATTACTGGTTTGTATAGCGCGTTGTTGGGAAATAATCAGTTCCGGTGAAGCACACTTTGGATGTAGCATTGTGCTAACACTAGCACTGCTTTCCCTGTGTTGACTGCTCCACTTGGTAACTTGCAACCATCTGCATATTTTAAATTCCATGATGCCGCTGTGCATTGTGCATATTACTAATGGAGTAAAGATTTCAGGTAGCAGTGGACACAGCAGTCCAACATCTCTTTTAGTGTGGGAATGTTGTGGATAGCATGGAGTTACTTAGTTTCTTACTTTTTTATTTTCATGCAGAATTTGGGTCGGATTTGTGGTTCTGTATTGATGTAGCCAAATCTGACTCTCAGTTAATATTTACGTCCCTACACACAAATATATAGTATAATTATATATGTACTGTAGAAAGACACACACACACACACACACACACACACACACACACACACACACACACACACACACACACACACAAAACATGCAGTTTGAACCAGTGGACGGTAGATAGAGAGTCACATGAAACATATTTACAAACTGTCACACACAAGTTAAAAATCGGGAGGGCTCTCTTAGTTTTTCATGCTTTTTATTACAATGGCCCAGTGTACGAGAGGAGCAAGACAGTTGCCAACAGAACATATCCAATTGGTCACGGTCATTAAAAAAGAGGGACTAAAACAATCTACACCGAAACTGAGTTATTTGAGGCGGAGACAGTGGAGGAGCCACTGGTTGATATATTAGGATGTATCAGTGTGAAACACAAAGCGAGTAACGAAATAATCCAAAGTGTGAAATGCAGCAAGCTGTGGAAAGACAGGGCCATAATTTGTAAGAGGCCAAGTATGACATTGGCCCAAGAAAGACAGCACTGCCACATATGTCTTAATTCCCTCAGACATATGTGAACATGTGTAACTGTGTCATCAAATCCCCAAAATGCCACAGTCATGTCTGCAGCCAAAGCCATATCTGAGAGAAGGAGGTAATAGTAGCCTGCTGTCATCTCCTGTCACTTTTTAAAAGTGAACTGACAGACTAAACACATTCTGCTGAGAGCACACAAAACACTGTCTTTTGAGCATCTGTGTTAGACATCCATAACCTCTAATCTCATACCTCAGAAATTAACATACGCTCCATCTGTTCAAAGTTGTTTTTTGTTGTTGTTAGAGAACCTTTATATCTTTAGAAAAGTCTAAGGTTTCATTTGTTGTTTTAAACTGCTCATATTATGCTTTTTGGCTTTTCCCCTTTCCTTTATTGTGTTATATATCTTTTTGTGCACGTTAAAGGTTTACAAAGTGAAAAAGCCCAAAGTCCACCCCAAAGGGACTTACCATCTTCCAGAGAAAACACTGTTCACAAACAGCTCCAAACAGCTCTGTTGTAGTCCAGCCTTTACTTCTGTGACGAACGTGCGTCACTTTGTAACACACGTTATAATGCTCGCCTAGCTGCTAGCATGGCACTCCCTCATACTCTGCAACTGACAAGCTAGCAGTACTTACTGCGCATGTGCGACTCCCAGCAAAGATTGAACAGAAGTGAGATGTCTCACTCTGTAGCTGAAACAGAGAGCTCAACACACAGGGTGAAAAGAGGAGCTGCAGCAATGTGCAGTACAACAAAAATATGGTGTTTTCTGAAAATTAAACCACATAAACCTATTCTGGTACAACCTTTAATACAATTATGAACCTGAAAATGAGCATAATATGAGCACTTTAAATATCATTTTTCTTCATAGGAAAAGTGCTTTGAATTTTACAAATGGCTCTTTCAAGTCAAAGTTCCAAGCTCTTTGTTTTGTTGCTGCTCCCATAACACCTGGTCACACTAGAAAGTGACACAGTGAAATTTATCTGCATCCGTCTTCCAGAAATATGTGGTAAGCTTGCCTCTTACATGCTAGTTGGTTGGTCTCTGTACTGGGCCTTTGACTGCCCCCTGGCATTTTGCCCCAAGGACTGTACACCATTTCATTAATTAGAATAGAATTAATTTATTGTCATTGCACAACATTGTACACTGGAATTAGTTAGCAATACTGACGGTGCCTTCACACATATCAGTGTAAATGCATATGTGTGAATGCACCACCATTATTTTCAGTAATTAAATGAAAAAGGTAATTAAAAATAGTGACATATATATATATATATATATATATATATATATATATATATATATATATATATATATATATATTATAATATATTATGAGTTACTGAAGGGGGAAAAGGCTCTCCTAGCTAGCTAGCTTGGTTGCTAACAGGACAACAAGTTTACATAGTTTATTAAAAAAGAAATATTTGCACCATCAACTCCTGTATCATAACTGTCTCATTTGTAAGCAGTAATACTACAACAGAGAGGGGTTAAATAAAAATGCCAGCTAATAAGTTAGCCTCCTCCATTTCCTCTTCCAGTGTGTCAAAGTTTTCCAAAGTTGAACTCAATGCCAACATTTTGCATGGATTTACTAGAAATTCAATATCTGCAGCAATGACGTTGGAATAAATTGATGTTGCTGCAGAATTTTATTATAATAAATTAATATATTAATATTAATATAATAAATTCTATTATAAATGATTGTGTGACCAGGGCTTAACTTTCCTCCCTGAAGCCTGCTTCCAGTCCAGCCCATCCTCCTAACATTGGCACTACCCCAGTGTTTACCAAAGGTGACAGGCCTGCAGTCAGGGGTTAAATGGTAGACATGGGTAGCTGGACATGGGTCTGACAAACAGGATTCAATGCAGCAACTCCCTGCACACCTGTCCTGCTGAGTGTTTTACAAAGCAGAAAGCTTTCAATTTCTGCCTCATAAATAACACAATAAAGGTGAAAATAAACAGGTGGTAGTAGCTGAGTCTACTGTCTCTGACAAAACTTTCCAGCTGAACCTGAATCCGTATGATGATGTCACTCATTTTAACATCCCGTTGATTAATCCCTCTGTCAATTTGGAGCCCAAATTTGCTGCTGCGGATTTAAGAATGCACCCAAGCAATATACAAGCTGATTGCACATAAAGTCATAGACTTGGTAATGTTGGAGTGTGTGCATGTGTGTGTGTGTGTGTGTGTGTGTGTGTGTGTGTGTGTGTGTGTGTGTGTGTGTGTGTGTGTGTGTGTGTGTGTGTGTGTGTGTGTGTGTGTGTGTGTGTGTGTGTGTGTGTGTAAAAGTCTGGGTCAAGGAACTTTAGGAATGTCGTGCTGCTCTGTCCTTTTGTGCAAACTTGCTCCTGTGCCAGGACAAGGGCCTTGTCTTTAATCCATACTGATTTAGTAAACACTGACGTTGAGACCGCTGCCGGCCAACATCTAATTCTGTTGTTTTCTCCTCCAAAGAAAATGTGTATTTCTTTGGAGATGTCTTGAAGCAGATGGAAATGTGGGGGGATAAATTTAATCTGACTAAGGCTCATGCTTTGATTGGACCCCAGATTAGGATAGCAGCCTAGTATTTTCAATAATTATTCTCTAGTTGAATTAAACATATCCTCTTAACACGAAAAACATACGCTTGTCGTGCATGTCTGCCCGAACATCTGTAGGACCACTGCTTTTAATCTCAAAATATTTATTAAGCAAAGTAAGAGCTCAGCATGCGCAGATAGCTACATGGATGGAATACATTCAGTTTACAGTAGCTGCAATTAATCCGTGTTGAGATAAACTACACGTGATATGCAATTTCCTTAAATCGTCTTTCTTTTGCTTTTTACTGGCAGCTTGTACTACACAAAAGGCAGGATAATTATGTTAGAGCATTATTTGTATCATTCAGTTGATTTATTTCATCCAAAAGCAAGCCACATCCTCTCCTCCCTGCTGTCACCTTGACAATAGCCTGGAAACTTATCTCTTAGCTCGCCTGCTCGTTACTGTCTCATATCAAACCGGTATTGTGTTCCTACTTTTTTTTTGTCTTTGAGACAATCCAGTCACTGAGCTTGTGTGCTAATTGATGGCAAAGTGGCCGGGGCATTCATCCTCAGGCCCCTCTGTTTGTAGGTGTGGAGGCGTGTAGCCCCTCTTCCTGTCGTGAATTAGGACCACTTACCCAGCCCGCTTAAGCCCCATTGTTCTTTTTTATCACTGACCATTTTAATAAATCTCAGGTGGTAATCTCGCAGTGCCGCCCACCAGACACTCTTTAAATTGCATGTAAAAACAGTTACCTGCAACAACAATGGCCTCGTCGGCTGACTTTATCTGACAAGTGTTGACAAAGAAGACAGCTGCCCTGCTGGACATAAGGTCAAGCTTAATACTACCTACCTCCCCCCTACCTCCCCCCTCCTCATCTGCTCCTTCCAGGGAGTAAAAGAAGGGAAGAAGAAGGGGGGCGGTTCACTGTGTCTCCATCCTCAGATTTTATCAGGAACAACTGAGGACCTGCTCTCTTCTTATCACTGTGGAAATGACACTGTGTAATTCACTCTGTGTGTGTGTGTGTGTGTGTGTGTGTGTGTGTGTGTGTGTGTGTGTGCATGGTTTAATAAAGGGCAAAAAAAGCCCAGAGCAGCAATGAGGCAATGAAAAAAGAAGAGAAAGATTAAAAAAACATATGTTTTAGAAGTCATTAAGAGGGACTCAGTAGAGCCTGCTGTGGACTTGATTTACACTGGGCAGTAAGCTGTTGGTGGGTGTAAATAATGTATTAATTTTTAAAGAGATTTTTTTTCTCTCTCTTCTTTCAATGATAAAAAAAAAAAAAAAAAAATCTCCATCTGGTCAAGTGTGAAGTAGGACAGAGCTAGATTAGAGAATGTTCTGTGTTATCTTATCTGAGCATGGGCTTAACTGCACAATCAATGCTCCTCCAACAAGTGGTTCATTAAAACAGAATGGCAATGTTTAATTCCATGTATTACAAATGTGCGCAGGCACAAAAACTGACAATTGAGGAATCAAAGTGCAAAGTGGGATATGGATTCACATTACTGTCATGAGTGAATTCATGGGAAATATTTGATTCAGAATGCTGTAATTGTGAAGAAATATGTTTTAATTGCACTTGTGAAGACACAAGGACAACAGGAAATCAAACGAGGATATATAACAGACAGAAGTAAAGCTGAAATGATTGGACAACTTATCGGCAGAAAAACTATTTTGATAAACAATAATTGTTTCAGTCATTTTTTAAGCAAGCATGCACATTCACTGCTTTTACAGCTTCTCTAATGTGAAGAATTACAGTTTTTTATCAGTTTTGTATAATTTTACACTTATCGTATTTTGGGTTCTTGGTTAGACAGAACAGCAATTTGAAGATGTCATGTTGGGCCCGGAGGAATATTGATGGACATATTTGAATTTAGACTAAGCAGTTAATTAGTGAATTGAGAAAATAATCTGCAGATTAATTAATTAGAATAATTACTTTCAGAAGACAATTCATAATAATAATCAGTGTTAAAATGTTGACTGTTCTTAATAGCAACTTTATCTATGGGAGAAGTGTCATTTATTAACATGCTTTTCAATGTACATACTTCGTAATATGCCCTTTCAATATTCTTTCTGATTTCTAATTTCTAATAGCTAAAAACTGCATTTCTTAATAACAATGGCACATTTTTAGGCCTAAAGTGACATCAGCAGCTTGAGCTCACACAGACACTAAGTCAGACTTTTAAAATAATTGATGCAGGTTTCTCTATTGATGTTCTAAAGTCTTTAAAGCTCCCTGTAATGGATCGTTTTTTCAAAAGTACTTTAAAAACACATCTGACTTGCCATCAGCTTCCATCAGCAGTCGTCAGCATCTCATGACGGCCTGGCGTTTTACTGCCAATGAACTGCTTCGACACAGGACCTGCTTTATTCAGCATCCTATCATTAATCTATGTGAGCATCATCATCCAGCGGGACAACAGGGACAGCGGCGCATCTGCCAGCCAAATCCTGTCCCGTTTTTCCGTTGCTCCCATGGCCCCGGCCCCAATCATTCAGCCTCATATCTATAATTCATGAAGGTAGTCTCACACCACTGCCCCCCCCCTATAGAGGAGTGCCGAGGTATAAAGCTGTTCGGTGCCAATATCTCGTCATGCTCAGAATCACAATGGCTCGGTCCGGTCTTCATCCATCACACGGGCGAGGCGAGGCCTGCCATGATATTACCCAAATATTATTAAAACTTTGAACCTCCTGCTCCCATAAATTAGGAGCAAATTGCCGGCGATGCCACTCCATGGGGAGAATGTATGGCCTGCTGTAGCTGGGGAGTAATTGCACACTTAAAGAGGACGCGTGGCTGAGCATTCTGCTACGAAGAGAGTGGACAGAACGTAGGAAGGAAGACTAGGAAAGGATTTGCAGTTGGCTCATTCTAGTTCCGATTGTCTGTATTGATGGGGAGGGGGTTGGTGACTGAAGATTGCCACTTCTGGGAGAAACTGGAAGGGGATAAGTAAATGAGTAATGTGTCTCTCCTTTCCCGAAACATGTATTGTTTAAATGTCCTCAGGCAAGGCACTACACACCCGCTAGGAGACAGAAAACAGTAGAGAACTGGGAGTTGGGAATATTTAGAGCTATTTTACAAACGAGCCAGCAAACTTCATCTTTATGAGTAAAGGTTTAAAAAAAACAAAAAAACAAAAAAAAAAAAACGATATTATTCATTCATTGGGTCAGACCAACCTGGATGGCGAACTATTACTGGAGATAGAGAGACCAAACATCTGTTGTTAAATGCAAGCAGGCTGCAGTGTGACATGTTTGCAGTCTTGTCCTCTTCAGATGTTTGGCCTACAGTGATCAACTTCAAACACTTGGCTTGTGTTGCTCTCTCTCTCTCCTGCTCTGACTTTCTCGCTCCCTCATTTCTATCTTTCTCAGCCTCAGCTGAGCTGCAAGGAGTGATACCCTCTTCTCCTTGACTCCTTCATTCCTCTCTGCAGTATCTGTAAGCTGTTTTATTTCTGTCTTTCTCTGCTTCCGTTTCAGCTCTCTCTTCCCTCTCCCCTGTCGTTTCAATCTCTGTCCTCTCTCAGTCACTGCCTCTCCCCTTCCCCTGCTGTGCTCCCTCTATGTATTAGCATCTTTGGGCTTGCGTGCTTGGTGATGAGATTTGATCCCACATGCTGGATGATCCTCACCTGATATCCCACGCCAGGCAGATTCTTAAGCAGGTTATCTCGCACGTCTTAAGAGGAAAGGACACACTGCTTAATTTTTCGCCCCTTGAATACAGTGCGACACAGGCTAATCTGGCATTAAAGTTGAGCAATGTGTCCATCAAACTAAATACTAAGTGACAGCATGCTACTCTACAGGGTTGCTGCACAGAAGGTAACTATAGCAATGTGATCAGGTGGGAGTAGTCTAACAACAAAAGCAGAAATGCTGAAAATCTGAAAAATATTGAAATGATCGGAGTACTGTATCTGATCCCTGATAAAAGGGACTGGGGCCACCTTCCAAGAACCAGGAGTGGGGTTGTTGGGTAAAGAGTGGTAAAGAAAAGGCAGTGATAATTGATGGTACATCTGCTGAACTGCAGGTGTCTGTTACTTCACTCTTCTCATGAGAGTTAACAGATGACCTCCCCCAGAGACACAATGCTGTTTACAGCAACAGTACAGAGCAGTATATATACAATGTGTGTAAATATATATATATATATATATATTATATACACACACACACACACACACACACATATATATATATATATATATATATATATATATATATATATATATATATATATATATATATATATATATATATATATATATATATTATATACACACACACACACACACACACACACACACACACACACACACATATATATATATATATATATATATATATATATATATATATATAATTAAGGATTTGGTCTTCCCATTGTCAAAAAATGTCATAAATTACCAGAAACCCAAATGATGTCTAGAAATCATCTAGCCCCAAATAGCTCCCAAAGTTTTAATTTGTAGATGATGTGCAACAGCAACAACGATGAAACTATAACCAAGAAATGTTTATTTTTACGTGATTAATTGTTTTCCAACAATCATTGCATTGGTTAATCATCTAATGGTTTTGGCTCGCCATTCAGCGCTGAATTAACAGCTTGGGATATCAGGAATTCATACCACATCAAACGCTGCTTGGTACCTTATGATGGTTGACAGATTTGACATAACATCATTAGATCTGTTCGTGAATAGACTCACATCTCATGCCCAGACAAACAGCTTTAATGCCCTCATCATGACTTCAGAGGAAAGGCATCAGCAATCCTTACATGTGAATGAACCTCAACACAGCTACATTTGCTCACGGACGAAGAAGAAGACATTATTGTTTTGCAAATACAGCTGGCAGGCAACTTAAAAGGGCCATTAGACTGCTCTTGTAATTGTTGAAAGATAAGAGAACAGAGAACGGGGAAAAATGCAACCAGGACAGAGACAGGAGAGTGGGGGAAAGGGAGGGGTAGTGGGGCATTCTTCAAAGCGATATCAATTTTACCATTCACTCAATTTGGATTGATTTCCCTCCCTCGAACACTAAAAAACAGATGCTAAAATGTTTTTCTTTACAGTGTCTCCAAATGTAAAGTAGCAGAAAAAGACAAAGAGTGGGAGAGAAAAATAGAGAGAGATAGAGGGACAGAGAAAGGGAGAGCATGGAGTTCAGCATCTATCTGATTGCTATCTTGGGGCTATAGTGAGCAATTACTGGCTGGAACCTTTAAAGAGTCTGATTACAGGCAGTCACAGACTGTGGAGCAGACAGACAGACCTGGTCCCAGGTACCACTCAGCTGTCTGCTGACCATCTTACCACCACGCACCGCATCACAGCTACCAGTGTAGTACCCTTTATTAAGACACCCCCCCCCAAACGCATCAGTGGCAAGTGGTGGATAAAAAAATGTCCATATCTGGGCTGATGCCAACACAGGTAGAGGGTTCAGTGTACCGATTAAGTCTTAAGACTTAAGATTAAGATTAAGACTGTCCCTTCAGTATCTTACAGGACAGTCTCTCATCCCACCAGACCACACGCTCCAGACATCTTGCTGTTTGCAGCTTGTAATCCATCTGATTGGCTGTTCAGCTGGAAAACGATAGTGAGAAAAGCAAAAAAAAGGACTGTGAGAGCACACACAGAAGGCTCTTCTCATTTTTCATCTCATCTGATCGATTGGAACGATTGGAATATCTATTTTTGCAGATTACAGTATGTCCATAAGATGGCAAACGTATACACAACGAGATACATAACTACTTGTGAAGGTGTATTTATTTCAACATAAACATGTATTTATTAAAAGAACGACATATACTGACACATTAAAAAATAAACTAACGTTAATAAACTAATGTTCTACTGTGAAATTGAATATAGAGACCGTAATATTAGACCTCTCTCTGAACTGTGGCTGGCCTCTAATTTAGTAAAATGTAACAACTTAAAGTTTCATTCACTCCCTCTTGTCACATAGTAAAGCACATTGCTATCGCCAGAGTGACAACTTTGTTTGACTCATTTTCTGTGTAGGATGAAGGCATGTTAGGTGGGTGGCAGTAGCAAGCTAACATTAGCTAACTAACGTAAGCCAGCGGCCGCACGGTCCCTCGGCGCTGCTTCCCACCGCGGGGAGACTTTTTTTTACAGAGAAAACGGAATATAGCCCAGGAGATGGCTAACCAGACTGTTCATCTCCTGTGTCCGGCTCTGTTCGGTTCTGCCCCTGTTGATTCAGGCAAACGCTGTTTGTTGTGGGTATAGCAATGTTTGTATCTGGTTTCCCTTTTAGAATGACAAATAGATTTACCGTTGCCTGCTGTTATGGGGAGTTTTTCCTTGCATACATGCGCAGAACAAACGTGGTAGGTTACTTGGCCGTCGGCTGTAGTCTCTGCGGTGTGTTCCAGTGCTTATTTTTGGCCAAGACAAAGGTGTCGCGGGGCAACGGGAGGAGACGCCACAGTCGACCTTCGTCACCACTAGTTCTTGGCCGTCGGCTTGGTGTGTCAGGGCCTTTAGTCCTTCAGTTTCATCTTTCATGCTGCCCGGAAGTCAAGGGAGGTGCACAGTGAGGTAAGGTGTTGGAGAGAGGGATGGTAAGAGCAGGAAAGAGTAGGGGAAGGGGCAGATAATTTGTTTCCAGTCTTCTCACAGCTCCAGGCCTGGCGCTCCTACTTCTGTTGATTTACGGTCTTTCTCAACACGACCACATCTGAGAAAGGAATAATTAGAAGGCTCTAAAACTGTGCAGTTTAGGGCTGTTGTAATGAAATTTGTTGGCCTGCAGTCGTGTTTTTGGGGTGGAGTCAGGGCTGAGAGGTAGAAGTGGGAGACAGGGAGGACGTAGGTGAGTGTCTAAGATTCCAAACAGTCATGTGCAAGCGCAAGAGAAGTGCACATATGCACGCATGCCCGTACACATACTCTCAGATCTCACGCTCTGCTTCCCACAAACTCTGATCCAGCTTGTTCGGAGAGCTTTGCAGCGCCTTTACAAGATCATTTTATTCCTACAAACCCCTTGTTATGGTGATTAAATATATCCCCAGTGCAAGCCATCAATTACTGGGCAGTGGAGCACCACAAAGGGGCCTGGCTGGGTGCTGGGGCTGGGTAGGGGGCTTGCCTGGCTGGCTGGCTTTGCGGCTGCTGTCCTGGCTGCGATGTGCAAGACGGAGGAGTTCCAGGCCTCGTCAGCCCCCGGCCCGCAGCTCCAGGAGAACAGAGAAGGGCTGCAGGGCCTGGCTAAGGGGAGTCCTGGCTGGGCGAGCAAGCAGCTGCCTCCCTGGCTCCAATGAACGATGGAGCTCCTGAAAGAAGCCAGAACACCCCCACCTCACTTCGCTCTTCTCCCTCTCCCTCGCTCTCTCAGCTCTGAGGTTAGCTGCTCTGGCGCAGTTTCTCTAAACAACGGCCTTCCCATAAAAAAACAACAGCTCATCTCTTGCACTGGCTGAAGTAAAACATAAAAAATGGAATCACTAATAGCAGTGACAAAAGCTCGAAGGTAGATGTGGTGGTTACCCCATCAGTTTTATTTTGTTGAATTACTTAACGTTCCACACAGTTGAAATTACTATGTCAGGCATCTCCCTGGAAGATAAGTGAGAAAAGAAACACAACAAACGTATAACGGCTATTACTGCTGTCATCTACAAACAACTATAATCTGGTTTATGCCATCAGCCCCAAAGCTATATCCATTTATCTTGGGTGCAGGTTTTTGTTTTTTTGTGAATATGTTGCGGCCTTTGACCACTACTTCAACAAAATACATCAGTGAGTTTCTGCAAATGTTCCCTCAACACAAATAACATACACATACCCATTCACATATGTATACGCACACACAGGCTTACACACACACTTTTAAGTCAGTGTTTATGTTGACACCTTTTTCAGAAATTTTCAATAGTGTGGCTCATTTTACTAGTATCAGGAAAATGAAACATTTATTGTGAAGGGGAAAATGGCATCCTTTAACACAACATCAAATTACTTTAAAAGACGCTTCTTATCACTGTAGTAGTACTTCTGCAGACACACGCTACGCTACACTCATCACGGTGGGGCCAGCCAGGTCACCCCCCAACATCACCACCAGCCCAGCAGGAATGGCAGCTATGCAGGCTGCCCTCCTTTAATGGCACCTTGCCTCTTATTTACTGATCCTGGGGCATGCATCATTTACTCTGAAGCTACTGGTTTTTGTCCACCTGTCACCTGACCCCTTCCGCCACTGTTGGAGGGGGCATGGGGCTCAGGTGGCGTAAAAAGGGGGGACATAGAGGCCATCACTCACCCTCAGTGGTTGTACATCACTGACATCTACACTGCAAAAAACATCCGTCTTTACAGGCACTTGGATCTGAAAATGTGTTTTTTCCTCTTGGAATGTGGAAAAGCAAATGAGCTTGTACTATTACTTGATTTATTACTCAACACTGGTTGAGTGGCATGACCTTAAAAAAACACAAACAAAAAAGGCTCAGCATTAAGTCAATTAATGATGACAACCATATAACTAAAGGTATGTAATGTAGCACACCTACAGTAGTGAATGAGGCAGGGAAGGAGAAAGAGAGATCAGGACTGATGGAATGTGAGGGGATCTGAGGACAGGAAGGGTGGAGTCAGGTATTAAAGATCCAGAAAGGATAAGGTAAAACACCAGAGCTGTGGTGTCCTTTCCCCTCACAGACTGAATTCTGGGCATGTCAGAACATGAACTAAACTTACACTGTGGTGTGGCTACATTTTAAATATTGAACATTTTGGTTTGTCTATTAAAAGGAACTACCAATATTTAATCAGTAACCTGACATCCTTGATGTCAATATCACTAGAATATATTGTTCTAGGTGCTTAATTAATTCTAATTCTGCTTAACACTCCATATGGACTAAAAATAAGCTATGCACTTTACAATTACTTCAATGGCAGGATTTCTGATAACACCAGACTGACACGACTCTCAGCAAGTCTACTCCATACAACAGTGCAACACTTCATTGGACATGTGTGGACCCTTTTTCTATATCCAGCCAGCCTTTCCCTGCTCACTTTCTAATCAGGCAAGGGGAGGGTTAAGGGGCGGCTGGCCAAGAGGACTGAAGAATCTTACTGGGATGTAATCCCGTCCAAGTGGCACTGGCTCTTTCTTCTCTCTTGTTAGGGCTCCTTTGTGAGGCTCCAGAGCTTGGGGCCCGGAAGGGAGCAGAGGATGTGCAGTGGATGTGGCAGTAAGGCCTAGGGAGAGGTGAGGGTGGGGGTCGTGGTAGAATCTACACTGCAAAAAAAATGTCAACCCTAACAAGCTGTTCATTCCAGCGATGGAATTCATAATATTCTTTCTTTAAAGCAGAAAAAAGTTTTCAACCATGATAAGATAATTTGACTTACTTAATATGTATTTTTAGATAACTGTTGATGCTGCTAGAAATAGGGCTGAAACTAATGATCATTTTCATTATCAATTAATCTGTTGATAATTTATTTTGCTCAATCGATAAATCGCTCAGTTGATAAAATGTCAGAAAATTGTGAACAATTCCTATCACAAGTTCCACGATTACAAAATAAGGTCTTAAAATTGACCAGTACTCCAAAAACCAAAGATACTTGGTAGTTTGATAATTTAAAATAATATGAAAAATAAAAAAGCAGAAAATCTTTACAATTGTGGTAATGGTATCAGAGATTGTTTTGTTTTTGTTTAATTCATTATTTTAACAGATTATTAAAAAGGTTTGTGATTAAATGTCAGAGAATCCCTTATACAATTCATCAACTAATAACTTCAGCACTACCTAGAAAGACAAAAAGTCCATAATTTCTTTGTGCTAAATAATAACTTTTCCAAGGAGTGTATACATGGTGTGTTACACACTGGCCTAATGATTAAACACTTTGATTAAACATTCCTTTTTTAAAATTCAAGATTTAAAATGAAGAAGCTAGCAAACTTTAATGTGAAATGTTGATTTAAAAGGCTATAAATAAAAAAAAAAACTAATTTGCAGTGGAAGATTAGCCATATTATTTTATTTGCTATACTGCAGAACAGTACTTCCTGATGTGGATTCAGCGTCTCAGTCACTTCCACACTGCCCAAACAGTATTTACATGTGTTCATAAATTAAGATGATGAATCTCAGTACTTTTTATGTAGTGTGTGTCGGCTGAAGCGAGAGAAGACATGCCCCAACCGCTGAATATCAGTGACATTAACACAACACTGGTTTGTCATCTGGAAATCATTTAAAAACCTAGCGATCTATGACAAATGGGTATGTATCCTATTAAAATAAACACAATTGAATCCAAAATCCATGTACATGCATTTTTTTTTCTCTTCTCTGCACATCTGTCTCCTCACGCATGAAGAAGTGTGTGGTTCCACGTGCATGTCTCCCTTGAAGAAGAATGGCTTATGTATCCATACCGATACATGTGTATGTATCTTTTTTATTGAAGCCTGTTTGTATGACAGCAGTGTCACTGGACCATCTGTGCACACTCTGCATGATAGTGTCTGTCTTTCTGCTCCTCTGAAGTGAAGTTGCCTAGTTAGACAGACAGTAAAGGGGTGGGGACGGGTGCTCAGTAGGAATGCAGCCCTGTGTATTGTTTAAAAAAATAAACCATCTGGACAAAGATATTTGAAGAGAATTTATATTAAACAGCTGCAAAAGCAAGCTTCTGTGTGTGGACTGGTGATGCAACAGGACCACACCACAAGTCTGAATCTGATCATCTTCCTGGACAAGGAAATAAAAAGAGGAGTTTTGAATGGGGCCTGCACTCATGCCTCACTCAAGGAAAAACAGAAGATTGCTTGAGTGTGGAAAGGGATCCTCCAGCAGAGAGGTTAAAGTGGGGAGGTATCGTTCCGCAGTGGGACAAACTTGGGTGCACAGGAAAGCCCTAACAAGTAAAGTTGAGACACTCACCCAGTTGCTGGCACATCACAAGGAGCAGATGTGGAGGGCTAAGAAGCCTGCTGCATGCAACCGGCCATCTGGCCAAGCTAAATATTGCCTCAGTGCACCCCAATTCTATTTGCCTTTGGCACATTTGTATTGTCCATGGTCACACATAGGTACACTCCAATCACTGTCGACAGGGAGGGGGATTTATGGAGGTGCCATCAGGGTGATTAGTTCCACTGGTAAACAATGGCCTACCCTTGTTGTGTTTGACTCTGTGCGCTCTACAGCAGGCGTGAATGGCACGCAGCAGAACAGCACTCCCACTACTCAATGGTGTCTGTCTCTTTTTGCTAAAGTAACATCAAACAAACACTGCAAACAAAGGGGGCTACTAAACGCAGACACAGAATCAAAGGGTTGGTGTCTGCACAGAGGGACTGCGACACTTCACTCGTTCCAAAATGCCTCCTGCTCAGTATGGCCAACATTTCTGGACACAAACAACTGAGTGAAGCATAGCTGAGTAGTTGGGCCAGCTGTATCACACAAAAGGAAAATAATTACCACTTGTTGTATGTGGCTTGAGACATCTATAATAAAAGACAAGGGTTAGCACATACGCAGTTTTCTGTATTATTATCTGAATTACATGCCATAGCTACTACTGTTCTGTTTCAGATTTAAGACAGGATTCTATGCATTGTTCAGATATGATCTCATTGAACAGGTGTCGGGCTGCACACTAAATGGAAATTGCGTAATACTAAAAAAAACAATCCACAATATGTAACCTTTGGAAAATGTTGACAATTAAGTCAAACAATCGTGAAAAGAGAGGATAAGAGAGAAAAATGTGATGTTAAATTAAAATCAGCCCTTGGTCTTCAGCATGAAGCAAAACCTGTAGTTGATTAAACTGTGTGTCAACAAATCAAGACTATGTATGCCACTGTTACTGTAATAGAAGTTTAAACCCTACCAGTCAAATTAAAGGGACATTATACGTACATTTGGATACTGTTATACCAGTTTATATTATTCCGTTTCACTAGTTACTCTTTAGGAAGGTTTATACCAACTTGGCTTAAGAGGACCCTGATTTCACCCACATTTGCAACATCTACAAAAAGACAAGAAACATCTTGAATAAAACAAATTAGGCAAGTGTACCATATCCAACATGCTTTAAATGTATTGTCACATAAAACACTGAATACAAATATCACATGTTTACTGATACCATCAAAAAAATGATCTACATGAACCAGGGGATCCAGAGTTTCGCCAATTTTCAAATCCTTAATCTGAAAGACTTTACAGCAGAGTTTAGGATTTGGCAGCTTTGTCCTGCCATTTATTGGAGCTGGGGAAGTTTACCTGTGATATGCTTGCCAAGCTTGTTTAGTGCACACCCTTGGTGCTCCAATAAATTGAACAAAATTGAAAAAATTAAAATTGTTTTTATTCCAATAATTTGACCATATATGTTTTTGAGTGCAGCTGGTATGGTTGATGTGTTTTCAGACATTCTTCCTGGTATATACAGTTCTCTCCTGTCAAGCTCTTGAAAGTTGTTAGTTTTGGAACCACGGAAACATTCAAATTTTCTGTTTGCGTTTTCTATTTAGGCTTGCATCATTTTAACTGATATTCTGGGATACTGTATTTCTTGGCCGGTACATTTTGGCAGTAAGGGTTAGAAAAATCTATCCCCTTATTAGGATCCTTTTTTCTCTATAGGTTCAACAGGACTTACTGGACACTTTTGTGATGGAAAAGCTCTAGCAGACATACTCTTAAAATGAGCGGGTACACAATTTACTCAAAGGGGGATAGTTGGAGGGGGGGTGGCTGTGTCATGCCAAAAATTTTTTTGGATGACCCTTGAAGTTGATAAATTTGCAGCAAATTTTCTTTTTTCTTGCACTTTTTGTACAGTATTTCCTGATAATTTTGCTGTTGTATTTCTTTTTTTCTGTACAAGCTTTCTTTATGTATTTAGTTGGCTGGTGTGTACATACAATGAGAAAGTATAGTGTGTGCCATGGCTGACATCAATACTATTCATCTGCCTAAATATACAATCTTGGCAACTGGACAATATGACTAACTAACTATCATACTTTCAGAGTACGCTGTCATTTGACAAGATGTCTTTGCATTTTGACTTTCTTGGTCTAAGCAATGATAAAGGAACCTTTTGTTTTGATGACAATGATTTATTCATTGATGGATTTATTTACATTTGAAACAGGAGTTAATTATTTTGGTTGCGTAATCACCTTCTGCAGGTCACATAGAGTGATGTGCTGAATGTACCACATGGTGTGAGGAGTGTAAGTTTTGAAAATTGTAAGTTTGTTTCAGTAAATGTGCCAAAGCGATTGAGAAAAATTGTAATTGGATAGTCTACACCGGAATGTGCATGTAATGAACAAAATTTAGCCACCACAACTGCTTCCAACTGTCCTTTTAGGACAAAGAGGAAGCCGATAGGAAGCCCTGCTACTCCTGCCCTCGTTGTCACAATGCCGCGGGCCTCCACTGTGGGATACAGACTTATCCGAAGACATAAAAAAATGCATCGGTCATTAGTATCACCTTGGTCTGCTTGCATCACAGACCAGGCATTCCATGTCCTCCTCTAATCATCCGAGGACCAATATCCTGCAATTAGTTCAGTTTCCACACTCTGCCCTCAGGTCCTGCTTCAGCCTGGGAAATGGGATCCAGTCCCTTCCTAAGCCTCAGCTTTGGTGCTGCAGACCACGTCACACACTCACAGTGCAGCCTGCCAGCCATGATGTGGTTGTTATCTTATGTTTGCATGGGAACCACATGTAGTCAGTACTTTCCTTTCATATATGGCAAGTTAGTTAGCACAGAGAGGGTGGCAGGGTGGGCTAAGGATTAGAGAGACTGTCCCATAATGATTAAGTCCAGCTAAGTGTGATGTTAAAGTATCCTAAAGCATGGCACAAAACTCTGTGTGTAAATTCCTGAAATGCAATATGTACAGCCTGCTTGCTATGATGTGGTTAATTATGTTTATGTGTTCATGGGAAATATAAAAAGCAGGTGACTTTCTTTCATGTAGCGACATGCTGGTTATCAGCAGAGAATGTGCTGTGGTTCTGTCTACATGTTGTATGTGACTTTGAAGCATTAACAGGGTCAGTCAAGAGTTGTCCTACACAGGAACTCGTTTGTCAATGATCACTGGGATCATATTAACTTCAAATAGCACACAGTACAGTTGTATGTACATGTGTGATAGGAAGTGTGCACACATGCATCACCGGGGCCGCTGCTTATCCCATCACACGGAGTTAATAATAGCCGCAGAATAGCGCTCTTTAGAATGTGATTTTAATTGGTTTATAAATTCTGCCAATTATGCAGCGGAATTTCCCCACAGGAGTCACCTTCACAAATCTGCTTCAAGCCTAAGTGGAATCAAACAGGCCGGTGTCATGGAGTGTCGTGAGAGAAGGGTGCGGACAGCAGGCATGCGTGCGTGAGTGCGTGCGTATGCCCACATATATGTGTGTCTAGACAGAAGATGGCTGTCCTGTAGCTTGGCAGATCATGTGAATACAGCAGGCCAATTGGATTAGTAGATTACCACAAGGTTTGCCCTATGGCCTCTGGAAGTCACTCAGACAGCTATGTACTTGGCTGATTGACGTTGGTACAGGCTGTTGCTTCCTCCCACACATATACAGTACATATACACACACGCAGGCAGGGTTACAGTGCAATCTTTCCCTGCCTGGAAGGGCATAGATAAAAAGGACACTATACTTAATGTTCCTGCTTCAGGAGGATTACAAGTATGAAGGGGATTAGCCCATCCACTACAACAATAAGCAGGGTTAAACCCAAGTATCCTCAAGTGCCAAATATGCACTTATCCTTGACCATATGGAGGTACTATAGATAGATAGATAGATAGATAGATAGATAGATAGATAGATAGATAGATAGATAGATAGATAGATAGATAGATAGACATTATCTTCTATGTATTCATTCAGTGAAGCTGGGCTCACTAGGTCACGCATGGCTAGCTGTGGTTTGAAGCCAAACTCCCCAGGAGAATAAAGCAGACTTGTTTGGGCCTGGACACATTTTCTCAGAGTCAGAAAGTGGTTTGCCAGTAGCCCTCGCTGTACCTGATGACCCGCAGATCACCCCTGCCACTCGATGATGTATTTCATTTCCCATGTCTCTTGGCTGACTGACAAATGCAGGTTATTCACACATGTTGCTGCTGTTGTTCCTAATCCATTACACAGCTCCCATGTCCAGGTTTGCCAGTAGCTTGCTCTCTCTAAACAAGCAGAAAAGACATAGGACCGCTGTTGCCAAAAGCCTTTGAACAAAATTACTTCCTCTCACACACCACGGCTTTAATTATGTGTTGGAAAACATAAAACAGGTCGGACAATTTGTAGTGGGAAATCATATTTCCATTGAAAGGGCCCAGGACATAACCAATGATTTATAAGAGGAATGTCATAATTATTTTTTCTCCACCAGGCCAAGGATCGGGTTTCAGCTAATGGGTGTCGAGCTGAAAGCACTAATTAGGTTTTGTAGACGACTGACAGAGAAAGAAAGAGAAGGTGCCACAATAAATAAGTTCTCACTGTGTAACTCAAAGCCTGTAATTTGAGTCGATGCTCCTGTATTAGGTTGTGGGAATTATAAACGTCTCAACAAAATGCAGATAAGTAATTGCGAGGTGTCTCACCCATACTTTGGCAGTGTGGAGGGGCTCTGACAAGTATGATTACTGGAATAAGCCTGTAACAAACCTCACTGTGGGCTGCTGTATGAAATTAAAAACAACTGACATTTAACACACTCACGACTTTCCTAACAGTTGCTACTGTACAGCTCTAAAAAAAAAATCACCCAAGCTACCATCATAAATTTTAAACAAAGATATTACATAACATATTCTTGGAGGAGTCAATTATATTAGCATGCACCAAATCAACACATTCAATTTCTGAGGAATAATAGTGATTTTAAAGGAAATTAAGTCCCTGTAAAAGATGGATTGTTCATACTTGTCCAAACATGACATAAATCACTGACTAACTTGCAGACAAATGTTGTTTTTCTTCTGTGTGCCCGACATAAAAAGCTATAAAATTATATAAACATAGACTGTTACCTTTTTCAGTCTTGCATGAGCAAACGAAAAGGTCTGGTGGCCTGAGCGCATGACCTTTAAGGTTTGGAATTTTCCATCTCTTCTTTTGAAGAGACTTAAACATGACAATTAGAAAGCGGATCACATGACCACTAGATTCATGGCTATTGAGTGAGAGCTGCACATACATGCACATGCATAAACCATTCCCTTTGGCCTCCTACAATGTAAGACTAGCGTGGGGCTGTGCGGAGGTGCTCTCAGCAGGCTGTCATTTTGTGAGAAACGCTCAACAGTCATGAGGGATGAAGGGGGCCCTATCTCTCCATCCAGGCCCATGGCCCTTAGCAACACACACACACACACACACACACACACACACACAAACACGCACGCACAAACGCACGCACGCACACGCACACGCACACGTGCGCACACACAGACACACACACACACACACACACACACACACACACACACACACACACACACACATACACACAGTCAAGTGGCACCTTTTCTGCAAACAAACAACACAGGGCAGCAGGACATGGCAGTGGCTCCTCTCTCCCTCCCTTGACACTGACTTATGTCACTGGTGGCTTATGTCCCTCATGCATTAGTACTCTCCTTTGCCATTGGAGAGCAAAGCAGCTGGGCAGGCCAGCACACCTGATGGTTGCCAGGTTGGATGCAGCCAGAACCTGAAGGAACACCTTTCAACAGTAGTTGAGATGAAAGTCGCTTTTTTTTTAAATAGCAGGTACTACAGTAGGCAGTAATACCAAAACAAGCACATGCAGTACTCTATCGTGTAAGGATTCTACACACGGCAAATCAAAATCCTTATTTGGACACAACAACTTCGGTATATAGCACAAATGTTTATGAACGTGAGTATCTGATTTGAATGGCTTATGTCTTCTTTACTCAAATTATAATCTATTGTAATCTTAATCCTATTCCTACAAAGGTAGTTACATAAAAAGTGAAGCAAGAAAACATGACTTTTTTTGTGCAAAATATCAAACTGCCTCTCCTGAAACATACAACATGTCCAACACAAAACAACTGCTCTAACATGTCCATAATAGAAAAGGTGGGACTGGCTAGTAGCCAAGACTCATACACCCAAGACTATAATTCATTACGGCAAATTTAATCACAGCAAAATAAATAAAAATACTTTTGGATTTATAACTTCTTTGATATGGCTACTGTCATGAAACCAGAAGATGCCATTATTTCCCGTTTGTTTTTTATTACATTTACTGATGCAATAGTAGATGTTTAGCATATGATGTAAGCAAGTATAGTATCATATAAAACACATCCTTGTGGCTCAACTGAATAAAATATCCACAGGATAAAATCAAGCTTTGAACTTTAATAACATGTCTTCACTCTATAAATCCTGTGAAATACAGTAAGTAAAACATTACTTAAAAGTATCTAAAAACAACACAAAAAAGTAAATGCGTATTTTGTGATGAATCATCTCAAACATTAAATCCTTAAAGATTAGATTTGCACAAGGATCTATGTTTCAACATAGCATGTGAGACTGTTTACTAGCTGTTCCATGCCCCTTTAAAGTTACATGGAAAGGCAATTTCCATTACTTTTCAACCTGGGTCTAACCCTTATAATTGTAGCTAGTCTGACTATGGGTCATGTTGACTTTGCACTCGCCACCTCCGTTGTGGAGATCTGGTAAATGCAGAGACCGCAAAAAATGTATACCGTATGTCAGGGCAAGCAGCACAAAAATCCCAAGGCTTAACAAATAAACCTATATTTTACATAAATCATTTCAAATGCTTGCCCCTGAGTTTGATTGGAAGTAAACACAGAAATTAGCCTACTGGATTAGCTAGTGTAGCTAACTGCATAGGGATCTACTTGCTTGGCTAACTGCAAAACATGATGCATCTGCAAGACAATCTTTATAGTCAGGTGCAACACACATTTACTTTTTTACTGCAGGTTAATGAAACATAATGACAAGTGATCCTTTTTGGGCAGCAATAGCTGAGGAGATCTGTATAGAACTGTGATATTTATCAACTTAATAATGACAGATTGCAATATAAGACTAGAGTAGTATTGTGTAGTAGTGGGAGGTTTTGGCTATAATGATACTACTTCAATACCCCACCTCTTAAAAGCTCCATTGCAGTTTAGAAAATTTAGCTCCATCACCCAAAGCAAGTTGAATTGCACACGAAAAACTTTGGGAAAGAGAGTTTTTATTAAAAAAAATAAATGCAATGGTGAATAGAAAACACTGATGTGAGCATCTGTATTATGAGTTCATCCATGGCGAGGTCTGATTCTTCTTGATCCTCCTTGGTTCAAAAGCTGAGAAAACCAATGGAGCAGGGCAGGTATATCACATAAGCAATAATAAACTAATCAAGAGTCTATATCCATGACGTTCCACTTCCGGGATTGCTCCATTGCAATCGGAAATTCCGCCGGATGTCACTCATTTAGGCCGGATATCCATTGCCTTGGGCTTTCTTTGTGTTGGCATTTTAAACTCCGGTTGATTCATGAGGACTATGGTTAACATTTTCTCAGATCTCTGCAGGGTAGATCCAGACAGCTAGCTAGACTATCTGTCCAATCTGAGTTTTCTGTTGCGCGACTAAAACAACCTTTGAACGTACACGTTCCACCAAAACAAGTTCCTCCTCGAGGCTATTTTGCAGAGGTGCCGTTGCTCCATACGGTGCTTAGCGCCGCCCAAGACGATTGTAATTGGTTTAAAGAAATGTCAATAAACCAGAGTACGTTTTTCTCCCATTCCGGAATGCTGTGTAGAGTAGCCAGACGTTCCTACACAGCGCTGTGGAGGAAGGTCTGGCAATGCGAGACTAGCTAATCAAGTACCTAGCAGTGCAGAATAGTCAGCTGTCAAATGATTATATTTGGTATAACTAGTTTATCGTTTGGTCTCTAAAGAGTATTTGACTATATTTTGGTTCTAATTATTTTAAATATTAAAAAATTCAATTAACTCTGTAACTCTCTGTAATCTATTTTCAAAAGCACTTCATAGCTTTTTCCGTCCATCTGAGTCATACTGGTAAATTTAGAGAATCTTCTTAGCATCATCACCCACATTACAAAAGTCTGTTTTTGCCGAAACAGCTCATCCAACAATCCAACGCAAAGTGTAAAAAGACGTGCCCTACGTATAATTCAGAGACAAAGGCAACCAACACACCCCTAGGCCTAACTGTCAGCTACACATACATACACACAACTGTTCTACAGTTATCCACTTATACAAACTACTCTCTCTCCGAACAAGGTAGATGAGATATTGGAGGGGGAAGAAGTTATATATGTGCAAATTCACAGACATACAGACACACACTCCCACACACAAATGGCTCTGCCCTGTTTCGATCAGGCTGCAGAAACCCTGGCCCTGTCATTCATTAATTTACAAAAGCTGTGTAAGGCAGACATGAGGTCACTGTGCTGCTTTGAAGACTGAAACACACCGACAGTGTATTAGAAGGTAAAGAGCATCTGACTGGGACCAAGACAGAATACTTATTAACCCGGTCAAAGAGTGCTGCTATTGTGTCTCCCCTCAACTCCTTGATGAGGAGGAGCTGCACTGAACAAGACGTTGGGTGTGTGAAGGGCCAGACAGGTCAAATCCGTTCCCGTTCCTGGGCTGAATAAAGTCTCCCTGATACTCTGAGAACACACAGCTCCACTGCAGATTGTGCAAATATGACCGCTGATCTCAAACAATTTGTGCAACCATGCAAAGTTATTCTTAGAAGGCACAATATGTAGACCAATGCATAGACATACGCATGTAAGAACACGCTTGCTATATGCACACACAGACACAGACACACACACACACACACACACACACACACACACACACACACACACACACACACACACACACACACACACACACACACACCCGCCATGGTTGGTTGCTGAGTCAGTGTGTGAGGTTGCTGGTGTATGAAATGAGGGTACCTTTCATTTCCTCCCCCTGGTCGCTCCTCAATTGCCAACAGGAGTATGTATGCCTCCCCCTAGGCTGTTTCAGCACCTCATGGCTGTGACTCAGAGCTAAGAGAGCAAACAGGAAGGATGTTAACTACTGAAAAACACGCACGTGCACACACGGATATAGAAAGTAGCTGCACGAAGAAAGAAAAAAGTCAAAAAAACAGTCTAACTGGAGCAAAGGCTAGTACAAATACATAGGAGTGAGCACATGACACGTGTAAGTACACATGTACTGCCATGTTTGCACACAAGCTCACGCACACATGTGCACACACACTAGTTCTAACAAAATAGCTCACGCACACATTTGCTGTCAAAGTCAGGTAGAAAGAGTTCTGGAGTGTGATTGCCGGTGAGACTAGGACGTGAGAGGTGGACGGATGGAGAAAGGATGACAGTAAGAAAGACAGACAAAGAAGAGAGAGAAAGAGCGATTCGGGTGAGTCGGTCAGATGCCGTCACTCACCTCCGTCCTCACCTGGTAACTTTTCTGTCACCTCATGCCATCACCTTGTCACCCCGCGTCCGTGCCACCCTGTCACCTATCCCCTTAGCAACTGAGCCTGTCAGCCGGCTGTCATGCAACCAGGTTCACCCTTGACCTTTTGTTTCTTTCATACACGCTACAGATAAAAGAGACGAGGCACAGGAGGGAGGGCAGTTGTGTCCGGACATGCCTATCACCCTAGATCACAGGCCACCGACCTAAATGCTACAGGGGCCACACGTGTGTGTGTGTGTGTGTGTGTGTGTGTGTGTGTCTGTGTCTGTGTCTTCACTTTATGAGGTTTTTTAACATTAATGTGAGTTCCCCTAGCCTGCCTATGGTCCCCCAGTGGCTAGAAATGGCGATAGATGTAAACCAAGCTCTGGGTATCCTGCTCTGCCTTTGAGAAAATGAAAGCTCAGATGGGCCGATCTGGAATCTCCTCCTTATGAGCTCATAAGGAGGAAGGTTACCTCCACTTTCTCTGCTTTCTCTGCTTTGCCCGCCCAGAGAATTTGGCCCACCCATGAGAAAGAGAGAGACATCACGGTTTGAAAACAAGCGAAGCATGGCAGTTGGTCAAGGCCACACCCCCACCCTCCACCTTGCCCCCCCTCTCTCATCCTCAATAGCATTTAAAGCTACAGACACAGAAATGGCACATCCTAAGGAAAGCTCATTGTGGGACTGGCTCTAGTGGCTGTAATTCTGCACCAAGGCTGAATTTCGGGAAAGAGACTTCAGATACAGTATTAGGGGACCAGTAAGGCCTATATAAAAGCATCCAAAAATCAGCATGTCATAGGACCTTTAAACATGTATATTGCTTATGTTTTACAAGTGGAGAAAGTCATTGGATGACTAAATGTGACTCACATTTGTGTCAGAAAAACCAAAGAGGTTATGTGGCTGGTGCTGATGGCAATTTAGGTGAAACAAAATTAAATAAGCTATATAATATTGCTACGTTAAAGACCACATCCTGGTTATGAGAAACCCGAACATGATAGCTGGGATATGTCAGTGTTACCTAGGACGTTTAGGTATGTAAACAACCTCTCCTGTTGACTGTCTGTGTAAATTCTGTGTTCTTATGATATTTAACGCAGGGGGACCACAGTATCCCAGAGGCTAGAAAACAAACTAATGACTGGAAAATTGTCTGTTCATTGTCTGTTGTTTGCCTGTTGTTTGTTTGTTTGGTTGTTTGTTGGTCTGTTTTTATTGTGGAAAAACTGCAGCTGTAAGAAGTGAATTTCCCCATTGTGGGATGAATAAAGTATTATCTAATCTAAATGCTGTTGAGGTGCTATTGAACAAGAAACCAAACCCAAACCGCTCCAGTTGTCAACAGTAGAGGTCTGTGGTTGGCAGGTTCATATGTGAGAATGGATGCAACTGTGAAGTATACTGCTGCTGAAAAATAGCCTGTGTGAAGTACATGTATAAATATATATATATATATATATATATATATATATATATATATATATATATATATATATATATATATACAGTATATGTATATATATAAATATTATTGGACAAACAAAGGTTTAGCTTGCTTATTTATATGTACAGGGATCAGAAATATGAATGCTAAGATGGAGTCAAAATGCATCTAAAATCAAGATGGGAATATTCTGCACTTAAGGACTGTAAAGCCAACAATTTTTTGGAAGGGGGGGTGGGGGGGGAGAGAGAGAGAGAGAAAAGGGGGAGGGTCATGTGTGTTTTTGCTGTGGAGGGGTTGTCTTATGTTTTTGGGAAAACAAAGAAGGGTCTTTTTAATTTTTGAAACCCCAACTTTTCAGTATTCCATTGCGAAATATGTTTTAAAAATGAATCAAATAGTCACAAATGATGGTTCTAGTGTGCACATTGGGTCATAAAGGTGTGTTGCTTAGCCTTACACAAAAGCCAACAATCCTGTCTGTTTTTTTTTCTCCATCACACTAAATGTTATCTTTACCAAAAATCGTTTCCTCCTTCACTTACTTCTGAATCATAACAAAATAAATACATATATAAAGTTATGTGTCATATAAAGTTGGCCTGCTGTATCATAATTGAAGTTCAGCATTTTGTAATGCTCTTCATAAATTTATAAAAGCTAATTCCACTTCAAATGTACACATGGTACACATTGTGACAATTAATATTCCATAGATAAAGTAAGGTTTAAATTATATCACACCATCTTAAATTCTTTGTTTGTTTTAGTTTTTGTCTAAGTCAAGGGTAGAGTCCGAATAAAATATGAATAATGCTGGTGACGGTCTTGCAATTCAAAAAAATGTAAATTCAGTATTGTTCCAAAGATTTTCAAAAGCTGACAGGCTAAGACAATTGAGCGCTCTGACAGAGAGGAGCCAGTGCATTTAGTCAGCAACACAGAACATTTTGCCATGAGGGCTGGGAGCCAAGGAATGCATCATGAAAACAGAGTGCAGCAAGCCACACATGTCCAATCAGACGCCATGGAACATTACCCATAATCCTCTCGACAAATACATGCATCTGATACCATAACAACGCTCGACTAACACTTAGGAAGGGAGAGTGTGGGACGCATCCGTAGCAACACCATAATTACAAAGAGAGCCAGGGCTGACTAAGTTTAGAAGAACCCGTAAGCAACCCCCCTCCTCCTCTTTCTCTCTCCCCTCTTCACATGCTCCCACACTGATATTTAACAAAACATTAATCTTCTTGCCAGTGGCTCCAAAGAATACTGGTGATGTAGCTTCGGCGCAGAGGCTGGGGTAATAGTAATTCCATTGTTCTGCCCTTTTATTTATGCCTTGGCTCTACCAGGCAGATGAGGTAAGTCTCTTTTTTTCATGTTATTATTCAGATGTGGTGATACATAAAGCCAGATTACACAAATGTCTCTCTGTTTCACAGCGCAGCCACCTCACACCTCCCTCGCCAATGCTTAATGCGACCCCTTCCTCCTCGCCCCCCTACCCCCATCCCTCCGCTGGCTTTCAATAGCACATTTCCCCTTTCTCCCCCTCTTTTCTAAATCACCCTCAACATTTGCATGTGAATTGCTTGTATGTCTTCTTTTATATGATGCACCGACAACACTGGCTTTCGAAAAGGAGAGAGGAGGGGAACTGCCACAACTACCCCCCTCCTTTCCACATCATCTCCAACACACACATACATCACCAACTCCCACCAAAAAAACAAGATGTTACTCTAACTCCCCTCCCAGGATTGGCATAGCAGCAGTTTCATTAAAAAAGCTGGGGAACAGTGCAGGTTTTATGATATGGAGACAAGTTCTTTTGTGCTCTCCAGAGACAACCCCTCTGTGTGTCGATGTTACTGGGGCGATAATCCTGCTGGAATTTCTCCTAAGCACTTTTACTGACATTTTCAATTATCACCATGCCAGGGCCCGGTAAATGGCATTTAAAGGGCTCCGTCATTTCCGTGTTGAATCATATTTGGGAATCAGACAGCGTTAGTGTTGGACTCTGTTCTGTTTGCCTGAGGCTGGAAGGACAGTATGGAAGCTCTGCTGAGCCAGTTAGTCTGAGATAAGATGAAGTCTGTGGGTGACCAGGTTCACAGAGGGACCAAATACGCCATCACATACTCGTACAGACGCATTTACACATGCACGCACAAACTGAGGAGCAAACACGGACATGCACATACTGGCTGGCTCCTCGAACCATGCCTGCCATGTAATATACAACTTCAGCATGTCCATGGTCCAGACTTAGAAAACCAAACAGTCAGGCTGACCTCCCCGGTGCACAGTGCACGGGGTCAGACTTGTTTTCTCTTCACCTCCAACGAGATCCATTTACACAGACTCCAAAAGCACTCCACATCTTTGGCTAGGGTTACATACTTACATCCCTGTAATAATTCAGACATGTATTGCAAGGAGATTTCTTTCTCTACCCTCTCTCTCCCCCGCGTTCTGTTTCAGTGAGCTCTGCTTTGTTTCAAACATGGATCAACTTCAAAGCAGTGAAACGGACAGATTGATAGCTGAAGACAAAAGCTATTTCATAAGAGATTGAGTTTCGGATCCGATCACTCAGACGCCTTTTTGCAACAGTTAGAAGATGTAATGGCACCAAATAAGTCAATTTCAACCACAGAGATCTTTTTTTTAAGAGACCTTTCTGCTTTATTAAACAGCAAACAGACTCAAGGTGCACAGCGCAGTATGAAACAGAGATAAAACTCATAATGCTGCTACACTGTAGCTGGCATTGTGTTTGTTTAGTCTACGATTACAGAGTATGTCTCTTCCATAAGTGAGGGCATGTTTCAGAGTGTCAATTCTGTGTTGTGTAATCGTCTTTTAACATAAGAGGCACCAATTAACCAGGTCAAATTTCTTGTGTACCCACTGTACTCAGTCACATTGTGATTGTGATAACATGACAAACACACAGCATGCTCAATATCCCGCTGAACCGCAGACAATCCAAGAACAGCTGTTTACATGCCTCCGTGCCCCCTTTCCTTTCCGCCAAGCTGACATCATTCCTAGCATCCCCTCCTTCCTGTCTCTCTTTTAGATGGGCTCTGTTATGACAAGTTTAATTGAGGGTTGTCAAGCCATAACATTTTTGTAAATATTAGACTTGCCAAGAGCGCCAATAAGAGGAAATGGCCTTACTGTATGTTCTTCTCTCAGAAGCACAATGTGTGCCTTTGTAGGTGGATCGCCAAGAGGCATTTTGATACCCCACTTTTGTCTCAGTGAGCTGGCATAAAATCTAATCTAATTCTCATTACGGAACTGTATCCACATAACACATCCTCTAAAGCTCTATTACAGCTGAATTCACACTTGGATTAAAGTATTCAAATGAAATAAACTACAATAGATTATAATATAAAACATCTTGTCAAGTGGAAAGATGTGGCACCACTTGAGCTTGTAACACCCAACGATATTTGTCAGAAGAATTTATGAATCAATATGTATTGTGTTCAACAATCTTAAACAAAGTGAAGGAAAAAGTCCCTGGTATGACTTCAATTCATTCAAGTTTCATTTTCTTACATCAAGATTAAATTATATATTGTCTACAGTGTAGTCATAGAATAGTAGCAAAGCTGACATCATCTCTTATGTCTGTGTATACAAAAGCCTCCTTATTGATCAAAGCGATGACAACCTTGGCTATGAATGTTCATGTGTTATTCTAATCCTTCACTGTGTTTAAGTAGCACCTGGTCCAATGCACACTGGAGGCTATTTTGGATTTCAGAGGATGGTGATGGTGAGGTATGGGGATGAAGAGAGGAAGACCAACAACCCTTTGAGTCATTAGTGAGGGCCTGCATGATTTACATGGGTGTACTTGTGTGAGGCCTCCATTGTGTTTTTGTAAAGTGTGTTCCAGTAAGTGACAGACAGAGTCTTACTCACCTGGGGGGAGGGGGGTGAGTCAGTGTGCATCACCACTCCCGGCTAGCCAGGCAGAGGCACTCAGCAGCACACTGCTCTAACACTGATGGGGGATTTTTGTTGCAAAATGAAATGGCACATTTGAGGAGTGTGCTGTTTTTTTTTTTTTTGTAACTCTCCTGACGAATGCAACTGGGTGCAGAAGTTGGAGAAGCAAGCTTAGGTTGGATTAGGTTACATTCCTAAACTGTTTTAAGTCAGTGTTCAAGCACAAATGCCAAAATTCTCTGGTTCCAGTTTCTCAAATGTGAGGATTTGTTGCAATTTTGTCTTATGTTTTGGAGTTATGGACTGTTAGTCAGACAAAACAAGCAACTTCAAGATGTCATCTTGGATATGAGAAATTGTGATGTTCATTTTTCACTATTTTTCAGGATAATCAAGAAATTAATCAGCATATTTGACAAAAAAAAAAAAAAAACTCATGTCATACATGCATGCCAAATGTCATACAAACATCTACTTTATAATAAAGCAGTAAGCAGTAATCACAACTGGTGATTAACATGCCTACATCCAACACACACACGCACACACACACATGCACGCACGCACACACACACACGCACGCACGCACGCACACACGCACACACACACACACACACACACAGGCATGTCAAGTGATAGCAGAAAATTAAATTAGCTGGAAAGAAGCAAAAGTCCATCATCTTCTCACTTTAGGGGTTTTTCACCCACTGTTTTCTGTTTTTTATGTTTGTAAAAAATATAAACCTGTTTTGTTTTTAAACTTTTGCAAACCCAAACACAATACCTTGCTGTTTACACTACATCAATATTATGTGTGTTTGCAATATTGAAGTACATATTTCGGCATCTTCAGTAAAAACATCGATCATAATTATACCTTTTTGTCCAATATTTACAGAGCCAAAGTCCCACCACACTTCCACGTCAACAACTCCCATAGTTTTGTAAAAAACATCATAAGAGGTATGGTGTTGCTGCTTATCAAATATACAGAATAGTGTCCACATATTATAGACATCCTCTAAAGCCCTTTTATAGCTGAATTCACAGGGGGATTAGAGTATTCATTTGGAATAAACTAGAATAAATAACGTAATACTGTGTTGGTATTTGGAAATATGTGCCTCTACTTGAGAGTGCAATCCAAGATTAATGAATTAAGCATATGAGACAGAGAAATATATTTTCCCTATGTAAAAAAAACAAAGCTTATTTACTAATTGAAGAAACTTCATAATGTTCTACATTACAATTGAAAAATAATCAGGTGAATTCATTTCCCTGCTCTCTCCCTCCATCTGTCAGCAGTACGAGCCAACAGGAGCATCTAAAGAGCCCTCCTTAACGAGAGGCTGCTGGAGATAGAACTCAGCACTCCTAGCCCAATAACCGAGGAAATATGAAAATTGACAGCACCGTCAGGGCGG
Organism: Sander lucioperca; assembly: GCF_008315115.2. Classification (NCBI taxonomy): domain Eukaryota; kingdom Metazoa; phylum Chordata; class Actinopteri; order Perciformes; family Percidae; genus Sander; species Sander lucioperca. The sequence goes on from NC_050175.1 coordinate 10,616,262, forward strand.
TCATGCCACATGTTTACGAGTGGCTGTCTTAACTGGCCGCCTCTGTGCTCCATAAGTCATACGCAGAGTGCTCATCATAGAGCAGGGATTTATGGGGCCTGAGTCTGCATATGACCCCCTCCCAGCAGTCTCCCTGCCATAGAGGAGGAATCATGATCTAGCCCCAGCCACTATAAGGTTCATAGACTTACTCAAAGCAAATTGGCTCTGGGGTCTGTTCCTCCAGTAAACACAGCCTCATGCTCATGTGTGTCTAGCAACAGAGCCACACATTGACTTCAAATGATGATGAAAGAATATTCACAATAGTCAGCAGTCATGAAAACATATTTATTAAAACATTTGTCATATTTTCCATACTCCAATGCTGGTGGGTTGTGGCTTTAAAAGATGCAAAGCTAGAATTCAAATATATATATATATATATACAGCGCTGCTCATAAGTATTCATACCCATGGTCAAGTTGACTAAAAAGAGGAATAAAAAAATCATCTTTTGGAAATTGATCTTAATGCCTTAATTAAAAAAATTAGGAAAAATCCAACCTTTAAGGACACCAATTTTTTTGTGAATTAATAATGTATTGTAAATAAATAAATGTTCTTCCTTAAAATACAGGGGCCATAATTATACATACCCCTATGTTAAATTCTCATACAGGAAGGCAGATTTTTATTTTTAAAGGCCAGTTATTTCATGGATCCAGGATACTATGCATCCTGATAAAGTTCCCTTGGCCTTTGGAATTAAAATAGCCCCACATCATCACATACCCTTCACCATACATAGAGATTGGCATGGTTTTATTTCAGTTAGCCTAATAGCTGGTTTGATTTGCATTGATATGGATCTTATCTCAGTTAGCTGCAGTTAGCAGCATATATATATATATATATATATATATATATATATATATATATATATATATATATATACACACACACACACACACACATATATATAGATTATATCCTTAAAGTTAAAATCCTTTAGATTGTTGATTTGACAACACCTGTAGGTACTAGTGGTTACTCCCAGAATTATGGGGGGCATACAGTAGTAGAGCAACCAATGTGCAGCCAAAAGTTATACAAATTGTTATAAAAGGACGTGAGTCAATAATAAACTTGGTGACAAATACTTTGCATGACTGCTTTACAATAAAAGCCATACCGTACAGTTTGCAGTTACTTAGTCTGGCATACAGGATGGACAGTGCTGGGATAAAGCCTGACGGAGGTACCTCCCCTTCCGCTATCTCTGCTTTCTATTTTGCAAGTGCACCATCGCTGCATCCAGGGCTTAGCGTGTGATTGGTCAAAAGAAATAAAAACAAGCCAGAGCTTTCTTTTCCTCTACCCCAGAATAAATAAGCAGTGTAGCCAGTATGTGTGGCAATGCAAGACTAAGATGATGCTATAAAAAAAGATGATGCTATAAAAAAAAAATATGCTATCAAAAACAATTGCACTTACATGTGGCTCTTTGTAGTTTGGCTTATTTGAAGCTAATGTACTTGTACTCGATTCCTGCTGTTTGGAGATTATACTTCATAATTGAATACACTTATTGGAAGTTGCATTGGATAAAAGTGTCAGCTAAATGAAATGTAATGTAATGTAAGACCAGCAGTAACTTTATACCGCTTTAGTACAGCTGTAGAAACTGAAAACAAACAGGAAGGCTGATATCAGTGAGATACATTACAAACAAACTGGATAACATGCTGCTATCCTTCCTGTGAATCTCTTTTACGTGTAAATACAATTTAAATCCAGTCCAAACAATGAAAACTAGGGAGGTAATTACAGATTGTAAATACATTTAAAAACTGGGTTCAATTTTGGTTATTATAACTTTTCTAATTTTGTTACCATATCACAACCCAAAATACAGGTCAACAGATCAGGTTTGGTGACCATTATACATATAAAAATAAACTTTCACATATGCAATTACATGTACAACTTCTGTTTAACTGTCACAGTGTTAGTCTAAATCTAAAACAATAATAAATCTGCCTCGCCTCGGTTGTATTCCCCTTGTGTTTTCCAGTCTGGCCCAGCATGCTGTGTTTGCATTTTTCACCGAGAATGTGTGGCATTGACAGAGAGCTGGTCAAGGGAAGTGCTGAAGGCAAAGAGCCAGCAGGGACAACAGCTATTACAACAGGGAGGCTGAGGATGAACACTGTATACTGCTGGTCATGTTGCCTCTGGGCTGATTCCTGGGGCAGCATGACCTGGATCTGAAACGGCTATAAAAAAAACAAAAAAACCAAAGCTTGGACTGCTCACAACAAGACAAGAAAGACTTGCTGTGTTGTTTACTGGGGAGGAGTTTACTAAATACTGTTGAGAAATGTAAAATCAAAGTACATGGCACAGTGTTTCCTACAGGTTGAGAATTTACTTGTGGTGGTGGGTGGGATGTTTATTTTGGTTGTTATCAATACTTGAAGTGGAAAAAAAGGTGCCGGCACTCTCTTGCATTGGCAAATCATAACATTTGAGATTTCTACAGTGAAAAACAAAACTTGGATATATTGCTGGTACAACAACAATTTATTGTTATTTATTAACAACATAAATGTATGCATTTATTTAAACAAGTCGTGTGTGTGTGTGTGTGTGTGTGTGTGTGTGTGTGTGTGTGTGTGCGTGTGTGTGTTGTGTGAAAACGGAACTCCTCCAAGTCTGCAACGGTGCTGAGATTGGAACTGTACAATCCCTAGGGACACACACACAACAGAGACAGCGGGAACAGGGTTTATGTCAGACATAAAATTAGAGAGTAGGTACACGTGATGGCAGTGAATTCAGTCTAGAGATATTCTGCTGTGATATTAACCAAATTGGCTATTCTAAAGAAACAGTAGATAATGAAGTTATAGTATTTGATTGAATATTTGAAAGTAGCATACACTTCTTGCCATCTCCGCTATTTCGGCTGCCTAACTCCTCATTTCCACCAGTTGCAGAATGGCTGCGTAACGGCTCTGCTGCGGAACGGCTCCGTGCTCTGCCGTCCGTCAATACCCACCAGGTCCAGATTTGTTGCGGTGCGGCTGAGGCCATGACTGACAGCTGAAGTCACGAGGACCCGCTAGATCTCGCGAATTCAGGTAGAATAGAACCACAAAACCAACAACAGTTTGTTTCCATCCAGAGGAGTAGAGGGGAAACAACTCTGTGCTGTGTTTTCAAGGTGTAGTGCAGGGAAATATGATCCGCCGTGAATACGGTGTATTTTATTTTGAAAATTAAACAGATATTGGTTTGACACTGGATAAGAGAAGAGCATTGCTGGCTGGACTTACGGCTGCAAAAAAACTAGTTGCCATACGTTGGAAACCTTCACATTCGCTCTCTCTTTTCGAGCTTGGGTTTTAACATATTTGGATATTGTTTACTTGGAGTTGTCGACAGCTAGAGTCCACGGAGCAAAAGAGTCAGCAATAGAGGCTTGGCATTCACTTTTACCCTCCGCGGGCTTCAGGTGTAATATGTAACCGAGATTTGGAGTTCTGGATTCAGGGGGTGGGTGGGGTATGTCTGGGGTTTTATTTATTTATTTTTTTTTTTTATCTTAGTTGTTAATCATACGGTTCTGTGTACATGCATATGTATAGGTATGTATGTGAATATATATTTTATGCTTTATTTTTGAGGCGTGTATATACCTGTACGTACTGTCTCTTTAAAATAAAATAAAAATTTGATCACAAAAAAAAATTAACCAGATGTTTTATTTTGTTTCTGTGCTCGACTTCCTGTCCCGCACAATCTGAATTGTGCTGAATTGCTGCGGAGCTCTCCGGCGTCGGGCAAAAATAGAAGCTCTGCATATCTGCTCCGGAGGGCTGCGGACCGCCGGAGCTGGGACGCAGTCGGAACGCAGCCGTTCTGCAGTCAGTGGAAATACACACATTGACTTTAATGGAAACCTATTGACTCTGCCGCTGTTCCGGAGCCATTCCGCAACCGGTGGTTTAGTTTCTAGGTTTTCAGCAGTGAAAAATCTGTTACGGTCAGGCCGCAGGCATCAGACAGCTTTTTCGAACTAACGTCCATGGAGAACCGAACTTCTGATAGGGTGGGCCGACTGCTTGCCTTTACGTGATTCGTCAAGATCCGAGGTAAGTCACATAGTGCCCTTTGGGTAGTGTAGTTTATGTAACGTTAGGGTCATTACCAATCTCTCTGACACTGATGCTTTCTCTATCAGTGGTACCAGCTACATGCGAGAAGTAGCCGTACGCAAGAAAAAGTGCAGGTACGCTTAAATGTAAAATGTAGAAGTGCCGGTACTGCGTACCGGTGAGTACCGGCCCACTTCGAGCATTGGTTGTTATAGATCATTAGTTATTACGTTTTTTAAAGTGTTTTAATCCGTGTTTTGGGGATCCTAATAACGTTAAACAGGCTGTTTTGTAACATTACTATACTGTACATGTCCGTGTTGCATTCATTAAGCTCTCATCTGAACAGATTTCTGTCATTCAAACAACTCTGGATTATAGTTTAAATATATATATTTTACAGCACACTAAAAATAAAATGTCTGTGTTTTATTTGGGCTTGAGTGCATAAATAACGTTACAGTTAATGGGTACGGGCAGGGAGAGAACGCTAACTGAAGGCTTGGTTAGCAACGATTAGCTCCGTTTAGCGGTTAGCTCCAGTTAACTCCAAATATAGATCAGCTTAAGCGGAAAACACTGCCGCGGAAAGGGTAAATTACCAAACTGTGTAAATGGCGTTCAAGGAGCTTTCACAGCGGTATGGCTGCAGCATTTTTACGGTTTATCAATACAGTAATCCCACGGGAAGCCACAACATCACAAGCAGTGTGCTAGTATAGAGGATCTTTGCTACTGCTAATGTGCTACTAACGTAAGCCTGGCTCTGAGCCTAGCCTGAACTGAATTGTTGATGCGGTCACCCACGCGGCTGGCAAGTTCACAAGGGGGAGGGGCTGGAGGCCACTGGTCTGTGCGCTATAAAAATACATTGTTGATTGGAAAAAAATGTAAAACGGATTTAATCTACCTGGGTGGGTATCAATCTACCTGGGCGGGGCGCCCAAGTATAATCTCTGTATGGGAAACACTGTGGCAGTTATTACTACAAAAAGTGGCCGACGTAGACAGAGCTCCATTTTTAGTCCCAGGCTACAAACTGGACACATGCTGAGGATGTTGGGAAATAAATTGGGACTTTGAACAGCTAGAGCCTTGTCCCGCCACCACTGAGACTGACATCCATGCAAATCATAACAGAAATGACAGATCAGGTCACCCCACCACCCACCCAGGCAGTCATGTCAGCCTGCCTGCCAGCCAGTCAGCCTGCCAGCCTGACAGACAACAAGCTACCCCATCCGAGGTTCCACCCCTGTGCCTGCACAGACAGAGTGGGACAAATTGGGACAATCCACCCCTACATTACCACCCACTCTTCCTCTCCATTGCGCGCCGCAGCAGCCTCTGCTCAGGGGGCTAATTCCACGTTCAGATCACCATTTGTACTTATTATGCTGACATAATTAATCCCCTGTTGTGATCAGCGGGGGCATGAGGGCCTCTCCGCTCCATTGGCCTACCCCTGCCATGACACAACCGCTCCCCCCTCCACTTCTCATACAAATCTGCTACTCACTCCCTCCCATGTCCATCTTGTCTGGTTGGAGGGGTCTTCTGTCTATCTCTATAATCTCCAGTGTATCTGTCTGTGTTATTGTTTGTCCTGTTGTGGACATATCCATTATAGTAGTGGACTGACAGGCCGACAAGTCTGCCAACAGTCACACCAGTAATGTTTGCATACTCACTGAGGAAACTGGGGCAAAGTGCTTGCATCAGGGCTCCAGACTCTAACGAACATTTGTTAAAACTCAAATCAAATCTTGATTCAAATCATATTGGCCTACGGTTAAGAGTGGCCTTTAAATGGGAAACAGGTTTGATGCTAAAGTGTCAACGTTAAGGACAGAAAGGCAGGGGAGGGGAAGGGAAGAAGAGAAGAGGACAATGAGGGAGGTGGGGAGGGGTTCTCATCAAAAAACACCAGCTGGATTAATAAATCCAACCAGTGACTGTGTCCACATCTTAAAGTGTTGGGCAGATTAAAACAGAACCGTCTCAAGTCGAGAAACATATGTCCACAAGGCTGAGCAAACACTGTCAGAATAATAACTGAGGAGATGAGTGCTGCTGTTGGCCCCAAACAGCCGCTCAGCAACAGGCTGGACTAGCACTCCAACTGCTGTTTCCTAGAAATCAAAGACCCAATTGCTGAACTTTGATTCCTCGCAGAAGGGTACCATGCATGTGTATTTGTGAGGTCAAAGCTCTGACAAAACACCCTCAGGATGGTTTTGTTTTCCTTTGAATAATGTGCATGAGAATAGACAAATATACAATTCCGGGAAATTATTTCCATTTCCAATATTATGCAAGCTAAATAAATACATCATGTAAAAACAAATACGGTAACTCCCTGAATTCATTAGATTATTTTACACTCAATACACACCAGCATTTCTAAAATATGAAAACCAAAGCAAAAAATACTACCAAAATCAGGCTGAGCAGAGTTGTACAGCAAAGCTTTTTCGTTGTTTGTTTTAATATTTCAATAAATTACTTTAGCCTATAATACTGTAAGTTCTGCTTTTGCCTTAACCCTGTTTGAGACATAAATAAGCCTTCTGGAGACTAACCTATCCAAGATCACATTCAATATAATATTTTAGGTCCCATTTCAATTGGAATTTTGTGGAAATTCAATAACAGGACACTACAAAATTAAATTTTGTATTAAAGAATACCAAATTTGCCCAGAACACCTGCTAGCGCTGGGAAGCTTTGTGTTATTCAGGCCAGAGAAGAGAGTGTACAGTCAACAGGTCTGTGTGTACCACTGGAGGAATTCATTACAAATACCAAGAAAAAAAACATGAAAGACAAAGTTTGGGTCATTGTGAATTCTGTCACATTTGAAGGCAAAACTTAGTGCAGACAATTAACTGTAACATAATCATGCATTGTGAAAGGACTTTGTGCATGTGACTCTATATGTAGTTAAGTTACAATTTAGATACAGAACAGAGTTTATTTAACAATAAAAAAATAAATCACTTTTCAGTCACTCTGCTGCTTGACACCATCAATGTCAAATTCCAGGAACATTACTCACAACACCCACTACCCCCTCATCCTCTAAACCCCCCCCCCATCTTCATCTTTACATAAAAGTTCAGGCTGCATATTAAAAGGAGCTAAAATATTCACACTGTCAAAGGTGGTCAAAGGCTTCTGCGTTCACACAGGAGCTGACAAAGAGGAGGCACCCAGCGCTTGGCCAAAAGAGAACTGTTGAAATAAATCAGCACATACAAAGACACAGAGAGATAATAGGGCTGGAGTTGGGCCTGATCCAGAAACACACTGTGCACCAGAACACGCAGACACATACACACAGAGCGCCTGGCTGGGAACAAAGTCTGCGCATAGATTAATATTTATTTTTGGAGCACACATTGTTCAGGACATACAGTATCAGAAGACGAAAAACATCATAACTCCCTGTGTGCAACCTTGCAGTGAATCCCATGCCTGAATCAAACAAAAAACAAATAACCACAAAAATCCACAGATGGTTTCACATGGGGGAGTGCAACAGAGGAACCGGGTATCACAGAAACATCCGTTAAAGCCCAATGCAAGATTGTAGTGTATGTACATGTGTAAGACTGTGTGTGTCCATGCACGTGTGGTAAATTTTCTTAAAACAGATATGATTTAAATGTTATGTTATTTAACTAAAATGAAGCATTTTGTGTCTGTTAGCTACACTTTGAAAAATAAAAAAATCAGTTTATTTATGTGTGTGTGTTGAGTCTATATTACAATATGTCAAAGAAATACCAGACATCAGAGACAAACATCAGAGACAAACAAAGTTATATGTTCTACTTTCGTTAAGGCACTTTTCTGCTCTCACTATTTGCTCTTTAGGGATCCTTTTGGTAGAAATGCATCTGGGTTTTGCCTCTTGTTGCAGTCCACACAATCAGGAACTTGAACGCTACTGCCGTCAAAGTTTATGGCAGCTATACATTTTACAAAACACATTTGTAAGAAGTAAATACATGTATCTGTTGAATCTTAAGCATTACAACTTTTCCCTAAAACTGAGAGCCCTTCTGCATAATCACAGCCCATGTCTAGCAGCTCAAAAGCAAACTAGGTGTGCCTTGCTCAAGGACCATAGTTGGAGTTTTTGTCTTTTTTTTCTGTACAGGTTTATCTACTCAGTCCAGGGACTACTATTCAATCATAACATGCCCTTATGAATTATGTCTATGAATTAAATACATGTAAAACTTATTCTGAAATTACATTGGACCTTCAGCATTATATCAGTGGCTGTTCAACTCACTGAGGTACTCACAAACTGGGGCTCCGCGTTTACGCAGCTTTTTATTTGCCCCTATATCAACATAGAGAGGAAACAGAGGCCTCCCTGAACTAATTTCACTCATGAACACTCAGTCAGTTGTTGAGCACCACACAGCAGGCCTTGCTGTCTGAGGCCCAAGGATTAAGGCTCAATATTTGTAAACCTCAGTTGGCTTTAGTGCGGAAATGGGGAGTGGAGAGAAATGGGGAAGCCTTGGCAAACCAAAGTGTGAAAAACTATCAAATTGTCAGCCATGACAGAAACAGTTACACACTGGCTTCTGGCTGACACAGAAACAATACAGTGGTAAACCTATAAAACACTACGGCCTTGTTTGCATGAATGTGAGTAGGTGCACGTTTATAGGTTTTTGCGTGCAACAATAAGCAAATATACACACTTATTAAATGTATGTGCCCCTAATGAAACAATAAACTGTTTCCCAGTTAAAGACGCTTCACTCCACGGTGATTACTCCGTTACTTTGATATTTTGTCTTGTTTGTTTGTAATAATCAGAATCATTTGCTCCACCATTGAAGCCCTTTACTTTAAACTCCTCCTCAGTGGAATATTCTCCCACATTGCACATTATCAGCCTCACAACGGGTCCATAAAGTACTAAAAATCCCAGGGCCTTTTTTCCAGCTGTGACACAAAACCCAGACCTACTTAAGCCCTCTACTTTGACCTTTGTTTGAAAAGTCTCTTTCAGCCTGAGGCCTCGGCAGTAAATTCATAGAGCTATGAAATTAATGTGCCAGAGAGCCCATCTAGTCTTTCATTAATCACAACCAGAGAAAGGAAAAGACAGGTTACCCAGTCATGTTTTATTTTCCTTTTTCTTTTGTAATAGGGCAGTTGTGTAATGACTGCCCTCGATATTAACTGTGTTCCGCCTATCAACATCCTCTCTGTTGTGAAATGGAGAAGGTATAGCAGGGGTGCAAGCACAGCTAACATATCTGTGTTCAAAGGGATCTGCACAGCCTATGCTAGGGGTTCTCAACATTTTGATGACTTTGTGCCAATTTAGAGAGCCAGCATATGATTGAGGGCAGCACAGGAAAAGTGCACACATAAAACAAAATATCTGTTCCATCTCACTTCCACATTAAACTGCCGAGCTGTCCACCAGAATTGCTTACTTTAGCTAACAGAACTAGCATTGATTCAATTCAATTCAATTCAATTCAATTCAATTCAATTCAATTTATAGTATCAAATCATAACAAGAGTTATCTAGAGACACTTTACAGATAGAGTAGGTCTAGACCACACACATAATTTACAGCTACCCAACAATTCCAGTAATTCCCCCAAGAGCAATCATTAGCAGTGGCTAATGCGACAGTGGCAAGGAAAAACTCCCTTTTAGGAAGAAACCTCGGACAGACCCAGACTCTTGGTAGGCGGTGTCTGACGGTGCCGGTTGGGGATGTGCTGAACAGTGGCAATAATAGTCACAAAGATAATGGAACAGTGACTACAAATGGTAGTCGTAGTAGTTCATGTCATAACAGGGCACTGAAGGGCAATACAGGATGTATCGGCATGGGTGGGCGTAGCAAGACGCAGACACTTGGCAAGACGCAGCCGGACATTACAGAGCATCGCCGGACACTGCAGGGCATTGCAGAGCATTGGACCACACTGACAGCTCCAACCAAGATCGTGGTGCCACCCTAATCCAAGGGAATATTCTGGGCGGGAAAAGAAATATAAGGACTCCGGGGAGTAAACTCCCCAGAGATAGGTTAGTAACAAGCATTTCAGGGACAAGGATGCACACAAATGGAAACAAATGGAAAGAGAGAGGAGAGAGCAGCTCGGTGTGTCACAGGAGGTAAGGAACCTCCCCCGTAATCTAGAACTATAATAGCATAACTAAGAGAGGCAGGCCAAAGATGACAGAAGGTATTTCCTGTGACACTTGCGTGATGCCGCAAGTTGCTATGCAACCATTAACTTTCTCCAAGTTGTGATTTCTAACCTGTTCGAGTAGTATATAAAAAAAAAAAAAATACTTTTAAAGGCTTTTTTATGACATCATATACTATGATGTTTATGACTTTTTTCAGTCTTGTATAAAGTACTTGAAAGCAATACAATATACAAGTACAAGTATCTTATCGTATCTTAGATATTGACTTTGGTAGAAATTAAAGTCACCTTTTACTTGAGCAAAAGTATCTGATCTGTACTTAAGTATCAAAAGTAATTTTCTGATATTGAATGTACTTACATATTAAAAGTAAAAAAAAAAAAGCTTTGATTATGAACTTTATTGTGGCTTTCTTATAGTACATGCATAATATGCAGGCTTTCCACCTTCTTAAACATCAAATTCAAAGTCTGACAAACAAAGAAAACAGAATTTTCATTTTTTTTCTTTAGGAAGAATCTTTCACTCCAAAATACAAAAACATTTCTTGCAAATACGGCCACAGGTGTGTAATGTTATCTTTATCTCCACCCCATTCACCACATGACGCATACTTCCATTATTATGCTTCCTCCTCTTCAGTTTTGGCCTATGCTTTTGGCGCTCGGCAAAAAACCGTCACCAACTGGAATGGAGCGTGCATTTAGTTGCAATCTAGGAGCAATGACTCACCAAACCTGCTTTTTTGCAGTCTAACAAATTTCTTCTGAATTTAATTTTGTAGTAAAGAGTAACGAAAATGCTTAGAGGAAATGTATCAGAGTAAAAGTATACATTTTATTTAAGATATGTAGTGGAGTAAAAGTTTTAGAAATATAAATAGCAAAGTAAAGTACAGTACGGTAACAAAGTATTTGTACTTCTTTACAACACACAACACTGCTTTTTCAATGACATCCTATAATATGAAGAAGAAGGGTGATTTACAAGAAGACGCTAACGAAAATGTCTAACTGTTGAGACAACGAGATTCGGGAACTTCTGTCGGTAAGGGCCGACACTGAAATCGTCAAATTCAAGAAATGGCAAGAGACTCGGTTATTTATGACCAAATTACAAACCGGCTACGTGACTGCATACTTTTTACGTCATGTCCTGCCTCCTGCACACTCTACCCAGGCGCCACCACTCGTCTGAACTAAATGAGTATTCTGATTGAGAACGTGTCTGACGTGGACAATCTCCTGTTGTGTGCTAAATGTCTAAAAGGGCAACTCTTTTTTATTTTTACTTTTTTATGGCATAGTATACTATGACCTTTTTATTGACATACTACACTATGACTTTTTTATGACTTTTTAATGACATATTATAGTATGACTTTTTTATGGCATAGTATACTATGACTTTATATGGCGGATGCTTAAAATTTAATGCATGCATTTTTTGTCACGTTCAGGGACCGCACAAAATGATTCTAAGGGCTGCCATTCGCCCGCCGGCCACACCTCAACACTTCAGCACCTATAAAATGGACACATATGCATCCACACACACACACACACACACACACACACACACACACACACACACACACACACACACACAAAAATGACAAAAAGATGATTAGAACACTAAACTTTGCAGCTCTTTTTTGTCAGATAGCAAAATGGTTGACAATACAACAGAGTCCACCTGTCCTCAACGGTCAAATGTGCCTCTGCAGCAGCCTTTGATAAATGAACTGAAGCAAGGCTGATATGAAGCAATGTGGGCAGATGCACTTTGTAGCGGTGGTGAAGGTGATGTGAAGTATATACTACAGGATGATTGTACACGTAGTGAACCATAGCACTGGCAATGAGGCGTTGTGTCTGGTTGTGGGTATTAAACATCAGTAGTGTGGCTGGCTACTCTATGGGACGCTCAGCACAGTGCTTAATTACACACGTTGTGAGCGGCAAGCGCACAGAGCAGGAAATGACAGCCGAGCGGAGCTCACTTCAAACGCAGAGGCGTAAAAGAGCATTCAATAAAAACAGACCTAAACTCTAAGCGGGTCCTAATGGCCTGTGGGTAATGGTTCAGAGGGAAAGGGGGCTGCACACAGGACTGCAGCCATGAAATTGGGCTTCACTTGGTCACAATAAAAAAATTATAGAAATTTAAATATAATTTTTTTAAATAAAAGAAAAAAACTAAGATGATGCCATTTGAAAAAACTAAGAATCAAAGAAATTAACAATAACATGCAGTAAAATTGGCCCATGGCTGACAATATTACAACAAATTAAAATAGATAATTTAGAGCAGTTGCTGGAGGCTTAGAATGTCACTGGCATCACAGAAAATCACTAGAATCACCATTTTAAACAAATTCATTTACTTACACTGAAATTCAGAATATCTTTAGGGTGACCGATTATGTTTTTATTTCTACTATGACTTACGAAGGAAAATGACACTGAGGAATTGTTAAAAAAGCTGAGTCGTTTAGAGAGACAAAACAAAGAGATGTTAAACTATTGTATGCCCCAGGATAAGAGAGGACTGCTGTCTTAACATTAAGCCTGTGCCCCAATAATGTTAATGGTTGGATGTCTTCCAAACTGGCTGAGGGATAACACTAGCCTGCATGAAATAGTGCAGGTACCATAGAAAAACATGCTTAAAGGTCCAATGTGTAGGAATTTCTCCCATCTAGCGTTGAGATCATTTATCGCAATCAACTCTCTCGCACCACACAGTTCAAAGTACGTATTACAGCTGCGGTAGCCTTCACTCTTCAAAAAGACGGCCTTTTGCTCTTTTCAATATCCTTTCTTTTTCTGGGCAAAGAAGAAGACTCCTGTTCCTGAAATTTGGATTTTGAATACGTGCGGTCCTCCATGTTTCCTTCTTCAAACTTGCCGGGGCCGGGAAGCTACGATACCCATTAGCAGCATTAGCAGCTCCTGTGAGTTTATCATGTGACAGCGAAAACGCGAAAGGCGGAGCAGTATGTCCTGTATGTCCCTTACCGGTTAACGTATTTCAAGATGGCGCATGAATATAGAGCGTCTACCCCAGTTCATGCAAATGCAAATGTAAAATTTCAAGCCAAAAGGAATACTTGGAATTGATGGTGGTGGTAAATATTCATGAAAAAGGAGAAGTTTGTGAACGGGCAACACAGATTTTGATAATGAACAACAAAACACATTACACACTGGACCTTTAAAGAAAGGTAGGAAGACTTGAAGGATGTAAACAACAGATTATTTGAAACATTGGAAATGCAAATAAGGAAAAAAACTGTCAAAGTCGTAGCTTCTTTTAAAAATGATTTTACTCTGATGGAGGCACAACGAAAGGTTTTTAACATTGAGTGGATTAATGTTTTATCCTCAACATTTCTGACCATAGGATGAAGTAACTGAGGTGTAATAAATGTTTTTGTGTGAGAATGGTGTGGGCATGGTGGGAGATCTGAGAAACACTTGACTTGGTGGATGCTACCACACTGGCCCGAGGGATCTTTATAAGTGGCACATTTAGTCTTGGTGACCCACACCTCAGCACACACACACAAACATTCACACATATTCAAACATAAGCACACATGCACATAAACAAAGTCTCTTTTTCTGTGACACACACACACTGAGCTCCATCTCCAACTGCCTTCCGAAACACAATGGCCCTGCTGCGCTGACAACTCAACTGGAAGAGAGCTTAACCTTTGACCCCTGAGGCCAACTCATTAACACTAACACTCCTCCACGAGATGCAAATGACCAACTTTTTGCAGAATATGACCCACAGACTTTATGCATGATTGATAAGACGCTGCCACTTTATATTTTACAACATTGAATGAGTTGTTAATGAGTTGTGAATGATTTTTGTTTTAAACTGACCACAACAAGAATCTCAGGTTTTGGGTTGTGCTGAGCATTTGTTACAGATGCTCTAAATATAAAGTGTGTTTTAACAGTTTTAGCTTTCGCTTGCAACTGTTAGTGATCACAGGATTGAAACAGTTTGAAAAACAACAGTTGCAAACAGTTGTGGTTGCAAACCACAATCAACTACAACCAGAATGTATAAAATAAATTCCGTGCAACACAAAATTTTCCTCCCAAAATCTTTGTGTGACAGGAGATGTTTAGAACAGCAAATAGTAAGTGAAGTCAAAAAAACTTTTATGAAGTAGCTAGAGGCATATTATTATTATGTTAAATCTATCGTATCTTGGATCATTACATAAATATTGTCTTGTGCTGTACTGCAGTATTCAAAAAGAAAACACAGGACACAGCAGCTGATTTTTGCAGGTCGATCTTAGCATCTCTTATTAGGAGCAGAGTAGTTACAGAACCTCATAATTTGAAGTGCCTTTAGTGTGCAGATAATGTAAGGTCAATGTCGAGAGCGAGGAGGCAGGCAGGCTTGAGCTGCATGTAATTTGACAGAAGTGTAGGAGGCAGGTGTGTAGCCATTGTTCACTTTGATGGGATTATTTGCACCTCTCAATGCAGAAAAAGCAGGTATCCTCAGAAGGCAGTCATCTAAATTTACAACGGCTGGATTTAGGTTTTCCTCTCTTTCTTGCTCCATCCAGGTTCTGTAATTACAGCTGCTCTGTAATTAGGGGCAGAGCCTTCAGGACCAGGGTGACTACTGTCTACTTTAAAAGGGTTTGGCAAAGTACACTGGGGGATGGGGAAAAAGTACAGCATTCCTATTTTGCTTTTTTTTTTACTCAATCGCTGGGCTTAACAGTCTTAGTGATTAAATTGCCGTCCACAAACGAATCTAACACACAATGATGTATTAAACATTGTTATTGTGGGGTCAAAAACAGTTTAGGTTCAGCTAAAGTTTTGAGATCTTATGCCTTTATAACACTTTTAAACCCTTACTATCAAATTGTAGTTCACTGTTTAAATAACACCTGGCAAGTTTTTTTAAAACATTATTCAATCGATAGGTACACAGGAAGCTGCTCAGGAGAGTGATCAAACACCCTGTCACTTTGAGTGATGGACTTTATGAAGGAAGGTATTATTAGCTGTAGACTTGACTGTACATTGTGCACTAAACAGTGAGAGGTGGTAGGATTAGTGACATATTGCCTGAGTTATGTCTGAGTGAACTCTGAGTGTGTGTTTGTGTGCTCCATGCATGGATTGGCCATCGGGAGTACCGGGAGATTTCCAGGTGGGCCGGTCTATTTGTGTGGGCTGAATGGGCTGCTGCTGCTTTGGTTGAATTTCTTTTTTTTTGATTGGCCCATAAAGAGAAGAGAGATCATATCATTGGCCCACTTATGTGTCTTTCATATGAACACTGGCCATTCACATCCTTGGAATATGACTGACCAGCCCACAGAGAGGAGAGAGATCACATGATTGGCCAACTGGTTTTTCTCTCATCTGAACACTGGCCAATCACATCCCACTATGGCCCACTTCCATCCTATAATAGAGACAGAGCGCATTTAAGTCCCGCCCCATCGGCGGCAAAAATAGCACCACAAAGTGCCGGTAGCTAGCTAAAAACCACAAGATTTAAGCATGTCAAACGATTATTTTAGCACCCTTTGTCTACCAGAGAGGACAAGTTAGCTGTTAGTAAGCTAATGTTTGTTATGTATTAGCAAGCTAAGGCACTTGCAAACATAGTACTATAACTTTCTGATTTATCCACATTCCACTAACATGAGCTGCATACTGTGTACACAATGCAGCTTTAGTTTAACTTAAAGACTTGTCACTTGTTTACTATACAAGACATCTTGATGCAGCCATGCTCCACCCTCAACCTTTAGCCATCTAACCATCAGGAGCCAGGCAGCCTTTTTGACTCAGTGAGTACATTATCATACTCTCTTATTTACCACTCAGCTAAGTGAGAGTATTAGGGGCTGGTATGCAGGGTTCAAAATTAACTTTTTGTCCACCATCCAAACGGCTAGTGAATGTTAAAATTGTACTTTTTTTTTTTTTTTTTTCTACCAACGTTGAACCCTGCTGGTATGTACATGTGTTGAAGGGGAGTGCAAGGATGGTTGGTGTCCGGCTGATTTTGATGGGCTGGTCTGGGTCTCAAAAGTCCAGGGCTGATTTTTTTATCCCAGTCCAGCCCTGGTGTGCTCTGTGCATGTGTATGTGAGCATGATAAATAAGGTTAGAGCTAAGGACTACCTTACATTGTTTCACCCACTTGTGGAGCCCTGTCTGTCTGAATGTTCCAGCCCTTCAAGCAGACACTTATCACTTTACAATGAAGGACAGCATTATAGTATATTCTTAACCCCTCATCAACCAATATGCAGCATGTTACAATTACACAAAGATAGGTTTAGAGAAACATACTGAACGTTTCGTATTGTAACCCTCGTCTGATGAGCACAGTGAGAACCCTCTTTTCTTGTACAATGTGTTGTCTGACAATGTCTAAAGGCAACAGTGTTTATTAGTGTTCTCCTGTCTGCTCCCAACTCCTTCTCAATTTCTTTCCAAGTATTTTGTCATTTCTGTGTATTTTTTAGTGTTTTTGTAGTCTTGACATGTTGAAACGTACAAATGGGAATAACGGCGCACACTTTTAGATAGTCCCTCCTTGAAGGCGTTTCTGGTTGTGCTCAGTTTTACACACAAAAACTGACAGAAGTAGTGTGAAGTTGTGTGAAAAATGAAAAAAAGACAGAATTGACACAAACATGCATCTGCACGAGAAACTTGAAGAGACTGGAAGCAAATTACAGAAAGAGCTGGAGTTTCTGAGTGAGATCTGAGTTCAGTCAGAGGCTGAGCTGAACAAACATACAGGTACACTCCCAAAGGCACGGTCGGTGCTTGAGTATGATAAGCCTGTTGTCAGCTAGCTTACAACTTACGTCTGTACAGTTGGTACATTGGATGTTTTTGGTGAATAAATATGGACCAGTGGTCAAATTCAGTTGAATGATGCCAGGCGAAAATTTGAAAAACACCTTTAGAAGTATATGGGTGGCCTGCTTGTGTTAGTCCTGGGGTTAAAATGTATAACTTCCATTCTATTTCAGGGAGGCTTACACATTTAACCTTACACTGTAAGGTTAATGGCTTAAGCCTGTGTTTAACAGTCCTGGTAAAAACCTTCATCCTGGGTACAAGATGGTGTCCACTAAGCTACTGGGTCTTTTAACATGGAACTGTTAGACTGCACCCACTCAAAAAGTAAAAAAGGCTGCATGACACCCCTAACTATTTGTACTTTTGTACTGATTACTTTACCAACAGAAATGTACAGCAGTAGTTGTGTTTCACTGTTAATAATGATGCAACATTTATAGCACAGGGTTATGGTCTTTCTATATAGTCCTACCACCAACCTATGTACCTTTCATCTCCCATGCATGCCATCAACCCAAAAATGTAAATGGCAGAAGAAGAAACATATGCTTAAGTCAGACGCATTTACTCCCGACCTTGCCTGCCGGGGTGCTCTGCAGCTAAGCTGGAGGGATTTGCACCAGCTCAACATTTACACCATATGGATGCTTTATTACAGAGTAATGATGTCTCTCTTGGTCTCCTTTACTGCTCCTTCTAACTAGAGATGACTTGAAAAACCAAACAGCCTTATGTGTAACCAGGTGATTAGAGAGACTTAAGGGGGATTTAACCAAAGTCAACTGAGGAATGTAGAAGCATATTTCTGCTCGCTTTCCGTGAGTCGCTGTCAGATTCAGAGCGCGCCCACAATTAAATTAAAACGTTTATTCATAGTCATATTTACTTCCTCAGCTAATGACGTGCACCAAAGCCCAAACAAGTGAACAAATAACATAACTTATGTTAAGCAATAAATCACAATAACAACATAATGTATGAGGTCAGTTTGAGGTCACAAGTGTGAGAGTATAAATGTGCAAGATATTACTTACTCCCTAAATGTTATGAATATACTGAACAAGACTGGTGTTGAGGCCATTACGTATGGGCAAATGAATATGACATGGCGATCCATTTCCTTACTAATTTCTTCAGCTTTAGCAATAGCAATAATGGGATTTATATTGAAATGAGAACTGGGCTGCCTATTGATTGTAGCTACTGCATATTAGCAGTGCATAATCAATAAAGTGGATTTGGAAGTTATTAAACTGAAATAAGCTGGGATGGCCTTTTTTTCATTTGTAAACCAATGACTGTTAATCTCATAGCTGGTCATGGTAATGCATTGTTCCTAATAGGGGCATATTACTATTGTCAACGGGTCAAATTACAGCAGTTGAATTGATTAATGTATGGATCTGTAGATGTTTGTGCAACAACAATCAAGGCCAACTGTTCTCAAGTTCTTGCTAAATCATACCCAATTAACCAAGTGCATTTCAAGTCATTGCAAACCCAAAACAATAATCTTGGTATTTTATAGATCGTTTAGGTCACTTTGGCACAATTTTCTACTATCTGTTGCCATGAAAACGGATCCAGTGTGAGGTAATATATTGACAAAGATTTCCGCAAGGACATAGTTAGTTACTGTGAGCAATGGCTTAAAAACTCCAACCTATAACAAAAAGAGAGGATTTAGGGCAATGCTGTCTGGCCAAAGCCAAATTATAGCTGTCCTCTGCTTTCTTTATCAGCCTCTTAGAATTAATTGTAAGGGGTCGATTTGCAAATGAATGCGTTTTCAGTTGTGAAAATATAACTGTGGGCTTAGATTGAGACATTGGGACAAACAACTCTGAGACAGAAGAAAGAGAACATCTTAATTTATTAGCGATCTGCAACATTTTTCACCTAGAAGCCAAGGCAACTGGTGTGTCGAGACTGAAATGAAATTAGTGCTCTTCTTGAGCAGGAGAAACAAAAGCGTCTCCTAAAGCAAGTGAGGACCCAGTCTGGCACAGTGAGGTCAGCAGGCTGAGGCCTATAGCCAACCCTAAGCTGAGCTGCAGTGCTGTGTGCAAATCAACTGCTTTTCTCCCATTTCATTTCTGATGCACAGCGTTTGCGCTCCTCTTTTCATGAATGTAGGACCCTATCTTTGGCCCTCCCCTCTGAAAGGGGGCTTTGCAATGACGAAGGTGACCTGCCACTGAGAAAAAGGAGGACCTGCCATGAACTGAGTGTCAGCCATTAAATATGATTTCGCCCCTGAATGGCGCGCAAACACATTCAACCACTGAAACTCATTAAGCCTGCATAATCTCTCTTTTCTTAAGCATAACAATGATTTCAGCTGGGAAATGCAATGGTTTTGGGAAGCTGAGCCATTGATTTGAGTTGCATTCAAAGTAATAAATCAAGTCCAACTTCACATCCTGGGCCCATTCGCCTAATTCAGCGCCTCTCACCGTACTGGTCAATTAGTTTAGAGTGAATATATTCAATACACAGAGCAATTCACTGACAATGCATAATAAATCCCATGGCTTGGAGACTGTCCAAAATAACCTTTTGCTGCTATTCTGCCCCTTTAGGGTATCAAAAAAACAACATTTACTGATGAAAAGTTACTCTAACAACTATGCTTTGCATCAATGTAACTCTTAGATTTAAAAGAACTTAAATCATAAACTGTAACATGCCAAGTGGTTATCGTTCATGTTGTTATGTAGGTTGATCCTGCTTAATCTCAAATGAGGCCACTGGCAGCGAGAGAGACGGAAGTGTGAAGTTGCCAACTCCTGTCTGACAAAGTGAGCTGCCTGTTTGATTCCTTTCAGTGCACTTGCACTCCTGTCTTCTCTATCTCACCCTGAGACACATGGCTTCTAATGGGCTGTATTTTTGTTAATTATTATTTTTATTCCTTCTTAACAAAGTTTCCGTCCAATTTCTATGGACTTTGCTTCAAAGCTTCCAGGGGGAAGCTAGTGGCCCAGCCTGCTAAATTACAGCCTTGCTGACCGGGAGAGGTGGGAGCAGCTGTGACGACGGCTCTTAGTAGTCAGACCATTGTAATCTGCATTAACCACATTGCAAGTGAGTGCAAAGGGTCAAAGTCTTTAAATGCCTGCAGGGATGGGTACTTGTGGATTACATGTTATCGCTCCGAGAGGTTGTAATAATTGAACAGTGCTGCTTGCTCACTACCTGTTGTTCACCTATGATTATTTACATTGTACTGTTTTTTTTTAAAAGAGCCTTCATTGTTATTTGGGGCTGAGGAGCGAAACGGCTGGCGGAAAGCACAGATAAGGGAGAACAATAGTGGAAACAAATATGCATTTTTCCAGGTGGCTTGAAAAATGAAAGAAAAAACAAATCTCTCAAATGTAAAATGATGTGTAAGAATTGGTTTGATGTCAACAGGATCAATGCATAAGTAAATTCTTCTTGGTAATGCTGACTGGATTAAGTGCATTTCCTGGAAGGTGTGCCGGAATAGCTTTGGCAGAAGGCGTTTCCGAAGATGATCATGCTCCGTCTTCTTCAACAGAGCATTAAACCGTGAGAGGAGCAGAAGTAACACTCCTATTGGCTGGCCACAAACCAAAATGACAGCAGCTTAATTTTTTCTTATAAAATTTTTTTTTTGTGTGCACATCATTTATCAAACAGAAATAGAATGGAAATAATTTAAAAGAATTAATGGACAAAAGTCTTGCTTTCCACTGAGACCATGAATTATTTATAGCTACATTTCAGAGCGATTGAAATTGTGAATTAATCCCATTAACCTCTCCGATGTCAAGAATAAAAGCATATGTCCTGACGAATGTTTGCTGGGCTCAAACTTAGTACTATTGAGAGCTGCCCAGCAGACACATTGTATGCTGTGTCGCACGGAGCTTATATAGATCCTCGCAGACTCTGTCTGAGTCTGTGGAGGAATGACAGAAAGCTCAATGGAGGCGTCTGTCTCCCAGCCCGACACCCTGTCCGGTCCTCTCCCCGTATACCTCCGAGCCTGTGATGAATGCACGCAGGGCCCTCTCTCCCCCACATACATCTGACATTATTAACACAATATAAAATGTGATGGAGCGCTCTGCCCCACTGTTGGGGCCCCCTGATCCGGCACAGCTACGTTGTGATTTATTCCCGAGACCATGAAAAAGTAAGCGTGCCATTAAAATCACAGGTGTTTGGAGGCCACACGACTCACCGGGCACGATCGATAATGTCACTCTTTTACACAGCTCATTTTGAGGCCGCCGCAGCATCATATGCCATTAGTAAGGCCTTGATCTATTGAGGAGCAAACCTCTGTCTGGCTTTAAAGCTATGGGTGTGCATAGATACAAGCTAACAAGGTGCATGCACATGCATGCACGCCTACTCCTCAACACACACATACATAAACTCTCACAGGGCTAGTGTTTACTGTGTCTCCAGCTGCACTCACACATAATTCAACAGTTCTAAGGTAGGAGATAATGTACTGTAAATGGCAAAGGCTCTGATTGATACCTGCACTTAGAACAATTACTAGAATAAAAACTTTGGGAAAAGACAAAAGTTTGCGCTACTTACCGTAAGGTTACCTACTGTGGCCCGGGAAAGTGATTTGTTAGTGTTTGTTGAGTGTGTTCCCAAGGCTATAAAGTGTGACACAGGCAACAAATAAGGACTAATGTTCCAGTTCCAAATGAATACTTAGCACAACCTGTAAAAGAATGTGCTGTCCCTGCCCTTTCACAACCACACAGATTATCAACAATTATTTGGTGCTATTCCTAAATCCATTTCAGATTAAAGAAAACACACCACCTAACTCCTCATTTAATGAAATTATCCAGTATTCTTTAAAACAATTTATTTTTTCAAAGTATTATTGTTATTATTCATTTGTAAATATTCACATTGTAATAATCTAATGTCTTGTATTTTTCCACAGTTTAATACAATCAGAGAACGACAATGAACTTGTTAAATTCTCATGGGTCATTTTGGCGCAGGCACAGACATGTTTTTATTTCCATGCTAATTCAGATATATTCAGGAAAGGTATGCAAAATATTTCTGAAAAGGAAGACCATTGTTTCTGCAGCAATTCCCTGATAAAATAAAACAGGAGATTATGGGAAAGCGAGAATGGTGCGGCAGTCCTCCTAAACTTCCTTGTCGCTGAGAACGCGTTCCGGTTGACATTGTAGTCAAGTTGGAAAAACAAAACGTCTATTCGAAGCAACTCCAGTGGAAATGCAGTGAGTGTTTGTCTAAAAGCAGAGCATTTGCATATGGCTATACAGTGAACATGAATATTCTTTTACTATTCATTAAAAATGCCAATCTACAAAAATGGGGGAAAAAATGCTCATAAATGATACCAGTAACAAGTCCATTTGAAAAAAAGCCTGAGTTTTGTTCTCATGTCTCCCTTTCTATTTTCTTTCTCTCTGTCATTCTCAGTGCAACTGCCATGAAAATGAACTATTAATCTGTTTCCCAAAGGAATTCCTCATGCCACGCAGGCCTGACAGCCGCAATACGATGGTTGTTGTGTGGTCAACAAACAATTTCCCTGGGCTTCACTGCATTTCAAAGGCACTTTTTCATCAGGCCCTGATCATGTGAAAAATGTCGTTGTCAAAGGTTTCTCTGCTTTTCTTCTCACACAAAGATGTCAGATGGAGAGAGTTAGAATTTCCAAACATGTTAATCCGCGTGAGCGTAAACTCAGACCCTTCCTCCACAGTGCTTGAGAGTTCATTCAGCAAGTTGGAAATGTCCTGTGCTTGAGCAACACAAGTGTGCCTTTGAGTTAGGATGCAATATGTCTTTAAACTGAAAGTAGAATACAGGATTATGAGTTACGCAATTCAATCTAACAAGTCATGCATGTACAATTTACTAACTCCTCTTTCTCAATGCTGCCCTTGATTTCATAAAACAAAAATGACACCTGTTGTGTAAAAATGGAAACTTTCAATTGTTATGAAATGACTGACAGTTATGTTGAGAACATGACAATGCATTACTCTTTTTTTCAACACAGTTTTGTAGACTAGAGATGATGTCAGATGCCAAAATAAAGTGGCCACATTAAATGGGCGTCTGTGGATGGACGGATTGGAAGTGATTTATCAGACCACGTAAACTGACTGAGGGGGTTGTTCTTCTGCTCTCTGCAATGCCCCAATGAGACCATCTCTTACCGAGTGGGCGGGAGTAAAAGGTGGGACGCCTTATTACAGCCACATACTCCCCGCCTCTTCCTGCCTGCACTCCCAACACCCCTCGGTCCACCCATCATCCCTTCATCCCACCCTTCTCCTCCATGACAGCCTCTCATCACCGATCTTTCCTGTCATCACACACACACACACACACACACACACACACACACACACATACACATCCCCTGTCACACTGCCGTCTGATTGATGAGGCCACTTTTGATAATGGCATCAGGAACTGGGGTGTCTGCCTTGTCATTAGATACTATCAGAGCTGTCTTATTACAGCGGAGGAAGACCCCAGGCAGACAGACGGGTTCCTCGGCGCGCAGATATGGCCACAGATAATGAAGCTCCACAACGGTGTACTCTAATATACCTGGCTGAGTTAATCCATCCATCACATGTGCCAAAGTTCAGTGAGCTCCCTCAGATCACATGAACTTCCTACTGTCAAGGTGACAGCTGTACTTCCAAGCAGGAAAGTCGGAAATGGTTGTTTCTGAGATATTAAAAAAGGTTTTTTTTTTTATTATATTTATTTTGCTAAATATTCAATTCAACAAATGGCATGAAGGAAAAAAGTCATCGAAGATGATGTATAGATAAGTAAGTATTGGCCTTCTATTGTTGCACTATACAGCTTTTATGTGTATGTATGCTATTCATAATTGTACACAAATTGTTTCTTTTACCTTACTGTGAGCTAAAAATGGTAATTAAGCTGTACATATGATGTGATGCAAGTTTAACAAATTAAATGTATGATTAATGACAAACATCTTCTTTCTATCCTTGTAAAAATACAGTTTGAATTCCACCTAAATTTACCACCAGAAACACACTGGCAACGGATGAATAATAATGGTTTGTGTTATCTGTAAGCTTTCTATTTATTAAGGACAAAGGTGAAGAAATGATCAAAAGACAGCAGAGAGAGGGGCGTGCAAGCCAGGATAAGAACCATACAGCCCTCACAAAGGCCCAGGCTTGCCAGTGGAAGAATAACTATGGTTTGAATTATGGATAGATCTGAATGGTGTCTCTTCTCTACAGATGGCTGCACACATGAGAATCCCAAGGCCTGTATAATTGTATTGCTAATAAGGAGTAAAGCCAATTAGGCATCTAAGTGTGCTGTAATCACTTGGATGGGGGGAGTTGAAGAGAGGAGCATTGAGGAGATAGAAAATCAGGCCACAGGACAAATGAATGCCTGCCCCTATTTCTCTCCCACACTGACAACCATAATTAGACATAAACTGTATGTATGCCCTGGAAAAGTCCACACTGGGGCAGAAAACCTTAATGTATTTATTATTTTCACTGCTTCTGCCCTGATTTATTTTATGTTGTCCGAGAGGTCCGTATGACAGGTGAAACGAAGCAAAGAGAAATGGAGTGATCAATGCTGCATAGTAACCATAGAACAGAAAAGCTGCATGAGAAACCATGCCCCGTGAAAATAATATGAAAGGAAGACATAAACAAGTAGTAAAGACTTTGTATTGTTCCCTCACATAGACTGAACCATGTTGTATTATGACAATCCCAAAACTGATGTTTTCATCTTTGACCTCAATCTCCGTTGACAGATGTAGAGGCGTGTCATTTTCAAGCAATTTCAACATTTTTAATTTGCTGTGAACTCAGTGTTTTTTTCCAGCATTAAGCACCACATGCCTGTGCTATTCACTTTCTCCTGACATTTGGATTTGTAACAAGACTAGCCCATTGTATGGCTCTTTCCTCTGCTATTCATTCTATTGTAATGGTCTGGCTTCTAATTAACCAATTTAAAAAAAAAAAAGTGTTTTGCTATCCATCAATACTCTCAAGGTAGCAAATTCTATAATATATCAAACCTTGGTGAAGGGACGTTGAACTCATGAGTTGGTTACAGCTGTGACAGTTAATACGAGAGAACAAGAAATCAAGAAAAGTAAGCCGTCTTTATCAGTAATCTCTCCAATTTAGAGTGCATCAACTTGCAGTTTGAAACAGCCAAAATTGCCAAGTTGTAGTTAGCTTCCATAAAGATGAACTAGCTAGTTATGTACATATTTATCAACAATGATAATGGTTAAAAAAAAGGGGCCGTGCTGAATAGATACAGGACTTTCCCAGAAGCTGAACATATTGTAGCCAACATGGTACACGATCCAGGTGAAACACAATTTTGAAGGCATCACGGAAAGTTGACCAGAATAACACTAGTGCATTTGTTCATGCTAAGTTGATCGGTAACTTCCTTTACCGTGTGTCATCATGTGTCATGTCAAAATGCTTTAAAGCTCACAGCACTACCCTAAACTGTTAACTACTCTTAAAATACAGTTGTTTTAGTACAGTTAGTTTTTCTGCTAGCCACAGGATAAAAAGTAGAGGGGTACCCTTCTTCAAACAATTAGCATAAAGCAACCGCTGGTGTTTAAAGTCATTTGGGGACATTCTATAAGTGTATTATTGGTTTATTTTTTAGTGCTTACATGTTGACCATTAATGTTACGTCATTGCATGAAACAAAATGTAGCAAAGCCACAATAGAAATGTGTCATAAACATGGTCTACATACCAAATGTGAGACGGTCTAATTGCATCTATATGGTGGTCACATGCACTAAAACTAATTTGGAAGAAAAATAAAGAGGGTAAGGCATACTATCAACTGCGCAACGGTTCTCCAAGCAAAATCATAGTTTAATAAAAGTTACAAAGCATTTGCATTAAGTTCTTGAAATATTTGGGACTTGCTGCATGAAACTGAAAAAGCGCAGTCATCAGCTCTGCTTTTGAAAAGCTAATTCCAAAAGCTTGTTGACAATGCACAAATTGGGCACCTTTGGTTGCTCATCTCTAAAGAATATGAACACATTTACAGTAATTTGGCGATCATGTGGTTTGTGGTGTGTGAGTCAGGGATTAGTGCCGGGCCATTATTAGCCTAGTCCTTTTCAAATTGTGCACTGCTAGATGTTTAATTAGATTCACAAACCCTGAAGAGCTAGATGGAAGAAAACAGTAAAAAATGCATATGAGAAAACTAAATGCACCTTTCCATGCAGTATTAACTTTTAAGGGGGGCTGGTGTAACCATGTACCAACAGTGCAGACGGGCCATAAAATCCTCCAGACAAGCTGTCTGTCACAACATTTGTTTGCCAGATTACATTCCTTTCTGCCACTGTGAGTGGCAATAAAATGGGTGAAATTCTCCAAGCAGCGTTGCTCTGGTCTCTCAAAGTGCAATATGTGTGTAGTCAAATATGTTTAGAGGTGGGACTGTCAGCACAATGCACGTATGCCGAGTCCTTTTTCCATGTTCTGGAACTTTTTAGACTTCAGCAGGCCAGAAGGACAAAAGACTGAGACGTCTATGAGGACTATCAATACATTTAAACAGGGGCATGCATTTCTCATAAAGTGGCTCCAAAAGAAGAGCGAGCCAATGGGAGGGGGTTGCTTGATCAACCAATAAAGGGAACCTCAGTTATGAACCAGAGAAAGAAAAGGAGGAAGAAAGAATCAAGCAAAGGGGGAGAAAAAAAATTTGAATGAAAAGGTCATGAGTGGCAGTTGATTTGAGGAGTTTCTACGACCCCACAAAGGGCCATGACATCATCAGGTATTGAAGTGAGAGAGGAGGAGAAGGGGTTCTTTAAAAAGCTGGCCGCTTACCGAGGCCGTAATTACATTTGCGCTAAACATGCCCAAGTGCTCCTGTGCTGTGGGGGGAATCATTTTCAGGGGTGGGGGTTGGAGGGCTGAATTAATCAGCTCCGTTTGCCCTGGGGACTCTTTATTACAGAAATCTTTCTCACCAAAAGCTTATGTTCCAAAAACACTATGTTTCCTGTGTTCTCTGTCCTGTGAAGAGTGAATTTCCCTAAAGTGCATTTGTCTTTCGGACTAGTTATTCTTGTCAACTGTGAGTGAAAAACCACCCAGAAAATTCAAACCGTCCTAATGTCAGGTTTAAAAAAGAAATGTTTTACTCACTCCAACACCACCCCTGCCGACCCTTCCATCTCTGAGCCTTTCCGTAGCACTGGGAGCATGTAAAGCCTTTGCAGTGCATGGTGGGTAGGCATGGCGTGAAGTGTACAAGGAAGGAATGCTATTAAGTAAGTTATGCACATAATGAATCTGAGCAATGCTTGGGAAAACTTCAGCAACATTTATACCTCTTTGAGTTTAGCCTATTTCTTAGTGAAAAGAGCAGGCCAAGTGGTGAATACAGTAAATCACTCTTTAGTTCTGCCAAAGCTGCTTTCACCCAAGGCCAGTGCCCCCAAAGACTTCATCTATTTACAGCGGCATGGTGGGTCCAATCTCGTGTCAAGTTTTTAAATAAGCTCTAAATATACAATGCTTCCTCTGTCCATTGTATCAATTTTAACAAAACAAAGTCATCACGTTGAAGCAGATAGACAGAATTTTTAAATGTGGTTAAACTGCGCTCTTAAAAAGCGGGTTGATATAAATCAAGCATTCAGCTTATCCAGTTGTGGGGACTGCGGTGTAATGCGAGGGTGACAAATTCACCAGTCCTATGATATTTGCGGGCTCGGGCCTTTTCCTCACTGCTGCCGACACGCTACAGTCCAGCATGATGTGTCATCACCATCCTGACAGACCAACAGTGGCTGCGCTGCAGAACACTCAGCCAGCAAATCCAATTAGCTTTCCCACGATGACACTGCTCTGCTGTCGGGATGACACGCTGTAATATGATGACATTATACACAAACACATCTGACTCAATCTGAGCCCTGTGGGACACGACTGCCAAGAATCATACAGCAACATGCTAATTCCAAGCTGGCAGCTTATTCAATGCATTCAGTTTTATCTGCCTACTGCTTTACACCATTGGATGCATAATGTTAAACACAGATGTGTGTTTACTTTTGGCGAACAGAAATATTTATCCTTTTTAACACTGCTATACTGTATGCTACCTTGCGTACCGGCACATTTATTTTGCTTTGCACATTGTAGCTTAGGAACACCATTAATACTGTCCAACCCAAATTATTTGAAGGCCATTTGATAACAACATTTAATCAAGGAATTAATGGTTGACTAGTGTTGGCCTACGGTGACACATCAGTGAGATGAAAACAAAGAATGCTGATTGATCCAGTTTCCAAGGCAGTCAATGTAGTTTTGTAAAAAAAGGAAAAAAAGAAAGTTTAAGAGCTAAGTTTAAACCCTGCTTACTCTCTCACCTCCACACACCCGGCGAATAGCTGCGATGAGTGGATGTAAATGTCAGAGTTTCAGTTTCTGAAAGTTAAAAATATGCAACCTCCCCAACTGTGATGTCAGAAAGGCTCCTAGCCTTTACTGCGGTTTTGTGAGGCTGGCTATTAGCTAATTCTTTTGACACCAAAATAACAATGGGGTGTAGTGCACCTTTTGTTACTTTCGGGACATTTTGGGTTGTAAAGAATATTTTGTTTTGTGGGCATGTGCTTTATGGGTGCAGCCAGTGGTGAGTTTGGTCCCATAGTCCCAATGAAAACATGGATGAACACCCCAAAACCGTTCCTTTTAATATTTCATATTGCCCATTGTCTGCTTTAACAATTAATGCACTGTAGTTGTTGGGACTGCGGAGTTGTGGATTCCAACCTTTAATGACTTATTGATGACTATATATATATATATATATATATATATATATATATATATATATATATATATATATATATATATATATATATCCAAAATACATGCTGAAAATAGCATTGGCCTTTAAAGAATGTTTGAGTGGCCAGTGTCTCCAAAGACATACTAAAACATTCCCACACATAGTGGACTTTGGTTTAGCAACCAGCAACGATTCCCGACTCAATGGATTTGATCTTCCTTGCCTCAAGCTCTTATCCATTTTCTCCTTGCTATGATCTATTTTATGGATGTTCCTCCATGATGGCCACATGTTGCCATTGATGGTTTCCTTTCTTTATTTCTCCAAGGACTAAGAACACCTGTCTACTTTAATCACTAAGTCCTACCCAGCAGGAATGCCATCACTGAATGGACACCAAGCTGCTATCTGACATTGATAGAAACAAGATGGTATAGATCCACATTCGGCAACAACAAAGAACCAGCAGAGAGATCAACAAGAGAATCTGTCTGTACTAAAGTTGTTTCTTCACAGTCTGCTGCCACATGACTCACTAATATCATACAATAAAGGGACTAGACTTTCAGCAGTGACGCACTATATAAACATGAAACATTAATGAATGAAATCATATTTTCATGAGTCACTCCAATTATGTCGGTCATACCTTTAATTCAGGATGACAAATCTATAGGACTTTCCCAGAAGTTGAACCAGTCATCAACAACATAATAAAACTAGAAACCAGTAAAAGCATTATATATAATATATTGTGGCCTTTCTTTCTTTTTTGTGTGTATGCCCTATATACCTTTTATTATAGTGTATTATGGTGATTATTCTAAATTGATCCTGTTCATCTGCTCATAGCCTGCCAGTACAACACAAAATGGAAACTGGTAGCTCTTTGGTATTGTACGGTATACGGTATATTCCAACCAAAAGACTACTCCACCAGTTCATTTCTGTGATTAATGCTGTGTCCTTATTCAATTTACAGAGTTGTAGTATGTGTCATTGTTCTCCACACACAGCACAGTAACTCCTTTCTGTCAGATTGAAGAATTTCATGGTTCTTTTTCTGGTATGACATCATTTCAGGAAGTGAGCACAATCATTGTGGGAATTTACTCCCAGTAGACTACTATGCCCCTAATTGTTTCAGTGGGCATCAGCCTTGGAAGCTATGAAATAATCTACCAGTGAGGTTAACAAACTACTTTGCTGCTACTGGGGACAAATTAATCAACTCTCACCATTTGACTAAGGAAGAGCAAAATGCCCCAGACATCAGTGAGCTGCCCCTTGATGGAATTTTTTTCTGAATGCAAATAATGACTAAAGTTTGTTCAGTGATGAACAGATCGTTCTATCAGTTTTTCATGGAAAACAAATTGTCCTTGAATGCACAATGTTTGTACCCATGGACTTTTATGAAAGGTCCCATTTACGATTTCACATGAATCCCCCACCCCCACCTCCCCTTAGTGAGAGATAAGGACGGGAGATGAATCAATATGTAACCCTACAGAAACACAGACACACACACACACACACACACACACACACACAGTGGCTTGTTGTCATCAAACCGGCCACAACTTCAAGGCCACACAATGAATGATTTAAACATACAATTTGATCTCCAAAGGTTCTATTGACAAAGTTGTGTCACCCATATTTTGTTTTTCAAAAACATCCTCAACAATAATTGTGTCAAAGTGCATGTTTATGTGTGGTTAATGTCAGCAGGATATAATCTGCAGTGAATAACAAGGTTGTTGCAAGAGAGGGCATTCCTTTTCTTCTCAGAAACATCAATTTTAATTGGAATAACAAATATGTATAATAAATATTTATAGGAAAATATTTCATCATATGCCTGCTTTGTCACTGATATTCGCAAATGGCATCAAAAATAAGGGAAATAATGTTTACACTTGGCCCTTAGCTTGAGGCATTGGCATGGCCGTTTATTCCTGCAAAAGTCAGTGGAGGTAGCCTTCTTAGAAGCAATAAAAGGTGGGATTATCACCCTGCTTGTAAAGCCTGCCAACCTATTTGGGTAAAGTGTAAAAAGCGACAGGCACCACAGCTGATAGTTAAGTCAAGGCAGGTGTTTGGGAAAATTACAGCTGCTGCACACAGAATGGGTGATCTGTTAGGGACCTCTGCTTTGTTAGTTATACTGTGGATCAGTGAGGCTTGCTTTACTCATAATGATCCACTGTATACAGTGTACTGGCTTAGCATGTGGTTGTGATCTTTATACTACAATACACAAGGTGATTCTTAAAACACACAAATCTGTATACTTAACTACATTAGTGACATTGCTCTAGAAATGACAATGTTGGTGTGGCAGATGGTTGATCAGTCAATCACCTTGGTCCAGACTAAATCAATTGCCATGACATTTTGTACAGATATTCATGGTTGCCCGAGGTTGAAATTATTCTGGTTATCCCCTGAGTGTTCCTATAGCGCCACCACAAAGTTCACATTTCTGTTTTTTATAGGGTCCAAACAATATGGGCTTTTTGAGGCAGATAACAATTTCAGAGGGGAAAGATTCACTGATTACCAATATGGTGGCCTATATAGTGAAATTTTGAGCAAGAATGAAAATAGAGCTTTTCTATGTAGATTATGTACCGATTTTGCACCGATAGCCCTATATCTATGCAAAGGTACTCAAGGCTGCTTTCCTCAACAAATATCTTTGTTAAAGAAAATTTAACAATATTATACATCATACAAACAATGTATGCATTTTCAATTAATTCTAGAAAAGAACACTGAGTAAATAAAAAAAAAAACATAAAAATAAATAGCTAAATAAACATGTTAAGTATCAAATCTGCATTAAAATAAAAAAGAAATACAAATAAAATAGCCTTGAGGCATCGTTTTCTGAATTATGTGTTCTGCAAAAAGGTTTTAATATCAGCACATATCGAAAAACCTATACGCAGATACCGATAGACACCGATATGTCTGCGATAGGCCAATATTGGCCGATAATATCGGCCAACTGCTATATCTGTCAAGTTTTATTTTTATTGTGAAATGTCTTGACCTCTAGTGCTACCATGAGATTAATATTCATGGCTTTGAGTGAAATATGTTAAAATGGGTTAGGGTTAGGGTTACCTCTCCAATATGTTGGGTTTTAACAAAAAAGACAGTGACATTCCCATCCGCCTCAGCTGGACACTGTATTTGGTGCTAATTAACAAACATTAGCATGCCTCAAAAGCTAAACAAAGATGGTGAACATTGTAAAACAAATACCTGCTAAACATCAGCATGTTAATATTATCATTGTATGTTAGCATGTTGACAACAGTAGTTAGCTCAAAGTACTGTTGTGCTAGATTCACAGAGCTGCTTGTGTAGCGTTGAACAATAGGCATTTATGCTGAGGCTTGAAAGAAAGGACCAGGACATACATCTCGACTATCCTGAATATCTACTTGAAGTAAATGAGATGGAGTACAGTAGCGTGATGGTGAATAGGATTCTCCCTGATTTAAAAGACGAAAAGAAGAACCACTAAGAAGAGGCCAGTTTCACAGTAACAGTGGTTGCTGAGGTTGGATAAAACCCCCTCAGAGTTCAAAGATGACAAGTTTCCCACAGAGAAACACCAGGGACTCAATTCAACTTGTCTTTCTCTATCTCTTTGGAACTAAATTCAGCTTGTTGTGAAATAAGATCATGCTTCATTAGGTTTTAAAAAGATTTGCATATCTTACAGCTCCTCTATTTTACATGGTCCAGATATTTAAAAGGCCTCCAATGGGATTATTCTCCAGCTGTGAGGCCTGTATGCCTTAGCATGTTTGTCCAGCAAACAGGCTCCTGCGCTTACTGGCGAGCCACTCTGGCCACTGGTCACTTCTGCCTCCAAATCTGCTTATAGATTTCCTTTGCTGTGTGGCCTGAGACAGGTCAGGAGGTCAGCCTCTTGCATGGTATTCTGGGAGTGATTGTCCTCCAAAGGCCTTGGGTGTGGAATCTATCATCATTAATGCACCAGTCTGCTCTTGTTAACCGGCTGCCCAAACATGATGGAGAAAGAATGGAGGTCTTTTGAATTGGCTGCTTTTGAAAGGAGATCAAATTTGTCATTTCATCTAATAATTGGGCCAAATAGGAAAATGCCAAAGAGGTCACAAGGTCAGCCTCATATGCTGATCGGGGACTAGATTTGATATCTGAGATTGTGAAAATGGATGATTAGCATTTTTAAGTTAGTAATGCATCATCCAATGGTGAGCGATGTAAGTCTAAGACATATAATTCCATTATGTGATGGATAAATGCATAATTTCTAAAACAATATACAAGAACCATCTGCCATATGACTTTACTGCACAAAGACCACCAGTGTGATGACCATACTTCAGCTTTTTTTCAGGTTGCATGACAACAGCTGTGATTTCTCACACTGATGAATACGGTCAAATGTATGCATCCTCGGAAATGTTTACTTAAAGATTGTGAACTCTGGTTAGATATTGCGACCCAGGACTAACATTAGTGTCCTCCATCACCCGGTCATGCACTTCTTTCAGCTTACTGCTATTAAAACTGTCCGCATGATATAGGTGAGAGAAGCCAGCTGCTAATATTAGCGTGAGGTCTTTCTTCCCCCATTCGTGGTCCAAAGCAAACGATTCCCCCATTTTATCATTGTTTCAGTTTAACCTTTGACCCCACATGGGAAACTAAATAATGAATTCCATATTTCCCTATGGTGACGGCAGGATTGGCTGTTAGTGACTATCAATCAAAGCCAACGGAGCTGAATGGTCACATGACTGACTACTGAGTCACACAGTTTCCACTGCCTAAAGAAAGAGATAATGAGGAGACATATGGACACACATAAACATAAGTACAAGACTTTTTTTGGTACCACCTCAATCAAGGTTCCAAGCAAGCTGAGCCGATCCTAAAAGGTGGAGTTAAAACACTGCAGACCACTGATTGGTCAGAGAGAATTGAGACATCCTGCCCAAACCCGTGATTTTTAAATAGCCAATCTACCATGGTCAGTGTAACGCTTATCAGTTCAATTTTCTAAGCACAAACGGACATTTGGAAAAACAGAAAAATGGGTTCCAATATCCAATTTTAAATTTTTTTCCGCCTTGACAAAGTGTTTAGTAAGTGTCACATTGAACATGATGTCACAGCAGTTAAATGCGGTGTCAC
Source organism: Sander lucioperca (assembly GCF_008315115.2). Classification (NCBI taxonomy): domain Eukaryota; kingdom Metazoa; phylum Chordata; class Actinopteri; order Perciformes; family Percidae; genus Sander; species Sander lucioperca. The sequence goes on from NC_050175.1 coordinate 10,650,581, forward strand.
TATGGCGATCAGCTGAAAATCCCACCTACATTGAAAGTGTACCAAACGCAGTGGAAAAAGAAAAGAGAAAAGTACTGATGCCAAAGAAAATTGCTGAGTCGAGCAAAGCCGCACCATACATTGGAAATATATGATTTAATGCAATTTAGTAGTCTATATACATGCTAAAATGGCCGTGATCACTATAATTTACACATTGTTTGTTCATAATGTAAAGAGATAGAACCAGTAAAAAGAAAAAGGGAACTATAACAAAAAAGACAAAGATTTAACTTGAACAGCTACCTGCTGTGTCACATCAGCCCTTTGAGACGAGCCAGCTTTGCACATTGTTGACTCGACAGCAACAGATACATGTTTGAAAATGTTGAATGCCAATGCCCAGCAATCATGTGATGTCAGTAAACCACAAACAGGATGATGTTTACTGAAGCAGATAATCGATACTTGACAACAGAATTTAGTTTGAGCATATAGTGCAAAAACAACAATATCTTAATTAGATGGGATGACACACACATTTATTGCAATTCCACATTGTGCCGAAGGCTTAAAAGGTTGGAAATCATGCACAGTGTTGCTTTAGATAAGCAGGGGAGAGCAACACAATGGCAGAAAAAATTTGCACACAAAAAATCATGAGAAAACAAGACCAGAGAGAGACCTGTTATGCACAGTAGAGAAAGAGAGAGAGAGAAAGAGAGAGAGAGAGAGAGAGAGAGAGAGAGAGAGAGAGAGAGAGAGAGAGAGAGGAAATGGCAGATATAACCATTACATCTGAAATGACACCACTTTCATTGGTAAAAAAAAAATAAAATAAATAAAAAACTTTCTGAAACTATTGCCCCAGATAAGAACCGTGTGAAAAATCGATGGGGGAGCTCAGTTGTCAGTATGACGGTGTGCTGACTAACTCTCGCAGGAACGAGGTAGAGTGGGAAGAGGGTTTTAAGGACGCCCACTGGAGATAAGAGACCATTCACATGGGAACAGCGGTAGCCCTTTTTATTTATTTTTTCTAAAGTCACCAAATCTTTAGAGGAACAGAGTTGAGTATTTGCCTTCCTCCTAATTGAGACTGGGATGACAGCTCAGGGCTGGATGGAGAGCACTGTCGACAGTGGGAAAAGGGGAACGGGACCAGCGGAATAATCTCCTCCTAAGCCTTGCCTATTTATCACTGAGGTAATGATAAGAATCTGATTTAAAGGTGAACCCTGAGATGGGTCAGAGCCTCACACAGGCGGTAACGCGATCTGCAGGAGAGAGCTGATAACCTGGGACAATACAGGGGGACGCCTGTCAGATAAATAAAACAAACGGTGCAGAGCTTTAAAAGGGGGCCCACGTGGCATCTGCTTCACAGAACAAATGTGCCATCACTAAGAATAGGAAGTATGTGATGGCTAAAGAGAGGAAGAGAGGGATGGTAAAGAAGAGATAAAGGAAGCAAAAGAGATGACTTATTTCAAAGGAGCCCAAAGACAGAGCACTTTTAAAGTGGTGAAAGACGGTCAGGGATGGTGGGGTGAACATCATTGATGTGCAATGTCAACAAGAGTTTGAGGCCAGTGTGATGCTCTAAAATCATTAAACAGTAAATTAAAAAGAGATTTACTCACAAAGTACAAAGCATTGCCTAATCAAACATTTAAAATTGGCTATCACAAATTACTGGTTTCGGAGTAAGTGGGGCTATCAACTACCTGGTTGTGAAACATTAAAGCTGCACCTGTCACAATCATTGTTCAAAAATACATTACAGATCTGTGCCATTCACCCAAATTACGATGGTGTGACGTGCAAGATGAAAAAAAACAAAGACTTGTTTCCATTTAAATTCATGAGGTTGCTTCATCACATGAGGTTGCTTCATCAATTTGGTTTATAAAGTAAACTAAATGAAGACGCCCATGACCATGACGCAAACCTAGGAAATCATGTTACCATGTAAGAAACCTATGTTGCATTGCATATAACTAGCCATCCATGGTAGAACACCAGAATACAGCATAACTGTTGTCTACTTTCATAGGCCACTGGTTTGTCCTGGTGTTCATTACAACCTAACACAACACCAGTTGATTTCACAGCACACCTTCAACCAGAGAGGAGGACCTAATCAGTGAAATTGTGTGCTTCAGTGTTGTATTGGGATAAAACCCTGCAGGCATGTACACTAGATTCTGTTCTGGATTGAGCACTGCCGTTGCGTCCTATTTCCAGCTGCTGCGTTAACGCTGGGCTGCTGGTGGGCGTCTTGAGCAGATTACCCTCTGCTTGATATGTCGCCCAGTGAGGTCACCCAATGGCCTCGGGGACCCTTGGGCACTTCCCCTTCTGAGGAACAACAGTGCTTTGACCTCTGGGAATCTTCCCTCTCTAAAACGCGTGTGAGGTCATGTTTTCCAGACCCCGCGAATGTTCTCGTGTTTTTTGTCCTCCCCAGCACACTGTATCAACAGGGCGCTGCAGTTATGAAAATATAGCAAGGCAGAAAGAAGCATATCCTGTGCCATTGAGCGAACAATGAAAGAAAACATGTCACTGACACTGTACAGGTTGGTCATTTGCGAGATAAAATGCCTGCAATGTGTTGGCTGTGTTTGTCACTCATAAAAAGTCAATAGGATTTGGAGGCGGACAGTCGCCTCCCACACAGTGAATTAATGGCCAGAGCTGCTGAGCATTGATGACTGATGTCTTCTGTAGAGAGCTCAGAAGCCATACTGCCACTGTCACTTTAGTGTCTCTTGTGGGTCTGAGTCACTGGATCATGTCATCTGGCACCAAGGAATCACCTCTGTGTTACATAGATAAAGTTGACACTATGATGCTTCACAGACTGCAGGATCCAATCAGTTATCTCATTACAAACTTTGCTCCAAATTAACCACCTGTAAGCAATGGAAATGATTTACTGTACTGCATTAATTTAATGAATACGAATCCAAATGAATCTGTTAAAAACACGAAAAGACGAATCGAGGAGTCATTTAGCAATAATTTTTTAGGTGTCTTTTCTCCTCCTTCCTTTATGTAAAGGGAATAAAGCTCTTGTGGAAACCTCTGAACAGGAAGTGCATAGCGAAATTGCTATTTCCTGCTTTTAACAATGCCCCAAAACATATTTCTGAAGTGAAGTGGGCAGGAAGGCCTCATCCTTAGGGTAGCTTAAATATGCCCTTATTAGTCCACTTACAGCACGTGCAAACGCCTTTAAATGTTTTTAATTTACAGGAAGTCAAGTCCAAACACCACTGTGTGACTGTGATGACTCACTAAATCACACAATTATGAGGCTATGCTGTTTATATCCCCCATGAGGTCATGCTTTACTCATATCATCTAAACACACAAGTATGGTGCCAGCCGGGCCCAATCATGACGTCTACAATCTTGCATTCATATTATTTGTAAATGAATCGCACACAATTTCACAATAGACAGATTCAAGGAAGATTTCTTCTTTGAAAATTTTCTTGAATATGAATATGGTTTCTTCTGCTGTGTTTTTCATAGTCTTATCTGTCTTTTTATATTATTTTCAAGTGTTAGGTCTAAATCAATTAAATGAATCCTGCCGAATGTTAAATAACAAAAAACAACAACACTTCTGTAAAAGACAGAGAATACACTCCAGGTATCCAATCAACGTGGTTTTAATGGTTGTTTTTCCTCACATATTTTCATTAGATGGCGAGAATGCATGCAGTAGGCTAACAACTTGCTGTTTAGTAACACCAACATTAAACATATTCACACCAACCCCCTCCTCACATTCCACAAGTTTTGATTCCCATGTGTGCTGGAAACTCAGTTTCAGCTCTTTGCCACATAATTACACGTGCATACTCTTAAAGATGTACATGTTTGCCCCCACTATGCCATCGTTCTTCTTTTCTGCCGTTGAAAAAAGTTATTTCTCCAATTCAGAGAGAGTTCCTTTTCTTATGACATCAGGGTTTTCCCCTTTGCTCTCCGTCTCACTTTCTCCTTTCTTCTCATTCCTCTTTCTTTGACTCCCTCTGCCTCTTGTATGCTAGTGTCTGCAGCTGTATTTTTAATCAAGTGAAGGATCCAGAGAGAAATGGGCATTTCTTTCAGAGCATTACATTCTTCCCCCTCCTGTCTGTGCTCATGGATCACTGGTTAGCTTAGAAATACAGCCGGCACAAAAGCAGCAGCTGACATGTGGAGCTTAACCGTAATAATGGCCATTTTTAAGCCCAATCAATCACATTTAGTGGACATCTCCATTTTTTGCCAGTGAAAAGGTGTAAATAATAATAATGATAATTAAAAAAAAGAAACAGGAGTGGAAAATGGGGTTGGTGGGGAAAAAAAAAAAACCCACCTCGGTAAATATTTTAACTGCTTATTAAGATTTGGAGCTCACCACAAAAGGAGCATCTGTGCTCCACAGAGCAGAGTGAAAGGAGAGACCCAGATGGTTCTTAGAACTAAACAGTGAAAACTGAGCCATGAACTGGGCAAAGTAAAGCCCAATTATTTAACTATTTATTTATTGTGTGTGTGTGTGTGTGTGTGTGTGTGTGTGTGTGTGTGTGTGTGTGTGTGTGTGTGTCTGTGTGTCTGTGTGTCTGGGCCTGTATAAGTGTATAGACCCGGTCCTGTGCAGATGCAGTTGCTTTTATACATGGGAGGATCGTATGTGTGTTTTTGATTGTGCAAATTGATCTGCAGCACTAAAGACTCAGAAGTCCTGAGAGGACAGAATTCTTTGGACAGCCTGTAAACTGTGCAATGAATACCTCAGTTTGTTTATCTTTGCAAGGTTCAGATATTTCAATGTCTCTTCGCCTCCCCTTTTATGAGTCTCCGCGACTTGTGGTGCGATTCTTAGACACGCAACACAGAGGGCAAAAGGAGGGGGTGAGTCAGGTTGTCTTTGCACAACAATGTTCTTAATTTATGATCAAGTCCATGGCCATTTTCTTGCCATGAGGAAAATAAATGTATGTCAAAACACTAAAAACAAAAGCATCTAAAGTAGTACTGAGTGTGTTGGGGATGACTTGCTGAAAGTTCAAATTGTTCCCACTTTGGCTCTGTCCTTCAGAGTAATTAAGGGAAATCTAATACGAGAGAGCAGAGAACATGGCTTTTCACAAGATAATATGGAAAATTTTACAGCTTTCATCCCTTCCTAATCCTCCCTGCTCTTTTATCTTGTTGGCTTTTTATTGGCTGTGCAGCTCCTGGGAACTTTACCCTAATAAAAAACAATCCTGTGGAATTTTCCAGAGAATTTATGCAGTATACAAAAAGATGTACTTTCTTCACTGGACAGCATGCATTGCTGTTTTGAGAATCCATTTTGTTGACAGTAGCATGAAAGTGATGAGAAAGCCTGGGTGTACTGAGCATTATTGAGGTTTGGAGCTCTGTACAGTGCCCACACAATAATCTGATTGGTTTTCAAAGAAAATGAATAAATAAATGAGACAGGAAAGTTGTTGAACTGCATGATTTTGGTGAATTCTGCACTCAATTTACTACACAAAATATCTATATGGGATACATACTATAGTGGATCAGATTGTACAAATGCAAAATTTCTCATCATACTACTGCACAGGATACTGTGTGACGCCTTGCAACAAAAAGCAGAAGATAAACTGATGCAACATGGGGTGAAATGATTAATGCCATTTGCACTTTGTTTGATTTCGTTCTTTAGAGGTCACACTCAAATCTTTGTCCAGGTAATACATTACATTTCATCTGCAATAGCTCTATTCATTTTCAAAATCAAACTCATAAAAGCATCATATAAGCAATAACCGAAGAGAGCCCTCGTAGAAATTTACATATTAATCCAATGTTAAAAATCCTCCTCTATTAAAACTTTTACTGGCTAAAATAAAACTGAAAATACTTCATGACAAAATGAATCTGTCCTCTGCCAAGACTTTGTTCTGAGGAAGCTGCATTTCTATAGGCATAAATTCACAGTGTCCCCAGCATGGAAAGCTGTAATGTCGGCATCGCTGCTGTTAAGCAACATCTCCCACCACAGATCCCAACAGTCACTCTCGATCCTGTTGCCGCCTGTTGTTGCCAGGGAGCAAGAAAACTATCTCCTGCTGTAAATAGAGTCACTTAAACGTCCTCCACATGAAGTTTGAGTTACAAATCAGCAGGAGGGTGACACTGAATTTAGTCTGGAAGATAAAGATGTCACACAGATGCTCCTACAGGAACTCAAACTTTTAAAGAGAAAATCAAAACATATTGCTGAGAGGGAAGGATACTAAAAAGGAAATTATTTAAAATCAATATTAGTATGAAATTAAAATGTCAGTTGTAAAACAAATAAAAACTGTAAATAAGTAAATCCCTTCTAGGAGTAGTCCGATTTTAAACAAATGTTTCTTGTAGCCTCCTCTTCTTTTTGTGATAGCATGTTTGATGCTTAAAGGAATAGTTCAACTTTTTGGGAAATAATTAGCTTATTTTCTTCACGGCCAAGAGTTAGATGAGAAGTTTGATACCACTCTCACGTCTGCATGTTAAATTTTAGGGGTGCACGATTCAGAAAAATTCATGATTCGATTCAATATCAATTTTTAGGCTCAAGATTCAATTCAAAATTTTCGATTAAAAAAAACCGATTCTCGATTAAAAAAAACAATTCACAGTATGATTGCAGTAGACAAACAATAAATTAATAAAAAAATAAAAAAATATGAATCGATTTTTGGAATTCTATGAATCGATTTTGAATCGGTAGAGCTTGAATCACGATACGAATGTGAATCGATTTTTTTGCACACCCCTATTAAATATAAATCTAGAGCCAGCAAGTCTAGCCTAGCATAGCTTAGCATGAACACCGAAGCAGAGAGAAACAGCTAGCCTTTGCTCTACCTAAAGCTAACGAAGTCCACCTACCATCACCTCTAAGGTTCACTAATTATATTACTAGTTCTATATTTGTTTAATCGGTACAAAAACGTAATGATAATGATAAAAAACATTTTGTGGAAGATGTGTTATTTGAACTAAACCTTCAATTTCACATGACCTGCAACCAACTTTGATAATTTACATGTTGGACCAAGAGGACAAAATGAATGATGGACCAACTGACTATTATCCATTATTGAAATAAACAAATGGACATCAGATAAGTAGAGAGAGGGGTAGCATTTTGGTTCTTTTGCTCAGCATTTCTTGTAAAAATACATTTTATTTACTTAATATTTATTTATTTTAATGATGTTACAGTACCTATACATTTGGATTTCCCTGTGATGTATTTTTAAGGGGTTTTCTAAAGTGCCAATTGGTTTCCTTGAGAAATATGCCGATAGTATTTTCGATATACATGTTTTCCCAGTTCTATGGCAAGAAGAGTGGGAACGTGGAACTCTGGAACTGGAATTTAGACCAACTGTGGTGTGTATGTCTGAGAAGTCACAGTTTAAATTATAACTGAAGAGACAAAAGATGAGGAGCTACCCATTTGCAATAATCAATTAATAATGTCCAGTATTGTATCTTATTTCAATAATTTATTAGCTTGCCTTCTGATCATGCAAATAAATAAATAAATAAATAAAAATATCTTAGCTTATTCTAAAAAGTTAGTAGTAATGTTCAAGAACCCCTACAGCTGTTGGGCTAGCCATTGTTGACTTGGGCTTTCATTGACAAACAAAACTCTTCCCCCTATGTTAAAAATGCTCAACACCTCTGTGCTTTATTTTTTAAGTCTTGACACAATCATTCTAAGGTCATATGATTTATAGGAGAGCAAGCCAAACACATTGCACTTTGCTCTGAATAAAAGCATCAGCACAACGCCAAACACAAATGTGGTACAAATATTAGATTTTAGTAGTGTTAAGTGGTTGGCTGGTGATAACCAGCAGAGCAGAAGGATATTGACTGTGGGTCAAGAGTCCATGTACTGAGAGCAGGAGTCCAGCGCCCACCTGGGGTTAGGATGGTCAGACCCCATATGCCTCTGTTCTGTGTAAATAATCCAATTATAGCTGCTCAGCATCAGATTCATGTGAAACTGATTCATTCATCATGTGAACTGACAGGCGAGGCTCAGCGGCTGCGTCCTGCTACTTCCTAGTTTGCCCTTTCTCTTCTTCTCTCACTAAACAATCACACCCACAATGTTTCTGACAAGTCATGAGGAGAATCCGAAGGGCCCATCTGCTGCGCCTGCTTGATAATGACTTACTGACCAAACCAGGGTTTGAGGAAGACCATTGTTATTAGTCAGACATGAATCAACCATTTCAGTCTTAATCTGCAGCCCTGTGCGCTAATTAACCACATGACCATTTGAATTTGACCATTCTTGGGGCCGGTGCAGCGGTTTTCCTGAATGGTCACATGGATCAAAAATATCTAAATTCTAATGTTCTTAACCAATAATAGAAACAAAATCATTATCTGTCTAGCCATATTAATTTGATTTCATAAGCCCAATCAGAAGTATCCAGGGTTTGTGATTCAAACTTAATTCTTATATTTAAATGGTGAAATAGAAAATTAACTCGACATGCTTTAACATTCACTGTCACCAGGTCAAACATCTTCTGAGCACACTTCTGAAGGAAAAATGCAGTCAGTGTTTACAAGTGTGCTGCCACTTTTGTGTCTAAAAATAATGCACCACGCAGTTCTCGCACATTTACATGTTTGCCTAAGGGTTCGCGAGAATGAGTGTGTGACTGACAGCAGCTTAACACTGCTACTATGGTATCCTGTCAGTGTTTGAGACTGACAACGATATTTACAAATCACAGTAAAAGTAAGCTTTTTGTTGTTGTGCATACTACAGCAAAGGGGAGTGAAATCAGCACATTAACAGGGTCAATTCTGTTGGCCAGACTTGTAATGGGCATTACTTACACTTGCAACCATATTAATGATGCTTTCTTGTACTCTATTTGACTTGTATTCACTTTATGACTTGATGAGGTGTTAACTTTCATGAGCATCGGAGAGGCAAAACTTTATGTGTCCAAAATATTCTGATAACTTTGAGTCTTGGGGATTGTAAAATTGAGCATGAGATTGACAGCAAGATTGGTTCAATGTACGAAGTTAAGCAGGTGGTGTACCTGATTGTAATCGTGAAGACCTAATTGAGCCTTAAGGTGAATCTCTCGATTTACCAGTTGATTTACGGTCCAAACCGCCCCCATGGTCATGACCTTTGGGTAGTGACCGAAAGAATGAGATTGCGGAGCTTCCTTCTCTAGCGTGTCTGAGGTTAGGTGTTCAGATATCCGGAAGGAGCTCTGATTATGGCCATTGCTCCTTCGTGTTGAATGGATAGAATTAGATGAAGGGTTTTGGAGGCATTAGCAAAAATAAGTTAGTCAGAAATTCAAAAATGGCAGAGAATAATAACTGTGGTTGAACTAGCGTCAAATCTTAAAGACACAATGGCAAGACATTTTATTAGATGTAGCACTCATTGGTGCATTTTGTTGAGGCACGGTAACAAAAAAAAATGCCTAAGGATGTTGGGTAGTTGATCATTTCAGCAGTCTGTCTGTCTTTGGCCCAGAGAGATCTCAACTACCACATGCCACATTACCATGAAATTTGATGTGGGTGATTTCAAATTATTTATATAATTTCTAAACTCTGGACCACTATTTTGGAGACTTCAAGAGCTACTTTAACACAGAAATTCTATAATGGTCAGATTGACCTGCAATTTGCAAAACAAATTCCTGCTCCTGAGGACGTAAACCCATTTCATTTGACTCCCTTAACATTCTTCTAGCGCCACCTCAGGACAAACATTCACATTCCACAATTGATCAGGCTCTACATATTCAAAAATCCTCAATATCGTGAACACTTTTGTAATGTAGGACGCCATTATGTTATATGTTGCAGTCCAGACAACAGACTTTAAGTCTTTTTTAAATAACTGATGACTTTCAGTATTATTTTAAAATAATGTGGTGCTTAGAAAACCCAGGACCAGTTTGCAAAAATAGCATCAGAATCTATTATTCATACTTTATATAAAAAGTGCATCTATTGAGACAGAATTGCACATCTGAGTTCAAGTTGGCTGTCTACAACAGCCACTAAAAAAAAGTCACCATCTCAGTCCACCTCAGTTTTTATTATTTTTTTCCCAAACAGATGCCTGTAGCCTCTCAAACAGCTGTGTCTGCCTTTGTGGCATATTCCACTAAACTGATTATAACACCCTGCAACAATCAACAACAAAAAAGACTCTGATATACATAATTGTAATCACGCTTAACAATATTGTCAAATAAAAGAGTCTGCATAAATCAGCATCTGGGGTTGTGCTTCCACTGGGGCTCCAGCAGGACTCTTGAGGGGCTTCACTGAGCCCAACGAGGCCGGCGAAAAAGTAATGTTTGGTTAGCGACACTGGCTTCCACAGAGGGACTTCTGCTTTACATTCAAGTCCCTTACGCACACATACAACAGTATCTGCTGTGGGATTGGAGCATGTAATGAGAGCCAAAATAAAGACGCACTTAAAGTGTGGCCCCAGCACCCACAAAGGCTTCCTCAGTGTGCCGTATAATAGGGCCTGACCGTGTAACCCCCCTCCACCCCAGCCCACCCTCACATCTGTGTTATTAATGTAACAGTGCCATGCATGGGCTTTGACTTGGCCTTACACTGCCAACACATATTTGACCTCCCCCCATCCTCTTAACAGATATACTGGTTAGAAAATGATTTCACAAAAAGACCACAAGCATTCTTCATGGCTTTGGTGTTAAATGACACATGTTCTTGTTGTACTCAAACCTCCAAGTATAAGTGAACGTTTTTATTTCCCACAAAAGAACATTGAGGACATTAAAATGTATCTCTGGTATGCCATAAGTGACACGCCATTGTCCTGTGGCTGTTAGAGTGCTATCCCGCCTGTTTTTATTGTTTGTCATCTTTCTGGAGCTGAAATCAACCTTATGGTCCTGTAAATAATGTCCCTTAAAGTGCCAATGGAAACAGGCTGGTGTTACAGCTTGATTAGTGCAGTGAGGGGAGGTGAGGGGAATAAGGGCAATGAGACCTGTGGATTCTCAGAGATACCTCTTCCCAATGCCTCATGGACCATTAACTTCCTATCAAAGACCCAACAGGCTCCCCTCTCTGATCTGCTATCAGTGTAATGGGGAGACATTCAATCACACACAATTCTCTGAGCAAACTGGCCAACATTTCCGGCCTTGGTACAAAGTTAATTACTGAGTTGTAAATTTTAATGTTTAGTGTTAGTGTCTGGTAAAATATGCATGTGCAATTAACTGAAGTAACACATTTTAAGCTGTAATTCCTGAATTTGTATTTCATTTGTCATAACTAATTCCAGGGCTTGGTGTTTTCAGTTGGTGTGTATGATACAAAAACCTCATAAATCGTATTTGCCATTCTCAGGACCAGAAGAAAAGAAAAAAAGTGGCCCATTGCTAGATCCTGTCAACAGTGTCCTGCATTTTATACAATTACCATGTTTATTGGATTTTTATTTTCACAGTGACAAAAGGGCCATCTGCCTACAGCAGCTCTCCAGTCGAGCTCCAAGATCAGCTGTGAAACATACTGGGGTACAGATCAAAGCTCTTTGACTCCCCCCATCAAGCTCCAATTCAAGAAGATTTAGCGCTCGCTATCCCCTAGCCAAGCAATACAACCATTACATATTTCAGAATATTTCTTACTTATTTAGTTCAAGGTGGAACATTATCCCTTAATCTTTGCCCACTGTGATCATAAAGTCAAAACTAACTGTGTGGTTTCTTAATATCATAAATACCCGCGAATACTAGTAATTGTTCTGTTCTTTTCTTACTCCTTTTTACATTTGACATTGTTATTCATGTGTGCAGTGTGTTTTGAGATCTTTGGAGCCACAAAAACATTTAAACATCTATAACAGGAATTGAATTGTGTCTTAGAAAACAATTTATCCACAAACAATAAGATAGAGATTGTTTTTCCAAGATACTTGGTTTCCCTCCTCAACAATGTTGTGTAATAGACCACCTCGGCCTCAGAAACCAAATCACCCATTTGGCACAAATATAGCTTTGGGAGAGTGAGGAATGATGACCGAATTTTTCTAATGCATTGTTTACCCAGTAGGTAGTAGGGCACCTTATCAATTGTTCCATTACCTCACAATGATGTGGATAACAGTATTTTAACACTCATGTCAGCTTGGGTCTGTCTGGGAGACACGTTAGACAAGAAACACAAAATCAATGATAAGAACACTTCAAAGTTTGCTCAGGATCTGTCAGGAAACCTAGGTCAAATTGGAGTTGTTCTAAGCATTTGTTTTATCCTACTCAGCCCACTCAGATGGGCTCGACCCCAGATGGGTCGAGTATGTTAACAACCAGGGTACTAAGTTGACTTTTCAATGTTTACTTCAGATTTGTTTGACTGTTTATCTGTACTTCCTCAAATGGGAAACTTAATTATTCAGTTAAGTTAGACATTATGAGGCTTTGGTCTAGAGAAATTTATCAATCAAGTACCCGATCGGTGGGAAGAAAAAGAGGCAAAATATTGTAAAGGTATCACTTTTTCTACTTCAGTAATTATTGTTGATTTGCTTATAACTACAGTATTTTGACATGTCAAATATTAACCATTACATGTTATTACAGAGCATGAATTTCCTTTCACTTGTCCCAACTGGCTCATCTGTGTCACCGTGGTGCCCTTCGATACAGAGAGGTGACAGACCTGTTAAAAGACGCTCCACTGGGAACGAGGAAAGTGGAGAGACTGCCTCTTTCCCTCTCTCACTGGGATCGTATTTCCGAGGGTTATCAAGCGGCTCATTTAAATGAGGGCTGGTCACAGCAGGAACCAGCTGAACAAAGTTACTATTACCAGCGCCTCTCCTGTGCTGCTCTCACTCTCCCCTAATTGGGTTTGACTGCATTTGTTTAAATCCACAGTGGAAGAAAGAGAAAGGAGGGTGGAGGGGTTGCAGTGAAACTGAAGTGTGTCAGTTTGTCCAGACACGGTGGCACTTTAGAAAAAAGGGCTACCACTCCCTGGGCTTATTAAACAAAGGTTGGGGGGGGGGTGAGGCTTGGTGGGCCACAGAACAGGCCAAGTCAGTCAGTGACTGGAACAAGCCAATCCTGGTCTCTCCTTGCACATGCACAATCACCTCTGGTGGTCCCAGCTCATTTCCTCAGTCAGCAGGAGCACTGACACACAGTGTACGGTGGTGCACGGACACCCACATAGGCATGTAACACATGGACATGTACACAAACACTCCTAATCCATAACCACTCCCACAGTTACAAAGGCACTAACTTGTTCAATGCTGAGCTTCAAGGTACATATGGTTGACCTGCGGCTCTCGTGACAAGAGGACAGCTTTGATTTGAAGTATAATAGCATTTGACAGGAGTCAAGAGAAAGTGAGAGGACATTAAAAGCTCAATATGTTTGAATCAGCAGCTTTGTTTCCCAAGGACAACACTGATTATTTCACATATACTAAAACTACGGTCCTGCAATTCAACACAGTCCTCTGACATACTGCAAAGTCAGATGATGCTGACCATCAACCAATAGCAAAGCATACTGAGGTAACCGGGGACAAAGCCGATCAAATGCTGTTTAAATGTCAGCCATCCGTAGTTCCCGGTTCACATAAACAAAGACAAATGATAACTTTAATGGCCTGCTACTTTTTCAAGCATGTTTTTTCCCCTCTTGACCACACTTTGCCTCGCATCACGCTAAAAAGGGATTCCTTGTAAATTTTATTGCAGCAGTGTCAAAAAGACTCCCATCGAAGAAGCAGTAAATATTCTAACAACGTCTAGATGCAAGGCCATTCCTGCTGGCTCCAGGCACTGAATTAGGCCGGCCTGTTTCTAGTTAGACAGTCATTAAAGAGATCTTACAGCCACAGCAAATGGTTTCCTGTCCTGAGTGCTTAACTCCTGTAGTAGGAAATGTCCTAGGCTGTAAAGGGTGAACCAAACTTCCTGAACATTTTTTAAAGTTACCATAGAGGGCATGCGGCGTGTTCCGACCATTCGATGTGGCCAATCAAACAGGACCCTGCTTGACCCTAACATGGCACTGACCGTTTAAACAGGTGGTGTCCATTTATTGGACAAGCGTTGTGTTTAATATGGGAATGACAGGCTTATTCACTTGCCGGGGAAATACTCAACCTGGTATGAAAAGAATAACATTGAGAAAGAGGAAGAATAAACAATGGAAGCTTCATTGCTGAGAAAATATCATTCATCAAAGCAGAGATGGACATGTTTTAAGGGTTTTCTACTCTGAGTGGTGTTGCTGGATCCAGGGCACGAAGCAAAGTGGTCCACTAACAAGCTGTATTTAATATAGTTATTAGAAAACAATTTTCATGTGTGTTTAGAACAGTATCTATGCTGGATCTATTAACACATTTTACAGGTACATACAGGGTGCGATTTGCCGGGGGGAATGCGTGGGATTTCCCCCTTTCTGGTCTACATATCCCTGTCTCTGCTGAGTTATTTTTATCCTCGGTGGGGACAAAATGTATCCCCCCCTCAAAGTGATCACTGCTACTTCACCAATAGACCATATATTATATACCAAAAATAGAAGTATGTTAAACTAAATAAAGCACTGTGACGTGAACACGTAGTGCCATAGAACGATAAAATCCGAGGAGCAGTTGCTGGTTGTATTTAGCCGCTACAGTGCTTCGGGACGCCAGCTACCAGTGGCAGTTGTTTAGCCGCCAATAGGTGACTGTGAGCCGGGTACAGGCACCGCTAGGTGCCGGTCCTTTTAGGGGCATGTAGTGGAGTTTAGCCAGAAAAACTGAGCGTCATGCGATGATGATGACAGTTAAGTTTAGGCACCAAAACGACTGGTTTACTTTAGGAAAAGATCATGGTTAAAACACTCCTGTGTGCATGATCAAAAACCATCCCCCCCTCTGCTTTTTTCACAAATCGCACCCTGGGTACATAGAACAGCTCAATTGCTTAGAGAAATCTACCTCCCCATCTCTACCTCCCTTCTAACAGCCAGTTTGCAGGCAGAATAATTACTCTCAAGACAGTAAAGGTGTTGAGACCTGAGAGGCAGAGCACCTGCTGACTCCAATCTACAGGTAACTCTGTCTTTCTTTGACCTCACAACAAAAACAAAAAAAAACCTGGGTCTCCTGTTCCAACCGCACACTGTCTGGCCTTCAACTAGAGGGAAAAACCTGGCCTGGCAGACAGCATGCATCATCTATAAGTCATGTGGAAACACATTCACATTCACATTCAGCTTAGCCGGATGTATAATGCAGCACAGAGGCGGGTTTTATGGCGCTATGGTTTGTCGGGCCATACATATGTCTCCATGCCTGGGGCAGAGAGTTGAGACAAAGAGACAAAATATGATATTACAGCATCGGGGGGATGGGTGACTAATATCCCGGGAGATGAGTACTTACATGACTGTTATGAATCAATGCACTCAAGAGTCGATAAAAGTACTGTAAATGTCAAGTTAATAGCTAGCTGCTATGGGCATATGAGTTTTAAAAGGAAAAGATGAACAATGCCCGCATTGTAAAAGAGGTGGGGTTGTTGGCAGGTCAGATTCCTTGAGTCCATTAGCAAACTGTATGATGACTGTCATTGTCTGAACCGAGGCTTGGAACAAATAGCTGATTCACAAATAAGATCTCCAAGAGGATAAATCAAACATTAAAAATACTTGGTAAAATCTGAATGATACCTGACAAACATTTTAACCATAGAAAGTATGCCTGTAATTACAAATGAACAGCTCATATTCACATACCACGTGCAGGCACGCATAATCATACAAACATACAGTATATAACATATATACACTTATATGCACACATGCATTGGGCGGAGTGCTGCTCTGTTTGTGGCATTGTGTCAATAGAGGCAGATATGTAACTCAGAGCAGAGCAGTGGTAATGATGCTGTCCAGTCATTAATCACTGGCTCTAGAGAAAACAGAGAGTTCACTCATGGCAGGATCGGCCTGGCCCTGGGACGGAGATTAGAGGCCTAATGAAAGCAAAACAAAGCTGGACATGTGAAATTTATTGGCACATTTATAAAAGCAGCCCCAGAAGGACACTGCCACCAATAATCATTTCAGAATCCCAGTCAAGTGCCGTTTCCTAGACCAGACGCAATCTGGAGAGGGGATATTTGTGGAGTGGCTGAACAAACACAGATTTGCTGGTATCTCCATCTTTCCCAGCAGCTGGGAGCAGAGCGAAGGCAGGTCGCTGGTGTTTTGGCTTACGCCCCGCCTCACTGTAGTTGACTTCTGGGAACAACACTCTCTGTCCTGCTGGCTCCTCCTATGATCCAGTGTGCTGTAGTATGCAGCAGCTCACTGTCTGCCACCTCCCAGCTCCTTCTGCTTTTTGTACTGAAACCAATGGTGACCTATACATACTAACAGAAGTTGGACTTTAAATTCCCATCCAAACTTCATATTTTTACATTGTTTTATAATGATGAACTAAACAAACCAAAAGCTTTTCTTGCTTTTCTCTTTTCTGCTAATTTATAATGTGAAGCTGACAGGACCATCACTAGTAACCTAACTACTATAAATAGCATAATATGTAGGTAAATATTTTTGTTGATTTGGGGCATTTTTTTTTTTTCTGTTTGCCAAAACCTACCTTACATTTTACACTAATCACGGTAACGCGTGATTTAAAAAAATCTTCAGAATTGAAAAAAAAAAAAATGGAAGACAAAATGCCAAACATTATTAAGATGATATGAGTGATCTGATCTGTTAAATTTGTCAGCATTAAGTGACAGTGTGGAAAAACTTGCAAAACAAAACTCCAACTTCAGTCGTTCAATGCCAAGTTATCATAAATCTGTCCAACACAGAGGGCATGAATCAAGATAGAAATAAAGATATTTGGCCAATGGCAAGTTGCCTAATGTCTAACACATGCAGCAGGCTGGAAGGAAGAGGAAATTGTACTTAAAATGGCCATTGTTCTAATTCAGAGCCAATCTGGAGATAATGACACCAACATCAATAGCAGACAGTCGATTCACGGATAACATCGTTTTTCCTTTTCGTTGAGCTGTTATCATCAGCTCGGGGATTAACCATGTTGACGTTGAGGTTATGACCTTGGTGTTGTGATTGTTTATGATTTTAGTCCTTGAAGATGTGCCTAGAACTCTATATGTCTCATTACTGTAATTCATGAGAACTGCACACAAGGCATCTGGTGCAAACAGGTGAGTTGAAATTATGTGCCCAGAGTACACCATGGCTACCATTGACTCAATAGATGAATGTGAGGCAATATAACGATGCCATGATGTCAAACAAAGAATGAAGAGTAATGCCTGCACACAAAGGAATCCAGTCACAATGCTGTTGACATTTGGATCTGATGTGTATCTCTAAGGATGAAACCAGTGAATGATTGGACAAGTTACCAGATTTTACCTTTCTATCTGCAACATGGCATCATGACTTTGCGTAAACATACACGCCACTTTCCTAAAGCCAAATGGCGTGTTATCTGTACGCATTTTGAGCTATCCACGTGTATGTCTACGCCATGTGCTGTGTTATCGCGAGAATGTGCCGTGTTATCACGAGAACGTCACATGCGTGTTAAAAAAAAAAAAAAAGGTTGGGTTTAGGGAAAGAACATTGGGAAAGGCTTTAGTAACACTAAAAAAACGACAAAAACACGACGGTGACCAACGTCACACGCTTAGGAAAACAATAAACGGTTGGCTTTAGGAAAAGAACATTATTTATTATTAAAAAAAAAAAAAAAAAAAAGATTGTTAAACGCCACACGCGGGACGCACTCCCGGCTCTCCTGGGTGAAAGTCCTGTGTTTTACCCATCCACCACCCCAACCAACCTCCCTCCGCAGACCTCTGTCCTTTCATACTATTCGCTAAGGCAATAATTCACATGTAATGTAGGTCAATAGAGGCCAAAAGGCCTTGATAAACACGCTTTTTAACGATTATGCGTCTTCATAACATGCAAAAATGGCATACGAATTGGCGTGTCATACATATGCCACTTAGTGAGATCAGTCTGCTATCTGTGACAAACCCAGTCCAATTAATTACAGTACAAGTCAAATCAGTTAATTAATTTCCTGCTGAATGGTGTGATACATGTGTTCTCTGTGCGTTAGTTGGTTGTCAGTTGCTTCGCCCATCTTTGTTTCACTCTGTACTGGACCGTTCTCCAACCACTAATTAGGGATGATTCCTACTCATGCCCTTTGCCCTTGGAAATTTGCTTTTTTAAAATCCCCATTCTCCTTGTGTTGTAATGCTGCACCACCCCTCTGAGCACAGTTTGAATTATTCACCTCTCTAAAATAGGCCTCTGGGTGCACAAAGCCAGGTTAGCTGACCTCTAACCTGCATGACTGAGGTCCTTTGGAAACACAAATCTATATTTTTCAATTTGTGGAATTCCTGACATTTAGGAGAAGGTGAAGCAGAAGAGCATGTGAACACAGGACCCTGTTGTCACCATTAAGAGCCCCATGTGGGCTCTGAACTCCTCACTCATTCTCTGTGAACGGAGGGCACCATGGAAATCTGTACCTATCCATGGTTGGCCATCCAGTAGTTGTCAAGACATTTCAATAAAAGCCAAAGCATTTAACCTGCTGGTGGTGGAAGGGCAATAGTCAGAGGATCACCAACATTATTACAATTCATGAGCAGGAAATTAATGTGTGTGCCAGATTTAATGGCAAACCATATTACAGTTGTTGAGATTTCCCTCAAAGTCACAAATGTGAACATCATGGTGACTAGGGCAGAGTACTGAATTATGTTTAGGCACCGATCGAATCGCCTCCTTAGTATCGAAAAAATGCCTCGTCATTCAACACCAAATTCAATACCAAGATGTAAATCTCATTAGCATGCTTCTACCAAGATGTAATAATGCTGTTGATTGGCTGTTTAACGTTACACATTGTAGAGGCATGCAGGAAAAACTCTACTTAATGCACAAAGATGGGGCTCACATAGTAGGAGCTAAAAAATAAAAATATTATGGACGTTATGTCGTAATTTTGTTTTTTGTTAAAATGGATTTTATAAAATTGGTATCAAAAAAAGTATTGTTCAGGAACTGGTAACAAAGTCACGGTCTTGGTATGGTGGCGCTAGCTAAATATTCAGGGGCTCTCCCAAGTTATTAGGATACATCATCTGGGAACCATGAATGGTTGTACAAAATGTTGTATATACATATAAATCTGAGTTTGCTACTCAGAGTTTGCTAATCACTTCCTAGACAAAGCTTAGATTTTGACATATACAGTATTTGTTACACACAAGTTTTAATGAAATGTTTTGTCTACCAAGGTTTTTGTTTTGTAGTCATTCCATGCTTAAGCCTTAAACATGCTTGTGAAAGTTACCTTCTCTCAGTAATTTTCCATGTCAGAGGCTCAGTCATGTTTAAAGGTGGAGAATTGGCTTCTTAGAACATGAAAGATGTAATGTGATGAAGTAGATGAACAGCCTATATGTGTTGCCTAATTATTTTATGTATGTCTTATTAGATCATGTGTATATATACAAAATTAAATTTTTTTTTCCTTTTGGCCATTCTTGTGTGTTTTTTTTTCTGCACTCTTGCCTAAACTCTAAGTTGTTGTCCATTATCCCATCCTCTTTCAGTCACTCTGTTTTCTGATTTGTACTTGTCTGGAGACAGTAACTTTTGAATAAAAATCAACACATTTAAAAAATAAATAAATAAATTGCGAATCGCGATGCATCTAAGAATCAATTATTTTTCCCACCCCTACTCATTACGGTGCCACTGAAATGTCAGAGCTGCTCTCTGATGCAACGAAACATACGTTAGAGGCAACAGAAGCATCGCTGCATGTCATGCTAGTCATCTTTGTATCATGTAAGACTTACTCAAGACTGCATCCATTCCCTGAAATGTGTTTTTATGATGTGTGTAATGTCTAGATTGCAGCATTTCAGTTGCATGTTACAATGTCCTAGTGTAAACGTAATTCTGTAAAACAATTCTGTGTGGACAACTGGCTGGAAACACTGTATACTATTTGACAAAAACAAGATAAAGCTTTGCCACAGTTTAACATATAACCTCAATTCTGCCGCTTGATAACACTCAGAAATATGATTTTAAACACACTGCAAAAGCATTGAAACGATAACATTAATTGGATGTAACACCCCAAGAAGAAAGATAATTCTCCCAAGACAAAACAAGTGAGCCTAAAGGTCACTGCGGTGTATATGAGTGTGTCAGTGTGTGAGCTCATATGTGGATGTCTGAGCACTATTTGGTGCTTGACGATGCATGGCTTGGAAATGCAGCAGGGTGCCACCGCTGACACGGAAACACTTCGACCCGCAGGCTCTAATCCCTTTTGAACCAGCCCAGACACTGATGTGGGACCATATGTTTGGGAGGGCACAAGAGCTCTCCTGTGCTATTTTACAGGGGAGAGAGATGAAAACATTTTGCCAGCCTCTCTTCCCCACGCAATCGGATCAGTCATCAAGTCATCCTGCAAGTGTAGATGAGAGATCTCCGAAGGGAGAAAAAAATAAAACGCTTGCACTCATAGCACAATCAGTCCTGCTCAGTCTCCCTGGAAGAGCAGGGAAAAGTAAATTACATAAAGCAGACATATGTCATTCTGATTCCACTCAAATTGTGGATTACTGCTTTGATTAATCACTCTTTAATCTGAGTGCTGAATTTATATGTCTCCCATCACAGAGAAATAAGCTTATTCCTCTCTAGCAAAGGGCCGTGATTATTTCTTTCTTCTCCCTGAGCTATTCTTCATTGCCTGAGGATTGCAACTCAATTATCTGTGTCAGACGATTATCTCTGGGTTTAATTTAATCTTCATTACGCCCCAGTCATATTTCAATTAAACATGCTATCATAGCATTAAGACATACTGTACTTAAACCTGTTATTTCTTCAGTTAATATTGTGCTAAGAGCTACCGTGGAGGGTAACAGATGCACTTACTAAACATATTTCACACTTGTCTGTGCTGGCAGTATGTCAAGACCTTAGTATACAGTGGTATTAATCTAACGGCAATATGCTATGGTTGTGATCTATAATACTGCCACAATCTGCTTGGGTCTATGCTTAATTATGATGTACAGAACAAGTATCAGAAAGCCGGGTTAAGGAGGTTCAAGCATTACTAAATTGCTCAGCATACTCATTGTATCTCACTGCTGCTGTAACAATATAAACTGTGAGACTGGTCCTCAGAAATGTGAATCTGAGAATATGTAGAACCAGATGTATATCATGCTGCACATACACTATCAAGCAAGGGATTCGTGCCGGTTATTATGTCGTGAACGTGACGCAATTTTTGTCAGACAACTTTTTCTGTCACTTTGTTATTTTTAGTGATTCACTGTGAAGTGTGTTGAGCTTAATAGGAAGGAGAGTCACAGTACGCTTTGTGCCAGAAACAGTCAAGCAACGCAGAGCAGTTTTAGTGCAAAAGATTTGCGCTGGATTTACCCGCATGTTAAGGCAAGGTGAAATGCTCCTATCACAAAGTGCAATTGTGTTCTGAGCCATTTTGGGGGTTTTACCAAGTGATATAGACAATACCAGATCCATAATACATTACATACACTATAATGGTCATTTTGACTATGATGATTAATCAGAAAATAGGTAAAATAAGAGTTATTTTCATTTCTAACATAAAAAAACCTATCATCCAACACAGCACTGTCTGTAGTCAGCAGGACACATGCTTTGCTTTTAATCTAGGTTAGAGAGTCATATTTGTAAAATTTGCTTTATAAAGCTATTTCTGTGTTCAGTCCAAAAATATGAGAGTAAAAATAAGGATAAGATTGAAGAGCTTGTTTATGTCTCTGTATGTATATGCTTTTCTATTCCAGTAAGTGTATTTTTAAAGAACACCAAGGACACAGTATTAACTTATAAACATTTATTATCTTTCTAAGATACAGTAAGATGCTGGAACTTAATTGATTAAATGTTTCAGTTTTGTTTATATCTAAATTATTGTATTATTGCTCCTTGAACCAATTCCATGTCCCTCTCCTCAAGGTCTTTTTTGTCTTAGAAAAACAGCTTTCATCCAAGTTCCTGCATGGTATTATTTATAATAAACAATGTTATCACAGCGGTTGGATGTGTAGTGCCACTTATCTACCCTTATAGGATAAATGACATTGTTTTCATCAATATTTGGGTTTAAAAACAAAAACAAAAGACAGAACAAGACAATAATTGTTAGACAACCGCAATTAATGTTGTTGACTTGTAGATCTGTTATTCAGAGATGGATTATCAACAAAATCTGCTTTTTGTGCACTTGATCTCCTCACAGATTATCCATGTATTTCCCTCCAAAGGATAAGAAATCCTAATCTCTCAATAACACTGCTGCAAAGGAAAACGGTATGTATCACAGCCCTGTATTAAGTAACGATTGAAACACATTTAAATTATAAGAAGGATCCTTTCTTTATTTCCTTTACTTACTCTGAGCTTATTTTGTTTTTACAATCTCTCCAAATGTTATGGAAATCTACCACAACTCAAACTACTCTGAAAAGTTGAGCTATTTGGTCTTTAGTTGCAATCAAGGAAAGCCAGCCAAGTATGTCTCCACATCTAACCCAGCATGATAATGCACTAACCCTGTTGCCAGTTCAATGAATCCAGACACTGGCTGCCTGAGTTTCCTCCTGCTAAGAAGGGAGAATAGATTACCAATAGCTCAGGCAGGGAGGCAAACAAACATACAAATAAGCTGCATTCAGTCGGAGAACGCCTAGCAATTAAAGCAAAATGCCTGTGATGCCCACCAGATAGGAAATGTGTGGGACATGAACCAAATGTGCAGAGCAGACCTGCCAACCGGCCCACATCGAGCGGAATAGCTCCAGGGCAGGCTGTCAGACATGTAGAAAACATTATGCAAGAAAGCAAACTTAAAATCTTGAATTAGTTAAATCAGAAACAAAGGATGTTGTGAGGTCTTAATGAAATTATCATAGAAATTCATATAATCAGATAAATCTATGGATAGTAGTTGGACGGAGTAGTATACATGCTTTGGCTGAGGGAACTATCGAAAGCAAAGGAAAACCAAAACACCCATGTTTCTCTCCGGCTAGTGTAAAACACCACCTGATTGGTGCCCTGAAACAAAGTTCGCCAGCTAATGGATGCTGTGTGGTGTTCTAACCCAATCTGGGAAGTATTTGAAGTTGAGCTTGATAATCTTTGCAATCTCAAAGGGATATCCTGGCGACTAATTTTTTTAGAATCAGCAGTAATATGAATAATATGCGTGAGAGGCCCAGGGCCATTGGCAGCTCTTCTCTCAACATTGTGTGCAGGGCAACATTGAGCAGAACACCCACACGTATGCATGCACAAACACACATCCAGGTGTGTGGTTGAGAAAAATAGCTATTTGCTTATAGTTGATATTTACCAGAGTTTGGGTGAGTTAGGGAATGGCTGGATAGGAGACGAGAGTGTGGAGGAGAGGAAGTAATCTAATATTTAGACTTGAACGTTTAAATTCTGTAGTTCTGAAATCGGTATTTGCAAGTATGAGTACCGGGGTAATGCACGTTTTGTTTGTTCGTATTTGTTTGTATCTTTGTGTTTGTGCATGTACATATACATATACAACTGTTTGTGTAGTCCCTAAGGATGCGATGGAGAGGTGGACAAGGAGAGTGGGTGAGAGGAGGGGGGAAGCAAGGAGCAGAGGCAATCAGGGATTATTGTTACTGACAGGGCTGCACCTTGATGGGCTCGGCGCTGCATTGTTTGTCACCTAACCAACCTCAATCAATCAATCATCTCCCTCAGCCCGCATCACCAATCAATCAGCTCGGCGCTACGCCCTCAGAGGGCCCTCCTGCGCCCTGCTGCCTGGCTCAGGTTACACCGGCCAATCAAGTGTCACAGCACCAAGTAAGACCCATATCAGAGCACTTAGGACAGAACTCAATATTCAAAGAGTGGCTGATGAATTTTAATGTGCTCTTGCTAAAAACTAATTTCAGGGAATGTTTTATAGTCATGTCATTTTTTTCTTCTTTTCATGGCAAATGAATAATGTAGAGCCAGGTGGAGGTGCAGGTAATTATCCATACTGATCAGAATTACACTCATCTAACAATGTAGTGGTAATGTAATGTTCTGTGGTTGCGTGCTGTTTGCAGAGTGTTTCTGGCTACTTCCTCCGTTGCATCTCACATGCATTGTCGGTGCATATTTGCTTGTTAATTCCGAACACATGTACTGTAGCTCTGAGGCATTATTCAAACAATGTCTCTGGAAATTCTTAGGAAATGGGTATAATTCAGAGATATGTGTGAGGAACTCTGGTACAGTTAAGTTTCACCTCAAATGTTATCAGTGAGGAATACAAAAAAAAAAAATAATCTTCTCGGCAGCTCACTAGAAAATTACTATCAACGTTACACATTTAATGAATAACACTTCTCTGAGGTAATTTTTACACAGCAGTTGGCTTATCGGCTGAGTTGTAATATATTTAATTGTTTTAAAACAGAAGTGTCGGGATCTAAAAGCTGCTTTACCTACTGTAGGCTGACACGTGCTTAGAAATGCAAATACTAAACATGAGGTAAATCATGTGTGTTTAGTGATGAAGAGCCTGCTATTCTGTCATCTGTATCCAGTCGTTTAACTTTGGGAACTTACTACAGCATGTCAGAATATCATTCTTTATATGATTTTGTTCATAATGGATGTAAATGTATTGAATGACCACCTCCACCAGCTCTGTCTATTGATCTCCTTCATGTTGTGTGGAAGGTGTGTTTCATCCGATGAGGATTGTCTCCATCCCAGAGCCCCAACTGGGGCTGATGTTTCTTTTTTCAGCACATTAGGTTGCAGCCTTAGGGCTGCTTTGACCAGTGGATCAATGGCTCTCGCACTCTTGTCACCATTCATTTGGAGTGAGCGAGCGCTGGCTCCAGTCCTCGTCTGCCGCTGGCCCTCCTTTCACCTGGCCTCCTCTCTCTCCCTGAGCTCCCCTGACAGCTGGCTGCCACAACCAGCAGCAGACAGACGACGAGTCCTTGGGCTCCACAAACGCATGCACGCCCTCCACAAACAGACACATCGCTGCGGCGAGTGGCTGTGATGCATCTGGACGCTGACGCCACGCACACCCCCCCACACTTTTTTTTCTCTCACTTACACTCCCCCCTCCACAGTTCCTCCACCCGCTTCTATCCGTCTACCAGTCTGTCTTTGCAGCTCTCACTCTCTGTCTGGGTTTTTTTAGCCTCTTCCTCTGGTCTCTGGAGTGAGGAAGGAGCAGATCATCTAGTTGGAGGGGAACCAGCTGTGGGCCAGAGTGGCTTCGACGTCAGCTTACACCCGTGATCCAACATGTAGCCACTCCTGCTGCTGCTCCTACACCAGCTAGCTCTGGCATGCTATTCACATCAGGGAACTTCATGTTAGAGTGTGAAATAAAATGAAAAAAATGTTTCAGGGTTTGCGTGTATTTATAAGTCTTTCACTGGATCAAATATGATGTAAACAAGTAAGTGTAGTTAGAATACAAAATTAAGTTTTCAACTTCTGTTTTGTGAAGCCAAACCAGATCAAACTGCTTTTACTGCAACATTAAAACTGTTTACTATTCAGGAACAACAACCACTCCTAAATATCCCCACTAGTTATTGTGCCCTTGTGCTACAGAACATATTGCACTGTATGTAAAAATGAACAAACATCGGCTGGGCGTCAGCCATCGACGAGGAGGCTTGTTTTATCGCCTGTACTTTATTACAGTTTGCCATCTGCACGGAGGTATGTTAATAGCTAGCTGCGACTATTTACACATATGAAAAAGTACATCCATCTGCCATGTTCCGCCAATCTCACATGAATCAGTCCCCGCCTTCCCCAACGAACAACGGCTGTTTATTCACAAGGTGACAGGCAGCACCCAAGCCTGGCGACACCTGCACCTTACATCCTGCCGTCTGACATATGTGTACCTCTCACACACACACACACACACACACACACACACACACACACACACACATCTCACATCTTACCTTGCCATGTCACACCCTCCCTATACCCCACCCTCTCCATCACCACCATTTCTCAAGGTTACAATACACAATATGTTTTGGCCCCCTTGACATTTGTGTTTGCCACTTCGTTTTGAGAGGATTCATACGGAGAGGCCCTTGCGTCAATTGAGCAAGAACCTATTAATTCTATTCAGTCAAAAAGGGATTATGAGGTTAATTACTTACATAGTCATTTAGGTTAATGCCTTAGCCAGGACTTGGCTTAACACTCTACCAGGTGACAAAGGCTGGCTGGGTACACTCGGCCATTTAAGGCAACTGCAAGATCCATAGCAATTACTACCTCGTAGAAATACTGTATACACATTCCTTATAAAGTGACAGAGAAATGCCTTGAGGAAAAAATAAGATGCTTTTAACAGCGGCAATAATCAAATAATATACGGTTATGCATAACGTGCTCTACTCTGCATCAAATTACAGCTTCTTTTTTGGCGTACATATCAGAGTGCACTATATTGGATGAATAATAACAATCCATATAAACTAAATATCAGCGTGGAAACTGAAAAATAAATCTTGATTATATACATGGAAACATCCCTGGCTGCAGTGTGTATAAGCCGAGCATTACGCCATAAGTGTGCGGTAAATCACCCTCTGTGAAAATGTATGGCCCAGGTCAGTCAACAATAGCAATAATCTCACTAATTGGTGGTTTCTGCAGCAACAGGAACACAAATAGGAGGACTTTTTCAAAGGTGACAGGCTGCTAAACAGACGAAAGACAGAGAAGAGCAGTGTGCCGTTTTCCCCAAATGCTTCATAACTATATCGTACTCCAATAATAACCTCTTGTCCTATATGATAATAAATAATCTATGTCATTGTGCTCTTCTGCTCATTTGAATTTCATATTATGAAATAGTCATAATGGAAGAAAACTCCTCCATTACTCCCAAACTATTACCTAACATGAGAGATCCATCATGTCAGGGCAGTAACCAGAGCCAGGTAGTGTACAGTGTGCAATGTCGGAGGTGAGGGAACATTAGGCATTAATCCCTACCTGACACTAATACTTGATGTATGATTGACCCTGAAGCAGGACACTGCACATTACAATCTGGGCCATATGGCAAGACATTAGCCCTTCAACCCTCCAGCAGGATAATCTCTCAATTCTGGCAATGCTTTTTCTTCACAGATTTCTTTGCACAATAATTGCATGACAGTATTAACGTATTGGGACAGATTTAGAACGCCCTGCG
This sequence comes from Sander lucioperca, assembly GCF_008315115.2. Classification (NCBI taxonomy): domain Eukaryota; kingdom Metazoa; phylum Chordata; class Actinopteri; order Perciformes; family Percidae; genus Sander; species Sander lucioperca. Next base: position 10,678,029 of record NC_050175.1, read on the forward strand.
TCATTGGACAGAGCAGGGGCTTTTGCCAGAGGAAGTAAGGAAAGATAATCTGTGATCAAGGAAGCCATGCCCACACCCTGTAGAAGAGTTACGGTATTCGCTTTAATGTTTGATTTGTTTACCCTTATTATGAAGATTAAAAAAAGTATGTTGTATATTAACAAATATTAAGCAACTAAAATGTAATAATCTTTACATCAAGGAAAGTACAATCTATAGTATCTCTTTATACAAATGATGCGTTGAGAAATGTGTCAAATAGAGATGGTCCGATACCATTTCTTGCTTCCCGATACCGATTCCGATACCTGAACTTGTGTATCGGCCGATACCGAGTACCGATCCGATACCAGTGTGTCATATATTTTATTATGTTTTAACAACTGTATACTACTATCCCTGTATGGATGTGATATGATTTCTATCTTTGTTGTCGGTCTGGCTCAGGTTAAACTCTTTGTGAAACATGAACAAACACAAACAATGAAAATCATAGAACTTTCTTTTATTATCCAGTTTGACAGTCAGTTATAACGGAAAAAGAACATAAATAAACTACTTTACGTAGATTTTTTTTAGGGCTTTATTACGTGGTATCGGATTGGTGCATAAACTCCAGTACTTCCCGATACCGATACCAGCATTTTAGGCAGTATCGGAGCCGATACCGATACTGGTATCGGAACATCTCTAGTGTCAAATAAGTCTATACTTCATCCAGGCAGCCGAGGATCCCCTGGCACTTTTCAAAGGCAAAGCCAAACGGACTACATTAGTCCCTATATATCCAGTAGAGCCAGCCGACTGGTCCCAAAAAGGCCTTCAACCTCGTGGATACGCAATATTCCCAACCCTGACCCTGCGACACACTTATATAGGCACCCTGAAACCACTGTCACAACCACATCCCCCCCGCCAAACAATTCACACACACATCACAGCTACCAATCCCCCGCAGCTCCACACACACCCACCACAAACACATGAATACACTCACCACCACCATCAAGCTGTCCCCCCCAACCCTTCAATCCCCCAACCCTGAAACACTAGTCCTCCTGCAGTGGAGAGCGGCTCGAACCTCAGCCCTCTCCTCTCCAACCCCAGCTAGTAATGAACAAATTCACTGCACATTACTCTGGACTTGATCTCTAGCAAAATAGTGCTGGAACAAACAATTTGGTTTGTCAACACCTTTCTCTGGACTCCTCCATCAATGCCAGGGGTCCAAATTTAAACAGCAAAGTGCATTTGACTGCAGGACCCTGAGCTGATTAGACTTCCCAGCTCAGCGAATTGCCTTAGACAGGACGGCAGCTCTGATTGCTAACCCGGCTTGAAAATAGTCTCCACTGCCCGGGATTAGCATGAATATTTTGATATAGATCGATAAGCAATCTCCACTCCATAAGAAATGCCAGCAGCCTTGATTTGGCTGATCAAAGGCACATCAGCCAGCGGGCGGCAGCTGGCTATTGTTTTTCAGCCCGGGCTATGTTGAGGGAGCAAATCCATGGGAGGGATCCACAAGCACAGCTCCACTACTCTTCCCACCTAATCGTGGAAACAATCACTGCTTCACAGGATCCCATCTCCCAGGGAAGAACCCACTCAAATGAGGGAGGCCGAGGGCCCGACCGCAGGGGGACAGAGTTCATTACCGCTGTGGGCTCAAACTGCTCGGCCACCGGGTGCTGCTGACCCGGAAGTAAAAGCCGGGTCAGCAATCTATCTGTTTATCTTTTCTGCACCTAAACGCATTTCATCGGATTAGACACTAGACTGACCAAGGGGTCGAGGTTGATCACACTGTGCTTTTGGGACACAGCAAAGTGAGAGCCAGGGTCATTTTCATGAGATCTTTTTACATTCAGTGGGAGCTGAACACTACATCAGCTTGCTTTTATCTGTAATGTCCATAAAACCATGTGCACATACACAGCAGGCACTCTCAAATATAAATGTCTGTGTCTTGCATATCCTTAACAGCAGTGGCGAGTGGACTGATCACTCCCCTCACAACACTAACCCCACTGATTTGCCAGACCCCATAAAAGGGCGCAGGTGTGACCCAAGCATTTAGCAGTTAACTAGTGTGGAGTGAGACCACACGCTACTGACAGACTGGAGGCTCCCACACGGGACCAATATTAAAGGCTGAAAAAACCAGCAGAGGGAATAGTGCACCAATTGTAAATTGCAGGTTTAATTCATTAGGAAGTGTCACTTTATTCCAGGGAAGCTTGAACAGGCCGATTAAAAAGTGGTAATCAGGATTAATTAGGAGAATATGTATGTGAGGATTAGCAGGCCTAGCCCCTGCATGGCCCAGCGGCTCTCCCTTTTACCATGCATCTCTCTCTCTCTCTCTCTCTCTCTCTCTCTCTCTCTCTCTACTCTATATTCCTCTATTACCCTGTCTGCCTGGGGAGAATTTAGCTCAATTGCCCTCTCTCACATTCTTCTCTCTCTAGCTCGTCTATTCACCGGTCTCTCCTCTTCTCGCTCTCTCTCTCTCTCTCTCTCTCTCTCTCGCTCTCTCTCTCTCTCAAGACATTTAAGACTTATCTTTCAACCTACGCAACACCACTTCTGATTAGTGATGAAATGGGCTTTTAGCAAATGCTCGGGGCATGCCTTCTTTGATTGAGGTGACACTTTATGGCCGCTTGTAGGCCTTCCACACAAAAAAAATATGATTCTTGAACTTCTGCTTGATTCTATCTTAATTATATCAAAATTATACATAATTATATCAAATAATGTGTGTAATAAAAAAAAACTAACTCAAATTGCATCTGAGTTATATCTTTAATAAAATAAAGTCACAAAAGATTTTTCAGAAGTCTGTTTCTGTTTGGATTTGGTTCCATTGTAGGAGAAAGATGTAAAAGGCCTATCATTGTGTCAAAATAGAATGTCCTCTGTTTATGTTTTGTTTGTTGCCAAAGTAAAACGTGGATAATGCAAACTTTCACCTGTGTTTTGTCTTCAGGAGCCAATACAGTCTGCCAACATTGTTTGGAAGTCTTACATGAAACCTGAAAAAAGTTCTCTGTGCTCTGAATTATTACAAAGGGTATTGAAGAAGACTGAATAACACAAATTAAACTTGGTTTTTCATCCTGCTGGTCAGCTAGTGGAATATTTTTTAATATATCTTTATATCTAATATATATATATATATATATATATATATATATATATAAGACAATATAAGACATCTTTTACACAGCTATGACTGCATTAACCTTACTTTGATATTATTTTCATGTTTATGTAAACAATTTTATATGCTTTCTGAAACATTTGTTTTTGCTTTGTTTTTTTGCAGGAGCACTTTAATGGGTATAGGTACTTCAATCTGAGAAATGTGTGGGTGTATTATATTGATTTTATCATTAACTTACAGTATTAATTACCTATTTATTTATTCATTTACAACATTCAGTGAAAATATACCACTAGAGCTGCTGCAGGATGAACGCCAAATGGATGCGGAACAGATGCATAATGGGAGACTTTAACACTAACAACCACTTGATGTCATCACAAATTTCAGTCAGGCCCCCTCTGGCCAGATTTATTACTGAAATCTTCCAAACTGCTGGTTTATCACAGTGTTTATATTATTACTTCAACATGTTTCAGTTAACATAACCTTGAATCACTGCAGTTCAAGTGCGAGGATGGGCTGTTTTGCTTGCGGTGCAGCCCATCATTGATGTTAGCAGATGACGCATGCCCTGTTCTTTGGCACAGGCTCACACCAAATCTTTCATCCTGCTTGCCTCTCAAGTGTGGTCGGGGTGGCCCTTAAAAAAAGATTTTAGCATTGAATATAAATTCAACAACCAGGCTTTATTTTTATTTTGGTTCAATGAGAAAATAATATAGACTGCAGCAGACCTCAGTGTTACAGACAATATGTGGTATTTGGTTACCACGGTTTGAATTTCAGATGGCCTCCTTTAAGATCAGAATGGTAGAATATAGACAAGGTCAAAACATACATAAAAATGCATTAAGTGCTGTCCTATAGACTAGTTCCCATTCAAGCCCATTGGAAATGGAGTGTCACAAGGACTAAAATGATCAGACCACACAAGATGGCTTAACAAAGCAATAACAAAAACAGAAAAGTCTAAGTGCATGACAAATCTGTCTGTGCACAGCTATAACATTTGTAAGTGAACTATAAATAACGTGAATCTCACACTACAGTGCACAGATGTTAATGTAAATTGAACTTAGACCAGCAGAAAGACTTAGACAAGCACTAAACAAGTCAGGAAGTGTCTATTAGATGCAATCAACAGGGATACATTATAAGCAGTTTAGATATTTCCTCCTCATCCAATACTTACAAACACAGTTTACTTCACATGTGCAATTTAATGATTTTTGTGGATCTGAAAACAGGTTTGGGTGAAGCTGAGGACTTAAATAATAGCAGGAGTGGTATTGAACCTCTTCGAAGAAGATCAAATGCAGCTTTCATTAGTTTAGTACAGCGCCAGGGCTCATTGATGACTTGTCAGACAGTCTTCCCTTCAATACGCAGCGAGAGGCTCTAAAAATCATCCTTTTACTGAGCCCTCTCGGCTGTAAATTCAGCCCAGCTCAATACTGCTCCCCCCCTCCCCCCTCTCTAAAGCTCCATTATTTCTTACCATGGATTAACCCTATGCTGCTGATCAAAAGGAAGCTTCGCTGTGTATCTGCTCAGGCCTAGACCCCTCCATCCATTAGCCACTCATAATGAAATCTTCAACGTATTATTATGGAGAAATCCATTGTTTGTCCACAGGTACCATATTTAGTGGGAGAGCATGATCTTCCGGAGGATTAAGGAAATGCTTCAGGGGGTTTTGCTGCTCTTCAGAGGGAAGGAGGAGGAGGGTGATGGGGTTGGAAAGGGGAGGGGTGAGATTGCCTCACAAAATCAGGGGTCTTATGCACCTTTTGTGGGGTGAGACTGTTTCCAATTAAGACAGCATGAGCCGCACAATATCACATTGTCACGCAGTAAACAGAGCTCTGCTTCCCACAGAAAAAGAGCTGCATCCCCCTTAAGAGGCTAATGACTGTGTCACTGTCCTATTTCCCTGCACTGTCTGAACAACTAAATACAGACATAACCTGAACGAGCATCAAAGCGTGCTCAACTAGCATGAGATACTGATCATATTTAGGCGCTGTGTTCAAGATTTGACCTGTGCATGACTACGATCCTTACTCATTCTCGTTGCATTAGGCTGCCCTTGTGTTTGAAGTGTACTTACAGTAAATGTGATACATACACCAGGGCTAAAAGCTTTACATAAAACTGTCTTCAAAGAGCATATTAACCCATCTTTGTTTATAAGAGACAAGACGGAGAAAAAGACAATTTGGCACAATGGTCGTAAAATGCGGCGCTCCCCACCTCGCTGGCATGCACACACACACACATGCCAGCACACACACACACACACACACACACACACACACACACACACACACTCTGCAGACATAACGCAGACACAAGGCTAAATCACCAGGGACGGGAGCATTTAAGACGGAGTGTCACATTTCTATGTAATAAATAGCAGAGATTGATTTGACCTCCCAGCCAGGTCCAGCAGTTTACTTATACGCAAGTTTAAAAAAAAATGGAAGCTCGGACTCTCTGGGGATCTCTTGGAAGGAAATCAGATAGCCTGTTGTGGGTTTTAAGGGCGGCGGAGGTCCAGCAGGGTCAATATGGCCATGCTATCAGGCGACGCCACCTCTCTACCAGGTCCTACGGCAAAATGAGAGGACCAAGCCTCAAACATCTCCAGCTGTTATCTCAGCTCTGGGTACAGGGACGAGCAGCGGAGAGAGGAGGAAGGTCAAAGGGTTTCTCTTACTTTTTCTTCTCGGACAACACACTTCAAATTTGCATTATTCACAGTAACCCACCTTCCTCATTTTCCAAATATAGCCATTTTCTAACCCTTTGCTTTAGAGGCCTACAAGACAACATGATCGGTCATCCATTTATAAGCTGGCTAAATCAAAATACGGTAAGAAGAAACATACAGGCAGTAAACTTTTCAGTGAATTTGCCAAATATCCATCTTCAACAATATCTCAGGAGCTTCCCTGAGGGTGGGAAAAATTAGTAGATACCAGCAGGTGTAAAGTAAGATCCCAATTTTGAGCACATCACCAGAAGGCAAATGACTTCTTCCTCTTCTACAACTGCATATCTGCAACCTTAAACAGGGGCGGTGTCTCTGGAAGCATTTACAGTGACATAAGGGGAGGAAATTGCCTGAGACACAGGGCAAAAATGTATGTACGTCTGGCACCCAGCTGGAGGACGAAGCTCCTGAAACATACTGTCTGCCATACTGTATACCACACTATATACCAAAAATGTCTGACTAATTTAACACCGTTTTAAACCACGCACCTGTGCCTCTCATCTCCTGAGAGTACGATACATAGAGTGAACATAACATCAGAGACTGAACTTAAGAAGCATGATAAGAGAAAGTGGTCCACCTCAACAAGAGTGAAAATACACAGAAGCTGTTCCCAAACAACAACATGTGGTGCCCATAAACCCCACATCCTCTTTAGAGTAATTATATTGCTACAGCCACATGAGTTATCAATGACGCAACACGTAGTGACAACATCTTCAAAATATGTCAGCCACACCAAACAGGAGCTACTGATTTAGAGGACTCCAGTTTCCATTACAGGGTTAGTGAGAGCTGAAATTACAACTGAGGAGTATGAATGACGTAAGTAAAAAGTTGAAAGAGTTATCAATGTATGTATCTATTTATCTGCCTGCCAAACACCTACTAGACATGCACTCCCACCAACTTAAATGGCACCACTCCTTGATGTCCGTGTGCTTTCACCCCTCTGGCAAAGTAACTACATGTACTGTATGTGCATGTCAGCAGGATATGCAACAAACATTTCTAATTACACGAAATACCAAAACATTAACTTTCTATTATGTGATTCAACAAGGATATAGCCTCATTACCAGGGAAATAAGTAAGTGTCTTTCATTTTGAATGAAGTTTACACACCGTTAACACTGCAGGAAACGTTGGAATGCTGTGAACACATTGGCTGCTATTGACTACCCAGCTTGCTTTCCTCTCAGCTCTGCAGAACGGAGGGAAACCAGCCAGTGATGAACGATGGCAGCACAGTCAATGAAAAATCAACTGGGAAGCACAAAGCTCTTAATGCTCAGCCATATTGGCTGCTGACGGGAGCAAATAACATCAGCATAGCACTTACAGAGACCAATCATACATTTCCACCAGCAACGACACAGGTTCTGGACCGCAATAAATTCTTTCCCCTGATTAAACAGTAAATTCTGCATGCCTATCAGGGTCCCATTAGGTGGGGGCTGCTTTCAAAAACATCATCAATCAAGCGAGAGATATGGAGCGAAATATCAGTCATTGATTATAACTGCTTATGACAGTTTACACAGCTTTATATCTGCAGGGAGTGCTCGCTGATCTATCAATTACCAGCAGCCCTTACTGCATGCTAATTGTGCATTTTCCCCTCTAATGCATTTGCACTGTCTAATAGGCTAATGAAACCAAACAAATCAATAAATATAAATTATACATGCAAAGATGTACTGCTGTGAACATAAAGCCTCTAATTAATTGCACTTGATTAATTTATATACTTTAATTATCTCTTCTAGCTGCAGATGGCATAAATATCTGGACAATCTGCTTATTGCTATGTCAGTCATAAAACGGCAGACGCAGTGAAACTATTAGGTGAGGCTAGCTTTGTCAATGGAAAACACAAAGTTGCTGACATAAAAAAGCCTTGCCTCTGAATAATTTAAAGAGAGCAAATTGCCAGACAATGCAACGCCCGGGACTGTTGTAATTTCTTTGCTGGTTTGTTATGGTTAGTAGTATGTCCATTTTGCATGAGCAGAGCAAAACTCACCACTACATGTTTCCATGCTTTATGTCTTTTGTCCTTAATGGTTGGGATGACACACTTAAGCAATTTCTCCGTTCAAATTTCAGTAAAGCATTTGTGGTTAAGTGAAACAGAACATCACATTGTGGAAGAAATATCTGCTAAAACTCATATTTACTGTGCAATATGTCTGTAGAACTTCCACTCAGTGTTTATAGTATTACATTTCAATCAAGTCACATCATTGAAAACAGTTATGACATTTTTAATTCTACCAATACTTCCTTCTCCAACCAGTGTGTGTGTGTGTGTGTGTGTGTGTGTGTCCGTGCGCTATGAGTTAAATGGTAAACAGCTTGTAAGCATTGCTAGCATTCTTCATTTAAACCAATTGCTACACATAGCCACCAGATAACCAGCACAATGAGTTTCAAGCCAGTTTAAGGGACAATATCACTTTACAAAAATTACTAAATGTAACTTCAATATCATGCAACAATCTTAATTTAGCCACATTAAAAAGTAGTGATTAGATATTGAAACAAGCACAAAGTTAAGTATGAAGTGGAGTTGGCCAAATAACTTGCCTTCCAAGGGTGCACATCTTGATGCTGCTAATGAGGGTGTTTTTAGTATAATTACCCCAACAGGGTGCTTGGCAGTATAATTACCAGAAAGACATTTCAGAGGAACATTAGTGTGTCCAGGTACAGTAAATATGTCGAGATACAAGGTGACGAGGTCTGCTCTTTTTCTGAAGCTGCATCTTTTCTAAACAAGCTGTTATTTTTCCCACATGTGCCAGACTCCTCCCGGGAAAAGTACAGTTACAATTTAGCCTATTCTTGATATAATAACAGGTTCCCTGATAATGCTTTACATCTTAAAGATTTAAAATGTGAAACCGCAAAATAGCTGCGTGTGAACATTTTGAATTTTGCGATGTGGTGTGTGGAGTCAAATGGGAGTCCAAACAATCAAGATTTTATAGTTGAGACTCAAACTGAAGCAAATCAGCTGCTTACAGTTGAATGTACTTTATGAAGTAAGTGAATACCTGGCAGGGATGTCTAGCACTTTTGTGTAGGCGACTCCAGACATATAGTTAGACCACATAAATGCCACAATGCCTGTAAAAACACCTGGACGTTTTGGCCCCAACTTCAAACATTGCCTTTGCACTCTATTTACCCTTTTCATGTGGGCAGGTTTTTAAAAAATAAATAATCTCATCTTTCCATCATAGCTGAATGTGTGGCATCTATAAACAAGTATGGAGTTGTTATATATATATATATATATATATAGCAATTGTAAGTCGCTTTGGATAAAAGCGTCCACTAAATGACATGTAATGTAATAATGTTATATGTACACTACTTGCAGATGTGTGGATGCAGGTCAATCATTGAGCTCAGTTGAGGTTATAGTGTTTTATTGTTGTTTATACACAGTTGTGTGGGGAGGAACTGAGAAAAAAACAAATAGCTAAAAAACACTTGAAACAAAAGAGCAAACTACAGCTCACACAGGATGTCTTGCATAAAACCCATAGTGTTATTCACAGACAAACCCCATTGGCATTTATTATGTATATCCTTTAAACCAGTGGTTCCCAACCTTTTTTCCTTGGCGCCCCCCCACTTATGTCTAGGTAAAGCTGAGCCCCCCCTCCGAAACCGAAGTTGAGGTAACTCTCGAGATAGAGCCTTACTTTCTTTTTTGATACAGAGGAGTTATCAGCACTTTTACGTTTCTCCGCCATGTTTCATTCATAAAATACTGATGCTGTGGCGGCAGGAAAAACGAGGATGATAGCAGCTAGCAGCTGACCTGATGACAGGAAGGGTCCCAGGTTAAGAGTTCCCAGAGGTTTGGCCTACTAAGTAGCCTGCCTACAATTTTAAGCGAGAACAAAAATACATAGTTTTTATTTTAGACTTTTGTATACATTATATATTCTAGTGTATTATCATAATTTGTTTAACATGTGCAAATATTTTTTTTTTACCTCAACCTCAAACCAGATAAAGACTTGCGCCCCCCCTGTGATCTCTGCTGCCCCCCTTATGGGTCCCCGGACCCCAGGTTGGGAACCACTGCTTTAAACTATATTATACATATTGTGCTTTTTGGCTTTACCTTTATTGTGTTATATATCTTTTTGTGCACATTAAAGGTTTACAAAGTGAAAAAGCCCAAAGTCCACCCCTAAGGGACTTACCATCTTCCAGAGAAAACACTGTTCACAAACTGCTCCAAACAGCTCTGTTGTAGTCCAGCCTTTACTTCTGTGACGAACTCTCGTCACTTTGTAACACACGTTATAATACTCGACCTAGCTGCTAGCGTGGCACTCCCTCATACTCTGCAACTGACAGACTAGCAGTACTCACTGCGCATGTGCGACTCCCAACAAAGATGGTACAGAAGTGAGATGTCTCACTCTGTAGCTAAAACAGAGAGCTCAACACACAGGGTGAAAAGAGGAGCTGCAGCAATGTGCAGTACAACAAAAATATGGTGTTTTCTGAAAATTAAACCACATAAACCTATTCTGGTACAACCTCTAAATACAATTATGAACCTGAAAATGAGCATAATATGAGCACTTTAAATAGAGCTTGAGATACTGAAAGCTGATGTGTCAATATACAGTATATTTACTCACTACACATTTGTCTTTCTTTACATCATATATTGGACTTGTAATTGGTGTCCTTGGTGTGCTGTACAATTCTGAAAATGGCCAATGCACACTCATGTTAAATTCCTCTACTTCTGTTTTAATTAAATTGATTTATTCAAATATAAGTCCCATTTGACCACACATCCACAACCTCAAGAGGAAATACATCACAACCATATAAACAGAATTTGGGGATATAGAAGCACAATTTCTCAGACAGTGTGTCTTCACTTTATCTTCCCTCCCCTCAGAGCCGAGACTTTTAATCATCCTGATATGATTGAGTCACTTTTAAACAATAATGATCATGGAAGGAGCGTCATTTGGGAGGAGGTGATCAATCAGAAGCTCATTCAGCTTTAATTCATGTAGATGCACACCTAATACTCATTACAAAGATGCAATTTCCAGCCAGTCAACGTAGATTAATGGGGAACCATCTCTCCTAGTGTTTCTTTGCGCAGTGCCATGCTTCCAGCAGGATGGATGACTTTCATACAGACAGAACAGGTCCACAGGCTCATGTATTTAATAGACATGCTTATGACAAACTGGTTAACTGAAAACATACTCATCAGAGAGCAATCAAAATGACACAGAGCAGAGTTTCTCTGGTAATTTTATTGTTTAGGTTTGACATATTAACAGGATTTGAGTAACAAATGTTTCCATCCAAAATGTTTTCAGAAAAACACTCTGTTTTGTTTGATCAAATTTGATCACATTATTTGAATTTTGTTAGACTATATGCTATTAACAAGAGTCACTTATGAATTTTCCTGATTTATTTTTCTATTTAAACCTACTGCATGCTTACATAAACCCAAGCAAATAATTTATATTTACAACAAGACTCTCCAGCGTCCAAATAAATAGATATACATGAGCATTGGGATTTAATTCAAATACAAATTAAACCTTTAATGAATAAAGAGGAATACACTATTGATTTAGTTAACTAGGCTAAAACTTGCAGTACATTACCCTCGAGTATTTCACACTTTCAGCATTATTATAAAATATCAGTATATATATATATATTTCTATAGGTCAGAAGGAAGAGGAGAGAGAAAGATGAACTACAAAACCCTGGTATCTACAAGCCCAGGAAATCTATGAATTGCTTTTGACTTCCCTTATATCAGCTGGAGCTGGTGGCATGGCTGAGAGAGAGGGAGAGAGATTACAGCATGGGGAGAGCCTGTCCTGAGGAGCTCCAGGTGGCTAGAGTTGAGTTTGCTGCCCAGGGCTATGTCACTGGCTGTGGGTTGGACTAGCACCCCCCCCTTCTTTCACTATATCCTCCTTCTCCCTCAGCAGGCCCAGCCACCCATCCTGCATTAATTGGGTTTGGTGCTGGAATCCCCCTCTCCCGGCACACGCTCACGTCCAACCACCAGCCGTAAAGACAAGCATGTTTAGCGCAACAATTATGATAATTGCTGCAGAGCACTCAGCTAAGGGAATAAGCAAATCTGATTAAGGGCCCTTCTGCATGATCAAATATTAATCTGATGTGTCTTCACTCTGACCTGGCTTGGAACATAAGAAGCTCTTATGGTCTTATGCATTAACAGATTTGCACAGGCTCAACTCATAGCAACTAATAATATTGGACATGCAAGTCTGAGCGCTGACGAAATCTTCTGGGAGCAGAATCCACTTAGAATAAAACTAAATATAAATAGCAAGGATATTAATCGGACTAAGCTTTATGACGACTCAATTATTGCTAATTAGAAATGACAGTGAACACCTATTACAGTACAGAAGTACAACATTCTCAGAACCACCTGTTGAACTGGACTGAATACAACAAGCTCTAAATCTTTTACTAAGCTTTCTTTCTGGTATATGTAGCTAACCACAAACATTCTCTCTCCCACACACACACACACACACACACACACACACACACACACACACACACACCCCCCTGCGTCAATAGAAGATGAGTAAATCTTCATGCGTTATTTTTATTTTTAGAAAAGATGAGACCTATAGACACAGACGGACAGACTTTCCCCTTTTTATTATGAATTCCTTAATATAATAATTCTAAGAAGCAATGAGTGTTGGTATGAAAATGTTTTTTATAAATTATCCAAATGAATGAAAATGTAATTTAACGCAAGTTATTTTACACATACCACTAAAATGTTTTAATGTTTTATCGCGGCATTTACCAAGACTTATAATACAGTCAGGGTTAATTGTGGCAAATTAATTTTGTAAAATGAGATCATGGTTTCACAGGGAAAGTGAGTTTGTCACTGTAGCACGTTCTGCCAAGATGCTGCTTTTCAAAGACGGTGGCTGGAAAAAGCAGCGAAAAATGCTGGTTGTACTTGATCACTGTTACAGAATGTCTTCATACAAAGTTTGTCAAGAAGATGATCAGATGGTGTCATCATAACCTTTAAACATTAGACAAAAAAGAAAAATTGAAAAAAATCAAACAAATAAAATGTTTTTGAAAATCTATTTAGTAAAATTAACAAGCTTCAAACATCAATGAACATCAATGGTTTAGCACCATCCATGTAGTCCAGTGGGCTCGTCATATTTAACTTCCCAGCCTACAGTGAAGAGTAGTGAAGACTAGAGAGCAAGCAATAAACAAGATGGCCATGAACCAGACAGCAACTGGCAGTTTAAAAGGAGATTAGAATGATATTAAATCAACACAAATACCCAGTATTTAACAACACAAAACAGCTTGTAAGAATCATTGGATTATGAATCTGGATTACATCGCTACACCCTCGTTGCTGAGAGACTGTGCCTATGGGGAGGAGGGGGGACTCCAGATGACCTGATCTACTTACAAAGCATATTTAACTCACTATGATTTATAATAAGATAAGGCTTATTCTAAGGTCAAATCTTAATTCAAAACATATTGTTTAGTCTGTTGGGCATTAGTGCAACAGATGTCCCTACCACCCACTGCTCCTCCCCAAATAAATACATTTAGAGTATGAAAAAAAAAGCAACTGCGAGAGTGCAGCGTGTGTAATAGACATGGAATGTGTAACTGAATAATGTAAACCACAGGACACACCAAATAGCATTAATCCATACAGTGCAATACATGCACACAGGACCAGGGATGAGCAACTTTCAGAACACAAAGTGAGGGCTGTAAAATAGAAACATGAAACGTAATAACATAAACTCACTTAAGGGAATTTCTAATTAGATACTAATTAGATTTCCAATTATGTATACAAACTTTATGACTCAAATTTTAGGCATGCACTCATACCGGCTCGGGATTCTAGGAATTCAACATACGCTCAGAGTTGAGATCTTCACATTGACATTAGATGTTTTTTAAAGAGCATTGGGTGTTTTTCAAACATTTAAATATTTGACTAACAAACTGGGAATTCATTTTCACCACCTTTCTTAGTATTGAATCTCTCGAGTGATACAGAGTAATCCAGTGACGCCATGCATTTGTTTTAGAGCATAGTTCTGTGAAACAAGTCTAAGACTGTTTGTGAGAACGATCCTTCTTGACTAATATGAGATTAACCCAGATGCTTTGCACAGGAATAAAAACACCCTCACTGCTAGCTTGATGGTAAATGCATAGAAATACCACACAATGATAACAGTGCCAGGCTTTAGTATACAGTTAGAATAACATTTATGGCATACTCAGTACAATTTCTAACTATGTAAGAGCAGGCAGCAGTAGTGAGGCAGCCAGTGACAACTGTTCAAAGCCAATGTAAAAGTAATCTAAAATCCCAACATGCATGCATGTCTTTTTCTGTGGGGGAAACCAGAGAGATCTGAGGAAACTCAGACATACATGAGGAGATGATACAAACTCTGCACAGAGAGTTTTAAACCTTGGAGAATGCTACTGATGAGTAGGATTGTAATACTGTTCGATTATGGAAAAGCATTCATGTACAGTGCACAGAGAAGTAAAAAATAAAAGTAAAAGCGTATGCACAGACCCATTTAAAAAAAATGAAAACACTGTAGCTATGTGTGGTAACACCTAAATCCTAAAGGAATAGACTGTCTTAAAATTGAAGGATTGGAATCCAAAAGAAACAATCACAACACTGTTTTGCCCTATCTACTTATTAAGGTTGGAGCAGTATGTACTGTTGATGATGAGGTGAGCCTCTGCTGTGGCAGCAGGAAATAGTGACAGTAGTGACTGGCATAGTATGATCTGCTCAACTACCACAACGATGACCAACAGACAGACAGAGCAACCAGTGCAGCAGGACTAAACTATTCGTAAAACAGTAACTATAACAACTAGTACTACTATAGTAACTATTGCCAGTTGTACATTTAACTCAGAATGACACCACTGGCGTCAAAACAATGTGTAGAACTAACTTTATATTGAATATTTTACACTATGGTCACAGAAAATTCTGATGAGCTTCCGATTAAAATTGTATATTGGGAAACCTCCGTTTCAGTCAACAGTTTAATCATCATCCTACATCAGTGCTCATGAGATTCCAGGCCGTTATTTGACTGCAAGTTACCATAGTAACAGAACTGATGCTGTACACTAGGTTAATGGTTAAGCTCGCTTATAATTTAACCAACACAGTTTAGCCAGTTATCACATTAGCCAAAACCAGACAAAATGGATAACAATATGCTGTGTATTTTGTTGTGTGTGTGTGTGTGTGTGTGTGTGTGTGTGTGTGTGTGTGTTAATTGGCTGTGGTTTAAGTGTGATAATGTAATGTACTCAGGTAAAACAAAGTAATGCACTTGGTGGAGAGACTGCCACTTTCCTGTTATGCTGCTATTTGCCTTATTTGCTTACATATATAAATGTCACATAATGCTGTATAAATAGAAAGCATGGTAATTTAAAGCAAAGTGATATTAAGTAATACAATCTACAATCTTTTTTTTTGAGGATGGAATACTTGTAAATCTAACAAAGTGACACAAAACCAGAGGAGTGAGCTCATGTTTGGCCAGAGAAAAAGAGTTTGTTATTCTTCTCCTCTGAGTAGAGCAGGCCCTACTACTGTCAGCCTGCGGCCATTCCACAGCCCAATCTAAACACTGAAATGAGAGAGGAGATTGAGTATTTTCAGGGCACGCTGCATTGCACCCTGACGCCACAGACTGACCAGTGTTAGAGTGACCACAGCTCATCTGCCTGCATGGGAGAAGGTCAGTAATCCTTCCTGGATGCTCTAGGAAGAGTGACAGCCCCGAGGCGGAGTATACTTTCTGAACCACGTGTGCCTATATGGGAACAGAAGACTGCTTCTCTGCTATCCACGCATGTCTCTTGTTCTGTCCTCTTACACAATTGGATTATAGCAGTACCCCTCTAATTCTGGAATTTGATATATGACTTAATTTAGATGGAAACCTCATGACATGCTGCTTGTGACCTCCTGTTGAAACACTCATTAACTCTTTGTGAGCATATTAATTTGTACAAATTGTAAAACAAATGTTATAGTAATGTTATTTTGCTATATTTTGGTAAAAACTACATGGCGATAAAAACCTTTCTTAGAAAGACAAAACAAAAACATTTACTGAAATGCGTTCCTCAAATGTTCTCGTCTTTGGGCGACTAACTGTTTTACAGTAGTGCATAAACACGCCTAAAAACTCTAACAAACCAACAGAGCAACAGGATAACATTAACATTTAAATTTCCCAAGTTTCTAATTTCAAAGACAGATTCCTGAGGTGAACACCGTATGTCATGTCTTTCTTTTTTTGGGGTAAATTGTGAATGAGAAATAATGCAAAACTTTGCCACATGGCTATAAGTTTATTCCATAAATGTCCTTGAATTTTCTGTTATCTCTATCTCTGGTTAATTTTCAGAATGTGTATTACATGCATTTATGTATTTTACGTACATTATCTTCATGCACTCATTGTTGCCATGTTTGTTTTTATCACACTCATGAAACTTTGAAAAATAACTTTGAAAAGGGAAACAGCATTAAGAGTGAAATACTCTTATAAAAAATATAATTGTATCAATTATTTCCAACCACTTTGTTATTAATACCTCAGTTATTAATCTCTAATTCTACAATCAATGGAGGTGTGCTGCTACAAGTGGCTGAGGTTTATTATGGAGCCCGGGCAGGTGCACACAGCCCACCGTGGGGTATCAGGTATCCCCTTGGCCTAGGCCTCTCCCATTTGTCATGGTGAATGAGTGGTCTGCCTGACTGCACTTTCTCATTCCATTTCCTCCCAGGCTGCACTGAGGCCCTACCACCCACTGTACGCTGTCATTTCTTTAACCCCTTTTTCCATTCACATCAAGTGTGGGCAATAATGTTCTCTCACATTCCTCCTTTCAATAGCTTACACGCTACGGTCCCCCCCCACCCCTCCCTCTCCTGGTCAGCCTACACCTTCCCTAATGGTGTGAAAAGCAAATGTTATCCATTTGAAGTCACAGGTGTTCTACAAAAAACATTGACTCAATAATAATAATGTATTAAAGATAAAACAATAATATATTTGAAAAGGAGAGGAATAATTAAAATATTAATTTTTAAATATATTTAGCTACAACATCAACATAATCTGTATTTTGTTTCAATTAGAAACAACATGGCCCTGGCAGATGCTCATAAGCTTAATTATTAACCTCTTTACAAGAAATCCAGCGTGCTCTCTCCTCACCCTCTCCTCTCAGTCCGCTTATAAAGAAAGACGTTAGTGCTGCTCTTACTTACGTCCATAATGCCTGCCACCATCCATGCTAGCTGTGATATTTGGCTCAGCCATCTTACCCACCATGTTCCACAACAGTAAAAGCCCCAACACTGAGCCCACCAGCACCCTCTCTGCAACTGTAAGAGGCAACTGGAATGGAAAACATTGTCTGTTCCTACTCAGCGAGGGGGAAAAAAAGAGCTTCAGCTGCACAAGTAAGGGTAATCGCAGAACACCTCGAGCTCATCCTATAAAGAAATGTTGCTTCTTTCCTTTTTTTCCCCTGCAAAAAAGAAAACCAGGAAATCTCCACTTATTTCAACAAACATTTGCCTCAACTCAGGAACTAAGCTGGACTTTTTTTTTTCTTTTAAAAGTGTGTGGTGCATGTCTGTGGGATACCCGGAGAGCATATGTTGTCTAGCTCCACTGTAGATGCAGTGTAAAGAGACTGCAGCACCATCTGCTGGCAAACAGACTGTCAAAGTCAAAGAAAACAGTGAAAAGGCAGTAGGGAGGAAACGTTTGAGAAGTTGGACCCAATACCCACTTGGGTCACTATATATATATATATATATATATATATATATATATATATATTTTTTTTTTTTTTAATATATATATATATATATATATATATATATATATATTTATTTATTTATATATTTTTTTTTTTCATGGTACGGTTTGGTGCTTTGGATAACACCTACATGACTGAATGAGGAAGACCCAGACAGTGGGAACAAGTGATACTGTATGTTGGCATCATAATTCAACTTCAAATCACTAACTTGAAGAGGTAAAAGTTCATGGATGCCTCTTCCTCACATCACATTCATAATTTTGACCAGAAGACATATAAACAACCTTTCATTCCTGCACTCATTTCCTTCAGTGGATCCCATGGACAACTAATAATGAGTTAATCAGCCTGATTGCACATTCATCACTGTGATCTGTTTCTTTTTTTCAGCGCAGACGAGGGGAAGCATGTTTTGCTTGGGAAATGAAATATTTAGTGACCTGTTGCTTTTGCCCTTACACTGGAGACAGAGGCCCTACAGCTGAGTAAACAGCCAGGCTGCGTAGTGGACAGGTAACTAGTGCCCAATCTCCTCAGCACTGACCAATTAAACATTGTAACACTAGATGCAGGGTGAATAGTTAAAACATTGTGCTTTACTTTTTCTTAATCAAAACCATAAAAGATTGTGTAAATTCAGCAATGACTTTCAACTCTTTTTGATTGATGAAGATGAAATCAAATTTAAACTGCAGAATTGGACTAAACATGAAATTATTGTTTACATGTTGTGCAGGTGTGTACTATTATATACCATAAAATGTGTAATTGTGGCAAAACCGAGCTGCAGTAGTTGTATGACTCATCTATAGTTTAACTTTTTTATAATTTATATTTTACAGTCCAGTCTACAACTGACAAGAAAATGGCGAAATGTAGAGTAAGCACCATCATTAGAGGTATAAAACAGAGCCCATAACAAGATCAGAACATTATTTCTTTGATAAAAGCACAGACAACTTTTGGGCATTTGAGCTGGTCTCATCTTTGATTTTAATTTAAGCCTGAGCCATAACCTTACATCTTCCTTAGCAAAGGACTTTGTGAGGTAATGCACAATTTTTGTTTCAATAAGTCAGTGATCCGTCTGTTATACTCCTGATGTGGTCAATGAATGGAGACATTTTCTATACTAGTCAGTCCCTCCAGGATTTCACGATGTCGCTATCGCAACAATTCACGCGATCAACAAATCACAATTTTGACCAATAACGGCAACCTTTCCTCAAATTTGACCAATAACCGGAGTTTCCAGCGACTTCAACCAATCCCAGCAGTCCCACGTGCCAGACTTTGCATCATTATGTGACTCTGAGAGCCACTGACCAAGTGGGAGTGAGAACGGGTTGACGTAATACACGTACGTCGCCTAATTTATTTCCTCGTTTCTGATATGAAGATGAGACGTGTGTGACTTGAACATCTACATTTACCAACAAAACGTACAGCAAAAGACCGTGCAAAACATTTCAGATCGTCCTGCCAACCTGTATACATTTTGACATCAATGTACGCTGTCGTTTTTTCACTCTAAAGTCGCTGAAAGGTGCTGCTGTTTCAATCCTGTCGGCTCTCTGAAAGGCTGCTGCATAGTTCCCCCCGCGACTGACACGCACACACACACACACAAACACACATGGTGGATGCAGGAAAAACCAGAGATGAGATGTACAGGATGACCTAAATTGAGGACAGCTACGCTCGTTATTGTAAGTGCAATGATAAGTTAAAGTCCAATAAGTACTTTATCAAACTGTATGAATGTGTGGCCCAGGCCAGGCCAGGAAAGGAAATGAACTAACAATGTAAAGATCAACAAGCCACTGACACATACATTCTAATTTGATTCAATCAATACATTATTTTTTGTCTTAAATCCACCAACCATTTTCATATTATACAAACATTTGCAGCATCCTGAGTATAGTATACCAAAAACAATTTTTTAGCAATTTTCACCGTCTCTCGCAACTTCATTGCAACAAAGCTCCCACAAAATCAGGCATTTTGGGCCACAACAATCTAAAAAAACGATGAAGAGATTCTACTGTAGTAGTCCTCCTCAGTAAACCCACATCACACATACACACATACACCACAGCCAAAGAACTTCAAGGAGAATTAAGATCTTTTCTCTGGGTCTATTCAGCTAACTTCAAAGACTGATATGAAAACCAACAAGACCAGAGGGATCAGGAGATGTTGGGAAAATTAGGTGAATCAATATCTTTGAGAGGAAAGTTGGGGAATTATGTAAATGTATTATTCAAAGTTAGCAAGATGTCTAAATGTATCTTTTTCCTGCAGTAACATGCAGCAAGTAACTTCACGACCTCTGAGATTCGTAAAGATCTGTTGCTCAAGCAACGTTTGTATTACTGACTCATTGCAAAGACGTAATTTATGAGGCTGTAAACAGACAAAGGCATCAGAAGCACTGATGCATGTTAATACTGAGATGGCTGAATCCTAACATGTAGTGCATCTGCAGTGTTTTAAGCAGCAAAGCTCCAATCTATCATGTATTGCACTGTGTACATGAAACACCTCAAACATTTTTAGGATTTTAGAAAAAGACAACTTAGATCTGCTGTGCATGTGGAATAAGAATGCACACTTTTTTCCAACGGACCATATATTCACAGTCCCTGTTTTGTTAAACATAACTCCATCATTTATGTACATAATAAGGTGCAAGATACACCTGAGGACAGAGGGCCCATGTGTATCATATAGGTGTTAAACATGGTATACTAAAGATCCAATGTTGTTCATAGAGCAGCTGTTACCAGCACTTCTTCCAGGTGCTTTTTCAATTGATACTTACAAAAATAGCAAAAAACACTAAAAGTAAAATTCATTACGATTACATCTTGAGCTTCCATGTACAATTAGAATTTGAGGATTGAAGAAGATGGATTGTTTGTGCCTGATGAAGGTCTATTGAATTCTAACCTCTCAGCCATCCTCAAATGACCAGTCAGCACTAATGCATCCATATTGTGTCTATAAGTGTGAATTGATTTAGATTGCTGCAAAGCATCCCCAAGACATTGAAAGAGCACCATTGGAACCCAATACCAATTATATATGTTTGTTTCTGGGGAAATGGCCACTCAGTACATTGGATCAATGTGGACATCAAAGGTCAAAGCAATACATTTCTGCTGAAAAGTTAGTGTGCCATCCAGCAGCTCATCTGCCAGCCACTAACCTTCTCCTGAGTAGAAGTAAGGTGCAATAAAGATGGACAGATAGATTTACATAGACAATGGTTTCTAGCATGCACTACGTACCTTTCCCAGTTTCAAAATGAGAGCAGCTCCTGCAATAAATATTCTAAAGGCTACTCATCAACACCCATACTGTAAATATATTGATAGTACAGTATATAAACATTATATAAGTACTAGGATAAAATGAGACCATGTCTGAGCCTGGCTTGAATGGGGGGCTTTGATAATTGCGATAAGCATGGGCAGCCTCAGTAGTCTTACACACACTCCTCTAAACTGAGAGTACTGTAACCCACCCCATAGGAGCATCGCCTATCTATATTCATATGCAAATCAAATTAAAGACCATATTAATTACTGGGCCTCAATGCCCCTGCTGAAACTAACACCTGGCAAGCCTGCAGAGAGGATATCCTTATCCAAGCATGCCTTATAGATTGTTGCTTTTTTTTCCCCTTTTACTGCTCATGCCTCTGAGGACCTTTTGAATCCATATTAATTTCCTCTCTGGCAGTTATGTGGGCAGGGTATGAACTCTGCTATTTCACTTTTAATCTGTCAGTAATTTAGTAATGTGTAAACTAATTATGCGGCAATATTAATGTAATTGGTTCAGGCAGCGGTTCAAAAAAATCAATGTGTTTGCAGAGAATGCCGTAAATTGCATTGGGTCATTATAATCGTGTGTCAAGTGCTGATTATGTTATGAAACTAAAAAGTAGATGTCAGCCACAGGTCAATACAGCTCAGCTCCATAAAAGCTATGCCTCTCCATTCATTAATGTGAAAGGAGTCAGTGAGCAGCGTCTCTGCTTCTCCCTTACTCCCACTACTTGCCTATCAACTTCCTGTATATGATAGAGAGCCTCAAGGTATATAACATAGAATTTAATACAATAAAACAGTTTCTTTACATGAAACAAAACAGGAATACAGGCAGTTTTATAAAATGCCAAATTATCTCTTCAATATTTTATGTTTGACACTGAAAAATAAAATGAGAACTTAAAGTCTGTTTGCATGACGATGAATTGTCTATGATATTCTCAATACAACACATCTAATAGACCAAAGGGGTATAAGGAAAAAGAGTGAGAGGTATTAGAGGCAACAAGATTATACTTAATTATACAATAATACAGTACATGATTCACTGCAAATTTGAAAACGTGACGTGCAAAAATAAATAATACAGAATGAGAAAGCAGAGACTGATTGTCGAATAATTTTGTGTCGTGTGTTTCTACAGTGAACTCACAAAGTGTGTACGAATGAGAGACTAAGAATTACTTTTTGGACTGCCAAATTCACTGGGTCATAAAGTCCCAGATGACACACAAGTTGCCCATAATATAAAAGGGCTAAGATAATTAGGAAATCAGTTCCTATAAACAGAAAAAAATCACAACAGTTTAAAAGTTTACACGAATTGAAATAGATTACCATGCACTTAAACATGATACTTTGTTGTTTGATGAGACTGGCACAGAATACTGTAGGACTGAACAATGTCTTAATGCAGCAGCGAGTGAGCTGACTCGCCACCTCTGGTAGCAATTACAGCTGCCAAGGGTTATGATTGATAGCCTTTGTTTACAGTGTTTAAAAGGGGAGACAGATTTCAAAACATCATTTTGGTGTACACATAAATAATTGAGTTAAACCTGAATGTTAATCCAGAGTAAAGGCTTTTGCAATTGCACCAAAAGGTTCAATAATCAAACAGCAATAACATTTCCCATCTTTACCATGAAATTATGTCCGTTTTACATACCCGCTCATACATCTTAACTTGACAGGTTTCAGCCAACTGTGACGATTACTGGAGGTAAATACAGTACTTATGTCAAACTGCACATACTCATCAAGGGAGTGGTTTGAACTTTCCTCCTCAGAAAATGCTTAAAATGAAACATCTTGAAAACAGAACGTATGCATTTTTAACTGCCTGCAACACGTAATCTTGCAGGATGATTTCAAATAGGGAGACAAAGAAGGATAATTAAATTTACCATGAAAACAAAATCTTTTGACTTTGATTTAGTTTCATAAGCCAGAAATGTTACTTTGAAAAAAATATCTGGAGGCAACTTTTCTCTTGGCCTTTCCCTTTATAAAAACAAACCAACTGTTTGTGAAATGTCTGCCTCCTTGTCTGATACTACTCAGACATGTTTGGCTGACACCATCGTCAATGAGTCAATTGAAGCTTGTATTCCACAGAGAAGGCATTTAGAGGAGTCTCGGACGCATACTGTGAACAAGGAGCGCATCTTTCTGTAACTCCAGCAATGGATTTTTATTGTTCTATAGCTGGCAAAGAGCCTTGAGATTCCCAATCACCCCATCACCCCATTTCAATCTCTCTCTCTTTCTCTCACTCTCTCTCTCTCTCTCTCTCTAATTCAAAGGGCTTTATTGGCATGAACGTTTCAATAACAATGTTGCCAAAGCTTCAACATAGAAAACACAATAAACGGTAATATAAACATTAACACAATATTAGAATGATTTGTATTATATCTCTCTCTCTCTCTCTCTCTCTCTCTCTCTCTCTCTCTCTCTCTCTCTCTCTCTCTCTTACATATAAAAAAACTAGTAATTCACTTGTCTTCTCTGGGAAAAAAAACAATGGCTGTTTTTTCTGAGCCAAGCAGCATCTGTGGCTTTTTTTTTTTTTTTATAGTGCAGTGCTTCTCTCAGGGCCTGAGTGGCTGAGCTGCGGGTTAGCCAGGACTACTGAAACATCCCTTCACTCCCAAATCACACTAAACCTCTCGCCTGTTTAACAAATTGCCTGAACCACAGAATTCCTTGTCTGGGGAAGGCTTGATCAAGCTTTGAAGTCTGCAGGTCAGTGTAAGGCTAGCATTTGAAGTCACTGCTGAGGTTGGACTGAGCCGAGTTTCCCTAGTGAAGGTACAAGAATACAGTGCAACCAAAGACACAGAAACACTACTCTTTCCATTTCTATAGTGTACTTCCTTAATTAGAGTTTGAGTTGAATTTGTTTTGGGATTTTGTGGATGATTAAATGAATTAATCAGACAGGGGCAACAGTCACAGATAAAGAGGACTGTTAAATCCTGTCAGTCACTCAGTGGTAGTAATGAAGCATGGTCAGATCAGAAATCCTAAGACCAGTTCAGTTGTGGCTGAAAAGATTATTTGGAAAAAATTGGAACAAAAAGGAGGAATGAGAGATGATGGACAACAAATGTCATAGTTGTATAAAAACCTATGAACAAACTTTGAACAAACAGATTTTAAACTATTGCAAAAAAGAGAAGTGTCATTTCTTTAACATGGCGAGAGCTAAGCAAACCGTGAGCAGCAGAAGAGCCCACATGGCACAAGTTTGATCCCCAGTCCCACCGAGTCACACCAAAGGTAGTTTGCTATTATTGTTGTTTTGACTTAGTGATTTGAAAAGTCAGACCTAACACTCAACATTTCTTTCTAACAAATAGTTGAGCTGCATTATATAATTTATGAACCAAAGATATTTTTACCTGACAAATACTTTTTCCCAGCTGCAGCACACACACACAAGGGAGTGTTTTCATATCTCACAATGACACATGGGCTGTAGCCGCCCAAATAACAGTCACAAGGCAAAGGTTGCCGAAGCCACTTACTCTCTCACTGGTTGCTGGGCATGAGGCGCTCAGTCCCTAGGTGAATGATTTGCTTATGGCAGAGCTGGTCAAGCAGGGAATGATTCGCAAGAGCTAAGGTCACAGGCAGATGATGAGGCTAATTAATCTTGCTTTGCACTCTACTCGCTAATTATTTGCTTCCATAATTATGCCCGTAATACCACCCAACCTCTCCTGAACTGATGCAGCCCATCTCGACCTCCCGCCTGTAGCTAAAGAAACAGCCCATAAATTTGTATTTAAAGGTGAACATGGCGGCAAGAAATGAAATCACATTGCTTTATTTGTGACAGATGTTTCAGAAAAAGTGGCGATATCACTTCGCACCACTGTGACCCAGCTCCCTCCAGCTTCCATAGGCTACGCTGAAGTGCTTCAAATGCTCCTCTTCGCACCGAATCCCTTACAGCAGGAAGTCGCACAAAAACGTGGAAGGAGGTAAAGTGTGGAGGGAGGGGAATCAGTAAGTGACTCATTAATTCTACATAATCACTCTTCCAGACACTTTTCTGACACTTCCTCTGTGTGGGCTTCATACTGTTAACAAGCCAGCCTGCATGAGCCTGGCAGATACTGCAACAGCAGCAGTTAGCAGCAGCTACAGATGGTAGTGGTAGTAGTAATGGTTGGGTACTCAACATAAGTGAAGCGAGACAGAGACAGGCAGTCACAGAGTCAGGGGATAAAGAACACTGGAGTAGCAAGAGAAGGCAGGCTGAAGACCCCAGGGCTCAAACAGAGCTAGATTTACCCTTATGCGCTAGTCTGGAGGAGCCATGGTCATTGATCGAGGCTGGAGAGCCATGGAAGCCGCCATTTAGGCTGGAGCAATACAACTGTGCTAGTATTGATTGATGAGGCTGGTCCTGTTAATATTATTTATGGTAGGGGGGCTACAGAGCTCTCTGGCAGAGTAACCCCCCCCCCATAATAAGTAGTAATTGATGGCATGGGAGGCCAAGGCTCCATCACCCTGCCTCCCCTCTACTCACTGACCCCAGTCCTGTGAAAGTCAGATGGATTGCCTCTAACACAGTCATGATTGATATTATCAGATTACATAACCCGCTACAGCAGCCTTGTGGGCCTACTCAAGTGGGCACATTGATTTTTGATTAGGACGCCACTCAACACATCTTGGAAGGAGCTGGTAAAATATATCCTGCAGCTCAGGCTGCTTCTCAAGATTTCTGAAAGGGATGTTTTCCATTGTATCAGCGGGTCTCCAACAGTGTGTACTAATATCACTCATGGGGGATGCAGAATATGAATGTGACAGTCTGTCTATCTGTAACAATTATATACAGTAATTTGTATTGCAAAGAGAAGCACTTTTTTTACAGCAATGATGCCAGTCAGACCATGTCATTGTCAGTATGGCTACAATTTAGTCCTCTTTTCTTGACAGACCTATACCCCGTTTACACGTACATGGTTATTTTGAAAAACTGAGACATTTCCCTTCGTTTGTGCCCTTCGTTTACACGCAAACGGAGAATTTGCCTCTGAAAACGATTCTTTCTAAAAAACTCCGGAGAGTGGAGATTTGGGAAAACTTTGTTTGCATGTAAACTGAGACAAACAGAGGTTTAGGCAGCCGAGGAATTGAGGAAGAGAGGAGAGAGGAAGTGATTCGTTGCTGTTGTGCTATTTTCTGGATTCTGATTGGCTAACATGGGCTTGAGCTTCTTGTTACACTGCCACCTACAGGTTTGACATGCTCTTGACGGCATTGACGGCATATATACACGGGTACATGTAAACGAACACTTTTCTGAAAACTGACAGCTGTGCACGATGTTATTTTTGAAAACGGATAGGTTAAAATGTTTGTTTATGAAAATAGCCGGCCACGTGAAAAAATAGCATTAGCCTTAGACCATGGTGTATTTATCTGTCAGATAGATTAGTGGTGCTAGCTGGAGAAAACTAAACTCAGTTTGAAACTGTTTTTTTTTTTTTAAACTAATGGAATTTGTTGACATACTCTGTGCGTTTGTAAAATATCTTTGCCTTTTTTTATCTGATAAGCTTGAAGTGTTACCAGAGCAGGTCACCATGATGAAAACCTTACGTTACTGTAAGAATATGCGGCACAGAACAGGAGTTCTTAAAATCACTAGAAGGCCAAACTGATCATTTTCACTTGTAAATTTCAGTTACAATAAAAGATTTTCATCTCTCATCTACTTGTAACCAATTTGTTAAAATGCATTTGAAACAGTAATTCAAAATGATGAAGAGAAGAAGTTTTAATCTATGAACAATAATGGCTATATAATTACAGTTAAGCATACTTATTGTACCAATATACTCCTGGCTTCAGAACAGGGGTGGCAGGTTTCTAACAGTACCTGTGCAGTAAATGGCTCAACTGTTGCCTGACCAGGTTTGTAGTGCCCGCCCCCCTCCTCCCGAAAAAATACTTGCTCAATTACTGTAGACAGATGGACGACATCCAGCGGATCTCAATGGCTTTCTGTGAATCAGATGCAATTTTCATTTGCGGCTCGCCGTAGGATGAAATCAAAATGTGTATGAAAAACATATTAATGTTTCCCTAGAGGCCTGCCACAGTTTGTACATGCACATGGTATTAAAGTGACGTTCGAGAGACGGGCATATGTGTACCTGAGAATGTGTGATGCAGGCTGTGATTAATGTCTCTTCATGACTTTTTTGACACCTCTGGTGTAACGGCTCCTTATTTTAGAAATGGCTAATTATCATTTCATTTCACTTAAGAATTTTGCTGTTGCCATTTTTTTTCCTGACTGGCAGGGTCGGATTTAGCTTGCATTAGAGCTGTCTGGTATATGGAAAAATAGTGAGGGTGATGGAGAGCTAAAATCTTGTTATGTACCCATGAAAATCTTTTATTTTCAGTTGGATGGCAATTGAATACAGCAAAAAAAGATCAGTGAGGCAGCTGTGTGACGTGACCTCTGGCTGACCAGAAGGAGAGGGAACAAGGCTTGAGTTATGTAGCTAGGGAAATACATCTTAACGTAGGAGCTGGGCTACAGTATGAACAGGTCTACTTGTTCAAAACCACAATTTCCAAATTCTACAGGGGTGACGAGAAATAAAAACAACACAAGGTTAAAGAAAACCTGTGGAGTTATTTTAGTTAAATGCTAGACCATGGTTGTCAACAAACTTGTAGTTCTCTACTCCATATAAAATGAAGTGAATGCAAGAGAATGCATCAACACGTGAAGTTTACCTAAGACATTTGTTAAAATATGCTGCCGTTTTGATGGTGCTTTTAACTGTCAAACAGGAAAAATCCTTACTTTCCATATGTTATAAATAACTGGGATGACTGCACAAGAGAATAGCATTTAGGTTTCTGTAATATATGTAGAGTGCTGGCAGTGTTTCCTCCATTTGATTTACTGTATTAAATGAGGACTGTAGCTGAGGGATGATAAGAACTCCTGCCTGTACTGTTTTGCATTTGGTCAATAAATGTAAAGATAAATTAGAACCAACGTGTAAATATGATAAGAACAAACTGTTCCTCTTGTGCACTTGCCTCATTGTTTTATTGCATGTGTGGGCAATCTTCCAGATAGAGGTGAATTGATTTGTTTAATGATCTTCAATCCCTCCAACGCTTTTCCCTCATTCTCTAACTGCCTGCCTCTAACCCCTCAGCATCTAATGCCCTAACCCCCTGCCTCTTTATCCCACCCTCACCCTCATCAGCACAGAGTAAAGCTGTGAATATGAGCATTATGAGCTTTGGGTTCAAAACTTAATGGTTCACAAATCAGCCACTATGGATTTTCTGCTACTCCAATCAATAGCTGCTGGAAGGGGGTCATGATTTCCAGCTTTCAGATATACTCTTACTCCTAATTCATATCAGTGAGTTAAGACTCCCATTGCTGAGTTGGAATAATTTCATGTCATAGACAAAAGACCGACTATTAAAGTGGGAGGGCAGTGTTGTAATTTAATGATAGTCAATAACTGAAATTTAATTAGTTTTTATGTCAAGTCATGGGTGGTAAAGTAAATTCAAACTATAGGAAACTGAAAAGTCTGAACACCATAACATTAACAGTTTGAACTGTTACATCAATTAAATGAATGCAAAGGACAATAACTAGTATTATTAGTACAGCAAGCACACTGGTACATCTAGTAAAACTATTTTTTTATTTTTTTAACTACTGCAATACTACTTCCATACTGTTACAAATACTACCAGTACAGCCACTGATACAGCTCAACTATATGCATAGCAATTCTTGCCATAAGCGTGTGAGCAAGACCAAACTGTTCCCAGCATGATTGGAGTCCTCATCTACACAGGAGACCTCTACATGATGGCCAAACGGCAAAGAGAAACACAGGGCTGTTCACTGCAGGACAGCCTCACATGATTAATGACCTCCAATTAGGGCCTGGATGGCAGGTTTCATGGGTTCCTACTGCCCACACCGCCCCCGACTAATGATAATCTTTCTCAGGCGTGCCTCAACAGCTCAACTCCCCTACATCAACAACATCCCAAACTGGGACAAGACGCTCCTATAGGATAGCAGAGCTGCCCACTCCTTAACATCACAGTGTGATATCATTTTGTTTCATCGGGTAACAATGCTAAGGCATATTCACATTAAGGATGTTTGGAGTGGTTTGAAACAAGTTTGTACTACCCATTTTATATGTTGCTTGTGTTTCACCTACTTTTAATGCCAGTAGACAACAGGGAGCAATTTGAAGTAATAGCATGTTTACATATTTGTGTGATCTTTCCAGAGCAAACATTCTCATCATCATCATTGCTCTTTATAAGGAAGTGGATGAGCTAACAAAAAAAGAATACTTTAGATACCTGCATACAATGATTTAATAGCTCAGTAATTACCTCCTTTTACTGTATGTACAATAATCATACTATTTTGCTGCAAAATGTATTGAGATTGAGATGCAGTTTGACCATACCAAAATAAGTTGATATTTCTCTGTTACCATGAAATGTTAAGCCTGTTTGTCCTACAATCAGTTGTAGACTGTAGACTGGCACCAATTCAATTCAATTTTATTTATAGTATCAAATCATAAAAAGAGTTATCTCAAGACACTGTACAGATAGAGTAGGTCTAGACCACACTGTATAATATACAAGGACCCAACAATTCTAGTAATTGCCCCAAGATCAAGCATTTAGTGCAACAGTGGCAAGGAAAAACTCCCTTTTAGGAAGAAACCTCGGACAGACCCAGGCTCTTGGTAGGCGTTTTCTGAAGGTGCCGGTTGGGGGTGTGATGAATAGTGTCAATACCAGTCACAATAAAAGATAATGGAACAGTGACTAGAAATAGTAGTTGTAGTAGTTCATGGCATAGCAGGGCACTGCAGGGCGTTACAGGACGTAGCAGGGCACAGCAGAGCATAGCAGGGTGTAACAGGGCATAGCAGGGCGTGCAGCAGGACCACGGCGACAGCTGCAACCATGATTTTGGTGCCACCCTAATCCAAGGAAACATGCTGGGCAAAAAAAAAAAACACTATCCAACATAGAGCCAAACAGAAGCCACTGGCCTCTTTTAAAATACCAATATGCTCAACATCAATTTAAACACCACCCACTCACAATGTGTGTGTTGTGATGGGACTCTTACCGTTTGTGGATTGGAGCTTTGGTGATTACAATTCATGTTCACTTGGTGCAAAGTAAAGAAAAGTATCATATTTAAAATGAAATGTCCTGTGGAATATAAAGTGGTGTTGAAATGGTTACTAGCGTACCATTAGTGTACCATGTTCCAGTACAGACATATCTGCAGCATATCGGTAGTACAAATTACACCAAACATGTGCTCTTACTCCTCTGAAATGTATTCTGACACTGCTTATGTTTCTAACGTGTCATTTTTTAACAGCAGTCCTAGGGTTTTAGCACTCGGTTACTGTTTTCTTGTTTTTCTTTGATGATGTAATTGATCATAATTGATGTGGTTGTATCGAAAAACTCTGCTGTCCGACATGTTTGTGAACGGATGTACAGTAAAGGATGGTGGTGGTGCTAAATAACAGCAAAGAGCGTATGTGCCAAAAAAGCCAGACTGTCTTAATGAGTATTGTATTCTGTTCCACAAGAAACTTCCATTTGGGCAACATGCTGCCTGCTGGAATCAGCACGGGCCTGGAAGAACTACGTCTATTCATGGAGTTTTGAGTCTGACTTAGTCCCCCCAAACCACTCTGTTATTAAGGCCTGGAAAAGGCTTTAATGGATGGAGGAAAGAAAAAAAAATCTGAAAACAATTAAACACAAACCGCGTTTGTACTTGGAAAGGAGTGGCTTTTGTATTTTAATCCCAGACGGCCTATGGGATGCCACGGAAGTGCCATTAAAAAGAGAAAGGATGCGTGAACAGCTGTTTTCTGTGACGGCTCACACTGCTTACTATGATTTCCCTCTGTAAGACAACCCCGCCCCCCCAGCAGCCTACTAAACTTTCTTCATGTGGCGCCCATATGACATAGTAGACTTACAGTACTACATATGTCTGTCTGGTGTGTATGTGTTCGTGTGTGAGCACTACTGTACATATGTGAGGCAAAGTGGAAATTTAGCTTCATGAGCGAATGGATAAGTGTGAGTGCAGGTGTGTATGCGTTATTGGCATTGACAGTTAAAGAAGTGGACAAAGTGACGCCGTTGTTTTCTACGGAGACCAGTGAAATATATTAGAAGCACTTTTCCGGTGATGGCTGAGCGTTACTGTGCAGCCTCCAACTGAGCTTGACTACGTATATGTGACATGAGCAACCTGTCTGAAAGTTGGAAGTCTTCTGGTAGCTGTGCCAAGAGAAATCTCAATCATTCCGAATCTTGCAGAGACGGAGAGCGTAGGTATATGTATGGAGATAACATAGGCACAGGCTAATTATTGCTAACTAAAATGCTAGTTAACATTAGTAATTAAACTTAAACAGCTAATGTAAGTCAAAACTGCCTGCGAGCTTCTCCTGTACTATACGGTAATTCCTCTACTACGCGACAGTAAGTCGCGTGGTTATGACACATTCGTTAGCCTATTTTTACAAAAACGTCTGCTACAGAGCCATAACGTGAGATACAAGGTAATGGAGCCTTTTATACATTGTCGTGTTTCTTTAGAAATAAACAATGGACAAATAAAGTCTTTAAACGCTGCAGATGTAAAGTTATTCGCTGTCAAATTGACGTCAAAATTAATGGCAGTCAATGGGATGCTAACGGCAGGTGATGGCTTGATAGCATGGCTCCATAGGAGCTACGCTTTGTGGACGCTTGCTTACCCCCTTGGTTATTGGAGGAGGTACTTTTCCATGGACAAAGAGAGAGAGAGGACAGAGAAAGACAGGGTGTGAAAGATAGAAAAATGAGCGGCCTAGGGAAAGAGAGGGAGAGAATAAGTGTGTGTTAGAGAGAGAGAGAGAGAGAGAGAGAGAGAGACTGCTGGAGGAATGTGATTAAGTCTGTTTATGGCTTTCTATCACTGACACACAAGAGCAGGACCACCTGCAGTCTGGAAGTCATTATGCCAGGGTCACGGGATATCCTACATGTAAACTCTGAGTCACTTCACCTCAAATTGGGTGTAAAGATCCCATTTCCTCCCATCGACAAACTGAACCACCTGCAGGGTGATAGGATATGATGTCGATGAGGTCTACAGCCTCCATTACTATTCTATCATACTGCTATAGAGGGAGCCTAAGTGCAAATCTGACAGCTTGGCGATGTTGCTTGGGCAAATAGAGTATATCAAGTCTTAGTGTAAAATGTAATCTACCATTTAACACCTACACTAACCAATCCTCCAACAAAACAACAAATGAAATGGTCCATTATCTTAATCTATGTGTATGCAGCATTATATATGATCTGTCAATATTTCTCTGAGACAATGCAGCCAAGTCAAATTAATTTGTGTCTTTGACAAAGGACAATTGCTTTCTATGTAAATATTTTCTGTTTCCTCTTGCCGGTAAGTCCACTCTAAAACAGGATATTGGGCAAAGCTTTGGGTTTGGGAAGTATTTCCCCATAATACGCTTTTTTTAATGATAATGTCAATGCTCCTTAATATACAGGTACAGGCATCTCCTGAATAATTTAACGACACACTGTGTGCGTTTAATTTTTTTCAGCTTTGTTTGCTGTAAAAACTTCAGTACCCATAGGCCTCAGAGGCCATCGTTATAGAGAAAAAGCCATCTTCCAAACAGAGCTGTAATGCATTGAGCTTTGTATTTGCAGGTGGGAACAAAACACTCTACTACAGTTGCTGAATTTATCCAACATTGAGAATCTAAAATCAAACTGAAAAATTATACTTGGTGATTGAATTTCTCTGACGGAAATTCTCCATTTGAGTTGAAATGTACAGCACTTCTCTCCTAAAGGTTTTAGACACAGACGTGCAGTAGAGTCATAGGCGGTAACAATTGTGCCAAAATTTCAATTTAAAATAGCCATAAACTGGTAATAACCAAAGAACACAAACGTTTCTGCACCTTAGTGACAATCTTAAAGCAGCTATTATTAACATCTAAAACAATGTTCCAAATGACAATGTGAAAACAATGTGACAATGAGAAACGGGTGGCTCCCTTTAAGTTTCAGCTCATTGTTTAGCTGTCTGGTCGTCGTTTTAGCTTTGTTTTCATCCGCAGCAGCTAGCTGGAGAGCACAGTGGAGCATTTAGCAGCTAAAAGAGCAAAATATTTCCCTCAGGAGCTGGTAGAAAATAAAAAGCAGAGCTAAAAATGGTGAATATTGGATTTACATCCACCATGGACCATTTTTATTTATTTTTTTTACTTAAAAGGTGATGTCAATATTGTGTTCAGAATGTGTTTCCGCTGCCCAAGAGTGGCCAAAAGATCAGTTTTTGCAGGCTTAAAGAAAATTCTGTCAATGATGGTTTCTTGACATTGTCTTATGCTTATCAGAGTTCGAGTAAGCAAAATGGCAATAATCATCTATTATTTTTTGTACAACTGTGCAGTTAGTAATTTTGATTATTTAGTGTAGGCTTGAAGTAAAAACATTAAGCTGTATTGAAATTGAAAATCTACGTACAAGTGCCACACATTCTAAATCTGGGGTGAGATTGTAACTGCATGCATGAGGGGAAAAGAAACGTACCTATGTAGTAGCATGATAGTAATTTCAGATCTAAATCAAATTAATCAATTACTTTTTATTCTACCCTTTTTCAGAAAAGGTTTGAGAGAGGCAAAACTAAAGTATAGAAAAAAAGGAAAGTGTAGTGAACTGGCAGGCAACATAAGCCAGAATTCCTAATCACTCCACATGCAATATTTACGTAGGCTTTATTTTTATACTGGCTAATGTATGCCTGTCCGATAAATTAGTATCAACATTTTACAAAGAATTATTTTGTAGAAAATGACTAGGCACCAACACTAACTTACATTACCTCTCTTTTTGAAAGAATGAATAGAAAAGTGACACATAACCAGAGCTCTGACAATAAACAAAAGGGAAACACAGCCTCATATTTGTTATGTACACTTTTCCCCCCCCATCTCGTGGCTGGAAGGCAGATGAGCTGACAGCGTGTTGAATTAGATTGATGCATCCCCGCTGTCTGACAGTTCTGAATCATGGCTCTAGCCACACACACCACCAGCAGCTCTGGAATGTCTGATAAAATGATATTAATTCCACACATTAATGAGATTAATGAATCAGTGCAGCTCAAAGTAGAGAAACCAGCTTTTCCTTTTTGTCTGGCCCTGAAATAATAACACAAAGGTAATTATAGTGCATCCATCAATCTGCTGCTGGACAGTCTAATTATCTGGGCATTTCTGAAGTGCTCTCACTTCTTCGTACCCATTTGTATTGTGTGATATGTTATTTTTTCATTAATGGAGAGCTCATCTGTGGCTCCTCCTGCATGTTACAGTGACTGACTGTCAGCGGCTGCAGGGGCTATGATTGAGAGGTGAGGGTCTGGAGATTAAGAGATCCAGAATTCCCATGATGGATGAAGATGTCATACTGCTAAGAGGTACACATCATCCACTCATCGTGCATCTTGACGAAGCACTCTTATCCTCCAAAGGGAATAATGAGGATGCTGACAGCACATCCACTATAATCAATGGCTTTCAAATGAATAATCAACTCCACTAATTGAACAAAGAATTTCTTCTTGGATTTAGTTTCTTAGTAAAACCTACTAAAGGCAAGTCCAGAGTTTGTCTTTTAGTGCAATGACATGTTTGGTCTGCTAGTTGTGTTGCACAGCAAGTTAGAGAGATTTGTTGGTTTCTAATCTTTTATATTGCTAAAGTTTTATGAACTGTACTTGTATAACTGTGCAGCTCTTGAATATTGTCTTAACTGTTGGCTGGATCCTTTGCATCCTAATAAATGTTTCGGAAAAAAAGGAATATGAAAATCAGCTTGAGTAGTTAACCAAGTAAATTCTGATAATGAAATGGTTTTCCAGAAGTCATGAAGACTCCTAGATGAGAGTGCAGTTATTCAAACATGATAACCACATCTCGAGTTTTGCAACTTATAAATTGAGCAATTTCAACAAATGTATAAATATACGGTTGAAAACCCTTTTCTAATGATATTTCTTAGTGTTTTTTATTAAAGTTGGGCATCAATGCTCTGCATTTAATAAATAATTAAGCCAAAGCCCCAAACCCCTCCATGTCTTAGCCAAAGCAGCTGCATAAACCCCTAACAAAACTCAAACAAACTCTTCAGCTACATCATCTGGATTGTAATGGATTTCCAAAACAATAATAATTACGTGAGCTGACCGGAGCGGAACAAGGTTTGGCTCGGCCTCCCCTCCATCCCGACTAATTGTAAGGCGTACAGAGAGCCACTTCCTGGAGCTTCCTCACTAATGGTCACAGACGATTGACATTTCAGAGCAAATAAAATGTCCCCCAGCTGTCTAAGTAACTGGGTTTATATCCCCTCTTCCGTCTTTTTTATATTTCGACAGCAAGGAACCCAGAAACAATCCTTTCATAAGTGTCACACAGAGATTCCAACAGTTAACCAACAGTTAACATCTGTTTTTTTCTAGGTTACTAGGTTCCATTACACCTGAACAAACTATTACACAAAGTGTGTCTGTTACATTTCTTTAACCCATTGTTTAAGAAGGATGGAGCTGTCTCGAGTTTCCATTAGCTCAAAAAATGAATTGAGCAATGCCTTTAAAAGCTTTTATACACCAAGCACGCCACAAATCATTTGACAGACAATGTTATGATGTGTCTCCTGTCTCAGTGCAGGGGCTGACTCGAGGGCAGAGTCACTCCTGCCTGATAAACACTCCTTTAGCTCTCTATAGCCATAGCCTAGGGGGGAGTGAATGGGAAAATGTCTAACCTGTGCTTGGATTACAGCTGCAGAGCCATTCAAAGACAGGTTAATGGTAATATCAGAGTGACCTCAACTTTAATTTCAATAAACTCATTAAAATTTGAGACAAGTCATTTCACTTGACTCAAGTGTCTTGTAAATGGCTCATGAATGTCCATTTATTTTTATAAACACTGGGGTCAGTTACTTATCAGGCCTGGCAGAGGGACACTAACTCAAAAGTGGTTCTTGTCTTTGTCTTTGCATAGAGGCAGCACGGATGACAGTAAAATAAACAATTGAAGAAGAATATAAAACAAGACACAGACCTCATCCTGTCAATGTCAGAGAGGCCCTTACACGTACACACCCACAAAACGTGATGAGTTTCACATATCATCTCTCATTGCTGGCCCCTTGTCTTACTGCCTTTTAAGCACTTTAAAAGTGACCACATAAAAAACCACATAAAATTATATCAAGATATTTTTCTGTTAAAGGTCCTATGACATGCTGCTTTTTGGATGCTTTTATATAGACCTTAGTGGTCCCCTAATACTGTATCTGAAGTCTCTTTCCCGAAATTCAGCCTTGCTGCAGAATTACAGCCACTAGAGCCAGTCCCACAATGAGCTTTCCTTAGTATGTGCCATTTCTGTGTCTGTAGCTTTAAATGCTATTGAGGAGGAGAGAGGGGGGGAGGGGGGGTGTGTGGCCTTGACCAACTGCCATGCTTTGCTCGTTTGCAAGCCATGATGTCTCTCTCTTTCTCATGGGCAGGCCAAATTCTCTGGGCAGGCAAAGCAGAGAAATGGGAGGTAACCTTTACCCTTATGACATCATAAAGGGAAGATTCCAGATCGGCCCATCTGAGCTTTCATTTTCTCAAAGGCAGAGCAAGATATCGCCATTTCTAGCCACTGGGGGACCATAGGCAGGCTAGGGGAACTCTTATCAATGTTAAAAAACCTCATCCTCAACCTCAAGTGAAATTTTCATGCCATGGGACCTTTAAACTTGTGTTCAGGCAGTGAGCCAGATAGAGCCAGAGAAAGACACTAACGTCAATTAAATGCCTGCACTGCTCTCTGAGGCTCCGAAACGGACGAGGTAACAGAAGCAGCGCTGCATTGTCGTTTACCAGCAATTTAATGGTGAAATAAGTTATTGTTATAATGGCCTTTGCGATAAACAAGTCGTTCTTTAATGGCGCCTACTGTCGTTTTGTGCTCCTTTTGTTTTTTTTTTATTATTTTTTTTAAGTATCGGTTCAGGCACCGTTTAGGCACTAGCATCGTTTTAAAAGCATCGTTTTAGCGTAAAAAATCCAAATGATACCCAACCCTAACGTAAGGGCTGCCATGTTTGCATATGTCGGCTAGTGTTTAAAGCTGCATTTTATTAGGCCACTAGGGTGCAGAAAAACAGCAAATTAAGCTGACAGGTGCACAAACCCCAATACAACAACCAACATTTTAAGATGCTATGACTATAAAGTTAGCAAAAAATTGCTTACTTATAAATAATGAATAAATAATAAACGTTGTATATGCCAGAAGAAAATAATGCATACAATATGCAAAAATCCTTAACAATTCTGATCACACACACAAGAATATTATCATTTTTCTTTTCTTCTCTATTAATACAAACGTTCACTTTAAAAGTGAGAAAACAACAGAAAGGTAGTAAATGCTATAAAGAAGAGAATTTTGCAAGAGGGAGTTTATATCAAAACATATGCTGCTGTCTCTGACACTGTCTAACAAACACACTCTCTCACTCTCTCTCTCACTATTTCTTCTTTTGTTTCTGTATAGTAGTACTACTACAAGCAAATCCTGCCAGATGCATAGCCATATTCTATGGATTGACATATTCCAATCAGGTCCATCAAAAATAAAGTATTTGGATTAGACAAGTTAATACAGATGTCAAAAGGTTTTGAGAGCGCACCCACCCTCAACAACACAACTTCAGTAAATGTGACAGATCCAAAATGTCCCATGTGAATGCCGCCTAAATCGCATCTTCACCGTGACAAGGGACTTGCTTCCTTTACTCTAACATGAGGAATCCAGCTCATCCAAGACTATAGCATCTTTAAGTTGAGTTATTCGCTGCAGAGTCTGATAGATCACCTTCTCAGCTTGACTTGTGTGGTTCGAGGCAATTTCATTTTCCAACCCTCTCAGAAGTTATCTAAATGGATTGTACAATAATCTGTTGTGCCCTGAAACCATGGAGCAAACAATTATTCTGTGTTCAAATGTTTGACAGGAAAAATTAGTAACAATCACCAAGAGAGCAGGTGTTTTTCTTTTTCCTTCTCTCTCTCCCTCCCCCCTTCCTTAGTGCCCGCAGCAGAAAAGGTTGTGTACAAGGCTAGTATTGATTTTGAAACCATTCGACAAAGAATAAATAAGACGGGAGAGGAGGGAGGCCTTAGCCATGAGCTTTTTGATCAATCAACATGTCACAGCTGGAACCAAATTCAATTCTTATTTATCAAAATCCCCTGCTTGGTTAAAATGCTATGCAGTGATGCTTTGCAGCGGCCCTTAACAGTCCTTTGAGCCACAGGCATCACTGTCACCGGCATAGATTTCATGACAGAAATACTTTGCTGTGAAATCCTTATCACATGAAGACAATACATTCATTTGAATTGCATGAGGTCATGTATTCGCAGAGATGTGAGACACATGGCATTTTGTATTCATACATAGGATTGCCAATGTCAGGGAACATGCAAACCACTACTGACTAAAATAACATGCTATATGGTGTAAGACTTGTAGTTATTGCTGTGTAGGTTGAGCATACAATTGCATTTATGTCCACAGATGAGCAGCTATTACTTTTTATTTCCATGGGTCTGCCATAAACCCTGTAATTTCTGACAACCTTTATATATATGTTCATAAAACAGAGATCAGAGGTCTGGATCCAACCAGTGATTTCACAACAATACAGTCTGATGAACGCTGAACACCCAGCGCAGCTTCACTCAAAGACGCCTGATTAGGAAATCCATTTTGTGTCATCTAGCCATGAAGTCAGATAAAAGCGTCCTTGACTTGTGTTATTATTGAAGGAAAATGGAAAAGAGGTCACATTTTTACAGCTGTTCAACAATCCAGCCACTCAGCCACCTTTGCTCCACCACTATCCCTTCATGCACCTCCACTTAACCCACGCTACTCTCTTTGCCAGTGGCATAGTAATATTTTGTTAAGTACAAGGGGTACGGGATGGGGGTTAGGGAAGGGATGAAACTTACTTTGACAGGTCAACAATCCATCACAAGGTTAGCGCAGACATATCTTTGGGCAATTTGAACTGTAAGAAGAAACTGGAGCAACTGGAGGACCGTCATGGGAGGGATATGCAAACTTCACACAGATAGAAGCAGAGCACAAATGCAAACACAGTTGTTGTTCGGACAATGCTAAACACTGAGCCATTGTGTCAACATCACAATTCACAACTGGGGCTTTGAAATGAAAACAAGCATGCTATAAATGACAACATAATGCTTATTTACACATCAAACACTCACATAAATTGTGTGTGTAAGAGAGATAAGGCAAATTAAAGCAAATGCTCAACTGATTATAACAGCAGGGTTTTTCTGTGGATTCTCATGGATCATTTCTGCCCCCATAAACTGTAAGTAGGCCTGTCACGATAACAAATTTTGCTGGATGATAAATTGTCCCAGAAATTATTGCGATAAACGATAATATTGTCGTTCTGAGCCCATTTTCATCTAATATAATGATAATGGCATAATAATGCAGGTACACCTTTTCAAAGATCAATAAACTTTTATTTCTAAAGAATATTTAACACTGGAACTGAAAGACATTTTAAATATCCAAAATATGTCTTTGATCTCCTTTAGTATGTCGTCTTTCACGCTGTTGTACAGTTGTGGAATTGCCGTTTGTGACACGTATGTTCTCCCAGGCAATTCATACTGGCTGTCAAATGTTTGCAGCATTCCTCGAGTGTTTGTTAGACTCTGTACTACATTTAACAATTATTTATTAAACACTAAATATTAAATTTAAATATATAATTAATAAATTATATCTATCTATATGGCTATCTGCCACGTGGCGAGTAAATGTTTGTACCAAAATAGTTCTGTTTTTCAGTCTTCATTTTGGCGAAGGTGCAGCTACTTTCTTCTGCTCCTCTGCGGTCTGCAGGTCGGAGCGTCGCGGGGGCGGTCCGACACACACACACACACACACACACACACACACACACACACACACACACACCAGACGCCAGCCACCACTGTCACTTCTGTTACTGATAGCTATCGTTTACCTCAGGCTAATTAATTAGCTAGTAAGTGCCAATTTTTGGCAGCCAGCCTTCCAAAAGAAAGCACAATGAAATTAAATAACCGATCATTAACCGTTGACCGACAAGCAGGTAACGGAGTCTCCGTTCACCGTCTGGGAGCCTCTGACACACTTTCCGCATTCCGTGTCCACGGACAGCTGTAGGCTTGTACCAGTTAATGTTCTGTGCATTGTCGGACACATGCAGCCACTTTCCTGAAACCGCTTGCGAGACATAGTCCACAGCGGCGTGTATGTCCGAGCCTGTCTCCACCTGTAGGTTGTCAACTGTGTGCTTTGGAATGAAAGGGAGAAAATAGGACGCCGAGTAATACAGCAGATATCGCTCATATAATTTTTTTTTTTTTTTTTTTTTTAGCGAGAGAGAGAGAGACAGAGAGACAGAGAGAGAGAGACAAGGAAAACAAACAAGCATGCAAATGGAAATTATCGCGGCCGGAAAAATTATCGAGCTCATTTTTTTTTTAATCGTGCGATTAATTGATTTATTGACTATCACGACAGGCCTAACTGGAAGTAGTATCAAGTATCATATAAAGACAAAGAAACTGTTTGTAAATAACCAATTTAACCCTAAATTACCCAAGTCAAACCTATTCTGGCTGGTATATTTTTGATAACCTTTTATCTCATGATGATATTACGCAGACCTGATTCACACAGTAAGTACAATACTTGATGATCAATAATACCAGTACAAATATGCATTCATAATTATTTAAGAGTTCAACTCTCCCAGTGGTCCTGCCATGGTGTTATGCCAGGGAATCCTCACTTACTGTAACACAAAATTAAAACGTGTCACATGTTACACTGTCTTCTACTAAACAGTAACAGATTGAGTTATGCAAGGCAGAGACATGCACGAGTCACATTGCAATGTGCTCTGTCAATTTTCTCATTCCATTATTCCTTTGTGAACTCCACACCCATTTCCTGTTCCCATGCAGTTTTAGCTTTGATGATAAATTGATTATCAAATAACATAAAAGTGGTGTAAATCTGCAAGATTAATGCCCTCTGGTGAGGGCTTAAGGTGAGTTAATTCTCCCATGTTCCAATAACAAGATGCGAGCAGAATAAGGAAGCTAAAAGGGGAAAGGGTTTTTGTTTAGAGGGTGGAATAAAGAGGAATCCCAAATGTAATGGTTGTAGTAAGTGTCATTTTAATATTAAAAATTCCAAAAGGCAAAATGCCTTAAATAAAATGGCAAATAAAGTATAAATAAAAGAGCTGCTCAATGGCCATGTATAATGATGTGACAGAGAGTAGTTTCTAAGTGTTACTGTCTTAATATACTGTGTTGTGAACTACACCACAGGAAACGTCAGTGATTGGCTATATTACTGTCCTCCATGGCTGCATTATAAAAGATTTAAGAAGACCAGAAACTCAAGATAGCATAATTCTGGCCAGACAGACAGAAAGAGACAGATGGAGAGGAGGAAAAAGAGATTAAGTTGATATTTCAGATGAATTTCTTAGTATGGATATATTTATCTTGAAAATTGATTTAGCTAATATCCCCTCTTAGTTATGTGAAAATAAAGAATCATTTGAGGAAATGTGTGTGTGTTACAGTGAAATCCCTATTTTACAAAAGTGAAAATCATGAATGAAAGCTCATTCCCAGACATGTGAATAATCAATCCAAAATGCTTATGACAATTACTAGTGTGAGATGCAATAAGAGCTGGGTGTTTTGACAATTTAGATTTGGATTAAACCTGGCTTAATAGGATCATTTTTCTCACAAAATGTACTCCTTCAAACCAGGACAATCAAGTATTATGAATTATACATGCATTGAATTAAGTGTCTAATGTCATTAATATGTCTCATTAGTTTGCATTGAGTGTGGGAGATTTTCCCCTGTGCGACTCCTCAATCAAAAGGAGAATGGTTGGGGGAGAATAACAGTATTTGCATTGAGCACAGGCGCCATTGTGTCAATGTCAAATGGAGTGTTTGTAATGTCTATCTGTGTTGCTGGAAAGC
Organism: Sander lucioperca; assembly: GCF_008315115.2. NCBI lineage: Eukaryota > Metazoa > Chordata > Actinopteri > Perciformes > Percidae > Sander > Sander lucioperca. Next base: position 10,720,609 of record NC_050175.1, read on the forward strand.
ATGAGCTTTATTCATTTCAAATATTTTCAGTGATGCATTAGTGTCAGGATGTGTCGGTTCCATTTCTCAGAGACGAGCAGAAGCCTGACAGCCCAGGCGGATGTGTAAATACAACAGAAAACACTTAACTATGAGATCATCTGCACAGGGTTATTAATCTTGCTTTTTAAGGGCCTGTGTGGCCTGACTCCATCTATGATCCTCCTAGCCTGGTGTTGCTATATTCTGAACCATGTTATCCGCCCGAAGGTAAAAAAAAAAAAACAATTAAGGAGATGGATGTATTTTGGGGATGGTTGGAAAACAAAAGGAACACACAAGTGCTGATTGGGTGGGTTATGGGTTAAGGGCACATTTACAATGGGCTTCTTTGTTTGGATGGGATACCACACAGGGCATAATGGCTGCTGCTGCTGTAAATCCACACGTCTTAGCTGATGAGTGAGTCCTCGCACAGTGGAAGAGTGCAAAGATAAATCTGCTGTAAGACTTAGAAAGAGCAGACTTTTTTCTAATATACCTGAGCTAAGTGTCCATACAGTATTTTACATATGACGTTTATAACAGGAGCAGCCTTAATACAGTTACACACTTGGAAACTGGCACACTTTGTATTCCCGGTCATGTCCCCCACACATAATGGGTCTCAATCCTATTTATTCAAGGCACATCTCAAAACTCAAAACAGCCACTAAGCATGTATTGCAATGCATTAAATGCTGATACCTAACATAAAAAATGAATCACTCCTGCTAACATTGTAGACTGCTTGTAAAAGATCATTTGCAATTGTGTTACCCTAAATATATTCATAACAACTCACTGGAGGTTATTCTCTGCAATTCCAGCACAAGCCACGACATACATTGCCTGTATTTTTTTTCCGCAACACTGCCGTCTAGATATGCAATGACCCATGTGTCATCTCTGGTGGTGCTGATTCAAGGGGTGATGACATGTCCCTGATGCAAGGCCACAAATACTAAAGCACAGGCCAATGATGTGTTGTAACTCTACAACCATAGCAATCCATGTCCACAGCATCAAAATTATTTATGTTAAGTCAGTAAATGTCCTTATTGTTGAACCCTAGAGTTACCATAGCTAAATGACCAGCAGGGGTTAAAGCAGCCAGAAGTATTTATACTTAAGACCTGCGCTTTTATTCATTAATGATTCTTTATTCAAATCTGTCATGCTGTAAAAAGGTGGATAGAGGGTGGTCATGCAGGCTTTACATTAAACAAGAGGCTTCTTATAAGGAGACACTGCAACCTTAGCCTTGTTGAATTCAATCCAGGTATGTTTCAATTAATTAGAACTAAATAAATAATGTTCAAGGAGCCTATTTAGAGGTTTTATTCTCAAGACATAAAAGCCATTAATTATCAGGGTCAATGTGAGAGAGGGAGATAACGGGGAGCGAGGGGTGCATTGAAATAAGTGAAACGGGTTGAATTCTAAATGTCAATTAAACTAGCAAACTTTATCACTAAGAGAAACAACATAAAACATACTGATACATTTTTGTGACAGACAGCCATTTTCTAAAATAAAAACATGTGCACAACTGAAACAAATAAACATTGCCCTGAAATTACTCTTCCTTGTTTTTGAGTGTCCAGGGAGGCAGGTGAAGTCTGCCCTTATTACCAATGTCAGAGATTCGATTAAGCACGAGGAAAGCAAATGATCCCAATGAACTAATGATTAATCCGGCAGGTCTATTTACTAATGTACCAGAATGCATTAGAGGCATAAGTTAATGGGGACAGGACATCAATTCAAATACAAATGAACCACATTTGCATTGGACGCTTATTGACTGGTGTAACAAAACGAATTACAAAAGGTAATCTACTTATAAACCTTAGAGACGGATGAAACATGATTCCCAACATATCTACAATTTAACTTGGGCACATTCTTGCCTCCAGAAATGACAGCGTCAATACAAACAGATTGACCGGTCTGTCGTCAAAATAAAGCATCCTTTCAAATTAAAAGGGAGGCTAGAAATAATTAACCTGATTTCCTGTCAGTGCATAAAGATAACAGTTCACTCTGATCAGGCAAGACAACTTGTGCTCTTACTCTGTAAGCTATAACCCCATAAGTATGACCTCAAGCATATTTGGATTTATACGGCATATTGTAAATCAAAAAAAGGCAAAAGGTGTTTGCTGCTGAGTTGTAACTAACTGCCATCATGTCTATAAGTGGCAGATATTTTCCCACACTCTTCTCTGTCAGGCAAAGGACAGTGTGGGGGATCGTCAGACCTGCCAGAGGCGATAGTGCAGTGGCACTCCTGAAATGGCTCCAGCCCAGCGCAGGGCCTTCCCTAGGGGTGAGTAAAAAAGTAAAAAAAAATTAAAATACTCCTCCCGCTTTGTGGATGAAAGGCCCAGACTTAATCCTCGCTTTGTTCTTGTACATAGATGAACATGAAAGCCCACTTCTGTGGATTGCTTCTCTCTGGGCCCTTGGTTACAGCGCTGGACCCAGAGCTCAGTCTTATCGATAATGCTGCACTCTTAACTATAGGCTTAAATTGGTGGAAAATATTCCACAATTTGACGGAAATCTATCCATCCCCTCTTCCCAGCGGTAATGACACTTTTGCTAGCTTGTCTAATACCATCTAGTAAGTGATTTTTGTAAGGGGAGGAGGGGGGTTTAAAAAGAGAAAAGCAGCAGTTCTATTTGATGTTTCGATCTGGGATTGATCTCAGAGGAAAGACTCACATTCTGAAAGTAGGATTATTGGCTTCGCTGGCTCTCCTCAGATGTCAAAGATCTTTGAACAGCCTTGTAAAGTGCACTACTTCCAGGCTGCTGGTGAACTGCTTATGAACTCATCAAAAGAGCACCTGTCTCCATATTAATGAGGCGCCATGCTCTTGACAAGGGTCCTCTTCCCACACATACCTGTTCCCTTGAGGACCTCACCGCTTTTCCTGGAAACCGCAGAACAAGGGGGCTTCTCATCGTCAAGCTGGTGTCTTCTCACATTCACACTTTGGAGCAAACTCACCCAATCATCCGAGGTACAGAGTGCCACACTGCAGGTAGAAAGAATCACAAATGATGATTTGAAAACACATGCTACAACATTCAGTGTATGGGACAGTATAAGGCTGGAAGGCATGCTGCAGACAGCTGACTATATATTGCAGTATGTAAGTTCAATGACTAAACAGCTTCTGTACTTCATTCCTGTAAAAATCCTGTGGTAGTAAAACAATATCTAACATGTTTCTTTTCAGCATTTCCTGTTGTTATTTCCTCTATGTAGGTTGGATTCTTTTAAAGGTCATTGGAATGGTTATATAACTTTTGTCAGGTTAAATGGTGGCCGTCTTGCTTCCCCCTAGCGCCTGTGAGCGGAAAAACCACCCTTGCAACTTTGGGCCAGCAGGCCGTCGGCCTCAGCGTCAGGAAGTATTGCGTGATATCAGGTCTTGTGATGTAACGAATTGCTTCACAGCACTGCACACATACACCCCGCTACACCCCCCCACCCAGGAACCAGCTAGCTATAAGAACAAGGTAGCAATGGAGTTTTTCACACAATCGTCATGGCTGAGCCGGCAAAACATAAACAGAAAGCTAGGAAAGCATTGTCGGAGGAACAGAGAAAGAGGAAACAGCAGACTGACCGAGCAAGGAGTCAGACACGAGTAAATATCGGACCTGCGTTTTCAGAATGGAGAGAACTGAGACAAACAGAAGCCTGCAAATCAGATGCTGACCTGGCGTTCTTGCTGTTGCACTTGTAAGTATCTTTGATCAGAAACTTTATCTGCCACAGAGTTTCTTGTCAGCTATATATATATATATATATATATATATATATATATATATATATATATATATATATATATATATATATATATATGTGTAATAACAGCAAGACAGTCTAAACTGTTAAGTCAGTTGAAGATAACATTCTGACGGATTCTGTGTTTTTGTGTGTTTAGCTGAGCTGATTTAGAGAATATTCAGTTAAAACAGATCGGTGATGGTGTTTTGCCCTCATTGTTCTATGTGAAGTTTGCTGTATGATGTAATGTATCCCTGGTGCGTTTTATGTGGAGTGAGAACTGCGACGGACTCCATTTAAAAATAACTTTTTAAATGCTACATTGCTTTTCAGCAATCAGTCATAGGGTAACTAGGGAGGCAATTTGGCCTTGTGTGCTCTGATTTCCTGGCATTTGCTCCTGCTGTTCTTCACCACTGTTTTGGAAGAAGGAAATAATGGGAGTGCACAGGTGAACCAGCTTTAAAAGTGGCATAATTTGGGACATTTTGACAAACTCTTGTGCGATGGATCTAATTCATGCCAATGTGAAGAATGATTCATGTGGATTTCGAAAAGTAACTGATAAAAATATTTAAAGAAACGTCGAAGAAACTTTCAAGAAACTTTAAAGTGTTACATTTACGGAAGTAGGTGGGGTGGTAGCACATGTCCATCAACCAGGTCAAAGCAGTCAAAACACTGTACTGTCTAAACAGAATTATGTTAAATCACATGATCAGCGAGTCATATAACTAGATAGCGACAAAATGAGATAAATATTTGGTAATGAGTAGTGATAGGTAAAAAAGTGCAAGGGCTACTGCTGTATATTGGAGGATGTGGGTGTTAGTGATAAAAGTGCTCGTACATGGGGGGGGTTGTCTGTGGTGGTGGAGGAGTGGGGGGTTGCAGCATGGCAGAACTGTAATTGATAATGTAAAGGCAGATGGGGGTCTCCAGGGAGACAGAAAGAATCCAAGCAGATGGCCAAATTGACGCTTATTTATGTGGAGCAGAGGACTCAGTCCCCTCGTCCGCATGGTATGATGGATCATTATAGCTCTCTGTGCATAAACACCAATATGCTTTTAAATCTGGACGGAAAAGCTAAAGAAAGCCAACAAGCAAAAGTGCCATATTTCAAAGGTGCTGTCAGGAGCATGAGGGTGGAGGGGGGGGGGGGGTACGGTAAACAACCTATGCTACAATGAATGTAATTAAAGGCCATCCACTCACAACCTCTACTGTCTACCCCCTTATACCACAAAAACATGGTTAGGGATCTGTTTCCATCTGTACTCAATGCTGGTGTGTCAACAGATTCACCAGGTAAGGACCTGACAGACACAACAGACATCTTTCTTATAGAGGCCCAATGTATGCAGTGCATTTTCTATTTCTTCAGCTAGATAAGGAAGAGTCAAAGTAAAATGAACACACCAGCACCCATGCTCACACACACACACACACACACACACACACACACACACACACACACACACACACACACGATAGTGGCCATTGTGTTTTGATGACACACACGGTCATTATCTTCGATCAGCTGTTGTTTGCGCAGACACAGACAGATTGGTTAATATGGTTGAGGCCCCTTTGATCTCACCCTGTCCCTGGGTTAACTCTATTAATGTCACCTCAGAAGACCTATTTCATATTTACTAAGTCTCTTTCATCTCCCCATGCAGTAATTGGTCTCCTAATGTGAGAGCACTGGTGTGAAAGCCATCCATCGGACTGAAATTACAGAGCATGCTCTCCCTTCTTCTCATAAAGAGCCTTCAATACTAACCAGCTTTCAGTGTTTGGGATTGGAGCTTTAAGCAACTGTTCTTAATCATTTGTACAAAGTTGTCCATCTTTGGTAAAATAAAATTGCATTAATAGAACAAAAAAAGCCCCGAAAACTCATAGCTACCAACTGCGATAAATTATTGTGTCTCTGTGTTCAACAAAAGATTGGAGATAAACTGCTTATATATAGATTTTGCACTGGAGTTAATGTAAATTGGATTGGTTCTCTGAAACATTGAAAAAGATACTGCACAGGACTTTTGTTGATAATTAAAGCTTGCAAATGTGTTTCACGGTTTTTAATAAATTGCAGCGTTGCAGGGTGGCTAGGTGGATGGAGGAAGAACGCTGTGGAGGCTATGTGTGTTGGCTAGCTCAACTGAGGCCAGATTTATACCCAGCTAACCAGAGGTTAAGTGGTCCCCGGTAAAACAACAAAACAGTTTGGCTAATCCGCTGGTTGTCTGACTTATATATCGTTTGCTAACTCATAAACATGTGACATCCAAACATAACTCTCTCAGCCAGTTACCCACTACTTTAGACACCTCCCTCAATACAATCACTGCAAACCAAAACACATATTAACAGGAATTTATATCCAGCATTACCATATGTGAATTCTGATTTCATTGCATAATTTAGAGTTATTCTTATCATTGGTTCATAAGCTCAAGGACTTGGCTGTGTGATACCCAGAAAACCTCAATTATGCAACAACCAAAAACCTTTAAAGACTATTTGAGATACTGCTGTTTATTCACTATCAAACCTCTAAAAGGATTACCATAACGTTTTTAAATGGTTAACTGTACATATTATAGAGAGAGGGTTGCTTTTACCATTTAGCATTATCAACCCATTTGCTGTTTAAATCTACAGAAAAAAAGTGAAATTCATTAAATGGGGAATGTATAACACCTCCCTGGGCCTCCCATATTTTACCTTCCAGAGTAACACCAGCGAATATTAATATTTGCTTTTCATTTCAAGCAGCAGTGGTACTCTGTTCAAGAGGAGTGAAAAAGGGAGGAGAGCCTGAGTGTGGCAAATACACGGCCTTCAGACAGGATATTATAGTGACTAAGGGTGCTTTATCGGCCAATGAAATAGAAGTTTACTGTAATTGAGGATGTTTTTTTCAAAGGTAAAATGAAGACTCACATTGTGAGGCCTCATTAAAGCTGTGAGGTACAGCCTTGTTTTGTTCAGGAGACGATGATTGACAGAAGATGAGAAAGTCGCCCTGTCACAGCAACTGCCACCATGAGTCTTTCTCAGACTAGCTGAAAGCAGTAGCACTAGTTTTGGGAAAGGCTTACTTAACACCCCACATTACACTTCCCTTCAAAAAGAGAACAATCCCAACGTAAAAGAGCTATCTATTGCACAGTTGAAGCACTTTGGGTTCTAAACAGAGAACTTAAACCTGAGTGATAGAACCTGTTTGGAGAGCTAATATCCAAAGAACCAAACACTGTGAAACATCACAAGGAAACTAATCTGTAAGTGATTTACAACAGTGGAGGACGATTTTAAGAAGTTCTGTTTGTGTTTTTAACAACTTGGGTCCTGTTGTCGTAGTATGGCCAATTTACCTATAAGTTTATCGTAACGTTGTACTAATCACTGTTATTGTAGCGCCTGTATGAATGGTCAGCAGGAGCAGCCTGTGTGCCCTATGTGCCAAGAACATGTAAAGCTCAGATGGCTTTAATACAGTTTAAATTATAACCACACTGTAAAAAGAAGCAATTTTGAGTTTAGCATTAAAAGTTATTACCCTGATTACCTTTTGCATTGTGGAACTACTTTTTGGTGAAACGAAGGAGAACAAATGTTGTCTGTTGCTGTATGAAAATAGGTTTCAAGCTTGTTTCCTTGGTCAAATTAAACTATGAATGTCCAAAAGAGTGCCTCTGTCCACAGTTACCAAAATAACATTGGAATTTTGTATTATGATAGCCATATATTGGTCAAAACTACAACATCAAGATCTTAAGGTTGAAAAAAGTATAAGACAGAAGCTGCAACCCTCCAGCTTTCCAGGAAAGCACAGGATGATCATGCCTCATGATATACTGTATGTATACTGTATAACATGGCAACCACTGTTGAGGTCAATTAAATAAAGAACTGTCACAACTGATGTAAATGAATCACTAAAATGGTGAGGTACTGAATAGGCTTTCTACATAGTAACAAAAACAAAACATGATTCATCTTAGCAACATATGCAGGAACCACAGACAAGTACGGAAGGAAAACTAGGCCATTTGCTTGAAATATTGGGCAATTTTCCATCATTCAAAACTATTCCTTAACCTCATGTGCATAAAATGCCAGCGGAGCACTGGTTCCACATGCAACAAATAGGAGGCAGGAGACTTGACAAGAAAGAGGGCCATGTTTCAGATTTAGGAGAGTGCCCACTCATTCTACACTTCAAAGAGAAATGTATGATTCTGCTAAAACGGTGTCAGTGTCTGCACTCAATTTTGGTAATAACTTGCTCCGAGAAAAAAAGAAAGAATCTGGAAGCAATTTGTGACAGTGAAGCCAATTTTTCCTTTTCCTCTAACGAAAGTTATTCTAACTATTGACCTTCTCAAGGCTTGAATGGCATTTCCAAGCATTCTGGGATGCCACTGCTGCTCTCAAACGGAACTTTTTAATTCTGTGTGTCAGTGTTGTTTTAGGCCTCATCTCCTGGGTAAAGCACTTAAGACTATTACTCTATGCTCACTCTTTTACCACACTATTTGAACAGTTGGCCTTTCTGCTATTCCTTTACTGTTGGTAACACAATATAAAATGTATTCCAAAAAACTTTCATTTATGAGGATTTTTATTTCAGGCAAAGGGAGGCACATAAAAAAATGTATATACTTGTTCTGACTTTTCACTAAAAACTTAGAACTTTTGTTTTCATTGCATGTCTATCACATTGGAAAATTGCCACAAAAACAGAAACAGACTTCAGTTGTCCTCCCTGCTCTATGATGTGATGTGTTTTAACAACCTGCTGAGCCCTCTTCCTTTAACACTGCTGCTCCCTTGTGGTGTATCCAGATATGATAGGCTGGTTTGACGAAGTGTTAATCCAATAGTCTCAGGTGATTAATTAGCAACAAGAAAAGAGATGGATGGTTGTGTTCATTCCTGTTGCAAGAGTTAATGAATATAAGTTGAATTAGTAGTCTTTATGAATAGAAATATTAGAAAAACAGCTGCCTGTTTTTTTTAAATTTTAACAATCCTACAATTGTACAGAAAGGCTTCAGTTTGTTTGATTTGATATTTGCCTCTTGTAAGTGTTCTTGACTTGCCAATTAGTCCTGCGGCAATGAGTTGGCTCGATGATCAATGTTAATACATAAGGTGGCTGGCTGTATTAAATCTGATAACTGAAAGCCAATCCACACCTTCACATCACTCAAATCCCAAAGTCTAGTCTCTCAGTCATATCCTGGTCCTGCTGCCCCACCACCCTCATCCCAGCCAGTCTCTCACCAAAGCAATCAGGTAAATCCCACATTAACTCCTGGGAAACAGCCCATTAATATTTCACTTGTTTCCAAGCCTGTTTGTGCCATACATCAATGCCCAACCACTCCTTTCAAAGCCATACATTAGAACTATTTTCAAAATACTTCATTGTCAGCCTGTGGCAGCCTCATTACTTATTAAGATAAGAGAAAAAATGTGCAGGAGCAGTTGGTGGCTTGCTTTAAAATCTCCTTTCTACTGTTTCCACCTCTTCTGCCTGCCTTCTAGTCCACCTCCTTCTCCATTGTAACCTACTTGTTTGTGTGCCAATGCTGTCAGAGAACCTATAGGAAGTTGCTTGGCTGAAAACAAGTGGGATGTTGGTTTAGTTAAGGCAAAAGAAACGCATGCCTGCCATGCTGGGTAGAATAAGTGTACTAAAATAACTGCTTAGCCAGCAGTCTGCAAGCTGAGTCAAAGACTGTCAGTATTTGTAAAGCGTCAATTTGCCCTTAAAATCTTCAAAAGGAATGTTAACAGTAACATATTTGGATGACGTATGTTGGGTGACGTGTGTACAGCATTTGACTATAAAATACAATACAATGTGAACATCTTTGCATCATGTTAAGCTGTAGTAGTACAGTAACTGTCAGTAATTTGTTATACAACCTATAGCATAGTAAATACAGGGCTATAATTTCGAAGAATGAAATGTGTCATTACAGCATGGTCTATTCTTAAAAAGCCAAGGCATTTGTGGTAAAATTATCACAAATGATATGATAACTATGTATATCAGATAGTTTTCACTACTGTCAAAACAACTGAATATGATGCTTGACTACAAGTCAAAAAGTATTGTAAAAAATACAGTACAATATGGCATACAATTTTAAAAAAATATATCACACTATTATTACACGAGAAACCAATTATTTTGTTTGGTTTGTGACAGTTTATGGAAATATTGCATAACAACACTGGTTTTAGATCTAATGTTAAAGAGGAACATATAGCAGTTACATATTGGTAACTTTCTGATGATGCTGTGATCACTGGCAAAACAATTGGGCCTTAAGCATTAACATTTCAGGAAAAGTATTGTCATAATGAATGAAGGCTAAGAATCTTTACATTCATTGACACCTAAAGGGCTAATGGCTTGATCAAAACCCCACTAGGAATGTCACCTCAGGCCTATCAGGAATATCTGCAGAGCAGTTCGAAAAGATTAGAAGGAATACTGCCATACTGGAAAGAGAACAAAAAAGAGATTGCATTGTTATTCCCTCATCCTCTCTCGCAAAACATATTAAATTGCTATGAAGGGTGTACAAAAACTACTACAAAAGGAAGAAAGGATCAGAGAGTCAGATGTAAGAAAGTTAGAATCTTACTTTACTGTCACTCTTTCAGCATGATGGCATACCTTTGTAACTATTAGCAAACGCTCCCAATGCTTCATGAAAGGTCTACCCATTAAAACCCTTGACAGCAGAGGGACGTTGTTATGAGAGTGTTTTCGAATCCATTATATAAATGCTGTATATTACATCATACATCTATTAAATCTGAAGGACCAAAATTGTGAAGACAATTTGTCAGGTAGGTTAATAAATTGAAACCAGGCAAAGTAGTGGAAATGAATACTCTAATAGAGTACTAACGGGGAGGTCAACATTGGGTTGAAAGGAAACTGGGTCTGGCATTAATTTCCTCAAGTGTCACAAAATTTGCCAAAGTCTCCTGTGGAAAGTCAGGATAAAAAAGTATGCTAGTCTCATGTTGTCTGACCGACGAACTCTCCTGTGAACAGTATTCAAACAGCAGGGCCTGTTCGGTTTGTCAAACGTGTCATTCACCATGTGTCAAAGACCTGTATTAATCAATTAATCAGATAGCTAAACTACTGAATTTAGGAATTTGCACAAAATATGTTTTGACTTGTCATAGCAGAAACAGCACAGGTGTGAGTAATAACCCTAATTATAGCTCTGTTTCATGTAAGTATGGCTATCCATGCCAATCAGCAAGCGATAATTATAGCATGACATAAGTGGAATCCAGCCATCATTATTAATGTGATTAATTACACCTGTGCTTTTCCAGCTAACTTTAAGCCAAAATGTCTAGTGACAGTACAGTGACAAGGGCCTCTGTTACTGCTCTTTACCTTCACATACTTAATGAAACAAAGTGGGCTATGTTACATCAAAACCACCACAGTAAAAAATAGGCGTTTTCATCGTGTAACTGCAATTACTACAACTACAATTGTTTTGTTGATATTACCATTACCTAGCATACCTATGATACCAAAACAACTGTTGCCTAATATTATAGATGGACAAAGGCAACTTGGTCTAGCATACCTAAGTTTTATCGAGCTAAGTAGCAAAATAACTAATTAGCATTTCGTTTGAGTGCATTTTTTTGAGTGTTTTAAATAACTATATCGTATTATCAAAATACAGTATGTCCAGCAATTAACATTTTACGTCATACGAAGCGGCATACTTTCACCCAGTAAACACAGTAACAAAGCAAGAGGCAAGTGGCGTTAGCATGTAACATTACCTAGCAGCATTTCTCTTCTAAATGTCTTCATGGTGCTTCTCTCGACAACATGTGCATCTATTAAAAGGCTTACTATGATTCAGTTTATCGCAGTCAGTTTTGTAAACTCTCTCTGCTGGCCGTGATCTTCTCTTCCGGTTCTAGAAAACACTTATGAGAAGCGCAAAATTGAGGGGGGTGTCGGTACACGATCCGTTCTGCCTGCACGATCCGTTCTGCACATGCGCAAGATAATACTGTTTTACCGAGGATACGACCTGCACGATCTGTTCCACGCTAGCCTATGGCTAGCCTCCACCGGGAAGCTAACGTTAGTTTAGCTAACAGCTAATTCGGCTAACCGCTAGTGACAGCTAGAATCAGACTAAAATAACGTTAACTCAAACTTAATGGGAAAAGCAGGCTACAGCTAAATTAAGACTTCCCAGTAATAGCAATAAAGACAAGTATTGAGTAATTGTATTTTAAATGAGCACAAGTAAAGTAGAACTGACGTAACAGCTGTTATATATGTTAGGTGTTTGTTATATATGTCAACGTTTATTTTCAAGTTTTATTTTGAGGGTCTTTTAAAGTTATTACATGTTGTCTCAGCTAGCAGTTAGCCGAATTAGCTGTTAGCTAAACTAACGTTAGCTTGCTATGGAGGCTAATGGCAGACCGCTACAATCAGCTAGCGGTTAGCCAAATTAGCTGTTAGCTAAACTAACGTTAGCTTGGCTGTCGACCGGAAGCGTGGAACAGATCGTGCAGTGTCATAAATCCTCGTACAACCGTGCATGCGCGAACATTTTGCGCATGTGCAGAGCGGATCGTGCAGGCAGAACGGATCGTGTGCCGACAGGGGGTCTGGCTGCAGACCTCCAGTGTCAGACTGCTTCCGTTGCAGGCTCCACTCTCAGGCTGCCTCCAGTGTCAGGACCGGAAATAACAAACTTTTTGTGCGTCTCTTAAAGGACTGAATCTACGGTGGCCGACAGGGGCAAACGCCCTGCAACTTAAGAAAACACACGCAAATAGACAAAACACAAGCAAATTAAGAAAACAACTTCATTAATTTGACAACACATGCGCAGCATTCAGCAAACGCGCTGCTAATACCACAACACAACCAAATACATAAACGCACTGCAAATAAAAAACGATGCAAAAAGAAAAGCACGCAAACCCCGAAAAAAGAAGCGATGCAAAAAGAAAAACAACTTCATTAATTTGACAACACATGCGCAGCATTCAGCAAACGCACTGCAAATATCACAACACAACCAAATACATAAACGCGCTGCAAATATGAAACGATGCAAAAAGAAAAGCACACAAACCCAGAAAACAAATGCAACAAAAAAACGCTGCATCCAGATTACACAACGGAAGTTCTCCAGGCCTCTAGAGGGAGCAGCTAAGTGGAACAGCTGGAAACAAAATAGATAAACGCGCTGCAAATATGAAACGATGCAAAAAGAAAAGCACACAAACCCAGAAAACAAATGCAACAAAAAAACGCTGCATCCAGATTACACAACAGAAGTTCTCCAGGCCTCTAGAGGGAGCAGCTAAGTGGAACAGCTGGATTTTCGACCGTTATTAACCGATATTAAATTCATATTATTATTATTAATAACATAATATATTATTAATATACAGTCTATGCTCCCGTCTCATGCCCTCCCGGCTGGTGCTGTCCCCGAGCTTCGGCTTTTCAAAATAAAAGCTTGCGTCTGGTCCGCTATGTGTTTGTACTTTGGTGTGTTGGATGTTTGTGAACTAAACAGTACGGCAATCATGCTAATGAATACAATAACTTTTTCAGCAGATGTCTTACTAACAACACGTTGGAGTTAGCAAAGCAGTTTTGTGTTTATATGTGCGGGCGGGATTTATTCAGTTTGATAAATCCCACGGTAAATTGGCTGGTTTACTAAACAGGGAGGGACTAGAAATCCTGTCTGAATTTTTTGAATTTCAAGAGCGAATTGCTCCACAATATGAATACAGATTGATCACTTATTTTGTTGGTAACCGTTGTTGTATAATCACAATATTACACTTGAGGAGGCCTACACTTCAGTAATTTCGGACCTCGAAATTAAACCCTCTCATGTGGCTTAAACAAACGTCAACGTTAAACGCTGATGCAGTTTTAAAGTGCCCATATTATGAAAAAATCACTTTTTCTGGGATTTGGGGTGTTATGTTGTGTCTCTGGTGCTTCCACACACATACAAACTTTGAAAAAAATCCACCCATGCTGTTTAGAGTGAGATACAGTTTCTGAATGTGTCCTGCCTTCAGTCTCTGGGTGAGCTGTTAAAAATCAGCACGGCTTGTGATGTCACAAGCCGAAACGAGCAGGCTAACCACAACCATTAGCTCGTAGCGTTAGCATGCCAACGCTATGGCTAACGCTAGCATGCTACCTCGTTCTCAATAGCAAAGCACTGCTACAACACACAAGTTCACCATAATCTACAAAAGAACTACTTACATGTGCGCCCTCATTTAGAAGTCTCCCAGCTAATCCTGCCTTGTAACTGAGCAAAGTTGTAGAAACAGCCTTTCTTTTACTGTCTATGGAGCTAGCTAGCTGACATGATCTACATCTGAGCTACTGGGCATGTGCAGTGCAATCAAAGATAGTACAGAAGAAGAAGAAGAAAAGAGGTCTCACTCTGTAGCTAAAACAGAGACCAGCTGAAAAGAGGATCTGCAGCAGTGAGATAGAGCACTGCAGTACAACACAAATATGGTGTTTTTTGAAAATTAAACCATGTAAACCTATTCTGGTACAACCTTAAAATACAATTATGAACCTGAAAATGAGCATAATATGGCTGCTTTAAATGTTTTATCACCACGAGTTTACAGACACGTCTCTGCTGATTGAGTATCACCTGGGACCTGAGCCGAGATACACCCACCAAACGAGAGAAAACATATCTCAAACAATTTAATATTTACAGTCTCTCTCTCTCTCTCTCTCTCTCTCTCTCTCTCTCTCTCTCTCTCTCTCTCTCTCTCTCCCCGTGAGGTCGAAAATCCAGCTGTTCCACTTAGCTGCTCCCTCTAGAGGCCTGGAGAACTTCCGTTGTGTAATCTGGATGCAGTGTTTTTTTGTTGCATTTGTTTTCTGGATTGGTGTGCTTTTCTTTTTGCATCGTTTCATATTTGCAGCACGTTTATGTATTTGGTTGTGTTGTGTGTATTTGCAGTGCGTTTATGTATTTGGTTGTGTTGTGTGCATTTGCAGTGCGTTTGCTGAATGCTGCGCATGTGTTGTCAAATTAATGAAGTTGTTTTTCTTTTTGCATCGCTTCTTTTTTCGGGGTTTGCGTCCTTTTCTTTTTGCATCGTTTCATATTTGCAGTGCGTTTATGTATTTGGTTGTGTTGTGGTATTAGCAGCGCGTTTGCTGAAAGCTGCACATGTGTTGTCAAATTTAATGAAGTTGTTTTCTTAATTTGCTTGTGTTTTGTCTATTTGCGTGTGTTTTCTTAAGTTGCAGGGCGTTTGCCCCTGTTGGCCACCTTACTGAACACCCTGAATCCACGGGTTACGTTTGCAAATTGCCGAATAAATTGCCGAATAATACCGAATGTGGATGGTTTGTAATAAATAAGTTACGCTAACGGTGGTTAACGGTTGACTGACGATCAGGTTGACTGACGATCAGGTTGACTGACGATCAGGTTATCTGACGATCTCTTATGCGCAAGAAACTTTATAATATAACTGTATACACACTTTTGGAAGAAGCCGATTTGTTGTTGATTTTTTCATAATTAATTTTAAATTAATCAACACTAACACGAAAAAATTAATTTATACGTTGCATTATAAGTCTACCAGCATTATTATCGCATTAGCCTACATCAGGTGTCAAAATAAACGGCATTCATAGCCTATAGTTTAGCGACATTAGTCCATGTAAAAACGTTGAGCTTAATGGAATATACATTTCCTAATGGAAAATGTATTTATTGACACAAGTTAATGTCTGCTCAGAGGCTTATACATACTGAAGTAATCTCAGCTGTTATGCCCCAAGCCACAGAGTAAACCCGAGACACCGGTTTGTACGTTTTCAACAGACGGTTTATTTACAAATAATGAAAATAAAATGACAAATTGGCACTGCAATCTTCTTTAGAGAAATTCAAAATATCAAAAACTACACCTGCAGAAACGGATGTAGAACTAGAAACATGGTGATATCACAATACATAAAAAACTAGAGGTAATCTTTGAACTTACAGCTGGTTTTGGACACTAACTGGCACACAGGAAAAAAATCCCCAAAAAACAATGTCCTCAATCAGTCCTGTGAATGTAAAAAGTAGGCTGGTGGTTGCAGCTAAGCTTTTATTGACTGTTACTACTCCACTTTACATTCACAATATGCCAAGTATCCTTGTTTGTCACAAATCTCATCACAAAACAGCCACATGTCCTCGATTGTGGAGAATTTGAACTTAAATGGTTCCCGGATGTCATCTTTCTCTAGTTCCTCAAGCTTGGAACTTTCCTCCTCAGACCAAAGTCTGGCATACTGCTTTGCAGCTTCTTCCATTTCCTCCTCTCCCATTCCGACTGCACTGGGCAACTCCACCTTGGATGAAAACAAATGTTGGTTTGTTTCCATCCACTCTGCTGACTTTCTACAGTCAGAAATTATCCTGGCTGCAAACTTGTCCTATGGGAAAGACAAAGAGAAAAAATGTATTCTCCCTATAGCAAAACTACTGTACAAAGTGGAATAAACTATTATTCACATAAAAATAACAGAGCATAAGTAGCAAAGGGACACTTAAAATGAGCTTTGTCAGAATAACCTCAGTATAAAACAGAGCATGCCTACCATCTCAACATCTTTTTCATCCCTAGCTTCGGGAGGCTGCAAAACAGGGTGTACTTGATCCTCTCCCTAAAAGAAAAAAAACACAAATCCTCCTTTTTAAGGTCAAATACAATGATCCCATCAGGGCCAGTTCTTTAGATCATCCACCTTGATGGATCTAAGATAGATCTAAATACTGAACATGGATAAAGTGCAGATTCTGTAAACATTGCTGACTGAGGGATGGATTAAAAAATGACACTGTGGTAGTATTCTCAAAGAAAAAGCACAACCAACTTTGTTCATTCCTGTTTTCCCAGGGTCCAGCTTTATGTCACCATCAACTGGCAGACCAGTTTACAATGAGGACATTGCACCTTCTTCTGGAGAAATCTCTTTGTTGTCTCCTGGGCAGTACATACATGTGTCTCTGCAGAAGAAGGGTTGGCAGAAGGTGTGGAGGTAGAGGTAGCAGCATGCACCTTTATATCTGGTTGGGGAGGAGGAACAATTGAAATGGAGGAGACAGGTGGAATGGTGGATGGTGAAAGACGGGGAGAGGGTGTGGCAGGTAAGTCTGCATTTTGTTTGGATGGGGCAGCAGCTTCTGTAGCACCTTGGCAAGCCTCCAGGTGTCTCTCCATGTCTGTTCTTCTTATAATAGATTTGTTGCATATAGGGCAATGAAAGTGCCCTGTATTTCTGCAGTTCAAATTGCATTTGCAGATCTTTTTGTCTAAGAGCAAGTAAAGAAAAGTTTAAATTAGCCAATAACAAGACATGAGAGTACACAAAGACACAGACACACACAAATCCATACCTTTGAATATAATAGCATTTTTAATGTGAACATCGAGGTGCTGCTGAAGCTTGGCTCGTTGGCTGGGTTTGTATTTGGGGCAAAGGGGGCAGTGGAACAGCTTACAACAAGCTGTGCAGCGTTCCACTTTAAACTCTCTACCCTCTTCATAGATTGAACGATGCATCTACATAACACAGAAAAAGTGCCGTTAAAATATATGTATTTCAATTGGTAAAAGTATAAAACGAGTGGAATGAAGGATAGAAAAACTTAAAAACTTATCCTCATGTCATTTTCATTTAGACAACAAATAACCTGAGCGTCAGTCAACCGTTAGCCACCGTTTGCGTGCGTAAGGCGGCTAGTAAAACAGCAAACATATGGTGTGTGTTTATGTCTATATCTATATATACATATTTGTTACTTACTGTTGTCCCAACGGTAGTCAATTTGCGGCAATAAATCTTCTCCCAACGGTAGTCAATTTGCGGCAATAAATCTTCTTCTCCTACTTTTTCGTTGTTTTTAGTCGCAATCATAGACTGTATATACAGTCTATGGTCGCAATATATACACCGGACTCCTTTAAGAGACGCACAAAAAGTTTGTTATTTCCGGTCCTGACACTGGAGGCCATAGATATATATATAAAGGCCTTTATATATATCTATGCTGGAAGCAGCCTGAGAGTGGAGCCTGCAACGGAAGCAGCCTGACACTGGAGGTCTGCAGCCAGACCCTCTTGGGCGAAATTGGGCATCATTTTTTTCCAACTTCCTTTCCATTCAGATAGTCTGATCGACCTTTCACCTCTGCCCCTTTTCCCGTCATCCTCGTTGCCTCGCCACAGTGAATAAAAGAGCAACGATCCTGTTTTATCTAGGCCTACTGTCATTGTAAACAGTACAAGTTGTTGTTGTACATTATTAATAGGCAAAGTTAGGCTACATCTATTTTTTTGCATTGATGCAGTTTTTTTGTATTGAGGCGGACCTTAAGCCATCTGCCTCGACTGTAAAGCACTTTGGATCAATTAATGTTGTTTTAAATGTGCTGTATAAATAAAGATGACTTGACTTGACTTAACTTGACTTTAAAATACCTGCTTTCAACAGATTGGAAATATGCTTTGTCATAGGAAAATAGTCAAATATCTTTGACAATCATATGGCCAACAGTGGCTTATAAAAAACGAGGAATCCAGAGGTGGATGTGTCCTTAAAATTCCAATGAAAAACTGAAATTATTTTAAAGTTCCATTCATTTTATTACAATTAAAACATCAGGATACATCGGAAATAAAAAAACATAAAATTGCAACTTGAAAGAAATAATTAAAAAATTAACTTTTCACTAACATAGGAATTACTTACACTTTTAGACATGTTTGTTTCTTAACATATTTGTTTTACAGAGGGAATATGTTAACCCAACTTATTAGATGGTGGGAAGGCTATCATCATAGGCAATCATGTACCATTTTTAATTACTAGCCCTTATGTTATTTGATTACCATGTCACACACCCTTAATGTTTCCAGCATGTGTTTGGGACTGGGCTCAATTTAAAGAAAACATTATCTCTACATGACAACATTGCATTTTGAAACTTGCCTTCTCTTCAGTTCCTTAGCTACTGTGTTATGGATTTAGGCTGACAACACAGGCACTCTCACTTTAACGTCCAGTTCATTTCTCCTAGTGAAGCTATATATTGACATTTTCAGTTGAGATAGTGTTTCTTAAAGATCCAATACATTTTTGTGGATAGCCTACTATGATAACAACACCCTCGCACAGCAGTGATGGGTTAATCACACAGGAACATCTTGTTGCCAGGAGACAGTGAAATAGGATTTTGCAGGTTTCACTCGATGTATCTGCTGCTGGGAACATTGTCCATGAAACTCTCCATCTGTAAAATAAAATTGTTTGGCGTATCACAGTAATGTCCCTCTGTATTTTTTATTTACCAATACTGTAGTTTAAGACATGACATCACACTTTTTATAAATGATTATTTATTTGCAAAAGTATTGCAAATCATTGGTAAGAAGTAAGTGGTACATTGGGAAAATTCCTTTTTATCCCTTCAGTGGGCTGCATTGCATTCATGACAGTTATCACAAAAGAAATTCTGGGAAATGTTTACCAAACTAAAAAGATGCAGTGCATTCTTCACAATCCAACACAGCCAACTTTAATAAAGGCAAAGCTTGGTCAGCACAGGTAAGTTGATTAATGACTGAAGTAGGGATATATTTTTCAAACCACTCCCAAAGTGGGCACTTCCATGTACTTTTCCTAATGGTTTAAAAAAAGCCGCTTGAGGGGCCGGGCAGGTAAGTGCAGGGAGCATCATCTGTTCCCAAGCAGATAATTTACACTGTGCCTTTATCAGCCATCTAAACTCAGGCTATTTGTCATCACAGAGCAGACGACAAGCCCCGGAAACTGAGCATTTACTGTTAAATGGTGATGAATGGAGCAGCACTTCAATGGTCATACATCATCCAGGCATCAGCTATACATTGACCTCTCATCTTTCTCTGGATATTTGAGTTAATATTTAGTATACTCATCATTTTGGCATCACATTTACAGTTATGGTTAAACGGTCCGTGTATCATCCGATCATTTGTTTTTGTTTTCATATATGAAAACGAAAAAACAACTCCTTTTTCCGTTTTTTTAGAAAAACGAAAAAACGAAATTATGACTTGATTTTTAGTTTTCCCGTTCTTGCACGGAAATCAGAAAAACCACTTGATATTCCGATTTTCCCCTGTGGGTGGTGCTAAATCTGATCGGATGATACACGGACCGATATGCATTCATTGTTTTTCAAATTAAGAGTTTACCCACACTGTATTTGTTAGCCTGTAAAATGAATAGTCTATATGTAAAATTAATAGTCTATATGCATGCTTTTTGTCACCCAATTATTTGGCTTAACTCACTGAAAAAATCTATTGAAATAGCCTAAATGTAAACATGTTCACGCGTTGACAGACAAAAGGCACGATCTGTTTTTGTAGGAGAGGGGAAGACCCATCTCATCGTTTAATCCTGTTGTGTTCAAAGTCATGTTAAACCATTTTTTGTTTGTTCCCAGTCAAAAATAGATAGATAGATAGATAGATAGATAGATAGATAGATAGATACGTTATTGATCCCCAAGGGAAAATTCAAGGTCCCAATAGCTTACAGACATCACACACAACATACACATACATCATAAACAGGATCATAAAAAAAAGCAAATCCACATGAATAGCATGGACAATAAAAGAAAAAATACTAAATACTAAATAAATTAAAAAATAATAATACTAAATAAATTAAAAAATTAAAAATCCAATAAAAAATCCACATGAATGTACTAAGGGATGTATAAGCATGAGACGCTTGCAGTGATAGGGCAGGGACTGACCCTATGATTCAGTATGAGATTGTGTGTCATGGGGTAGTGCAAATAGGTCCAATAGTGCAAGGATAAAGTCTAGAGACCAGCATTAAATATGGACAATATAAGAGATCAAAAGTCAATATTAGAGGTTTGAAGTAATAGTGTTACAGCCATTGTTCAAGTATTAAGTTATGTTAGACCTCAGTCCAGGCTGGTGGGTGGAGGGAGGGAGGGAGGGATTGTGCATATATGGGCTAATACAGCCAGTAAACAATGTAAACAGTATACAGTGGGCCAGTGGACAGTCAGTACATAACTGTAGTTATAGGAGGTAGTGGAAGTGGTGGAGAGGGAGGAGAAGCAGACAGACTATGCAAAGAAGTCTCTCTCTCCTCTTCTCTTTAGTGAAGCATTGTAGAGTTGTATGGCCCTGGGGACAAATTACTTTCTCAGTCTGTCATGACTGACAAAATGACCGTTCCATTAATACTCATCATACAAATTTAAATAATACATTAATTCTTTGTTTTAGGTGTTTTTATTAACTTAAATTCTTATGAATAATACAATTTTTTTTGTATATTTGTTATTTATGGCCTGTATGCCTCATTGATCGAGTACTAAAAAACATAATTGCTGGATTATTTTGACGATAATAAATAATCAGATGAAACATAGTATACTGTTTATCACAGATTACTTTGGGCCAAAGTTACCAAGGACATTTTTAAGAAACCATTTAAAAATGTATACATTCACATAAAGTAACACCTGTTTGGGTCAAAAGTAAGAGCTTTTATCTGTCACTTTGGAAAAAGAGAGAGACTCTGAGAAAAGGTTAGAGTAGTAGGCGTGAAAAAAGCAGGAAAATATTTAAAAAATATTGAAATTAATAAAATGATCTATGGAAAGGAGTGCCATGTCTTTTTGGTACATGATAAAGTATGCATTCAGGAAAAAGTTGGACTGTGTTGGGCTCACGTGGAACAGGGCTCAGTCCCTGTGCAATTTGTACCACGCATGCGTTGAAACACTTGACGACCAACAGGCTGTTGGTCACAGATGTATGGCTGTTGGCAACAGCCATACATCCATGCAAACAGCGACCAAACATCACAACTTTTTTTTTTTTTTATTAAATCTTTATTATACAATAGTCATACAAACAATCAAGACTAATAACCATAGACTGTATATTATTAATGCGATGAAGTGTAAACGTACATAAGTGTCCTTTCGAAGACGGGATGACAGCTCTTCCAGCCACCACTGCTGTATACCACTATAGTAGCTACATGCTAACGGCAGTAAACACTATAGTAGCTACATGCTAACGGCAGTAAACATGTCATCTTAGCTGGTTGTGTTGTTAAATTCTCCCCAATTCCGGGTCACATTCCTGCTGAAACATGTCCGATTGTGTAGTGTTTGGTTCAGAACCCTTTATCTGCGATTTTTGACCTTAGAAAGTGCTGCTTCGTTCCACTACAATCTAACGTTAGCATACTCTATTATAACTATTATGTAGCTGTATGCTAACGCAACATAGCGGAGTATATATAGCTATATATGTATGTATATAGCAGGACTAGAGTACTATCTATTTTTGACTGGGAACAAAAAATGGTTTAACATGACTATGAACACAACAGGATTAAACGATGAGATGGGTCTTCCCCTCTCCTACAAAAACAGATCGTGCCTTTTGTCTGTCAATGTGTGAACATGTTTACATTTAGGCTATTTCAATAGATTTTTTCAGTGAGTTAAGCCAAATAATTGGGTGACAAAAAGCATGAATATAGACTATTAATTTTACATATAGACTATTCATTTTACAGGCTAACAAATACAGTGTGGGTAAACTCTTAATTTGAAAAACAATGAATGCATATCCTGCCAATCAGATTTAGCACCACCCACAGGGGAAAATCGGAATATCAAGTGGTTTTTCTGATTTCCATGCAAGAACGGGAAAACCAAAAATCAAGTCATAATTTCGTTTTTTCGTTTTTCTAAAAAAACGGAAAAACGGAAAAAGGAGTTGTTTTCTCGTTTTTTCGTTTTCATATGTGAAAACAAAAACAAATGATCGGATGATACACGGACCTTAAACCTGTAATAATGGGAAACTCGAGTTAACATCCAATACCTATTGAATTTGACTTATTTTCAGTCTTAATGAGATAATAAAAGGCCGTAACAGTGAAACAAAGATGTCAGTAAACTAATATTTCCAGTTACTGTTTAAAGGTCCAGTGTGTAACATGTTTAGTTGTTCATTATCAAAATCTGTGTTGCCCGTTCACAAACTTGTCTTTTTTCATGAATATTTACCACCACCATCAATTCCAAGTATTCCTATTGACTTGAAATCTTACATTTTCATTTGCATGAACTGGGGTAGACGCTCCATATTCATGCGCCATCTTGAAATACGTTAAAGGACATACAGGATAATACTGCTCCGCCTTTCGCGTTTTCGCTGTCACATGATAAACTCACAGGTTCAATTTCAATTCAATTCAATTTTATTTATAGTATCAAATCATAACAAGAGTTATCTCGAGACACTTTACAGATAGAGTAGGTCTAGACCACACTCTATAAAGCCCCAACAATTCCAATAGTTCCCCCAAGAGCAAGCATTAGCAGTGGCTATTGCGACAGTGGCGAGGAAAAACTCCCTTTTAGGAAGAAACCTCGGCAGACCCAGACTCTTGGTGGGCGGTGTCTGACGGTTGGGGTTATGACGGTACAGGATGTAGCGTGGCACAGCAGAGCATGGGTGGACGCGGTGGATGCAGCAGGACGTAGCCGGGCATTGCAGGGAATCGCAGAGCGTAGCAGGGTGTAGCAGGTCCATAGCCACAGCTGCACCCAAGACCCAGGTCTTGGTGTCGCCCTAATCCGAGGCTATGTTCTGGGCGAAGAAGAAACATAAGGACTCTGGGGAGTAAACTCCCCAGATCTAGGTGAGTAACAAGCACTTGGTGCTTGTGCTGTTAATGGGTATCGTAGCTTCCCGGCCCCGGCAAGTTTGAAGAAGGAAACATGGAGGACCACACGTATTCAAAATCCAAATTTCAGGAACAGGAGTCTTCGTCTTTGCCCAGAAAAAAGAAAAAGGATATTGAAAAGAGCAAGAGACCGGCGTCATCAGAAAAAAGCGTGAAGGCTACCGCAGCTGTAATACGTACTTTGAACTGCGTGGCGCGAGAGAGTTGATTGCAATATATAATCTCAACGCTAGATGGGAGAAATTCCTACACATTGGACCTTTAAGGCAGCATTAAGGCAAACTACTTGCTATCTATACAGGATTCTGTGTTTTCTGAATTTTATATCATAAGGCTTTTAATTATTTTAATAGATGCATTAGTTTGATACCACTGTAAGTATGATAAATACTGCACATCATTTTAACTTTTGAAGTTTTGCCTTACCCTTAAATGGTTAGTGTCATCCCCGAAAAATGAGCAGATGAGTACAGATTGAGTATTTTGGTTCATACCCGCCTCCACTTCAATCTTTCCTTGTGTTTTGAAAGGAGGAAACATTTTGCAGTTAAAGAGCAGCACAATGTTGGCTTATGCTTTTAGTTTCTCAACTTAGCTCTCAGCATGAAAGACTTGCTTCAATCAGTGAGTAGGAAATCAATGTGTAGTCACTCTGCTTGGGTTTGCTTGTTGACTAATTTCTCTTAACCCATACTCAAACAAATCACCAGCGTGTGTGGGGGTCATGCTAGTGAATCGAATCCTTGGCAAAGAGCCGACAACTCTCTCAGCTGACACAGCGGGAGTGTTTGGAATGTAACCACCAACCACCAACATTATTTTACCTAATCCATACATGCATTCTTTCAGCCATGATGCACCACCAGGCTTCCTTTCGACCAAACACAACCCTCGTTGCACACCCACAAACGCACACACAGCCATGCCAACAACTCTCTCTAGCTTGTACACCCTCATACACACGCTTCATTTTGCATTTATCTGTTATACACGCCACCAATCTTTCGTTTTTGCTTACACACACACACACACACACACACACACACACACACACACACACACACACACACACACACACAAGCATGCCCACAAAATCATGCAAGCACTGTCACCTACAGTACATACAGTAAAACATCAGGAAAAAAAGAGGACTTTGGTGCAACATAGTAATGATGATAGGTCTGGCAGATGTGCACATCTACAGGTACTGTACTGTATATGTGTGAGTGTGTGGTCTGTATAAGAGAGTTCGGCAGGGACGTCCCTGTACCTCAGTGTGTGGCTCCCACGACAGCCTGGGGTGGCACATCCATCTATGTCTTTTTGCCAAATTTGATTTTAAATATTTATCACACCATACATCTTAGCTGAAACAAATTGCTGGCAAAGTGCTATTGTCTGTGAAACATGTAGTAAGAAGGATGGAGGCTTAGAGGGAACATCAATGTTTCATTTGGTAAAATATATGAGTGGGAAGTGTATGTGCAACGACAGCACTTTTTAAAACAGGAGAATGATACAGAAGAAAAACTTTTGAGATATAAAGGTGGAGGCAAGTATTTTGAGATTAAATGAATGTACTCTTGTATGTGCACATTTACATTCAAAGGGCACCTTTATTTCTTACAAAGCCATTCATGTACATTTTTCCTTGTTGGCACTGCACAGCTTTTAAAGAACAGTAATACAGTATGGTTGCGGAAGGTTTTTAATCAAGCCTCCTGTATAATAAGATTTTTTTTTTCAAGAAAAGAATATCTGAAAACGTACAACATAGTAGGGTAGCAGTATGTCGTCAATTATGAGGATAATATTGCTGAAGTTATCTTACGTGTACGTGTGCTGCCTGTATCACATTTTTTTTAAGTTTTTTTTTTTAATTCAAGGGAAAGTTTGCTACTTTGCTTGTTCTTTTTTAAACAATACACTTTCCATTAGTTATATTTAGACTCGAGAGGTACCGTAGCTCAGTGCAGTCACCACATTCTACTGTTAACCATGGAGCAGCTCTTCTCAGTGCCTTGCTGGAGGGCATTTAGACAGATTAGTGGTTTTTGAGGGAGAGGAGAGCAATATTCATTCATTTTCACATTGCTGTGTGTGGAGAAACCAATATATTGGACCTGCTGCTGCTAACTGTTGGAGTAACACTTGACCAAATTCAGAGTAATGGCAGCTTTCCCAGCAAACAAAATATGATGTACAGCTTACCTGGGGACAGGAAAGCCACTCCAACACTGCATTCCTCTGCTGGATGTCAAAACAGCAGCAGAGCCAAGTGACTCAAATATTGCTCCACTTTTGTTACAATGCTGTGCTCAAGGGAAGGTACTGCACCAGATGTGATTTACTACATTGGTTTCACTTTGAAGAACACACATTTTCTGTATTGTATCATAAGATACAAAAGTGTAATAATAGAAAAAACTCTGTCAATATCAGCGAGTAGGGTAAAATATATACAGCGATTCCAGATAGAGAACAACTGCAACAGGAAATAATAAATAACTGATGGTCTGACTTATTTAAGGAGAAATAATCCACACACTCTGGACTATTTATACCACTTGAGGTGAGTTATCTGACTGAATGCTTCCACTTAATCCTTCCAACCAACATCCGAATGATATGAAAAAAAACCAAAAAAAAAACATTTCACCATTGTGCAGTATAATGCTTTAACAACATCTGGCTTTGATACATTCATATAAAATGTTTTTATTTTTCAGGGTTTAAAATGAATCTATGTTTGGCGATGGATAGTAATCTCGATGTGTACAATAAATCATACTTTTTATTTCAGTTGCCTCAGTGCGCAACCCCTAGATGACCACACGATGGTGGTCTTGCCTTGTGTAGGATAAAAGATTGCCATTCACATAAAAGGGAGAGAAAACATATTGCTCTGGCAGTGTGCAAAATTCTTACATTTGGGACTGTTATAATATATGTGTTTTACAATCTGATATTTAGACATGTTTTCCTTATTTGCAGAGATATAAGCTCAATGTATTATAAGCCACAGTTTCATACTAACACTTCATATCTGCAAAGTGTCCGTCCCCTATCATAGGCCTCCCCTGACTTAGTGGGGATTTGTGTTATTAGTTCTTTTTGCATCAACATTTTCCCACTTGGTGTGAAGAGCTTGACAAGCTTCATGGTGAGTGCATTACTACCAACTGTGAGCCATTATACCTATTTATCTTCCCTAGCAACAGCAACATTCCACTAGATGGCACTAGTGTAGCACTGCTGCTGGGAGAAGAGGCTTCTGTGCTGTTGCCATTGTTTAAGTCAACACCATTCCCTTTAGCAAATGACTACTACTACTATGCTGGCTAAAAAAATGCAGCAGTGATTAATTACTGATTCAGTATCAGTACAAATTATTATGCAGTATTCAAAAAGAGGCACACAAAAGATGCCATGCGACCAAACAAAATGAGGAGCTTTAACACCATTTGGAGATGCATCCCACAAAGCTTCTCATCACATAAATATGTATTACATCTGCAACTCACTTAGGCATGGTGAAACTGGCTTTTGGGGTAGAAACCTGTGAACTTGCATAGATTTGTGCTAACCACTCCTCCATAGGTCTGTACAGCTGTTGCAATTATTGATAATCATCCCAGCTGACCTGTATGTGGAGGTTGTGATCAAAAAATACACCTTTGACATGCGTGTGCCACAGTCTTAAAGCTGTTTGCATACACCTGGACAATGCCATTAAAGTGGATCAGGGTCTGCCGAATAGCTTCATTACAGTCAGCCGTGTGGAGTTGGCATATGCAAATATCCCAGAAATCCAAATGGAGAAATGCAGCTTCATTAAATTTGGCAATAAAATATTTGCAATACCTCATTGGCTTCTAATGGCCATAATGAGGAATATGACTGAATCCAATCGTCGTGCGTAAGATTTAATTTGTTTGGCATTTCACAGATGGGAATGCATTTAGAACTGTGAGTAGACATGAGAAGTCATTACAAAACCAGGACATAGACGAAAGCTTGCCTTGTGGTGAGTCTGTGTCACCACAGAGCCACAAAGACCTCCGCTCTTTCCAGTAGAGATGTTTCCCAGAATGCTTTTCTGGAATATGCAGAGGCCTGAGCCTCAACCACATACTGGAAATGCCAATGGTTGATTTTACCATATTGCGTTTCAACATATTAGGTTACCGGAACTTAATTAATGCAATTCCATTCCTTATAACTATCTGCAGCTGGCTTTTGTCCAAGCCCAGATAAGATTGGCCGGCAGACTACGCATGCCAACTAAGACGATACCAGAGGAATAAACAATGAAGCTGCTTGTCAACTGAGAAAAGAGGTAAATGCAGATAGACAATGCCAGTCCAACGCTGTTTTGCAAACTACAGAATTTGCATTATTTGCACTATCATCTAGTGAGTGCCGAAACTGATGCCTCACACCATCAGTCGGATTGGTAATAGACTTTTGTATGTTTTTTTTTAATTCAATAAGCAGCAAAGTGATACACATGGGTAAAAAGGATTGCCTCATTCTATGGCTGTCTAAGTCAAATATGTCTCTCCACATGTCTGCCAACAAGCTGTCAAATGTTGTGTGCGCAATAACTGCTCAGTAGACACTGGATTAAATGTACTGCATGATATGTGCAAATCTATCTGTCTTTAATTTGCCATATATTCAAAAAATATGTTTTGCTAGTGGTTGTAGCAGCCACAATAATAAAAAAACAATGCTAACAGGAGAGTGAACAATGAAGACTACAGTGTATGAAAAATGCATAGCACAGTGCAGATGATTATATTCTGACAGGAGAATAAGGCTCAATTTGATCACATCCTTTCCTTTTTAGGGCGCTACAGCAATCTATTCTCTATACACAAACTAGCTAATCAATTACAACCCCCAGCTAATGTAAAGATGCTTTTCATACACAGTGCCCCTCACAGTGCATTGCTAAGATAAATTGGCTGTGACCCAAGCATGACCCTGGCTGATGTTCATGAGACCATTAAATTTCCTGCAAAGAGGGTGCAGTGGGGTTCTGTGTGTGTGCATGCGCATTTGTGTGTGTGTGTACACATAAGTATGTGTGTGTGTGTGTGTGTGTGTGTGTGTGTGTGTGTGTGTGTGTGTGTGTGTGTGTGTGTGTGTGAGAGAGAGAGAGAGACTAAGAGAAATACAATGAGACAAGGGGAGGGGTGTACAGAAAAAAAGAAGCAGAAATGTGGTGAGTGGTGCACACATAAACACGAGTTACACATTACTACTTTATTGCATCTGCTTTTAACCGATTTTACTTAGATACCAGCCAACCTTTTATAAAGGTGTCAGTGTTTTGAAATAATGGATAGAGTGTATCATTTTTTTTTTTTTAATTAAACTCTTTATTTTTCAGTTTTCCAAGCTTTCTGTGCATTTCTTGTACTAAAATATGACAGCGAGTAGGATTTGGTATGAAGCCACATTAACCCTTAGATACGTCATTGGAACGTACACTCTTCCATTAGTGGACCAAAATTGAACTGTATTAGAAGCAATAGCTTTTAATATGCAATCTAATGCTACAAGCTTATGATGGATCTGTATTTTTCATAGATGTTTTAGTTATCTTTTTAAAAGAAAAGAATAAAAGAAAAGGATTTTTGCATTTGACAAACTACCTATTTCTGGCTGTTATCACTGCACACACGTATGTTTCATTTTATGCTATTGCATTCACTTTTGATTTTTTCAGATCTGACACTTTATTTACACTTGCTAATCTTCTGTGCTGGTTTGTGGCTTTTGCCACCCCACACCTTCATATTGCTTCAATGATTAACTGAATTTCTTCCTCATGTGTGGTCTGGCATGCTCCTTCGTGAGCTGGCTGAGGAAGTGCTTTGATGATTTAGTGATTAGTCCAGGTAGTCTCCATCTGAAATGTTAGATAAGTCTGAGTCTTACACCATCACTAATTCTTCATCCAGCATTTCTGAGGCCATTTCAGCTGACATCTATCGGCCATGTCAATACTAAAGAAAAACAAAATCAAGAAAATGTTTTAAATAGTATATCAATCTTTACATGTAAAATTATTATGTGTGCCATCTACCAATCTAATACATGTATTACAGTAAAGTTATACCAACATCACATTATTCAACCAGTGAATATTACAGGAAAAGCCTATCCCTCTCAATGCTACTCAGCTACTAAGCTAAGTAGCTAAGCTACAAAGCTACTTAGTTATGTCAGTACATCAACAACAACCACTACTGTAAAGGATTAGCTATGAGATAGGCTAATATCACTGTAATAGTACACTCTTTAACATAATTTTAATTAATGTGTAAACAGTATCTAAAACATTGATTTAGTATTAGCATGTTATCTGGAATAAAAAATAGAGATATGTAATAGTATATATGTAGTGGTGACGCTAAGGACAGTTGAGTATGTGTAATAAATATTCTATATACCTGACAGACATAACTTATAAAACATAAAAGGTTCCTATTTTCTAAAGGAAATGTATGCAGCTCATTTTTTAGAGGAGAATAAAACATTTCACCTATGCATCTACAGTAAGTGTTAACAAATATGATAGCAACAATTGTTATCTTGTGCTTGAACACCAACTTGACTAATGCCACCTCACTTCTTCATTCTGTGACCTCAGCCAATGCGACTCACAAGGACCAGCTAAGGGCAGGGAGCCTTTTTTTAAAATTTATTTTGGGAGGCATTTGTCACCCAACATTGTAAGAAACCGTCATGATGCATGATGTTACATTTGTATTATTATTATTATTTTTTATTTCTCTCTGTTTAGATTATTACTTTCATACTTACTTTCATATTATATTATTTGCACGTATTTTTGTATAATTTTATTTGATTACGAACTGTGATGACTGAATATTTATAAACTATATTTTCAAAAAATAAAGTTAAAAAATAAAAAAAAAAATGATGCCTGATGTTTACTAAATGCTACTGAGTGTAATAAGCCACATCAAATTCTGTGAAAAAAAACAGAATGATATTCCTAAGCACATTTATTTAAATTTTTGTGTTATTGTTATTGAAACAGAAAGAGAAATCGCTAATCCATGAACGTTACATGTTGTACATGTGTGTATAGTATATTTTATATGTTATAATTGTATTAAGCAAAAAACATTCTTACATACTTTGCATTCAAGATGTTAAAAAGGACTATATATAAAAGCTAAATGACGTACATCCAGTGTCACAGATGAAAATTACAATAATAGGCTGTGATGGTTTGAGAGATAAATGTATAATATATAGTGGTATTACAATCTTAAAGCTAAAAGGGAGACTAGTCACCCAGATCTCTGGTTCTAAGGTGACACTGGAGAGACATCAGAAGTTTATTATTTGAGACAAATGGAAGTTTAGCAAAAAAAAAAAAAACTGAGAGGAACAGACTGGTGTGCTTGCACTGTTAAGCAAATGCTGTTCCTACGTGTTGAAGCAGTGACATTTGCCATTAAAGGGTAACAACCTGGACCCTATTTTCCTATTTGTTTGTGTCTAAGTGACTGATGGGGACAACAATCTTTGAAATTGGTCCAGTATTAAACGAGATCGCTGCAGTCAGCAGCGACAAAACAAGCTACAATGTAAGCTAATAGGGCAATTGTCCAGCTTGTCTTTACCTTCACAAAAGTGCTCATTTTGCCACTGACAGGCTCAGATTAATATTATTAGTGTCTGACAACATTATGGAAAGGTTTTCTAAGGAGGTTGACCTTTTTGTTAAAGAGTAAGATCTTTTTTTAAAAATAAAAACATCTGCAAAATTGCATGTAAATAAATAGTAATTTTAGCATCTTAAAATACATTTCATTCAAAGTCGACAAAAACTAAATAAAACTGTGAAAACCTGTTTTGGGTCGTCTTTTCACTTTTCCAACCATCACAACTCTAGTTTTGGTTGAAATAAACACATAGTTTACAGATTTACATGTGAAAACATGTTGACTCTATACACGCTAAAAGTATTGCTTTTTTAAATGGAATCTGGTGGGTTTAGCGCTAGTGACTTCAGACCTGTTTCTGGTTAAACATAGGGTGACCAGACGTCCCGGTTTGACTGGGACAGTCCCGATTTTGAGTTGCGTGTCCCGACAAAACACCAACCACTATGAAATTGTCCCGGTTGTCAGTAATTACACAGCTGACGTGGTCTTATTATAGCCCAATCATTAACTAAACCCATGTAGAAAGACTAATAAAGTGTCCAGTGTATTGATTTTAACAATGTGTGTCTCAACCATAGCGGTCTGCGTCTGCATAATCTGTGCAGCCAGCGTTACAATGTATATTTGTAAACATTGTTGCAGTGGCTCTTCTTATCTATCTCGTTTTATCCAGTCCCTTCGGGATTTCGCTGCGTTTTTTTGAGATTGTTGCGGCCCAAAATGCCTGATTTTGTGGGAGCTGGCCTCAATTTAGGTCATCCTGTCGTCTCATCTCCGTTTTTTCCTGCATCCACTGTGTGGGCGTGTCAGTCGCAGGGGGAACTGAGCAGCAGCCCCGCCCGCTGCAGAGAGCCGACAGGATTGAAACAGCAGCAGCTTCAGCGACTTTAGAGTGAAAAAACGTTTCTCAACAATTTATTGATGCATTCTGTACTGGTTTGCACTTGGCAAAGATATACAGATACCCATTGTTTTTTTTTTACAGCCATGACTTATGTGACTAAACCTCTGCATTCTCATCTTACACATCACACTCCTCTGTTATGGTGTGGTGGCCATTTCAGTAGATTTACTCACTAACATAGTTGTGGAAACACAATAAGCATGGAAACTAAATGCACACTTCCTGCATTACTGCATTACTTCAAATACTAAGTTACTCCTCTAGTAAACTAGTATTCACATGAACTAAAACAATAAAACATTGAGACCATTCAGCAAAGGACATTGGGAAATAACAAATTCAACACTGGTTGCTATGGACTCGTCACCAGGCTTCCTCAGTCATTGTATATTTTATCATAGGTAAGCTTGCCGAAGCTGAACATTATCCAAAACTCCAATTCTCAGACAAGCGTCAATTTGGGGGCTTGCATGCTACCACTCCTCCCTTCACAAATGCCTTGAAAAGGCTGTCGTTTGCACAATTTCACAAATAATCAACGGGACTGAAAGGATATTTGAGTCGGGTATGGCTGCAGCCTGGAGACCTCCCGTCTCATGCATGCCCTCCCGGTTGGTGCAGTCCGCGAGCTTCGACTTTTCAAAATAAAAGCTTGCATCTGGTATGTTTTCGTACGGTGTTTTGGATGTTTTTGAACTAAACAGTACGGCAATCATGCTAATGAATAAAATTATTTTTTCAGCAGATGTCTTAGTTACAACACGATGGAGCTAGCAAAGCAGTTTTGTGTTTATATGTGTGAGCAAGATTTATTCAGTTTGGGAAATACCACAGTCTCTTAAGGTACAGCTCAAATTGTCTGGCTGACTAAACAGGGAGGGACCCATCTGCTAGTGATAGGGGCTGAGACTGAGAGAGCTACATGGAGCTACATGGAGCTACATGGATAAATATGCACCAAACAAGCCACTTTGAAATTTAGACTAGACTAAAAAAAATTGGATGACCCTCCCATCAACAAAGAATAAAAAGACATGACCCTCCCCTATTTTCCTCCGGTGGTCCATTCCATAAATACCGAATGGTCCCTTATACGGTCTTTCGCTGTACGTTTTGTTTGTAAATGTGAGATGTGCGACGTACGCAAATTCTGATTTGAACACAACTTGTGCATAATGATGTAGGTTACCCACCTTACCTAATGCTTTAGTTGATGTGTTGTTCATGCATGAGGTTATGAATGAGAGGCTATGAACGCATGTCAATTCGTGATGATTCATAATATATAAAGGAATGAAGTAATGCACAAATCATGAATTAATTCATGCATGAATTCATAATTCATGTACCCTTACCGTAAAGTGTTACCATAACTTTATTTCAAGCCTGTGGCAGCAGTTCCAAATAATTCGTTTAGTGCCATGCAATGAAAAATACCTTTTCACAAAGTTTTTCACAAGTTTAGTGGGTGCATTTTCCAAAAGAATGCTTTAATTCTGAAAAATAAAGTTGGTCCCACACAAAACTCACTCAATGTCTTTTAATATTATTTCTTAGATATGTAGGCTACATACCAAGAAAATTCATGAATATTAACTGAGATACCCCATTATGTTGTGAGCAGTAGGCCTACGTGTGCTGTTGGGAAAATTGTGTCTAATCTGTCTATGTCTATGTCTGACCTGGGCTGGCACATGTTCACGTTAAAAAGCGCGTGCGTGCAAGAGCACTACGGTCACGGGCAAAGTGTCCCGGTTTTAGTTCCGGGAAATCTGGTCACCATACTTAAACAGAAAGGTCTCAAAGAGGTGTTAAAGGTCTTTTTCTGAAGGGATCCTTTCCATAATGTTGTCATACACTTAGAAGAATATTATTATATATTATATTATATATATATATAACCTAGAATATTAATCTGATCCTGTAAATGGCAAAACGAGCACTTTTGTGAAGGTAAATACAAGCTGGACAATTGCCCTATTAACTTACTTTGTAGCTTGTTTCGTAGCTGCCAACTGCTAGCATGGACTGGGTGATCTGTATTGAGGCAGATGGCAAAATAGGAGATTGACAGTAATGGGAGTTCACCATGCAAGGTCACAATACATGAACATCATCTAAATCCATCCATGTGATGGATTGCAGAGAAAAATGGTGTGAAATTTCTGGAAAATGATCCCAATTTGCCAATTCAATTCAGCAAATCAATCACTCTCCCACAGACAATCCATTTATTTCGTATAATATCTACAATGAGGACAAATGGGATGATCTCTAGTATGTCGCAAATAAAAGTTGCTAACAATTTACACCCGAGCTATGCTGAACATCCCACCAATTACTTTAATGCCATTGGCACTGCAGAGATCAACTGTACAATCGTTAGCTTATATTAGCCAACAGACATTGAGTGGAGGATGCCACAGGGGTAATGTGAATCTTTACACATGTTGCGAGCAAAATGAAGACAATTATTTTCGTTGCACTGCATCTATGTGCAGTGTGCTGAGTAGTGTGTGTCCCTGATCCCTCTAATGGATTACCACGGTGTCTATGGATTCAAGGGTCAGCTCTTGTAGCTCTGGGGTAAGACCTCAGTGTACTGTACTTATCCCACAGTGTTAAAACGCTTCCACTCCGCTGTGCTTGAGGCATTATAGAGGTAGTGAGAGGCCCCACCACAGCAGTTTGTCACTTTAACATAATCCAGAGTGATGTCTGGTTAATTTGTGTCCCTATTCTAATAACCTTGCATATAAATAGTTACTAGCAGCATGTGTATTTCATGCATGTTCACCTCTTGAGCCTCAGAGGAAATTAGCATTTGAATTTGTAATCATGTCCCTTAAAGTTGCATCACACACAGAGGCTGAAATGAGGAGACAATTAACCTGCACAGCAAAGTGGACAAGAGGATCTGACCAAAATAGCTCAGAGTAAAATTAAGTCAAGTTACATATTTCATGTGCTGTTCTAATCAGGTTGGGTAAAGACTTCATCATCCAATCTCAGTAACATGGGTTGTAATATGATATCATTGTAAGTCGCTGCTGCAATACACCTCTTTTAACACAATGTAATATACCTTGTACTTGAAAATTGGCAGACGCACAACACATAGTTACAGTGTATAAATATATTTATAAAATGGGTAGCTCAAATCAAGCAATCTGATTGCTTCATAGCTGTGATATAATAACCACATACAACAGCTATAATTCAAATTCCTTTGCACAATAAGTATCACTCCGCATCTGAGAAAAAAACATTAGAAAAAGAAACTGATGGCTGGTGCCATGGA
Organism: Sander lucioperca; assembly: GCF_008315115.2. Classification (NCBI taxonomy): domain Eukaryota; kingdom Metazoa; phylum Chordata; class Actinopteri; order Perciformes; family Percidae; genus Sander; species Sander lucioperca. The sequence continues at coordinate 10,756,279 of NC_050175.1, forward strand.
GCAAAGCCGTTCATTTGCATCTTATTTAAAAAGTGGAGTTTTTTGCAGTTTTTACCTCATTTTGTATTTAATTATGAGGTTCAAATACTTAATTTTGGTGACTTTTTATGCACTAATTTGTGCTGGATTAGCAGGCACTACGCGCGCCTCACCATTTTTGTTTTGAGTGCATAAAGTTAGTTGCATGGATTGTTTATACATTAGACGTAAGATTGTTGCATGTTACGTGCCAGTTAACACATTCACAGAAATGGTGCTTTTAAAGGTGCAGTAGGTAAGCCTTTTAAAACTAACGTTCTGTCATATTTGCTGAAACTGACCCTATGTTTGAGTAGAACTACACGAAACAGATAATTCAAAAAAAAAAATCTGGCTCCTCTGGCACCACAACAGCCTGTAGTGTGATTTGCAAAAATCCACAGCTCCCTGTTCAGATGCACCAATCAGGGCCAGGGGGGGGTGTCTAACTGCGTGTCAATCACTGCTCATGCACACGCATTCATTCTCCCTTGTGGGGGGAGGGGCTTAGGAGACCGTTTGGGCTTTAGTGGAAAGGGGGCAGGGCCAGTTTAAGGCTTCGGTTTGGTTTAGATCATTTTTATTTGAGGGGAATTAGAATTATTGCCCGTCGTTATTTTAAAAGACACTTGTTTATTGCAACAACAAAAACCTAGTTAACAAAAAAAACAGACTTAAACTATGGACCTTTTGGCAGTGGCAAGGGGGGGGGGGGTCTTTCGAACCACCCGAACTCCCCCTTTCTACGGTCCTGTGGTGGGGGAGGGGTGGTGCGCCATCATCGAAGGCTTGTGTCATATGGCCAGTGTTGTTGATATTACCTACAATTCCTCATGGGGACGACAGAACTATGCACTATAGCTTTAAGTGAATGCTATATTTAGAATATTTTCACCTCTTTACCTTGCCATCCTTTTCAACAGGGAACTGGAGCTGTTATCTATGCTCTCTTCAAAGCCACCAGACTCCATTTATTATTTAACAGCAATTTTACCTCGCAGAAAACAGGAGTTGCTCTTCTACCACTGCATCCATCGGTTAGTTGCTCATACTGCTGTCTTGATCGGTTAGTTTGTTTGTGTTATTGTGTGCCTTTCTTTAGTGTAAAGCAAAATCAATAGTCTGTGCTAAAAGTCTGTGCTAGCTGCTAGTGAAGGCTAACATTACATGTGCGGGCAGCCAGTCCAGAAGGGCCTATTTAATTGTAAACATGATTATTTATTATTAAAAATCTATTTAAATTGGAATGTGACTACAACATATTGCCATACATGATGACTGTTTTATAAAAGCAATAGCTCACTCCAGTCCATGATATGTTGTGACTTTATCACACCTAAGGGGTTTTGTTGGAGCTATAGCTTAAATTGATCTATACAGTATATATATATATATATATATATATATATATATATATATATATATATATGAGAGAGAGAGAGAGAGAGAGAGAGAGAGTAAGTAACACTGTTGTTCATCTTCATCTTCTCTAAATCTTCTCTAAATCTCTTATTTCGGGAATTTATCAGGAACCCAATAAAAACAGCCTTATTTAAGCTGCATGACAACACATTTTGCCATTATCCAAAGTGTTTTTGGATGACTGCATGAGGTTTTTAAAAATTTTCGGAGGAGCATGTAATCCTTCAACTTATTTGAAAGCATGAAAATCACCAAAATAGGATGTACGTTTTAATGTCCCCTCCTGTGCTGAACACATACAGTATAATAAAGCAGGCAACATGGCACTCTACTCATTCAGAAAACAGTTGAGAACTATGGCTCAGAATTTGGTTTCAAAATGTTTCCTTGACAATAAATACATGTAGGACACACAGGAAGTACTGAGTTTTCACAAACCATCAATTAAAGCTACCATGTGGACCTTTTTTGTGAACAAAGACAGTTTTTTTCTTCCAGATTCAATATTTTCCACCTAACTCCACCTTAAAAACATGCCAGGTTCGTATTAGGAGTCTGTCATGTTGTTCAAAGCAAAGCATCATGAGTAGTGGCTCAGAGGGACAGAAAGTTAGGGTTATTATTAATAAGTGGAGGAGAAAGAACATTATGCTGGCAAGCTGGCTCATGAGCCAGCAAATTGAGCTTGCAAGTACTAAAGCACCACAGAGATAGGTCATTAAGATACCCAGAATGGAGCTAAGAAACACAGTTCTCACCATAAGGATTCTGTGTAATTCTGAAAACTAGTGCTATAGAGAAATATTTAGACAGATTCTCTATGCAAGTAGTGGCTCTAAGCAGAACCATTATGGTGCATGTGTGACAGGTTAAAGGAAATAGAAATAATTAAAGCCTGTTATACACTAAAAGGTATTGGTAAGTTCATAGTATGTGAGGATCTTAAAATATCTCAGATTAAAAAGATCATGCACTCAGTACTAGTTCATAGAGATTGATAAAATTCATATAATTGTGTTAAAAAGTTAAAATCTGTCACGCATACAAAGGGTAAAAATTGTAAGAAGAATGTGTAAACATATTTATTACTTTATTTTGTGGTGCATACTTTAAGGGTAAAAGTGTTCATCTGTGATCTACTAAGTGCTCTTAATCTATGAGCCTGAGATCGATTGCTTTGGTCTCCACCCAAGTTCTCGGGGAAATCGCGGTCTTTTCCTCATTACACTAAAGTTCTCAGTGAGGAAACATCGCTGTATCACTCTCGTGATTATTTCTCCCCTTTTTCAGGTACGTTATTGATATAAAACAGTTAATTTAATTACTTGCTACTTTCTAACATGTCAAGAGTGTTTAAGGTGTGTGTTAGTAACATTTTGAGTAAGTTAGAGTTAAGTTTGCAGAACGTAACGTGTGTGTGTGTGTGTGTGAGCAGAACCCCCGCTCAGTTACAGAGAAGAATAGTTTCGTACTGAGAATAGCCGCCATTTCATGTCAATTGCGAATTAACATGTACGCAGTTAATGATATATTTTGTGGTGTTTATTTGTATAATGTGTTTCAAACACTTTGACGTTTGTGATAAATTTAGTTATAGGTTACTGAGCTAAAACTACTTTGTGCTTAACAGTTATATTGAAAATTAGTAATAGTGAGTAATTAGTGAATTACAGTGTATGCTGTTGTGATTTGAATAAGCCTGGTACTCTACAAAATGACCTGTTTCCTGTAGATCTGTTGTTCTGTTAAAATGTGGTACTGTTGTAAAATGGAATTACACTAAAGTTCTCAGTGAGGAAACATCGCTGTATCACTCTCGTGATTATTTCTCCCCTTTTTCAGGGGCGCAACACATGAAGCTTCAAACAAAGGTCTTCAGCTGCTAACTCCTTCTAAAAGCAAATGCTTAAACCACTTCAACTCAAATCTGCAAGATTTATTTTTGTCTGTTGGAGTAGAGAACTATTAAACTACCAGGTTCTGCGAGGAAGCACTAATGGTTTTGCAAACATCAGCAAAGGACCATTGAGAGGATGAAGGGGCCCTTGAAATGGTGAACAATCTACAGCTAAATTGGTTGCCAGTAAGAGCCAGAACTTGCTCAAAATAGTACACAAAATCATTAATGACAAAGCTTTGAATAAGATTTAAATTATATTTTGAAGGCATACTTAATAGACAGAAACAGCAGTAGTTTCAACCTTTTTCGATACCCAGATCCTCCGATCAAGCAATCGTCAAGAGCTGAACTGAAAAGTTATTACTGGAAAGTATCTTCTTGTAATGCTGGTTACCTATCTGTCTGCTGCTCAAGGACATACTACCATTTCTTCATGGATAAATAGTATTTGCTTTGAACTGGTCAAAGAAAGAAAAAAAAAACAATCTCTGGCACAAAAACCCTCTGGAGAACCAGTGTTGGGATTTGCCTTCTATATTTCACCCTCCATCCCTAGAGAAACTGGAGCGCTGACCCAGTGACCAGGAGGTCGCTGACCCGCATGGTCACCTCTGATTTCCTGAGCTAAATAACTGTATCTGTATTGTTTTTGGTATTGCATTTTCTGTCTACACTTTGAAGCTTTTTAGTCTTTCTCTACCATGGCAACAATGGAATTGGAAATGGAATGTTTAAACATAAACAGGAATAGCAAGCAATTGGGTGGCATTGGGTGGTAAATATTCAGCATTGGTATAATTTGGATACTGAAAAACAAGGAAAATGAAAACATTTTACTGCTGTTTTAAAGTGTAATGTATGCACGTGTGCACTTATGCCACGTGTGTGTGTGTGTGTGTGTGTGTGTGTGTGTGTGTGTGTGTGTGTGTGTGTGTGTGTTTAAAGGATAAACCACAGCATTATCTCCCTTGTTTATGACTCCACATACATAACAAAATAACCGTACAAACCATGTATGAATACAAAACAAGTTGTTGAGATTCACCAGTGTTACTTTATTAACACAGCAAAAATACTTAAGTACGGTGCCATTATCGTCACAACAGAGATAAGAATGTGAAAAAAGCCATTTCCGAAAGCAAGATCTAACTAATCAACGACTCTCTTTTCCAGCCCATCTGATATACAAATTGTGCCTAATGAACCCTGCAAAATCAATTACCTAGGTGATACTTTGCATGCAAGGGAAGCCAAACACAAACTGCCTGATGCATACGTAAACAGACATTACTCACTGCAGATTATTTTGCTCCATTTACATTGCATTAGCACTAGAAACAGCAAACTGACTGGTGCATATTCCTCAATCATGTTCATTTCATTAAAATGCAACTAGGCCAGATACATAAACCATATCCACCTAAAGACTAGTTAGAGCATCCATTACACCCAAACACTGTAGCTTGATTAATGTTACAACATGCTGGACATCAAATAACAATGTGTATGTTGGAAAAGCTAAGGCACAGAATAATACAACATAAAGAATTTAGGTGACTCCTGAATGATGGATGATAGTACTTCTTTCTGCTGATGAAGTTCTTTTAACATGCCTATTTAGCCCTGCCACTTTGGCATGAAATACTTTATCATACATGCTGAAAATAACATTCTTAATGTATTGTTTGACCATAATGTAGTTTATGTTTAGGGGACGTAAAGAGAGAGCTGCACGAGTCTGTTCTTTGTGGTGCCTTGAGACTTTGATTAAGCGTTTATCTAGACTTTCCCAGGCTCCTTATAGGAAGCCTTTTCCAGAATAAATTGGCTTTTGTAAAATGTTTTGAGGTATGAGCCTAATAATGAAAAGAGGCACAGCACATGCTCTGGATATAATTGGTCCGTCAGTGCTTGCTCCGTTGCATTTACAATAAAGTGGTATGTGATCAACAATATATCATGCTTGGTAAAAAGTTGTTTAACTGTACATCAAACATAGAAAAAACTGATCCACAGCTCTTCTGCAAAGTAACTTACTAGAGAATTTTCTGTTTCTGAGCAGTGAGGCACAAATCTAAATCTGGTGTCATGAATTATTAAAGCCCCCTTTATGGAGCTTTCTTCAGAGGAGAATATCCAGCACAGTATAGTAAAAGCTTGAGATCAAAAGGAGCAAAGAAAAAGAGCCAAATGTAATGCAGGAAGTATGTCCACCAAAGTGTTCGCGCCGTTGTTCTGCACATAACAGCAACTTCAGTCAGATGAAATATGAGCAAAAGCTCAATGATTCTGAGTGGAAACAGGGAGAGAGGGACTAGTGTCTCTTTACATGGTCAGTGTTGATCTCTTCCATGGCAACCATCATTTGAATGCAAATCCAGAAGAAATGAGAAAACTTGGGCAACCTTATTAGATGACAAGACAATGACAGGAGAGAGGATTGTCCTCTGCTGAAGATCACTCAACAATAATAGTTTTGGTTTGGAGGTGAGTGTCAATTGTGGATAAATCACTCCTCTCTGTCTCATCCAACTCTGCATGCTTTTGTGAAATTGCTATTTGTGCCGCATTCACAAAACATTTGATCTTATCCCTAAAAGTATTTCTAAATGGCATTTCAGTTGAGTTGGAAAGTCCTGTGTTTTATGACCCACCCCGACCTCCTCCCTACATGGCCAACCACAGTGTTTCCCACACATAGACACTATCAACACCGGCCGCCGCACATTGCGTACATAGCCGTGACTATTTATACCCGCGCTGGTGCTCGCGACATTAGCTGCAGTCTTCTCCTGAACAGTGGTGGCGCTAATGAGCAAAGGCTACCGACGTTGCTCTTTCTACGGACTAGAAGAAGAAGTAAAAGGTAAACAACGGCAGAACTGGCAGCAGCATTGCCGTCAATGCATCGATTTGATTCGATGACCTACTTGGTCGGATCAAGCCTTTCATTCACCATAAAAGAACTCATCTTAACCCAGTAAGTTTACAAGAGAGACTTGCAGTCACTCTGAGAGTCCTGGCATCCGGTTGTCGGCGAACTCGTTCAGGCCTCCTGTTTGCACTTTGTCGTGCGCCGCTGAAAAAAAAAGACCTCTGCTCGCGTGCCATAAATCAGGATATACATAAGATAGATATTACATCATTTTGACGTCACGATGGCGCGCGCCACCTTGGATGTGGCTAGTATACCGTACGTTTAAGGAGAGAAGACGGCTGGTGAAATTCACAAGTTCACGAAAGGTTGGTATCTATCTTGTGATCACCTTTACACAATCACACATTAAAAAGTGCTATACAAATATTTTATATTCTGAATACAATGTTGTCATTATGTTAATGCTAGAGTCCCGACCTGACTCTTAGCAAACAATTTCAATTCAATTCAATTCAATTTTATTTATAGTATCAAATCATAACAAGAGTTATCTCGAGACACTTTACAGATAGAGTAGGTCTAGACCACACTCTATAAAGCCCCAACAATTCCAATAGTTCCCCCAAGAGCAAGCATTAGCAGTGGCTATTGCGACAGTGGCGAGGAAAAACTCCCTTTTAGGAAGAAACCTCGGCAGACCCAGACTCTTGGTGGGCGGTGTCTGACGGTTGGGGTTATGACGGTACAGGATGTAGCGTGGCACAGCAGAGCATGGGTGGACGCGGTGGACGCAGCAGGACGTAGCCGGGCATTGCAGGGAATCGCAGAGCGTAGCAGGGTGTAGCAGGTCCATAGCCACAGCTGCACCCAAGACCCAGGTCTTGGTGTCGCCCTAATCCGAGGCGATGTTCTGGGCGAAGAAGAAACATAAGGACTCTGGGGAGTAAACTCCCCAGAGCTAGGTGAGTAACAAGCACTTCTGAGACCGGATGTGCATAAAAGGAAACAAAAGAAAAGAGCGTGTCATAAGAAGGAACTTCCTCGGCAGTCTAGAATTATAACAGCATAACTAGGAGAGGCACTATATTATTGATTATACGATAGGTAAATCTGATGACTGTAAAGAGAAGCAGAGAAAAGCAGGGGTGCTGTGTCTGCAGCTATACACCCTGCCCCGCCGGTCTAGGCGTTCACTGCAACTCCTCACTCCCTAACTATAAGCTTTATCAAAGAGGAGAGTTTTCAGTTTAGTCTTAAATGTAGCGACGGTGTCTGCCCCCCGAACCCAGATTGGGAGCTGGTTCCACAGGAGAGGAGCCTGATAGCTGAAGGCTCTGCCTCCCATTCTACTTTTAGAGACTCTAGGAACCACAAGTAACTCTGCATTCTGGGAGCGTAGTGCTCTAGTGGGACAATAAGGTACTAAGAGGTCCTCAAGATATGAAGGAGCTTGACCATTTAGAGCTTTATAGGTCAGAAGAAGGATTTTAAATTCAATCCTGGATTTTACAGGAAGCCAATGGAGAGAAGCTAATACAGGAGAAATATGATCTCTTTTCTTAGTTCTTGTCAGAACACGCGCTGCAGCATTCTGGATCAGCTGGAGAGTCCTAACGGACTTATTTGAGCATCCTGATAATAAGGAATTACAGTAGTCCAGCCTGGAAGTAACGAATGCATGGACTAGTTTTTCTGCATCGTTTTGAGATAGGATGTTCCTAATTTTAGCAATGTTACGAAGGTGAAAAAAGGCTGTTCTAGAGGTGTGTTTTAGATGGGCGTTAAAGGATAGATCCTGATCAAAAATAACTCCTAGATTTCTGACAGTAGTACTGGAGGCCAGGGCAATGCCATCCAGAGTAATTATATCTTCGGCTAATGAGGTTCGTAGGGGTTTGGAGCCCAGGACAATAACTTCGGTTTTGTTTGAGTTTAACATCAGGAAATTGTAGGCCATCCATGATTTTATATCTTTAATGCAAGCTTGAAGTTTAGCTAGCTGGCTGGTTTCGTCTGGCTTGATTGACAGATATAATTGGGTGTCATCCGCATAACAGTGAAAGTTAATTGAGTGTTTCCTAATAATATTGCCTAGAGGAAGCATATATAAGGAGAATAGAATTGGTCCAAGCACTGAGCCTTGAGGAACGCCATGGTTAATTTTAGCGTAATTGGAGGGTTTATTGTTAACATTAACAAATTGCGATCGATCAGAGAAGTAGGACTTAAACCAGTTTAGTGCGATTCCTTTAATGCCAACTAAATGTTCCAGTCTCTGTAAGAGGATGGTATGGTCAATAGTATCGAATGCAGCACTAAGATCTAATAAGACAAGTACGGAGACAAGTCCTTTGTCTGATGCAGTTAGAAGATCGTTAGTGATTTTCACCAGTGCCGTCTCTGTGCTATGATGCTTTTTAAATCCTGACTGAAAGTCCTCAAATAAGCTATTGCTATGTAGAAAATCACATAACTGATTAGCGACAACTTTCTCAAGGATCTTGGAGAGAAAGGGAAGGTTAGATATAGGTCTATAGTTGGCTAAGACCTCAGGATCGAGGGTGGGTTTTTTCAGTAGAGGTTTTATCACAGCTACTTTAAATGACTGCGGTACATAACCTGTCAATAAAGACATATTTATCATATCTAGCAATGAAGTGTTAACCACGGGTAATGCTTCTTTAAGTAGCCTCGTTGGGATGGGGTCCAAGAGACAGGTAGATGGCTTAGCTGAAGAGACCTTTAGCATTAATTGTTGAGGGTTTATAGGATAAAAGCAATCTAAGTATATGTCAGGTCAAGCGATTGTGCCTACTTTAGAACGTTAACTAGCCACAAGTTTGCGGTAAAATGCAGTTGAGTTGTCGAGGTCAAAACACTAGCAACTGTGAATCAAATAAACGTATTATAAATAATGTTATGTCATTTTTTACTCTTACACTGAATGTTTGCTGCTTCAATCCAGATGAGTATTGAAAAGTATTTTCTGCGACTGAAAAAGGCACATGTGGATAAGGACCAGCCTGAACCGGAGGTATCAGTCTGAAACAGAGCTGAACAGTCCGACCAGTGTAATTAGTTATGTTATTAATTTGTTTACAATATTTTCAGGTTTCAACCAGTGAAAGACAGGGTCAGGGAGAGAGAGAGATAGATTCGTTAGGCATTGAAGTAGGAGAGGAGGACAGCATCCAACAGCGTGTCCTCCTCAGTTTTTGATACTTGATTGTTACGAAAATAAGTATTCCCTCGTATCCTCCCTCCCCCCGCCATACATGCATATGGTGGTTCTATTTACTGCCACACGGTGACCGTAACACGTGAGCGCGGTGGAAGTTTCAATCCTGTGACCTTTCTATTTAAACATGTAGTTACGTAATCCTGTGAAGACTGGAGGAAAGCATATTTTAAAGTATGATAACTTGAGAATAATGGAGATTTTCTATCTACAAAACAAACTATTCACCTATATATGATAATTCAATTTTAAATGTACTACTACAGTGCCCTTTCAAAATGTGCCTGTTTGGAACGGGCCGATTGCTTGGCCTGTGGTATTGCTGCTTGAAGCTTTCTCCAAAACCAAATTGTACCACAAAATTACTTACAGAAGGACCCCGAACCACTTAATATGCAACTCCACTGTATTGCCTACTACTGACTTACAGTGTAGGCTACGTTTACATCAGAGGAAGACATTTTACCACCATTTACCTGACAGAGAACGTTGCAGATTCCGAATTAAATGACAAAATATCCCAATGAAAATGTGGGGTACCTAATCAGACAGTCGTCCATGGACTCATGGCGGTTTGCTACCCATCCAGCCCGTTATAATAGCTAATCAGCACATATCTGCGTTGATCAACCACCAGGACTGGACTGTTTGTCTCGTCTCATATTCGTTAACGAATTTAACACTTGTTGCTTGACGTATGAAGTATGAAGTATTGATTTGCGGGGATATTTTGGTGACAGTAGTGTTATTAGTGTTATAAGTTAGCAGTAGACTTAATTAACCGGACCCAGGGTGAGTCAGATGAAAACTGCTTTCCAGTCAGCTCCGAGATAGTTTCGCATTGCACAGCGCTGTGGAGAAAGCTCTGAGATTAGGTTATGTTCTGCCTCTGTTTAGAAGTGGTGAATGTACAGCTCACAGCAACTTAATACGATATAGTTTCTGGCTTTTGTTTGATATTTATGTTGGCAAATGGCTTTTTATTGAGTTTCCTTTTAGCGAAATTATAGACACGGAAAAGCCAGCATTATGTAGAGCCTTTTTTCCAACCTTATTCAACACAACAGTTCAGATGTTCCTGTCAGCTCTCTGCTCATGCTCCAGGAACGTGAAAAAATGTTTGCTTGGTATATCAAGCAATCATGTTACGTTGGAAGCTTCAAAAAGTGAACCATTCCCCCGCCATTTATTTTTTATTTTCAATATCCAATGCTGTCGAAATTGCTACAAAATCCTCACAAAACCAACTGTGAAGTAGATTGGATGAATGCTTCATGAGATATTTCAAAGACAGACGGACAGACATACATATATACACACACACAGAGGCGTCCCGCTTTATTAGATAGATATGTCTCCATTACTGATTGGTGCTTTTAGTTGACAAATACTCCTTCTTGTTCAGTGTATTCTACAGTATTAACACCCACTTTGTTGCAGTGATTGCAGGGGGAGCTGAATTACAATTCAACTAAAATGTTATTTTGTTTACTCCCCGTATTTCTCGATGAACACTCTACCAAAAGGGAATACCTAACAACACTACACTAACACCTTTTCAAAACTAAATGAAAATACCCTAAAATAACATCAAATAGAGAACAATTCCAAGTGCCAATCACTCTGCAATCCTTTTACACCGCTCAAAAAACTTAACTTAATTTTGAGGTGCTAATTAAACACGTTTTTAAAACCAGGGATTTTATTTAATTATAGTATTCTAATTGTAGCCCCTCTCACTTTAATCCTCTCTTTCTTTCCAAATTACCTCATTGATTTCTCACAGTGAGTTAACAGAAGTATTCCACTGTTACCCAAATAGTGCAGTATTTTTTTAAATGTTTAAATACCAGTTATGAATGCTTTAAGAAGGATTAGTTATTGAGAAACACATTGATAAACACTAAAAATGTCCGTATACTTGCATGCAACTACATTATAGTGTGAATATATGTGTTATAAAATATTTAATGAGAATAAAGTGTTACCCATTTAAGTTAGGGTAAGGTTCTACTTGGATGGAAAGGACCATAATGTACACAGACCATAATGTACACAGTACATTGTAATAATATTGCCTTGTAATATTATTGCCTTATTGCATATTACCGTTGCTGTACTGTAGTAACAACAGTGTTCCCCTGTAGCTTCCCCAAAGGTTTTATTTACTGCAATGTAATCTAACACACTTTTATATGTACACAGAATACAAGGATTTACATTATCGTTGTAAATGCATCAGGTCAAATGAAAAAAAGGGGATCTTGCATTGAAATACAGGCAGTTACACAATAAAGGAGTAGGACATCTTCCTACTTAAGATTACTTTTTACGCTGTTTGTGTTTTTAAAAAAGATACATCAAAAATATTTAAAAAACTAAAAACGCATGTAACAAAACCAGAAATGTGGGAAAAAAACACTCCCACTTACTTAAAAATGGTTGGGCTGAAGTGGATCAGATGACATAAAAGGTGATGGAATAATCGTCTTACTTTTGTTTGATTTCTGGTGTCCCTGGTACTTTGGATAATCCACAGGCGTCATTGCTAAACGTACAATATGTAATTTTCTGCCGCTAGGGGTTGTCACTTCCCGATGTGAGTCGAGTGCAGATGTGAGTTGCGCATGCTCAGATTTAAACAGTTTACAGCATAACGTGTCGTACCCGATGTGAGCCGATGTGAGTCGAGTGCAGATGTGAGTTGCACATGCTCAGATCTAAACGGTTTACGGCATAACGTGTCATACTGAAATTTGTGAAATCCATAAAATAATAAACTTTTCTCATTACAAACAATAACAGAAGATGGAAATCATTTCAAAAACGTTTTAGCTATCTATGATTGCTAACATTAGCTCAAAACGCCATTCAAGTGACATTCAAGTGACAGCCTTTGTTGTGTTTGATTGCTAACTTGTAGCCAGCAGTGAACGAACTTCGTTACGTAGGTCCATTTTTATTGTATTGACATTACAGAAGTCTCTCGTTAGCAGTTAGCTGGTTCTTGTAGGCTACTTGTCGCAAAGTGACGCATGCGCAACTCACATCTGCACTCGACTCACATCGGGTAGCGACAGGGGTCTCTCAATCAAAACAATTGATGTAAACACAGACTTTTGATGATGTTGTGTAGTGGCATTATGGGAGTTGTAGTTTAATACAATTGCCGATTAAAATAGATCTGTTCACGGATAGGTTTATCCATTACAGTTTTATCCTTGTTACGTTTAGTAACGTCTGTTCATGTCATTCTGATAAAATAGCTGCAGTTTCCCCCACATAATTACATTTTCTTGATTTGATTTGTATTGGTAGCTAGGGTTGGGTACCTTTCGCATCTGAACCAATACCACTACCGATACCGGTACCTGGAATTCGGTTCCGGTACCCAACGGTATTTTTTTTAGTACTTTCCTTCTGTAATTACAAAAAAATGATTTCAGTTGTAAAAATAATTCCAAACCTATTTACTTAGAAAATTATGTTATTTATTTAGAATATTTTACACTGACAAAAATTAAACAAAAACTAAAATAAAACCCCTCCCTCTCTCCTTCCAAATCCGTCCCGCTACAACCTATTAAATTGAATAATTATTCATTTCTTACTCACTGTAACTTTTATTCTTGTATTTGTATATTATTATATTTTAGCCTGTTTTATTTTCATCATGATCGTTTTTAATTGCTCTTTAATGTTTCATGTAAAGCACTTTGAATTACCTTGTTGCTGAAAGGCAACAAGGCTGTAGAAATAAAGTTGCCTTGCCTTGCAACCTCAGCCTGTCAGTCAGTCCCAGGGCACAGAAACCACCGTTGTGCCTGCTCATCTCAGAGAAAGTGTAATATCAACAGCACCGCGACCGCTTTTGGCTCGCCATTAATATCATATTAAGCAAGCAAGCTAACATTAGCCAGCAGCTAACAATATCACAATATATTTCACCTCAGTGTCACTTTTTGGATGTGTTCAGCACCAGGGAGAAAAGGGTTTGTTGTAATGTTACTCAACACCTCTGAGAGACTTACCTACTTCGCGGCTGGGGCTGGCCGGCGAGTATTTCTGGTGCCGAGTCGCGGCCCCAGATAAACCAGCCAAGGATACGCTGAGAGACTTACTTCACAGCTGGGGCTGGCTGCCGAGTATCTTTTAGAAGTCCGTTAGCATCGTTATCAACTGGTGCTGGAGTTTGTGCTGGCTGGGTTCGGATTGCTGTAAGTTTAAGAGTGGCTGGCTGCTGGCTAACTGTGGATGTGTCGTGTCCCCGGGGCTGTTGCCCGCTCTCATCCCGACTGAACTAGTCCCTTAGTGGCGGGGAGTGAGGCAGACAAAACAGGGTGGAATAGCTGGCTAAATTAGCATTAGATTTGTCTTCTATCTATTCAGCTAGCTAACGTTAGCTGGCGAAAGTAATCGTGGGTTAGCCCAGTGCTGTTGAACAGTAATTTTACCTTGATCAAAACAATTATACTTAAAGGGATACTTCACCAATTTAGCATTAAGCTTTGTATCAGTAGAAACACGGTAGTATTTTGGAATGACTGTGCTTCCCTCCCTCATGTCCCCGAGACGGAGATCTCTGTATTGTGGGTCTGGTAACAATCTTCTGATGACGGAAAACGACGATTTTTGCGTCATTGCGGCAAATTTACGGCTGTGTTTATACTCGGTGTTTACAGCCCACCAAGCGCTAATGCTAGTATGCGTTAGCTGAACTTTACAGAGCCTAAAATGTGTGTGCACTAAATGTAGCCTGTTTCGTATGTCATTTTTATATAATGTCGTTTTTATATATTTTAAATGCATAACACCACTTGAGCCACGGTGAAACGTTTTGTGTATATGGTTGAAATTACAATAAAACACACTTGAGTTGACTGCCTCACTGTCTGTCTGTCTGTAAATGGTAGACGTGGCTTGGGAGTAGACTCTAAAGCATTGAAGCAAGTGCATTCTGGGATTTGGTGTCTTTCATCCACATGAGCCAAAAGCACATTTTCTGGCTTTTCTCGGCCTAGAAGCCACCAATTTCTAAAAAAATTCACATTTCTACTACATAAGTGACCCAATTTAAAGATATATTCATCTTTCCAACGGTGAAATATCCCTTTAAAATAATTTCATGAACGTGTTGAACGATGTTGTAACCTTATAACGTTAACTTTCCCCACCGAGCATTAGCATGAGCTAACGCTAACGTTTGTCAGCGTAGCACATTACGTTAAGCTGGATCAATCGATATTGATCAAGATCTCTGCTGTATTACTGTGTTGTAAGTGGCATGTAATCAATGACAAAATGATGCTGTGTGGCAGAAAGCAAGCTGTATAACGGTTACTGAGTGTTATTCTTTCTGTGAAATTGTATGATTTACGATTACACTCGAACTTATCATCTGAGCGCTGTGTTTTGATGGAAGTTAGAGGAAACAGAGGAGTCAAAGGTTATATGACGCCACTGACAGGCGACTAAATGAAACAGACCGTGTCATTAAGATAAAATAACAGATTTCTCTGGGTTTGAACGTTGTTGGAAACATTTAGGATAGTGTAAGTACACAACTCAACAAAATATATAACATAGGTATAGTCATTTTAGACATTTTAAAGCAGAAATGTTACTTATTGTACCTTTAACAGCTTTCATAAGGACTATTTCTTTAGTAGGATGTCTTTCCAATAACAACTGTTCTGTGGATTTACCTGGACATTGTTTCTGGAGTGATGTTAATGTTGAATCTTTTCAAATGTTATTTTTTAATGCATTGAGCATCAATTAAATAAGCATCAATTTTTTTAACCTCCATTGTATTGGGGTAGAGGCAGAAATCAGAGACGGATATCGCAAAACACTTATACTCATATATATACTATACTCATACTATAGTAGCTATTGCTAAGTGATGTGACAGATAACCAAGACATGCATAAATTCAATACTCTATATGCTGCAGTGCCCTAAAAACCATTGGATATGAGATTTCCCTGAATTCCTTATATGTTTCGCTGCAGTGTAAGCTTGATAGAATATACTGTAAGTGAGTGGCAATCTGTGAAACTCTTTAACTCCTAATAAGCATCAGAGAAAACCACAGCGCTCACTTCTTTAGACAGATAAACTCAACTCCCGAAGTTAACAGCGTTCTATGGGGAGAAAATGATTTTCCAATGTTTATACTTTTAAACCACTATAAATTAGAAAGAAAAAGGAATGCTGATACAATTTGGTTGAGTAGAATCTCTCCACTTGACTGAATGTGTCTATAAAATTCTCAGAGAAAAGTAGGTTGCTAAAATGGACTTAATTTGGCATGATAGATTGAGTCCATGCTTCAGTGACTGTAATTGAATCTGTGACCTATTTCTTCAGAAGCAAATTGTCTCTTGGGTTATTTGTCACCATACATTTTAATGGAATTCAATAGACTGACACTGAATTTATACATTTTCATCCAATTTATTAGCATTCTCCTTCCAATCTGCAATTTGTTTCAAATGTAGTCTTTTATACAGTGATATCTCAGTCTGAAACAAAACAGACTCATGCTTGCCATGATGCAGATTTGACTTTCTTCACTGTATAACTTATTTCAAATAGTATAATGGAACTAAGCACAAACACCACTGAATGACAGGGCACTTTGGTGGGCTGGACTGCTATTTATTTTCTGATATTCTTCACTCTAAATCCCTCTAAAGAGATCATCTTCTAAGACGGAAATCACAACAGAAGCCAACCACTTCCATTTGTTCCCGAACTGAATGTCTTTATTGACAGAGATCACTTTAGGCTCGTCTGCTATAAATAATATATATCTGATATATACAGTTACAACCTTAACCAAAATAGTTTGACATTCGGCAAAGCATAAAGGGATTGCTAAAACAAAACACATACGATGAAAGAAGATCAATAATGCATTCTTCCACCTGTCAGTCAGATAACAATGGAAATAAAGAATGTATGTAAAAACAGGTGTTAAATAGAGCTGCTACTGTAACATCACCACCATCATCATTTCATTTGTAGACTGATCTTCCCCAGAATAAAATCTGAAATAAGACATGATGGTGCAAGCTGACACTGCATGTGTTATCTGAGCTTACTGTCCTCCCAGACATCATGGTTTTACCTGATACTTAACAGGAAAGGCTGCTACCCTTGACAGAAGATGCTAACCGGGGAAGACAGGTCTTGTCAAACATTCATATAAAAAAATGGAAAGAAAAGTCTTGTTCTTCGAGAGTGCCTCAGGCCACAGAGGTATTTTTCTGCAGCGTCTCCAAATCCAAAACTGGACAAGTCACAGTCATCTGCTGAGCATGTTCACAAGTCAAACTAACTGACTTCCATTTACATTTAGTTACATTATGTTAAGCTGTACGTTGTTCTCTCATGCATGCTAACATGCTCACAATGATAATGCTAACATGCTGATATTTTGTATGTTTAATATACTGACTTAGTTTAGGGAGTTAGCTTTCTAACATTAGCTGATAAGCAATAAACACGATGTACAGCTCAGGGAATGTCATTCATCTTTCAGATATTTGGTGATAAACCAAAGTATTGGACAGACCTGATAGTGGCGCTAGAGGAAAAGTCAGAGGGTTACCAAAGGGATTACAATTCATCTAGAGGGAAACATGAATGTACAAAATGTCATGGTAATCCATCCAATAGTAGCCGAGACATTTCACTGTGAACCCCAAATGTCAACCTCATGGTGGAACTAGAGGAAAAGTCAGGGGATCATCAAAGTCATTAGGATTCATTGTTTGGGAACTGAATGTCTGACCAAAATAGTGCACCAATCCATTTAGTGGGTGTTGAGATATCAAACTGGGTAAGTAAATATTATGGCCTGGCAGTGACACTAGCTGAAGAGTCCAGGGATCCATATACGTATAAGGATCAATCTTCTAGGCACCATGAATATTTACATCCCATTGCATGGCAATCCATCCAAAAGTTATCATGATAGTGGTGGATGGACCAACTGAAAGGCAGACCAACATCGTCATCCCTCGACCCATGCCGTTAGCATGGCTAAAAATAAGATGTTTGCATTCTCTATGCATTCAACAAATTTATTACCTAAAATAGAAATTGCATCTGTCTCTCACAGCTGGACATGAGACTAAACCAGCATTAAGCTAACTCTCTGCAGGTGCACATCTAGCAACCACAATTGAGAAAACAGGAGAGACAAACAACAAGAACAATCTCTTAACACTGCAGTCCCACTCCAAAAAACAACTACACCTTCACTACCTAGTTCCACTGCCATTAAATCCACAGGAGGGGTGGCCAGAAGAGTACCATGCAATTTTATATATTTTATCTTTTATCTTTATTTTTATTTAGAAGTGAGTAGCAACACATCCAAAAGGAAAAACAATATCTATGAAGTGTTACAAATAATACGTTCAATCTGTCCGAAAAGGAGCAGGATGAAGCCGAAGCTTAAGCTTGTTATTTTTCAAACCCCTTATTCAACTGTAAATAGTTCCTGTATATAGTATATATTTTGTATAGCAAGATAAGAAATATACACAAAAAACATGTAATTTTAAACACATACCAAACATCTGTAACATTTTGCACCAAACAACCCATTACCCTAATCACCCACTCCAGTACAATCAGTATACTAACCCACCCTCACAATCATCTCTCTTCATCCTCATATCCTTTTAATAAAGTGTTTTATACTACTTCTAATATCTTTCTTAACAAAGTAATTTCCTCCTAACATTCACTGCATGCTATGGTGCTTCCATTCTTTAGCTCAAAATCCCCTGCTGAAACTCAGGAGTGGAATGCTGGATGCAAATGGAGATACTAATTATGAAAATCCTCATCTAAACATTTTTTTCATATAATATGTCATAGAAGACTGCAGTAATGAACTTGTAGTCATAAAATGTAAACGTATAATTACATGACTTAATGTTAAGTGTGGCCTCTAATGATAGAGTGCCTCTGGTGGTAAAAAGCAATTACTGGGGGGCACCAACCAGTCTGGCACAGCTGATGCCATCAGCGTCATAGCATCATACATACATTTATGTGAATTGTTAAGTTCAAAACTGAAAAGACCCAAACTGATAAAAGGCACTTTACTAATTATGGAGTGTTTCAGCATTCGCTGCTTGTTCAATTAAGTCAGGTTGAGACTTCATTCTCTCAAAGTAAACTGCTGTTTATCATTAAAAGTTCAATTGGTTGACTCTCGGTGTTATCCATATCACACTAATGAGTTCCTGGGCGTTTTCGTTCTAATTAATGCTACTAATTCCTGTTAATTAATAGTTGTGAGGCTCACTCCGTCTGCTGAGTTAAGGAAAGTAAAATTGGGTCATTGTAAAAAAATAAATTGGTGATCTTGAAATGTGGGTCTAGTTTTCCTCTCTAATTTGTTAAGCAAAAAGCCTCAGCAGTGTGCTAAGTAGCAGATGAAAGCCAATGTTTGCACTGACAACTATTTTGCATGAAAAAATCATCTGTTAAATGGTTTATCATATTTACGGATGAGCAAAATGTAAAGCAGTGAAAAATGCCAATGGCAGTCAAATACATTCAGAATATTACACTGCTCAAATGTAATGAGCTAACAAACAAGTAACGTGAATCCAACACAGGATAGAGAAAGTCATCGTGGTAAAAATATAACTGCATGGAAACCAACAGAAATCTCATTAGTTGATCATGTTAAAACATATTACTCTCTTCCAACTCTACTTATTTTAAATTTTCACACCAAATGACATACAACAGAGGCCATGACGAACGAAACATTGTCAAAACAGTATGTCAATTCTCCTCAATTCCCCTACCCACCCAGTTCCAACCCAGTTCATGTCCAAAACAGACGGGGACAGACAACACAGACCCATACACACAGACAATGTGCATGCACAGTACTTACCTCCATGTCCTTATCGGATCATTTTGTTTCTGCTGATTCTAAAACACTAAGGGTTAGACTCAAACTGAATGAAGTAAAAAACAGTGGCGTTCCAGTTTGAGCAATTCATCCTGTATTCAGCCTTGGCCTTTCAGATGTGTACACTGAGGCTATGGGCAAATATTTGAGGGTAAGATGTGTTAGAAACAGCAAGTCAAAGCATTAATGTTGACTGTCTTAGATTGAAAAAAAGAGGAAGACCTGTGCAATGTAAAACAAACCCTGCAATAAATACTAACTTTGTGACACTTCAATTCAATGTATTTTCTGAGGTTGAAGTTTCTTTATATTGAACGTTGTTTTTAATTTGTTGGCCAACCCTTTTTATACAGATTGAGGAGTACAATATTATTGGCTGGTGTGTCTAGAAACAGGCAACAAGAGATATATCTTCCTTATTACACTAGTCCAGCTTTCCAATGGTGGAAAGATAGGCTTTTTCCCAAGGTGTGACATTAGGAAGGATGTTACGATGTTTCTGTGTTCAAAATATAAATTCTGAACTTCTTGATGTGCAGCGTACTTATACCCACATTTATTTGCACTCTGTTGGAGCTGCTGTCCCCCTAAACACCCCTACAAAATCTTTATCCGTAAATGACAGAGTGCATCTTGATTGCCTAGTTGTCGAGCAACTTCTTAACCTTGGGGGTACCCCGCATGGTGTCACTTAATATGCAGGTGCACAGGATGTTTCTAAGACTGATATACTGATGTTTCTTCTATTTCCAATCGGACAATAAATCGAATAAGTGTGAGATATGCCATTGTATCTGTGTATTGCTTTTGGAGCTTTCTCTTTGCTCTTAAAAACAGTTTACAAAAGTATGACATACTTGATTTACATGACAACTTGGCAACTGAGGTTTTGAGACCTTTAAGACCTAAAAATCACTGGCAAGAACATAGAGAAACTCTGTTGCAGACAGTCATTAAACTGTCTTAAATACCATCCCAGTTACTCAGAGGACAATTAACTGTGTTGCACAACTCAAAGATACATTGTGATCAAAACTGCATTTCCCTGTCTGATGGTATTGTTTAACAAATGCCTGAGCTATTACTGTAAAACTGCCACTACTGTGGAATATTAACTACACTCCTCTGAGATATTATTGAGCCAGTAGTCTGTCAGACAGACAACAGCAGCTGCCAGCCAATACCAACATTATGGTTATAATGATATTGTTTTAATCTCCCCCTGTCTCTCTCTCTCTCTCTCTCTCTCTCTCTCTCTCTCTCTCTCTCTTTCTCTCTTTCTCTTTAGCCCTTGTGTTGTCTAGTAAAAATGGACCCGGTCTGTTTTGCCTGTTTTATTGAGCATAAAGTATAAATGATCACCTAATTCTGTGTTACAATTTCTTAGCCAACTTTATTCCAACTTATCACTGCTAGTTTTACACTTTTTTTGGAAGTCATGGTCAATAAAACTAATTCATATTAAATTCTGCCTAAATTTTTTGTTAAAAAACCCAGAAATTATGAATTATTTTAGCTACTAGTGAAGATCAGAGGAACGTATGTTGATGCATAATTACAGCCCATTTTGTGTACGGAACTATCCATGTTATTTGTGGGTAATTTGGTTGAAAGAAACCCATATTTTTGATATAGACACTTTGAAAAGGGGTCAAATTTGACCCGAGGACAACACAAGGGTTAGAGGACTGGTCAAATTAATTATTCATGTGTGAATGTAGAGTCTACAAAAACGAACAATATCCATAACAGAACAAATACCACTAATGCCTGCCAACAAATAAAGTTTGCTTGTTAAGAGTCTGTGAAAGAGCATACTTCACAGCATCTGTGCCTTTGTATGCACTGCTAAACATAGCAAGCATATGTGTGTGTGTGTGTGTGTGTGTGTGTGTGTGTGTGTGTGTGTGTGTGTGTGTGTGCTGTATGTACTATTATCAAACAAGGTGAGAGACAATCTTTTTACTCTTTGCTGCTGATGAGAAGGTCTTCCCTAAAGACTCCAATGCTTGTTTTGACTGTAAACTGTAAATGTGATGGATAATAATTATTCAGCCCCACTGATCAGAGAATATGAATCAGATCCACGCGGACATTTGACCTTGCCTCAACGCACACCACAGTGCCACAGTACACACTTCAAAAACCCTGTGCTATAGATGACACACCAAATCCATAGCATGCTTTTCTTCTTTTTATATGTAGTATAAAATGCGTACTTCTTATGTGACAAGAAAACAAGGGAATGCTACAGTCGAAACATTGCAGTATACTGTAGAGTTTTGGTTCCATCAAAAACTGGTATTTTAAGAGTTGTAGTCCATGCAACATAATGTGTGAATTATGGTAGACACTTACTTTACACATGACAAATTTACACATTTATCACCTGAGGTGTACATCCTGCAGGAGACCTTGTATTCTGATTCTTACACATCACACCAGGTTTGAAGAGCATGGTGATTTAAATGCCAGCAATTGTATTGATCTATGTCTGCTTCAAGGCCTTTCCATGCAATTTTCTGCACTACATTAGAGGGAGACTTTTTCATAAGAAGCCCATATTAGACATGAATCTGTAACATTGCCCTTTTCAATTTCCTGTTAATGTTAAGTAATGTATTTTTTTCTCTGTTAAAAAACAACCATATTGACACCTTTCTCAAATATGACCAGACTGAATAGAAGATAGAGCTGCAATTGGTATCTGGAATGCAGGGAGGACTGAAACCTTTGTTTCCTCCTCTCCATGGTGGAAGCACTGCTGGAGAACCATGGTAAGTTAGGTAAAAATGACACCAAGAAAAAAAACGGTTCTCTAGTCCATATCCACAATGTTCCACTTCTTGGATTGCTAGAGTGCCTTCGGAAATTTCGCCGGATATCACTTTTTTTCAGCCGGATGTCCATTACCTTTCACTTTCTTTGTGTTGGAATTTTAAACTCTGGTTGATTCATGAGGACTATGGTTAACTGCTCCTCAGATCTCTGCAGGGTAAATCCAGACAGCTAGCTAGACTATCTGTCCAATCTGAGTTTTCTGTTGCACGACTAAAACAACTTTTGAACGTACACATGTTCCACCAAAACAAGTTCCTTCCCGATGCTATTTTGCATATTCATATTCTGGCCAAATGCTATGGATTTTATTTCTATAAAGCATGTTGCTGGATTGCCATTCTATAAACAGTTGGTATGAACAAAAGTTCAACATCTGGTGCGACTCAGCTGATGACATGAATGGAATTACTGTAGGTGCTGAACTGAAAAATTGCCGCTGTGGCTATTATGTGGCTATTATTACAAATTGTATTTTTCAAACATCACATCCACATGTGAAACTGCCAGAACATTATGGAGCATATCTGATAGAGAGCTAAGCTGAGCAGTGACAAAATCAAGCAGAGAGAAATCCTGCCTACAGAGCAGCTACACAAAATAAACACTGTCCCGCCTATGTTTAAAGAACAAATAATTCAACATGGATATCATCTTCCCCTTCACAAATTTACAAGGAAATGATTGCCGTCCTTAATACAAGGCCTATAGCATTACAATATATTTATTAATTTCCTTCAAATTAGTGTTTTGCATAACAATGATACACACTGTTGCCTCAGTATGATCTTGGAGGAGAAAAGACCTCATAATTATGCAGCTGTTTCTAATACAGCAATCCAATCCACAAGGACCGTATATTGTGTCTTAGTAAGGTGACCTCTTTACGGTGGCAAATCTCGTAAAAAAAACATCTACATCTAAACCTGCCACAGCATTCAAAGACCGCCTTTGTTCAACAAAGCTGTGCATCAACCTGAGTACTGTGCTTTAGAAAGTGTATTTGTGAAGAAAACGCACACACACACACACACACACACACACACCGCACATACAGTACAATGCAAGCCTATTATTAAGGTCTATGCAGGGCGCCAGGGCAACAAGAGAGATTTGCACCACAAGACCTGGAGTTTCCTGTGGCTGTTCAGGCCCAATATATTCATTGGTGTGAAAGCTTCAGTGGGGATGACAGGGCTAATGGGCAGCCATGGAATGCTTTTCTCTCAGGTGAGCATGTGCTGTGTGATTGCATGTTTCATAATCAAAAGAAAAGGGGATCGTTTTCTGCCTATAATCTCCACATTTGTTGCAGTATCAGCAGGCATTTTAAGCTAACAGAAATCACTGTTGCTCAACAATAATCTCTACATATGTGAAGGTGACAGAACAGTCCACTGGAGGAATTGGTAAAGACCTTTCATTTTTGAGATGTCAGCCATTATTATTGTGGATTGGAGACTCCTTATAGAACATACTGTATGAGTCTGGTCAGTTGATATTTATTGATCCGAGAAGACAAATCCCTGAGTAGTAGATTAATACTCAACCATGATGACATGAATGGGAACATTGTTATAATTGAAGCGCAGCCAAGTAAATGAGGTTTAAAAGTTAGGGGATTCTGACAATAAAGTTGAAACTGTCAAAATATACACAACTTATATAGTAAGTAACTTCACTTTTCAGTCTGGGTCTGCTTTGCACCTTTGAATAATACAAACTGTCAACATGAAACATTATTTCATTGGCATAGGTTAATTAAAATCAGTGTCTGACTGTACTTTTCTGTGTTAATCAGAATACCAATTAAAAACCACAAGTAATATACATGCAACTGATAATGCTGACAGTTTTTTTTCAGGGTGTTCTCATGAACAATTCGCACGTATAACCACAAAAAGTAATGCACTGGAATATGTATGTATTCCACATATTTTTTTTACTGTAAGCAATGAGTGCCGCTGAAAAGATCTCACAGTGCTCTCTACCTATTTATCAGTAAACTTTTGTCGGCTAAATTTAACTGTAAAGACCACTTAACTGGCCGGCGCTCGCCGTAATTTCATACGATATCATACAAACCTGTCCATGAGCATGCGTTGCTTTTTTATATGACTTAGAGGATAATTATTTTATTTTTAATCCTAGGTGTTCTGCAAGGTTCTTGAATGTATATGAAATGTGGTCATTTTTTTTTTTTTTTACACTAACTGTAGATTGCAATGTCAGCTGTTCTTCTATTTTACAACAAGAATAGCCAATAATCCACTGTTGTAACAACATTTTTAACCCAACCGATTCTCATGGTAGCTTAATTTAGTGATTGAAGTATTTGTTGTTTTGTTAGTGTGAACAGGGGCATGTAGCATGTGCTCAACATTCTTTGTTAGAGTGAAGCTCTTGTCTTGTGCTGCACGCAAAAGGGCCTAAAATGTTATTTTTGAAAAATGATATCCTTATGAATTACAATTCACCATGTGGCACTTATTCCATCACACTGGACTTCATACCCCTGAACTGATTTGAGGGTTGTTTATTTGAAAAATAGCAGTAAGTAGCTACTGTAAAATCTCCTGTTGTTGAAGCCATTTTAGTTCAAGACCATATATCATTTTCTTTTCTTTTTTTCAGGTATTCTGTGGCCATTTAGATAGCAATGCAATTAAGGTGACAAATGTAGCCTTTGCAAAGCAATGTAAAATGTTGACAGGCACAGTCCCTGAACTTGATTGGACATTTTGGGTGGGAAACAGCAGCTACTGCTGGGGAGCCTTTGAACCAGTCATGTTACACAGAAACTGCTCCAATGCAACTCTATTCTGAGAGCGTTGAGAGCTGTGTTTGAACAGAGAAAAAGTCTTCAGAAATACACCTACCTGGATAAATAAAACACAGTATTCCACAGTTTTTGTCACATTTGTGTGGGTAGAGACATGCTAATGATTTTGTCTGCAGGTAATTATCAAAGCATAGTACCATAGACATGATCCATTACAGTGGATCACAGGCCCACGTGTCTGGACAATAAAATCCTTCCCATCCATCCCAGCTTTCTAAAAGTGCATGCATAATGTTTGAATCTTGTCTTTGCTGCTAATTAATTGGAGAGGCAATTATATACATGCAGCTGTTCGACCAGATGCCAGTGAACCCTGCTCTGAAGTCATGCTGGCAAATTAAACCAGACAAATATGATCATGTAATCTAGAGTTTGTCTAATAATAAGAATTGCATCTGGTCTCAGACATGCCTGAGACTCAGGGACTTTATTGAGTAGTAATAATATGTGACAATATCTGAAATATTTCACGTCTGATTGAAACGGAGGAGTAACGTTAAGAGAACAAAAAAGGATTTTAAGATTCTGTTAGATATGATTTCAGTTCTATGTATTTTGGGATGCTAAAACAAACTGTATGTTATGTGTTTAAAAGGGTGTGGCTTGGAATACATTTTTTAAGCGAGGCCAAACTGATTTGGGTAAATATAAATTTTACCGATGTTGTCAAAAAATGGCTTTAGATGAAATTGAAAAGAAAGGTTGTAACAAACAGAAATGTTTTTGATTTCAGAGGCCTTTTTACGATTTATAATGGCACAGTGCATTTGAAGCAACACTGTAGATATGAAATCAAAAAGCCCATTAGGAAAGGCTACAATTTTAAATGTAAGAACAATTTGGATCTGTAGAGTTAGAGTGGTTAAGATTTTATGCACATAGACAAACTCTAGCACATTAAACCAACTTGCAATGTGTTTACGGTGGTACTCATTCTTTTCAAAAACACTTTGATCATTCTCAGTCTGCTGGTAATAGTTTCCCTATCCTCCAGTGAAAACTGCACAGCTCCAAAGCGACTAAACTGTGATGTGCTGCAATGCAGATGGATTTTTCAGTGCCCTGCTTGGAGGAGGGCAAAGAGGTAACATTGCCTCCATTTTCGCCAGGGTCTCTCTTGTCTCGGCAGCCTCTAGCTAAAACGCACGATCATCACACCTTCTCTCTTTATCACCACTATGTACAGCGTCCTCACTGCCTGACAATTTCATATACGCTGAAATTCATGACCTCATCACAATGTAGAAATTGATTTAGCATGCTGTGATTTCCTTTCGCTTCTGAAGCCTATTCTCATTTTTATTTTTGGAAGCAGTGAGAATATGATGTGCTGAATTTTTGCACTGTTCAATTACATTTGATGTTGCGAAGTCAGATTTGATGGTGCTCAGAAAACAAGCGGCTGGTCCAATGTTTGGCAATAAACAATGGAATACAGGGTTATCATACAGTCTACGAATTGACTACGGACCTCTATTTCCACTTAAAGTGTCACAATAAATGTATGTCATTTCTTTTCAAAGATATAAAGGCACAGCAGGTCCCCCATTTTCTCTGTAAAGTCTCCAGTCCATAACATGTACATTTATCTGGGAAGAGCCCGAAGATTATGCACTGCTGTGATTTAGAATAGAGATTGAATTAATAACTGGTTGCCTCAATAAAGCGTCTGTTGTCGTCAAAGATGACAGGTTGAGGCGATGTATTTGATAGGTAGCGTTTGTAAATCCCATTGAAAGGCATCATTAATCTTCTCATCTTGATGCCATGGGACATAAAATGAAAGAGTGGGAAATTACTTGTCATCCTCACAGCAGTGCACTGGAACATTTTAAATGGGGGGTGTAATTGTTTTCCTGATTAGTTCAGCGTGGGTATGTGTCTATTTATTTACATGTTCTGTTAACAAGGACAGTGTTTGTTGTGACCCACTCCCCACCATACCCAATTGAGGATGAAAAATCCCTTTGGGCTCTGGGAGCAGCCACAGAACTGCCTCTGCTGGAGAAAGCAATGTTATTGTAGTTTAAGTCGACAGTTCAAAGATACATTTTCATAATGTAGATAATACATGTGAAGTTACTGAACCCCCCTTTAATGATCCTGCTGTGAGAGTACACTAATGGTAATGTACAGTAGCTGAGATGAACACATAGGATTAGTGTTTCAACAGAGCACATACATTTTTAGTTTCTTATTATAAGATTATTTATTTGTCAGGAGAACATGCAACTAGCCACTACATAAAGGGAGCTATTATTGGACTTATATGTGCTTAGTGTGAAGATTTAAGAGATTTACAACTATGAAATACACTAGATGACAAAAATAAGAACGTTAAACGACTGAGACTAGACAGCCCCGCACGCAGCTCTGAGAGGCTGTACTTAGGCAGAGGCATGCCTTATAATTAATGCCTCATTTCTACTGCATAGTACCGGCACGGGTCGACTCGCCTGTAACTGTTCTTTTTTGGTTTTCCATTGGCAAAAGTTGTGGATTGTACCTGATACATGATACTTTTCTCGGTCGAGGTTCCTAGCGAGCTAAGCTTCACCTTCACCTTTAATACTTAAAGGTGAAGTAAAAGCACTGCAGACCACTGATTGCTCAGAGAGGACCGTCACTATCGCAGAACATCCTGCACAAAGCTACGATCAATAGTGACTGCAATGTTTTTATTCTCTCAACGGATTAAAAAAAATGGCATCCCACAAAACCAGGCTGTGGAAAATTGACAAAATGCAAACATTCCTCTGTTTTCGAAGATGATTGCATCCAATAAGACCAATATTACATTACTGTAATTTTCTTTTTTTCTGTTTGTGTCTCCACCAACTCCTGGGGAAAGAAAATATGTCTCTTTAGCTAAAGGCTCCAGCTAGTCATTGACTTTGTTTGTCTGCTGTTTGGTTCTGGGCAGATAGCGTTAAGTTTATCAGGGATTTTTTCCTCAAACCCGCTGTCTGCTGCGGCTGAAGCCGACGTTGATGAGAACGGTGGGCGTGAAAGGCCAAAATAATGAGCGGAAAGATGCTAAACCGCTCTGTTGAGCTGAGGGGAACTACAGAGTCGGGGGATAATTCTCTGTGGGTTTGGTACTACGAGGGACTGCTTTCACATTACATGTAGTCATTTGTTAATATAAAAATTTGGATGAGGGCAGCTTTGAAGAACTGTCAAGGACATGCTTGTTTCATTTGATATATGACCTGAACTGTGCAAATTATTGGCAGTAGGGGTGAATCAACATACAACATTCCTCTGACTTACAGTAACCCATCCACCCACATCCTCCTAGCAGACACTCCAACAGTGAGTAATAATGCAATGCCACTGTCTTCATAATGAGTATACAATGATAGATTTAGAAGCAGAGAGGTCCGACCTCTGCAGATAATTCTCAACTGAATGGAAAAAATATATAGAGGTCTTAGCATTGGTGCAGTATATTTAGTTTTACTGTCCTTTGCAAACCAATCATTAAACTACCTGCCCTAGTTTTAAAGGTTCTAAAATAACTGAATGAGCAGATGTTTGCATTTTAACAGCAGCTGTCATGGCTGTGCGCTGGCAGCCTCATAACCTGCATACTTGTTGTAATTGAGAGGTAGTTCTGCTTGTCAAGTGAAGAAAATACATCTGTCATAACAAGCTGCTGCTGCAACTGGCAGCATGTATTGATAAGGGTTGTAGAAGTTCTGGGCAACCTGGAAATAATTTTAACTTTGTCACAGAGCCCTGAAGTGTACAGTGCTATCGGGGCAGGCTAGCCATCCTTCATCACACCGTATCTGAGCTCGTCTGTCATGGTCATGTCCGCGCTCAGGCTCCCACTGTGGATGGTGGTGGAAAAAAGGACTTGAAAGAATATAGAGGATTCAATAAATGTTTGTATTTTCGTTTATTAACAGAGAAATGACATCATCCTACTCCTAAAATCAGTATTTACGATTATGAAACATCCCCATATACAGAATAATTGATTATGAAACGCTTGAGTATTATTTGCGTTATTAGCTGTTTCTTTTAAAATATTGTCACTACAATCTTAATGAATGAATAATGAATGAATATTTTTTTTATTATTGTGTCATGCATAAAAAAGAAATATGCCCAGCCCAAACAGGCTTACAAGACACCATTATTTACTGTGAAGAACCAGATACAAGAATAGCAACATAAATTACATATATTAAACAAATGAACCTTCCTGTCGTTTTTTACATCCTTGTGAGACAAAATGTCGAAAACTTACATACATCAAATTTAAACAACCACTCTATTTTGTCGTCATTAATACACCAAAACATTTCTGGATTTTGAACATTTCATTTAAGATAGGTGTTCTTAGCTCATCATAATAAGGACAATACAAAAGAAAATGGGATTCATTCTCAACTTCTCCTAATTAACAGTTTGCACAGCCTTGTATATTCTTGGATCTTTTCAAATCTACCAACTTCAAGGGAAAGTAATACTTTGTGGCATGTTTGTTCGTTCATTCACAAATGTAGGTTAGAAACATACTTATTGCACAATAAACTTTGTCACAGCATGAATGAAATCCAGTTGTGTCACAGATACACACACACACACACACACACACACACACGTTCATGATGCAACACACACACACACACACACACACACACACACACACACACACGTTCATGATGCAACTAGATCTAAACACAGAAAAAGCTGAACCAAGTCTCCTGGGAATCTGCTGATGTGCCAAAAAAGGCTCAAGTTCACAAGCAACAAAAGCCCAAGGACGCAAGCCACCTGCTGCTGCTAACACAAAACAACAGCCTTCTCCTCCTCAGAAGCACTGTTGAGCAGCCACTGCAACATTAGCATTGATCCAGACAAAGCCAGCCCCACAAGCCATCAATAATAAATGGTGAGTCATAATCAAAAGGTCTTTATTAAATGACTACTTGGTCATTGGTCTTTTCA
Source organism: Sander lucioperca (assembly GCF_008315115.2). Classification (NCBI taxonomy): domain Eukaryota; kingdom Metazoa; phylum Chordata; class Actinopteri; order Perciformes; family Percidae; genus Sander; species Sander lucioperca. The sequence continues at coordinate 10,786,329 of NC_050175.1, forward strand.
GGAGCACCCAGCTGTGTTGTAGGAGAAAGTCGAACCAGGGCTTTGTTTGATCCATCTCTTTTCTGCTTGACACCACTAGTTACTTTTATTCCAATGTAAAAGCAACGATTGAAAATAAAACAAGCTATTGAAAACCTGTTGTTTCAAATCCAGCGTGTATTGAACATTACCTGTTTTTGTCTATCTGTGAATCAAAACCACATCCAAACAACTGGAGATAATTTGTTTGGATAATTTGAAATTGCATCACTCACTTGCGATAACAGAGTTGGGCACTCTCGGCCCTACCCCACATTAAATGTGCTCTCTGCTGACGTCACAACTGAGCTTTACATAATGTGTGCTATTTCAGTCTGCAGTGGTGGGAAATGTGATCCTAAATTTCAATGCCCCATTCACTGTACAGTCCTCAGCTGCTCAGAACCCAGCTTGATGAGGATGCACAGACTTAGAGTCAGCTAAGCAAAGTCAGAAATCATCTATCACCCAGGGGCAGGATATAAAATATCACAAGACAGCTGGTATGTGTGACTGAGTAGATGTGGAATCCGGATCTTAAAAAAAGTAATAATGGCCCATAACTCCTAGGACTGGAGCAACTCTTCACAGAAAACAAGTTATGGACAGTCAAAGAACATACATAATTATTATTTCTATCATTGGGTGCCCTTCCCCCTGCTGTTATACACATTATGATACACACTTAGTATGAAAAGAAATCACACTATCATTCCAAATTAAATAGAGATATATTAAAGTGAAGCCAGTGGCATAGAGAAAACTAATGTATAGGCAGCTTCAGGTAGTCAGTGATAACAACTATAATCAAGCCTGATAATCAGACATTTTTGTCATTTCGATTCACTTTATTAGTCTGCCTCGCATATTATTCTTGTTAGCCCATTTCGTGTTGGCTTCATTTTGCCGTAATCAATAAGTAGCAAGTGACATATTGGTTCTGCCAATAACATTTTCAGTTGGAAGCTCAAAGCTCGAGTAGCCATAGAAGCAGTTACTGGAACCTAATGTTTATTCATGACAATAAAAGAAATATCTTTTTTTTTTCCCGGGTAACTGAAGCACCAACTACCACTGATACAACGGAGGTCTGTAGCCGGCGTCACGAAGCTCTGCAGCGGCTTAAACAACTAGCAACTGCCGCACGGCGTCATGTAGCTCATATCCACCTGGCGTCACGTGACCAGCCGTCGTTCTCCTAATTACGTAGGATATCATACGTAAGAGAATGCGTTGATAGGATTGGAATCAGCAAGTCGTTCAAAATGTTCTTTTTGCTGCCATTTGGCCTGTTAATGTTCAAAGTTTATAGCATCATATCTGCATTATTAGACTGCTGTGTTCAGGACAGCTTTCTCTGCAAAACCGAGCTCTATTTTGCTGCACAAACTGATGAAACACATGCTGGCACCCATTTGCCTGTATTAGAGCTCATATATTTGTGCCTGGCACAGTGTCAGTTTCACATAGAAGTGAATGAGAGATGGAAGTTGCACCTGCCCCTTTGTTCTCTTCCCTGAGGGGGATCTTTGTGTTTGTCCCGAAGCACTGTAGAGTACAGTGACAAATTTCGGTCTATAAACCACAAAGCCTCTGACAATGACATTCACAGTTACAGTTATGTGTATGTTAAATGAGTAGAATTAAGCAGCAGGTCGAGCTATAGAGAAGTATTTTAACAGAACAATGTCCGCTCCTGCTTTTATTTTCTTTTTCTATTCTATGTTGATTTTTTTTAATGCAAACAAACACTTACATGCACTTACACATACATGGATGCACACACACACACACACACACACACACACACACACACACATACATACAAAACAGATAAATTAGTCATTCTGCTAAGAACATTACCATTTTTTACAAAGCCATTTACTGGTTTAAAAGGGCAAAAAATGGAGAAAAAAAATCATTTAAAGTGAATTGGATACAGTATAACGGAAAGAGGGTTGTTAAAATGCAAACAGCATCTTCAACCCCTCCCCTGAAAGAATAAAATAAACATCTTCTCTTCGGCTGCTTCGGCCCCGTCCTGAGAGATTGGAGCTGCAGAATAAAGAAGGCATCTGTACTCTTCCAGGTCAGTCATGCCCTGTTTGGGAAGGTTGGAATTTGAGATCCAAGGATAAACATCAGCTCCCCAGAGAGGACGGTTACTCATGTTTGAATGCTGCACGGGGAAAATGAATCTCTCCACAAGCAAAACAACCATGAAGAACACTTTCACAGGCTCTTTTGGGAAAGTTAATTCTTAACCTGCGGCTTTAGGCTGTACAGCAACTGTGTTCGGCTCATCTTCAGCCAATTGTTTAACACACATGAAAAATATACCATGTGGAGAAAATGAAGAGAAATGACAATGCAAATGAAAACAGAAAGTGTTACATTTTTCAATGAAAAATACGTCTTGCTTTTGGTAGCAGTAATCACTGGAAATAACCTTGAATAAGCAATTTCCCTGCAAAGGTCTAAAATACTGTTTTGATGTGCTGCATGCAGCATTTTCTATTCATTTTGATCACCCATCTCTTTTTTGTGGGGAGGGAATAATGTCTCCATAGGGAGAACCAAGAGTAAACAGCTGTGTCTTTGTATGAGTGGTTACAGGTAATCAACAATGCATCCCCAATACTCTTCACAGAGGGGATTGTTTTCAGCTGCACTCAGTGATTGAAAGCATTAGTGATGAATGGCAAACTGCTTAGATGGTTCACCGACTTTCACTGTGACCACAAGCACGGTTCGATCATCGGAACAAACCTACTGTTAGTATGTACTTATCACTAAATCGATCACTAAATGCACATAGGAGAATGTTGTTTATATTATAATTTTGCAGCTTTTGGGCTAATATAGTGACAGGCAGAATGGGAAATTTGTTTTTAGTGAACTCCCGGTGTGTGTTTGCTGTATCTGGAGAATAGAACGTTTTTTAATTCAATTCTCCACTGGGCGTGTCTATGCTGCGTTCCGGTTTGTTCCGTCCTCCGCCACGCGCCATACCACAGCGGAGCATCATGCTGCCCGACTCGCAGATTTTATTGTCTCTACAAATAGTTTTTAAATTACATTTATATCTGCATTTATGTCAAAACCTGGAGACTTTCGAACATCAAAATGTCATTTATTAAATGTATTCATGTCAAAATGACATATAAACATCATATCATATTCTATTTTGCCTGGAAACGCTTCCAACACGCTTGCGTGTTGCGTGAAAAATAGGCATCGGTCCTATTTCTAGCATGCATGCGTTTTCGGCGCGTCTCGAGCCGTGCCTGAGATGTGCATGTCACGCAGGCAGCGTGCAAGCTCTAACCTGTTAACATGGGAGCCGAAATAAAAACGGACACGCCATGCAGCTGACCACGCAGGCAGTGTGCAGGAGCCCTTAGGCTCATGGTGTAAGACAAGCACATGACTCGAGGCAGCCCATCCAGAGACATTCAATGTCCATCAGAAAGTGTGGTGGAGTTACAGAGGGCACACCTTTTTCCAGATAATTTTACTTACTCTTAAAAGAAATCTCAGTCTTTATCTCCCCTCCCCCCGACACACACCTGTTTCCAAAGAATATGTTATCAGACTAGAGGCCATCAAACCAAATCAAAAAGACAAAACTCAGTTGTTGTGACCTGGTAACATTTCTTTTTCATAATAACTTCTTTCTAATAAAGTAAACACGCTGAAGGTCTTACATTAAATTGTCTTGCAGTGGCTTGAGGGCATCCCTTCTAAGTTTCATCTCTATAAAAATATGCAGTTATGTACTTTTGTGGAGAAAACTGATGCACAGAGAAAATTATGCTGCATTTTATATATCACCAAATGTTGTTTTTCTGAGGAAAATATTTATATCCTTACTGCTAATGAGCAATTTGGCATGGAGACAATGCTTTATTGTTACTGTTAGTCTCCTGAGATGCCGCACAGCGATATGGCTCTGGCTCTGTGGTGAACCAGGTCAACCAGAAGTGCAGCACAAAAATGAGAGTTTGTGAGTGCTAATGAGAATTTTGTGTTCCTCAGACCCTTGAATACTTTTTTAAAACTGGTTTTATGGCGTCTAAATTACAGGTTGTCAATGAGATAGTAAATAATGGCAGATGAAGTTGTAGCAATGTTGCTGATCATCAGCTCTCAAGTTAATCTCTCAAAGGCACAGATGGTGCGGTGTGAAACAAAATGAATAAATTAATTGCCTGTAAACTCTAAATGCACCAAGAAATAAGCATTTTAAAATGTGTGAAACTCCTTCTCAGCATTCATCAGGGACTGATGATGAAAATCTAGTTTCTAGTTTTTAATATGTCTCTGCAGTAAATAACACGCTGGAACGCAGGGTTTTTTTAAAACCTTTTTATGAAGAATTCCTCTGATTCTCTTGTGCAATTAATGCAGCTGTCAAATAGAGTTATCTTTTATTTTTAATTGAATGTTCACCAACAGTTGCGTCCTTATTTTTGGTAATTGACCAAATTCTCTGTGAACATTCAAAACAGAGGTCCGTGTCTATTTTTCCCCCCCGATAATTTTAGTTTAGTTTCGGTAGTTGTTGTAGTCTTACATGCACAACAAAAATAGCTCTGAATCACCACTGGCTCTTTGTCTCCAGGGTATGGAGCTCATGTAGGTGACCTCCTCTTGATAGGCTTCACTAACAACTGCCATGAAGACAGCAAAGAAAACTTGTGGCAAATAAAAGTCTATTGAATTCTAATTCCTTATCATGTCACGTATGTACAGTTTATTACACTGTTCCATGGCAGGTGAAAAGATGGCCAAACAAAATGAAAAGAAATTCCATTTTGGTCCTTCCAAGTGTAAGTTTGCGACTAATTACTGCCTCATAGAAGCTACAAGGAACATGCATGTGCCGAAAGAACTGATTTGATTGTAATGAAGCCAATTACAACCTAATTACCCAGCTTACCTTGCCTGAAGTAGAGCGCCGTGGGTTTGCAGTGGGTGCACTGATCATGCTTAGCAGGGTTTCAGTCAAGGCAAGTGTTTATTAACACAAATGAGCTGAGGGCTATATTTATATAAGTTATATATAAGGGCTTTGCTGTTTTGCAGCACAACTTGTTTTCCCACTCTCCACAGCACCTAATAAAATCTGCCCTGCTGATGTTTCAGCCCCAGTGAATGTTTGGGTTACAAACTCTCTCACACCTTAAACCTGCATTAACTGATTTTTTGGGCACTCGGGGGCATTGCAACACTGACATGCTGGGTTGATAGGGTGAACTTGTTAGCAAACAATTGCTTATTCATTCAAATGTACTTTTTGCATCCAGCAGCCACAAAGCAACATTCCCATTCATTCTCGTTTGTGGCCACGTGATGAATGTAAGTCCAATATTTACTCTCCTTTTAGCTCTGATTTGCTTTCCACCACCTGAAGGAAATATCTGGCTGAAAATGGCTGTTTAGCTCCTAAATGCTCTACAATGTTATAGATATAGTCACTAACTGTGTCCTTTTGCCATTGGATGCTGGGGAGGTAGCGTACAGTGGCTTTATCAGAGCTTTTTTTTCAACCAAAAACATCTGCCAGCATCTCTTATCTGGAAACAACGCTGATGAGAACCATGAGGGTGAATCAAAACAGTAAAGTTACAGTTACAGGCCATAAAACCAAAACTAAGGCGAATGGATGAAAAGCTCTGAGTTCAATGATGATTCTCTGTGGTTTGATTACTATGAGTGACACCTTTCACATTACACATAGTCATTTGAGCCAAAATATTAGATAGAGTGGCTTATTATTATATAATTATTATTATACTGTTCATAATATATATAATATAAAGCTTTATTGCAGACACAGGTCCATATAACACATAATACAGTATACATAGTATAAAAAGGAGATACAAAAATACATAAAAAATTGCATATTAACCTATAGGATACACAATAATACATACAAATTGCATATGAGCCTATAGGATATATAGGCTATTGCACCAATGTTGTCTTAACCTAGAAGTGTATCTATAACAGTTTTTCAGAAGGCTGACTAGAGCTTCAATTATGTGGTTCTCTGACTTGTCCAAGCGACACATAAAACTAAACATCAGTTGTCTTAAGAGTGCCTCACACGTTGGCACTCTAGTGGACACAAACAAATGACTGGCACTATGCCACCTAGGGACACGGAGCAGCAGCCTCATTGCATCATTGTATGCTACCTTGAGCCTCTGCATACTCTTTTTGTTATAATTAGATCGCAATTGAGCAGTATATAACGGTGTGATGTAGGTTCTAAATAGAGAGCACTTCACAGAGTCAGAGCACATAGAGAACCTCCTTATAAGCATGTTAGCTTGAGAGTACATTTGACAGCGCTGTCGGTATAGGTCTTTGTCATCCGTCCAGTCATCAGATATGACATGTCCTAAATATTTAATTTCCTCACACACAGCAAGAGGACTATCTGACAAATAAAAAGTCGGAAAAGTTGATTTCCTGTACTCGTCACTTTTAACTATCATTACGTGACTTTTCATAGCATTATACTTTATGTCATAATCAAGGCCATACTGAGAGCACACCTTCAGCATCTGCTGCAGCCCAGCACTATATGGACAGAGCAGGACCAGGTCGTCTGCATACATAAGATGATTAACAATAGTGTTGCCCTCAAGACAGACAGTTTTTAACCTATTTAGCTGATTTGATAATTCATCCATATAAACATTAAATAAAAGAGGAGACAAAATCCCTCCTTGCCGCACTCCGTTACTAACACAGAATGGAGCAGATACAACATTGTCCCATTTAACCTGAAACGTTTGGTGGGCATACCAAAACTCTACTACGATACTACAATCGTTCATGTTTAATTCTATCAAATGCCTTTGACGCATCAATAAAGCATAGGAAAACAGATGAATTTAAGCTTGTGTACCTAGACACAATCTCTTTAAGAGCATAGATACGCAGGTCAGTTCCATGTTTTCTTTTAAACCCAAACTGATTGTCAGTAGTAGGAACATACATTTCTAGCTTTGTTTCATAAGTTTGCTTATTATCTTTTAAAGGCTTTTCAGATGGTGCAAAATGGAGAAATATAAGAAACACTTACAGTCATGATATTAACTTACATTGCATGATATTACACACGTGTTCCAGTTATGGGGTAAACTATTTTAGGAAAGGGAAGAATAGAAATTTGGCTTAGCTGTGACAGAAATAATAGAAGGATACAAAATAAAAGCAATAATAACAATTACATCCCAAAGGCATAAGCACAACTGGCATCAACAATCAGCTTCTGTAATTCAGCAGGTGTGTCGTTCCCCCCCCCCCCACCCCCCCATCTCTCTTAAGTAGTTTGTAGGTCTGACCAGTCAGCAGGACAGCCTGCAGCAGTGTGTCTCAGAGCTGGCTCCAGTTGTGTTGAGTTACGCTGGATAAGAATCAGAGATGACAGCCCGGACAAGTATGAGGCAGATGGTTCCTAACATGGCATCAGTTACAGGTCTTACAGGGAAAACCTTTCATCCTTTTGTTTGCCCTCTGCTCGACGCTTGCAGAGATCACATCATTAGAATCCCATTCTGCACAGACGCCATTAGTCAACTGCATTGTCGAAGTAGCTGTGGGTCTCTTCTTTTGATGGTTTGTTTTGTGTTACGCTAGTTAACAGACCTTATCCTTATGTGAAGGTCAAGTGGTTAACTAACTGCTTTGTTCTAACATACTGTTCCTTAAAAGAAATAATCTGTTCTGTTTGTCCATCTATATCTGTGAAATCCAGATGTTTAAGTATTTTGTTAAACAAGAAAGAAATCCATGTGTTTGCTTTCAGTTTTGAGCTGTCAATCATGTTGTCAGAACCGTGGATTACTGTTTCAAAGGGAGACTCATAATGGTAAATACTGAGTCCACAATGTCTGGACTATTGAAAGGTAAGAGAGTTTGTTTTTAAAAGCAGAGAGACAACACAGTGAGAAAACCTGTTTATCACACTGAACTGAGCTGCTGGTGCACAAGCAGCTGCCTATAAACACTGGTGAAAATACCCAAGAGTGCAGCTGCAGCCTCGAGTTTACACCGTTCCTCATCAGGGTATAAGAATCAATCTGCTACTTCTGTTCATTTTAAACGTGCTGAGAAACACAAGTCAATTCAACTGTCACTTTAAGGGAAAATAACGTTTTGAGTGCCTCTTAGCACAAAATGGCCATATTGCCCAGTAAACAGTAGAATTACACTATTCAAATTACAATATAATCCATCAGAAATGTGCACTTGTACGTGTTTGATTGGCCAATGTAATGTGTTGCCGGATGACGTTGCAGAGGAGAGTTAAATAAAACACAGTTTGACAACTGTGTGTGGACATACAAGGTTGGTAGCACTTGTGCTGGAATATACTTTCCCCCCCCTACTTTTAGGTGTAATGGCAATAGAGTGGTAACATCTAAGCCAGGTATTACGGTCACGTCTCTCTTGTGGATAGGCTACCTCCATGCACCTGTAATGCACCCTCCATCAGGGCCTCGGCATTTTGTAGTCCAGTAACCCAGAAACGGTGACTTTGCGCGGGTGTGGAGCGCCACGGGCTTCCCTTCGTGACGGAGATCCAGCTAACTCACAGCGAGCCGGAGTGTATGAAGTAGGACACGCCGAGCGGCGAGGCAGGCAGCACCGGCCGCTGTCACATAGCCTGCTGAGCTCCTGCTGAACTGCGACACACAGTCAGACAAAATTTGCAATTAGCCATCAATTTTCGTAAAACGGCCCATATTTGACCTCTACATAGTTGATTTCTCGCATAAAAAAGTCTCAGAAGTGAATTTAGTAATTAAATAGCGGACCTCTGGAGATCTGCATGACCTAGCTAGATTCAGAAGACTAATCTGACCTCAGGTCAGTGGTGTAGCATATGCAAATGTTGGGGCGTGACAAAGACTAGGAGTTGAGATGCTTACGTCAACTTTTAGCTTTGTTCAGATTCGCCCGTTTTCAGCGGCAGTTTCTAAATGTGAGATTTGCATAGTAAAGGGTTATCAATGAGATTTTGAGCTTCTATGTATGTCCTATTTACCCACCGAACTGTCGTTATTCAACTATGACAAGGTAAAATCGGTTCTGCATTCTATCATCCTTTGATTTGCATCCTTTAACACTGCCATGGTGCTAGTGGTGGAGGGGCAATGCATGGTCTGCACGTGAACTGCAGCGTCCCCAGCAACACAGAGCTGCCTGTGGACGCCTGCCTGTAAATAATGCCGGGAAAAAACTATCGGCAAACGCAGCAGCCGATGCCAATACTATCACTAGTAGGCTATCCTGTAGGGAGTTTTCCTCAGAAGAAACCTTATATCTGGGTCAGAATTCATTTTTTTAAACTTTAGTTTTGAATCCGAACAATCTCTATTACATCATGTTGCTCATCACAGCCACACATCTACCTTTAGGCTATTGTAATTGAAAATGTGGAGCTCCAAACAACATTTGGGGTTTAGGATGGAGACACCCGGTGATTGACTGACAGAAAGGGACAGTTTCAAGAGAGTTATAAGAGGAGTGAGAAGCTTTAGGTGCAATTTTTGTGGAGCTGTGTGAACTGTTTTCAAAGTGTCCGTCTCCAACACCTACGGCTGTTGATGTGCAGAAGAACTGTGTAGAATAATTCATCAAAATGACATATTTGACGTGCACATATGCAAGGGGGGTTATGTGGTTATTTTACAACAGTCAGATGCTGGTTGCACAACATTTTACCAGTGGATATGTCGTGTGTAATTGTATCTTGACAGTCACTCCAGTTAGAGACTGCAGGCTATGGCATTAAGGCACACCAGAGAACACGAGTGTTGATATTTACATGTCCAAAAGAAGCCTTTCTTGTTCTTGCAAGCTATTATAGCGATAACTATCAAAACAGCCCAGACTCAGTTGGAGCAGGCAGAGTCTCCCCACAATATGATGTCATCAGACATTACTTTCTACTTGGTTGGATGGACATGAGCCATGGAATTTCATAGAATTTCACAACAAAAAAACTGCCAACAAAAAAAGACTAAGAAAATAAACACCTTACTGGTGGCCTTTAGAGGAGGTGCTGCTCTTTACAAATATCCAGGCTAAAGTTCTTTCAAGTGACTGACCAACCTGACCTGATAACATGACGATTTTTAAAACCTTACTGTTTCTCTAGCAAAGCAAAATAAATTCTCAGGCGGACAGTGTGTACAACCTGAGGGCCAGCTGGTGCATTGGCTTACTGCATTTATTGTAGTGAATGGAAATCTATTCAGTTCAAATAAAACAGACACGTTTAGGTCCTTCTTCTCTAGCCATGGGTGTCAAACAATGATAGAGCACTCTCTTCCCTGGCTTACCTCTCCAAATCTCATTAAAAGCTGCATGGAAATGGGAAACATATTGTCTGGCAGAACCCTAAAAACGTCCATCTGATCGAGTTTCTAAATAACAGTTTAGTGAGCTGACACTTTGCGCTCATTTTAATCAGAACATAGACTATATATTTGCATAATTCTTTGTTAAATGTTAATTATAGAAAATCATTAAGCAGTGTTTCATAGAAATGAAACAATGGAACCTCTCTGACAAAATGTACTCAATCCAGCCAAGCTGGTTCTGAAGTACCCTGCTTCAGAACAAAAGTAGGAGTTAAAGATGGTGAGTAGTATCTTAGTTACACAAGAGGTAGAGATATGGAAATGGCAGCAGTAATTATGCTCATGCTGAGTCAGATATTTCAGCAGCTGCTGCCTCATGAATATTATGGAGTAGCACATAAAATACATACAAACATTTCTGCAATTTCCACAGTTCTTATATTTCACCCAGTATAATACTGTAAATCCTCTTTCCAGTAAAATAACTGTGTTTTGTATTGCCTCGTTTGGAATTTTAGATGTCAACAACTAGATACAGAAATGTACTGTGTTGTTTTTAAATGTATTTACTCAAAGGGTCTTTTGGCAGTCAAAGTTGTTTTTGCACAGATTTTCATTTAGACCAACTGTCTTTTTCTTTTCTTTTGACTGATTTGAACTGATACGTTTTTAAGAGGGTTTACATAATGAACCAGTTCAAAAGGTGGTGGAAGACGCTATTTGTGTAACACATACAGTCACAGACCTGCCTTTAAAAACACCATCACATCTTATATCAACATTAGCCGCGATTGTCATGCCAAATGTCCACCCAGTTGCTTGCTAACCCTAACTGCTAACTTTAACTGACATTAATGCACTGATAGTTCATCAAAAATAGCATTCTCTGCGTTGCACCAAAGCTGAATTCATGAAAACCTGGTCTTGACCAAACATTGGTTGTCAAAAGAAAAGGCTACCTTAACTAACATAAAGCACAGCTATCAGCATATTCTTTTGCAAGGAGGCTGATAGCTAATGCTAGCTAACTGCTGTTAATTTCTGGAGACTGCCTTTAGCTACTTAAAATGTGTTAGCATTTTATTATATGGCAATATGAATAGGTTAAATGAACACTTAGTTGTTAAGCTGCAAATGTCACATTTTAATGTTAAATTATAGAACATAGCTGAGACATAAAAATGTCATACTATCATCGAGATGTAAGACAGTGGATGATTAGTTGAAATAAGAGGCTTGACTTTGGCTGCAGCAACTACCTTGATCTGTGTTGAGAACGTTTCCGATTGCAGCCAAAAAAGAGCAACAAAATGACTTGTTTTGATGGTAAATACAGTGGCGATTCTAGGGTCTGTTGTGGCCCTAGGCAAGAATTCCTAGGGGGCCTCTCAAAACCAGAGTTTGTCACCATTATGTTCTAAACTCTACAAATGCTGCTTACGGACTTGCTTCTGCAAATGCTGCCACTATGTCCTCCATATCTAAAGACCTTCGCACATTTCACTCTGTTGAAATGAGAGCCAGTCCTGAAAGTCTCTCCTTGGACAGGAGCTAGACGGACCCGCACTCCAGGCTGGTGTCTCCAGTTCCACTAGCTAGGTTAACTAACAAAAAAAACGTGAAAGGATAAACACCATTAGTCTAATGTTAATGCTAGCTAGCTAAAGTTATTTAAATGTCTCTCCCATTGTAAAGGGTAAAAGACAGCATTCAGACAGTTACTGTTACACAACTTAATCTTCATTATCTGCTCTACTTACCACTGTCTTGCTTTCTTTCCTTCTCATCCTTATTTTTTATCTAACTATAACTCCTCTTCATTTTCCTTTGACTTTCAATTGAAAAAAATTCTATCATGCTTCGACGGGAATGACATGGGGCCCCTTCAAATGTCCTTGCAAAAAAAACATTTTGTTTGTCTAAGTCGGAGGGGGGTTGTGATCACTGTGGTTGCCACATTTTGAGACATTGCTGTGGAGTAAAGTTTGTCAGCCCTCGGGGGCCCCCTAACTGCCTGGGGCCCCAAGCAGTTGCCTGGCTTGCCTGTTGAGAAGCTGCGGCTCTGGGTAAATATTCTTCTAAGACAGAAATCAACAGTGTTGCTAGTAATTTACTGTGAAACCCTTTGAAATGACAAAGTATTCTGAAAGAACATAGATGCATATAAAACCAAATCATGATGAAATAATTTTTTCTTATTAGTAATTCAAAGGTTAAATGCTTCATTTTTATTTCAGATTGAATGGTCTTCAACAAAATTACTTGGTCGGCCTTTCCATTCGTGAAACAATATATCTTTCAATTAAATCCTGTATAAACCTCTACTCTGTGTGCTACAGCTCAGTTCAAATACAAAAGAGAGGTTCAAATGGTCTTAAACCCTCGCTTTCAGGCTACTAGTGTCAAACAATGACAGACCATGCTGCCGCTCTTCAAATCTTGTGTAAATGGCTTCGGAGTGAAAAAGATGTTGTCTGGCAGCGACTTAAACAAGCCACATGGCAATATCATGAATGGAGCAGAGCAGACATTTCTCTAATTGGCATGCTGTTGTATAAGAAATAATTGGCTCATTTTAGTCAGTTGAGTGATGACTGGAAAATGTGCCCTTAAAGAGTATCCATTCTGTTCTTCGGGGACTAATCTGGGAAGCATTCATATTTATTGTCTGTGCTCAGATAGACATGGATCCTTGTCTAGGGTATGAAAGGAAGGGATGATTAATGATGCAAGTTTCTCTTTTAAGTGCCATTATGGGGCATCATTCACCAATCCTATAACCTCAAGCACAGCAGATCTGTATTCAGTCCAAGCTGCCTCTGTTAAGAAGACAAAATTCAATCACTTTCTCCTCAGAAATGAAGAGGACAGGCTGGAAACAACATGTGTTTTAAAAACAGGTGAAGTAGAGTAGCTATGTGGAATTCTGGTCTTTGAAAGTAGTTTACAAGTATTAAGGAGTATGGAAACAAAATGCTCTTTATTCTGCTACTCAAAGCATTCAGTGGTAGACTTATAGTTATTATAATTTATAATGAGAAATTGTGTTATAGGCTACTGTTGTTATTATTTAAAGCATTCTCTCTAAGTCTTATACCACACAGTTTCCTTGTATCAACTTGCCCTACAGTACTTTCTCAAACAGTAAATAATGGGAAAATGATCCAAGTCCTCCCATACAATTGCTCTGCTACTGTAAATAGGCCTAATTACTAATTGTTACATGTGTATCTCCGCACATGCACATCTCCTACAAATGACTGTACATTCATTTGCAACTATTTTGCATCAGCAATCATGTTTTGTGGAAATGTCTTGCGGTAATAAAATTACTAATGCAAACAAATTGGATTGCTCTGTGAATTAAATGAGCTCTTTTCTGCTGAGCATCTTGTTGCAAGGCAGGTGGTTTCATCTTAAACAGGTGAAAACAATGGGCTGTGTGGCTGAAACACTGTATACACTATCACTGTGTTGGCCGGACATACTTACCAGAGACCAGAGGGTTCAGTGTCCTTCTGTTTATCTGCTCTAACACTGGTATGTTGGAGCTTCAATCCCAGTTGAGATATACTGTATAGTCTCTGTGCTTGGCACTAAACGTCAAAAAATGGCTTTTGTGGTTATGCCTTTCAACAGGCTAAAGATAAAGTACAATTCTGTGCCACACATTTATTGTTCTGGTTGAAACAAAAGATAAAGAGCAACTTAATGAGCCTAGTAGTATAGTAGTGCTGTTAGTATAGAGGCTTATTAATCTGCCCTTTATCTTTTGTGGTGTTTGAATTTATTTATTACGCATGACAATCAACATGCTGTCACTTATTCATACTGAATCCCTCTGTTTTTTTTGTGTCCCTTGGAGTGGGTAGGAACAACAGCTGTATGTAACTTTCTAAAGGTAACAGGAAGCCACATTTTGAAGTGTGACAAATGCATACACAACCAAAGGAAAGAAGTGAGCTGAAGTGAAGATGTTACATCTACAGCATTTTAATTTATTCATTCACAATATTGTCTGGATCATGCATAGTTTGGGGAGGTTGGTCCGATGGTCAAAGCAAGACATCTTGGGATTGCTAGCCAAAATATCCATCAAATCATTGGGGATATTCATGTTGTCCCGGGGATAATTATGAATCTTTTTTGTGAACACTGACCTTTAGAACCACTGTCAGGTCAAAATGTCCCTGTGGCTAACACCGACAAAACTAAAGGCTGGATTTCCATAAAACGATTGTTTTGCACCAGGCCGAACGTTCCACAGAAATATCAAAATCTAATGTGCAGATTGCTTTGTTAATTACAAAACATATTAATTCCCCAGAGGTTGAAACCTTTTCATTTTTCATTCACTGTGATGGTATAGCAGACCCTTGGTCCTACATGTAATAATGCTTTCAGAATTGTAATGCTTGCAGGACAAATATTTCCCCTTATCATACTGGATATGTTAATGATGTGAATAAACCCCAGGCACAGTAGGCATGTAATTCTTTTTATATTAGTTACTGTATTATTACTATGCTATGTAATGGTTGGGTTTCTGCAGATTTAAGCTTTCCTAACTGTTAAATAGCATCAGCTCTGGTCCTAAAATGTTAACAAACATGGTCTGTGTTGCCAGGCAACAGACAAATGTATCAATGGATTTAAGCATACCCAGACACACTATTATAAATGGAGGGACTTGTTTGGCATGACATGAGCGCATGACGGTTCTTTCCTTAAGCAGAGCAGGCACAGCAAAATGTATTTCGAATAGGGTGTTATGTACTGTAGTGTGCTCATCTCTCTGTTTACACCTCAGGCAACACATTTACATTTTGTGTGCAACTGCAGTGGAAATGTTCACTCGCTCAAGTTTCACAATCTAAAACACTTTAATAGATGTATAGGATAACATCAAGACAAATATAATGTGTATTAACCATGGATGTAGCAACTCAGTGACCTATGTGGAAGAATGGCCAGAATGCTTTTGTCCTCTGGAGTTATGTGCTGTGCTTTCATTACGTGCCTCTCTTCCTTTCTCCACTTGTCCCAGTAAATCTAATATGACCAGCTGTGATTGTAACAGAGACTCATGAAAAAGTCAGAGACAGGGTCAGGACCTATAATGAAAATGATTTGTACTTGCTTTTCCTACTCCAGACATCATTTAACATCTAAATAGCACACTGATACACTTTGTGCAAAAGAAATTAAAGTTTAAGTTCAATCTGCTTTTCATGCAGTGGAGCCTTCAGTTAGATTTCTTAAGTACAAGTCCGGCCAAGGGGCTTGAAACATGTTGTGACATTAAGCACTATGCAGTTTAATAGGAATGCCATAACGCCATGCCGTTAGGGCAGAGAGAGGCCGAATGAATTCATCGAAAAGGTATTTCTCATACAAACAAAAAAGGCTTATAATTTGGTTTTCTGTCACATGTGAAAGAAATCTAACATTACTCTGCTTTATATATTCCACTAAAAATGTATCTGGAATAATTAGTATTTAATAAATTACCAACATAATGATACTGCTATAGTTTGGGCTTCAGTTGTCAGATTGGGTCAAGTATAATTTGCCAAGATTTTACATAAGTGCATAGAAACTGCAGCTTAAAATAACCCAAGCCAGGAGAAACATCCTGTTATACAGTGTAATTCATGCACATACCTTCACACAAAGGGAGATCTGGATAAAACCGTGAGTTGTGATCTATTATCTACTGTATTGTTACCACCAAATATGGTTGCCAAATATCAAGTATATGAAGCAAAATAATTAGTATATGGATGAATTCAAGTGGAGATTGAAAGCCAAATTATATATTACGTGGAACAGGTGTGATATGCACTTACCATGTACAGCATATCACCAGGCACCATTGCTTATAATAAAGTCAGAGTATGGTCCTAGTCTTTTAGTTTTAATTCATCTTGTTGTTAAGATTTAAGTATTTATGTTTTTTTTGTTTTATTTTTCTTATCTACCTCATTTAGTGTCCTTATGTGGTTTCCCTATGATGTTGATTAAAAAAAAGTATCTGTAAATCTGTATTTTCTAGGAGAAAGGGGGAGTGGAACCAAATTGCTTCTCAGGATAATTGATCTGTCACTTTTAGACTTGCAGTCCACAGGCTAAACATTTGATTATAGACTCCGAGTTATGGTGCAGTGAGAGCTACATTTGTTCCTTGTTGACCAAGCTAAGTTGAACAGTGAAGCAATGAAAATAAGCTTTTTCCATAAACATTGGTTATAGTTGGCTATGTAAGTGGAACGTATGAGCATGGTGTTTCGAGGTGTGAATTCAAAGTCCTAAAAATGCTATGTCATCTTTCCACAAACCATTGAGATGTACAGTTGTGAAAAAAGAACAAATAATGTAATGGCATGCTCACATCAGGTTTTTACATGTTAGACCGAGAGGGACACTTTAGACAGTATCAAATGTAACAGTATTCTCAGCTTTAAATGCGAGACACATGCTGGCACTTATTACACCGTCAGCTGTTAACCCTTAACAGCCCTACTTTTTGTGTATAAATAGCCTAATATTTATTAATATCAAGGAATAATCAGCCAGCGTCATGGGTTCTGCCATTTCTCCACAGCAGATGGACAGTGAGCCCACAGAGAGCCAGTGAAGGATGCAGGACGCAGGCCTCATGATACAGTAGAACATGCAGCCGAGAGAAAGAGGAGCATAGAGGCCTCAGGTTCAGCATGTGTTCTGCTATTCTCTGCTCCAGATGCGCAGTCTTGCTCTTTCAGCATTTTACCTAAAACATCTGTGTTAGAACAACAAGGCTTCCATTTGTTCTCAACAAAAAAAACCTGCTGTTTATCACCACAGTTCAGGTCAATATGGAATCTCAACTCATGAGGCAACAATGCTGCATTTTTGAGTGTTTCCATTTTCTTTTTGTCAGTTTTTTTTTCCTTAGGAAATGCCAACTTTTGTGCATCACATCATGGTGACTTGAAAATTTTGCACTTGGAGAAAATCCCAAACTTGTACATGCAAAGTTTTATAGTGTGTCAGCAGAGAGATAAAATAAAATTTCAATCATTAGAATAAAAAATAAATGTATTACATGGTGCACAATAAAGTGAAGAGAAGTGAAGAGTCTTTGGCAATTAGACCCCAATCGTGACATAGTATATTTCAGCCTGGTTTCACGGCAGTTCGTGTAAATGTGACGTTATTTTAATCTATTGATACGTGTTCACAGAGACGTTTTTGTCGGTTTTTACGTGGTGGCCAGCATGAAAATGGGGAGCCTATTTCGTGGCCACAGCACGAAAATGGTAGGGAGTAATATAAAAAGCCTCTTTTCGTCCTTTTCGGCCACCTCCCGACCGCCTCCCGCCATCCTTTCCCCGAGAAAATAACGTGACATTTACATGTAAAAAACGAGAAAAACGTCTCCATGAACACGTATCAATAGATTAAGAATAACGTGACATTTACACGAACTGCCGTGAGACTGTGTTGTATATTTACGGGGTTAGTGATGACATGATTAATTCAGAAATATTCCCCGCCCCTAGACACTGGTCCGGACACTGGTGGTGGTGCCGTCGGAACATGTGTACGTTTAAAAGTTGTTTTAGTCGTGCAACAGAAAACTCAGATTGGACAGATCTAGCTAGCTGTCTGGATTTACCCTGCAGAGATCTGAGGAGCAGTTAACCATAGTCCTCATAAATCCACTGGAGTTTAGAATGCCAACATAAAGAAAGCGGAAGGTGACGGACATCTGGCCTAAAAAGAGGGACATCCGGCGGAATTTCCAGCGGCACCTGAACAATCCTGGAAGTGGAGCATTGTGGATATAGACTCGCTGATCAGTAGAAGCCTGAGAGTGGGAGACAGAGAGATTGTGAAAGAATGAGGGCGTAAAGACTTTTGCTTAGCTTCATTAGATGAGATGAACTTAAGTGAGATGCAGGGATAGATAGATTGAATGAGTTGAAATAAGATTTGTTGAGATTAACGTAGATGAGATGAGATTATGTGACGTAAAATGAGATGAGATTAGAGTGCATGACATGACAAAATGAGATGAGAGTAATGAAGTGTATCTCTGTGAGAGGTCTGTGGGCAACGTTCTTACAATGTCTAATCAATCTTTCCTTCTAGTTGCCCATATTCTACCACGGTTTGAGTAATTGTATTTTAGTGTAATCCTTAGCATTATTACAGGAGATGTACCAGTGTTAAAGGAGCGAGACATCTAATGACCCTGCAGCTGACCCCGTGGTGCCGTTGGAGGTGCAACAGATAGAAATGTCCAGCAAGAACATCCGTCTGTAAAGTCCAATAGGCAGCAGGTTGAAGGAAGAATGTGTGGAATAACAAAGATTATATCTCTGGTTCTGCTGCATCGATTTTTTTTTTTATGTCCATTGTGAGTCAAACAATGTTATAGTGAAATGATAAATCGGTGGAAAACAAATACATATAATGTAAGGGGGGTGTTCTCTCCTGAACAAAAAAAGCTGTGATAAACCCACTTTACACTTCTCGCCAACCAAACAACAGCAGACAAAGTTAGCTACTAGCTGGAAGTGAAGCATAAGCAGCTAAAGAGCCAGATATTTCCCTGAGGAGATGGTAGAGACTTCTAGTTTCGTAGATGCATTTTGTGATGAACAATCCCTGTCAGTGCTAACCTATGTGACAAGTACATTGAGTTTCCTGTGAAGCCTTTACATTAAAAGCCACTCAATTGAATGTTGTGGTTCCATTCAAACTTACTTAATATAGCTCTAACCAAACCATATAACGTTGCTAGGGCGAGTGAAAAGTAAGCTGTGATGCTTTTAAAACAGTAACACTGGATTACATTCATGCATTGTTTCCTGTGAATCCCTTGTGCGTAAGTAGACGATTTGAATCCGGCGAAGGAATGGCAAACCCCGCCACTAACAATGAATTCCACTTTTTAGAGAGGTTTTTTAAATAATTTAAATACACTGAAAAATGCTGACCATAAATAGCATCAAAGATGGGGTTTGATAAGGATAGTAAATTTTAAAGGACAAATCTGGCCCAAAATGAACCTAGGGGTTAATAACACATGTGTACCGAGTTCACCGTTCTCTGGGATTTGTTTTCAAGCTAATCAAATGTGACCAGTTTTATCGCAAACCGCTAATTAGCTTATAAAGCTAGTCGTCGGGGCATGGGTAAAGTAAAAAGAAAACGCTATTTCTATACCACTAACAAGGCTCAAAATAGCACCACACTTCCACCATAGCATAATGAGGATCCCTACATGTAAACCGAAGCACTGAGAACTTTGTAAGTGTACAGACAGTTTATTAAAAAGATAGTTTATAAAGACAGTACCGTTCGCATATACAGGCGGGCGCCATCTTGGGAAAACAGTCACGACCAGTCGAACGGCGAACGTTGCACGTAAATAGCAATTTATTTTTACTTTACCCGTGCCCCGACGACTAGCGTTATAAGGTAATTAGCGGTTTGCGATAAAACTGATCACATTCGATTAGAACTGAATCTGAACTCGGAACACGTGTTATTAACCCCTAGGTTCATTTTGCAACGGATTTGTCCTTTAAATTTGATCAGCAACATCAGCATTTTCACGTAGGGATGTGCAGATAATAAAACTTATCAACAGGGGTTATTTAATCTCACAAAATGAGGGTTTTATTAACATGCCAAGATGTCCTACAGGACTGTCTACGTGTAAATTGGCATCCTGTTTATCTGTGTCAATTAAATGGCTCTCTACAGAGCTCAGTCTTCATCAAACTAACCAGATCACAACAGAACATTCTTGCAAAGGATCAAATGAGTGATGTGACATGACAATAAAGACATTGCCTCATGTACCCTTTGTTTTTCTTGCTGCCCTACTTTTGTCAAATGGCACCTAGGGAGACTAGAGGTTGTGTTGCTGTAATTCAAGCTCTTATCCACATGTAAGGAGGAGGAAAGGAATCACTTTGAACTCTGCAGGAACACAAAACAGATGCTAATGAACATGATGTTCTAGTACAGGCCTCTGGCAACAGGATTCAAACATTTAAAAAGGGAAGTGTGGAGAATAAGATATCCACATGAGCAAGGACAAACACCAAAAATACTGTACTGATGATGATTCATATTTGGCCAGGTTAGTATAACCAAGAAAATTATTTTCCTTAATAACTTTTTTCACAATAATGAATTTCAGTAAATGTGTAAAATAAATAAAGTATTCCGGCATGCAATTATGCCTTGGAGGTCAATCAGTGAATATAGACAAAATGAAATAGATTTAAGGTCTCAAGCACTGTCAATGAGTTTATTTTCCCCATGAATTCCCATCAAGGACATAAACTAATGGGTTTCTAATGATCACTACATGATCCTTTGTATTTAGTCTTGAGAAACTAGATAGAAAATACATATAAATAAATACATTTAAATAAATAGAAAATACAAATGTGTTGCATCAACAAATCAATTGTGGATGTGTAAAAGAAAGTCTTTTAATAAGTGCATTAAAAGACTGTGACTGTGAAGTAGTGTTTCTTATTTATCCACCTTGTTTTCTGAAATGATGTCAAGTGTCAGAGTTTTGTCCATTATTATAGGGAATTGACCACCCCTGCCTCCCACCACAGTCCTTGTAACAGGAGAGCCAGATGTAATTGGTTATTTGACCGCTGTATAGTTTACCTGAGATGGACTGTGATGGATGCAACTGTGAAAGATGAGGCATACAATTACATATACTGGGACAGCCAGCCAGCTAGTTCTGGTACAAAAGGTTGGAAAATGTCATAAGCTGCGTCTTGGTGTAGCAATAACAAGCAGTAGCACAGCACAAACAGAATCATGAATAATGTATTTACATGTGTGCACATATGCCCCTTACACACACACACACACACACACACACACACACACACACACACACACACACACACATTACAGTACACGCATGCGTGCACGCACACACCAAACAAATCATGTCAAATAAATGCTTGATTATAATGTATGAAATGTTTCTGATCAGTCAGCTGAAAAACTAATTTCATTTTCTCATTAGAAGTCTCTGCCTGAGGCTCATTCTCATGTCAGTGTTTATTACTCTGAAAACAGAAAATTAAAATCATCAGCTTGGTCAGAATCAGAGCAGTGAATCACTATTCACAAGTAAGAGAGAGAGAAAGAAGCAGAGAGAGGGAGAAAAAAAAAATTAAAGACTGGACAACAATTGAAGGAATCTCATTTTACTGAGGCAGTGGATATATAGCCCACATGACCTTTAATCCTTCAGAGATTTGTTGCTATGCAGTCATCCATCGTTTTTCTAATTTGGCAGGTAGGTGCAGTAGGTTAGTGAATAGTTTCCATTCAGTTAGTGAGTAGATTTTGGCAAGTTGAAGAATGGGTTTTAGTGATGACATTATAACAGTATGACCATTTTTTTATGACTGACTAAAAGATATTTCCATTTGTGTTCTAATAGAGTTTCAAATGCAATTGAATGTATTTGCACATCATCATAACTCATCATAAGACAAAGTTTACCTTCAGCCATTATAATCACAACAAAAACCACCTCTGTGTAACTGTTACATATTGTCAGGGGACCAGAAAGATTGCAGAAAAGAACACTAGGTAATAAATCCCAGACCGACAAATATGAACCTACATGAGATGATCAATAGGAGTAAAGGAATAGAAGCATATTTACATAATTCAAGGCACAAATGTTCAAGAAAAATATTCTTGATATAATCACTGAGTACTTGATTGGTTTGTTATCAGATAAAGCTGCTGTAATTATTATTTGTATATTAAAACATAATAATAATAATAATAATAATAATAATAATAATAATAATAATAATAATAATAATAATAATAATAACATAACAATAATTATGTGAAATGTGTAGCTAATGTTTCTTTGTGTCTGCTCAGTGAGTAAATTAGGCACTGTTTGCAAAGAGTTCGGCTAGCTAATAGACTATACTATATCATAGCTGTGTTTACAACTTGTTCTACTGCCAAAAATAGGTTTTTATTATGCAGTAAACCACTGTGTAAAATAGGTGTCAACTTATTGAAAATGGTACATGTATAATTTTGGAACACGATTGATCAAAGGCAGCGAACCTTGGCTGGTATTTTTATCCCCTTCCCTCGGCTATCAGTACATAAGACAGGCCCCCATTTCCATTTGTGCCAAACACAGTGGTGTGAACTACTGCAACAGTTACAACACAAACCCACATTCGACAGGCAAATGGTGTCTTCTTTCATGGGTCTCAGTTTTTTTGGGGTGCAGCTAATGTTGATGTGAGGTTTTACTCTAGACACCTCAGTCCTCACAAATAATTTTGATATGATTCAATAAAGATCTAACCATGTGTTCCTCTCATTGCAGTTGATTACACACAGTATTTGTATCTTAACAAGGCTTACCTGACCCTAAAACACAGTGTACTTTTTAACGCTGTCATGACTATTTTACATTGTCTAGGTTGAAAAATAAATGTCAAGCTACACAATTACTTTACAGAGAGACGCTGAAAATAAATGACTTGTTCTACAACAAAACATATGAACTACACTGTTCATCTTGTTCTATGATGATGTTGCTGTTAGGGCTAGCTGTAGGCTGCAACATTGACATTTATAAAAAGATGAATCAAATGAACCGGTCCTGAATCAATTTTGTTCTGTCTGAGTTACAGTAGGTTGAAAGAATTAGGCTTCTCTCCACCAAGGGATTTGTCTGCACTGTCATTATTGATAGCTCAGTTTCCTTATGCCAAATCAGGTCAGTCAAACACATTGCTGCCTATCATATTGCCTCTATAATTATCAAATCAAATCACTTCTGCTGTAAGTAACAGTTGTTTTTTTCTGTGTCTGTTATTAGCATGTTGTGCTGGGCATAATCTTGCTAATCTGTTTTAACTGTACTGTTTTATCATCGCACACTAAATAAGCATGTGTTTTGCAGACACTTCTGCAAATATTTCCTGGCCAATCTATTGCCGATTGCCTTATAATGTTTTCTCTAGGCAGTATTACAGCCTGTGGTGGAATGTGTCTAAGTACATTTACTCAAATAGCCTACTGTAGTCTACTTAAGTACAATTCTGAGGTACTTCTACTTTACTTGAGTATTTACATTTTCTGCTACTTCTACCTTACTACATCTCAGAGGTAAGTATTGTACTTTTTACTCCACT
Source organism: Sander lucioperca (assembly GCF_008315115.2). Classification (NCBI taxonomy): domain Eukaryota; kingdom Metazoa; phylum Chordata; class Actinopteri; order Perciformes; family Percidae; genus Sander; species Sander lucioperca. The sequence goes on from NC_050175.1 coordinate 10,809,961, forward strand.
ACATTTATCTGATACGGAGGAGGATTAGGGCCACTTGTGAAAAAAATGTCATGAGTTCTGAGATTAAAGTCAGAATTCTGACTTTGTTCTCAAAATTCTGACTTTAAATTCACCACTCAAATGCATTTTTCACATCTGGCCCTAATCCTCTTCTGTAATCTGACACCTTTAGATACATTGCAGATTTGGATTATAAATAAAAAAAAAAAAAAAAATATATATATATATATATATATATATATATATATATATATATATATATATATATATATATAAATCAACTACTAAATGAAGATGTATTATCATAGATTAAGCTACCCAGCAGTATATAAAGTAATTTGTTTCGTCTTTACCGGCTGCAAAAAAAAAAAGTGATGTACACATTAATATGATTAGAATCCAGTAACAATATTATTCTGAAATGGGCCATTCTGCATATTGACACATTTTACTGTTGGTACTTTCAGTATATAGTGATGCTAATACTTATGTACTTTTACTTAATTAAGAGTTTGAATGCAGGACTTTTAAGTAAAAGGTCTAAGTACTTCTTCCACCACTGATTACAGCCTTACTGGAGCAAAGCATACACGCACAGGCTAACATCTGGTTTTGGCTGGTCTGCTCTAATTGTTGTCTATGGTGAACTTCCTTGGTAAGTGAAATGTAAAGCATGCAGGTAAACAGTAGGATCCCATCCGTTCTGCCATCTTTGATGATTATAAATCCATGATGTTGGATGTATCTGAGGTAATATAAAATAAAGTCAAGAGTAACTGGTTAACATATTTCAGCTAAGTAAACAACATTTTCAACCTTAACTTGTCAATCACAGGATGTTTTACAAATCGCTGAGGCATTGTCATAAATAATATGGAAATATTTCAATGAGGCTGAAAAAGATTTGATTTGTTGAGGATTTTTGTATTGAGGTGGAGTCAGCCAAAACATTGCATGAACAGACTTTATTCTACATCACAGAAACATGTGTCCCGACCTTTCCACCAAGACCTTTCATTTATTTTCTAATACACTTCCCCTTGTGAGTTACTCTGTTCTCATAGTCATAGAAAAGGTCAAAGAAATAACTCATGTCTGATGTCTGCCTGCTGAATTAGCTGTGTCACCTTTAATTTCTCCAGAATCAGACCTCACCACCTTGCTGGGTCTCATTTGATTATAGTGTGTGTTCAGTATTCATGCGGCATTACACATAGTGATTGTGCTGTATTTATGAATATGAATAATACTAAAATATCTTAATTTCATACTTATATTCTCCCTCAAAACTTAGCTGTGAATGAATACAAGATCACATATATTAAGACATTTGTATCGCAATGACAGGGCACCAAAAAAAGTACTTCTGTATCACTATCCACTTCTTTCAGTGGGTATAATAGACTTGCAAGAACTACAGAGAGGTGCATCTATGCAAAATCACAGATGTGTCTTTTAATAACAAAAAAAAGGTTGAGGGGATGTGATTTTCCATTAATCCATAATGGCACAGCAAGCTCATTTGTATTGTTCCTGAGTGAAATTGTGAATTTAGGACACTGTGAAGAAATGACCCCTTTATACATGAGAACAGAGAAGAGGCGGGGGTTGGGGCCTGTCAAAGCTATGTTGATCGATGATGCTGCCTCAGATTATGAACACAGAATTAGCACATTAGGACTTGTATGATAAATAGACCAACCACCAGTCAGTCCCCAAATCATGTAAAAGAGCAGCTAGACAGTTTGATCGCACTCACCACTAAAGCTAATTTCAGCAGCGTGTGTTTGCATAGAATCTCTAGCTCAGCTATCAGGGTTGCCCAACTGAGTCAAAGGTAAAGAATCGGATTCACCTAACTGCATATAATATTACTCTAAATTGCTGTTGACAGTGGCCGCGATTCGTGATTAGAGGGGGCAGAGTAAATTCATGCAAGTTTTTTGTAGTTCAACTTTAGCCATCTTGACAATGCTGACCTTTCAGCGTACAGATAGCTGGAGATTTCCAAATGGAGAAAGCTAGCTTATTAGCTATGTTGTACCACTTTTATTTCTCTCTAAGTATACACTCTTACAAAAGAGTAATTGTTTACAGAAAGGTATGTGACAGAAAGCTCTGGTACAAATACATCTTTTGAATAAACTGCATGAACTTATTGTTCCATTAGTAACCGAGCTAACAAGTTTGCTAACTGACAGATAGCAAGCATTAAGCAGTTTTAATGCAGTTTCTCTCTTCAGTAAAACTCTTTATTGAATATTATGAAGTACAATCCCGAGAACAAAATGGCAGAGGGGAGTAATCGGCTAGAATTAGATTAGATTAGATAGATGGTGTACTTTACTAATCCCAGCAGTAGACTTTAATGTTACAGCATCTTAGAGCATGAAAGACAATGATAAAGAGAGAAAATGTACAATACTCAAATAATTGACAAAAAAAAATCAATCCAATAGGCTACTTATCAACAAAACAAGTACAGAGAAAAAGCTCTGAGATCTATTGTGACTATTAGCTTTATCATTTTCTAGCTGGCTAGCGTGTTAACTGTTAGCTCCGAAGCTACAGTGCTGTGACCAGGCCAGGCCTTTAGGTGATTTACCTATTGTAATGTTGAGGTGGTGAGAGAAATTAGCTACTTATCTTACAAGTTGATTTACAGTAGTTTAACCAACTTGCTGTTAATTTAGCTCAAAGTCCCGGCACAGTTTTGGCCCAGGCACACAGCCTGATTGGACCTCTTGATCAGGACACTGGTAGTGTGTAGGCTACTGAGTTAGTTTGAATGACATCTCGTTCCCTCGTTTGTTATTTTTGTTGCACCTGTTAGGACAGCTTACACCTTTACTATTGTTATTTGTACATGGAGTTTGGTGACCTGAAGTAATTCATAGCATTACTCCACCCAACTGCAACACAAGCCCAGGCCTAACCAGCCAGAATAATTGAAAACACCTGTGTGAGAGTAACAAGTCTTTAACATAGTTCTTATTTAAAAAGTATCAAAGTATTAGTGATTCACTTTTCACAGACACAGTTTAGCGTTTGTGTTTTCCAGATGTCAACAATTCAACAGTTATGTTGTGCAGTTCGTAAGTTACACAGTGGTGTGACTGTAGCTGTAGCTACTATTAACCTCCTTGAGTTAATGAGCCACAACAATGGAAGTCTGTCCGACATGATATAAGATGAACCTTAGTATTCTGTCTGATTTTGATATTGTCATCAATATTGATGCAGTTAACTTGGCCGAGACACACTTTTCCTTAAAGCAGAAGGTTTTACGAGAGGACATAATACTTCAGTGTGCAAAAAGAGGATAATTTGCTGCACACCCACATCAGACACTGACATTGGCTGAAATAACGTTGCGGTCTCCATTGCATTGTCACATTTTGTGTTAATCCATACACCAACATTACCACTTCAGCCAAGTGTACAAACCTTGCAATATTTAAACTTATCTGCAAATTTCCTGTTTCCACTCAGGTGCTTTTAATGCGCAAATTGAAAATGTGCATAAAAGCATTCAGGTTCATGGGTTATGTATGTGGAAGCAAACCTACATTAACATCAGGAGAAGGTGCCACTGTAAAAACGGTTTCCCCACTGAGTCACCATGCAACCTCTCAGGGCTTCACACATATTGCATATGGACTAAAAACACCCAATGCCAGATGAGTTGAAAACTCCCAAAGCTTGTAAACATCGCATCATCCTTTAATTCATCACATTGATCGCTGAGAAGTTACCTCTCTGCAGATTCACCTTTTTAATCTACTGTTTGGTTGTGTGGTATTCTTTACTCTATGTTATTTTCTAGCTTTTTATATGAAGCTTTTCCATCAGTGACACCAGTCTGTTTTTACACTCTTTGAGTAGCCTCACAATAAAAAAAAACAACGCAAAACTGACCTGTTCTTTTCTATCGTGCCTGCCTGGATGCACATTATTTTAAATATTTCAGCTGCATATAGCAAACCCTGACCTGTAGTGTAAGTCTAAAGTGCAGTATCTTCGGTATGTACCAAAACGCTGGTACACATACATACCAATAAGGTTTCATGGCCTTTTAAGACTAAAAGGACTGTAGGTGAGAATGTGTTGAGGGTAAGTGCAGACCCCTGGCACCCAGCGAGACCCCAGCTCTGCTCCTTCACTCCCCTTTAGCTGGCCCCTTCTCTCTCTGCAGGCATTGAACAAAGAGAGGACCCAAACAATGGATCACTCTGAGAGCTGAATGGCTTTGCGGGTCAAGCACTAACCCCCCTCCCTCTTTGACAGAAACACAACCCACACTTTTTCTGCAGAAGAGAGGCTGACCCTCCCGACAAAGACATAATGAACGCTGCCTGGGCATTAAACTGATAAAACTACTGGGACTGGGATCGGTTTGGCAGACAAATCACCTCTAATGGCGTGAGGCTGGAGCCTGTCTTCTGTCCTGTCTCTCCCCTCTTCATTACAAGTCTACTGTACACTGTCCAGGCATCCACACAGCCATGTTAAGCTGCTCAACAGAGTTCATAGCTTAGGACATGACCTTAAAGAGCAGCTGTCCGCTCTTTCTCCAAGCATTGCTCTTTTTTTTTTTTTTTTTAAATAATTTTTTTTTACATTCTTGTTTTGGTTCAAGATTGTTTGAAATGTGGCGCCTGGGTAGCTCACCTGGTAGTGCGCACGTCCATTACAGAGGCTCAGTCCGCGATGCAACGGCCGTGCTTTCGATTACGACCTGCGGCCCTCTGCTGCGTGTTATTCCCCCTTTCTCTCCCCTTTCATGTCTAAGCTGTCCTGTCACAAATAAAGGCCTAAAATGCATAAAAAAATATCTTTAAAAAAATAAATAAAAAGGTGTCACAAACAAAGAGGCCATTGTGTGCAGCCAACTGAAAATGTGTTGGGGAGTTATTTGTTAGGCAAATTGACTGATCAACTGCCACAGGAGCTTCTGTTTATAAATTAAAGCTCCCCCTATGAAATCTCTCACAGCGTCAAGGTCCAACCAAGAGATTTGCATGCTTCATAGTCAAATTGGTTTAAAAAAATACATTTGCAAATTATCTTCAACATTCATTATACTGCTCTTTCCTGGAGTATCATAGCATCTGGAAATTCCGGTAATGTCACTCAGGGTTTCAATCACATCACGAAAACATGAAGAATTTATTTTCCACTGCTTTCCCTGCTATTGTCTGAAGCTTATCGTGCAGATCCACTTGTTTAATTCCTGCAAAACACACACAACCATCTGGTACTGTGAGGTTAAGGAATTATTTTAATGCAATGAATTATGCCAAAATGCAATTAGATCCAGGTCTGTTCATAGTCAGCATAAGGTACGATAAGATAAAAGTTAATTATCCCTATGGGGACAATGGGTAAGAGCATCATCACCATTTACTGATCTATCCCTCTTCCTCTTCTTCTTCCTCTACTTTTATTTGGTTTCTCCTCAGACCGCTGTTTAACCACTGTGTGTTGTATATCAGGTGAATTTGACTTCCTGTCGGCTTTGTATGGTATGTCGGGACCCTTCTATGTGGCTCAAACAGTGGTTTTACAGCTCACCGTGTGTATGGGCAGCTGAGGTCTGGAGGCATGCAAGCTGTTCGGTCTTTCACCTTCGCTCGCAGCCCCCTCCCCCAGGTCAGCGGCCATACATTAGATCAAGCTAGGCCTCACAGGGTTGAGGGACCGGTGCCAATCACATCACAATGTAGCAAAAAGCAGGGGTGGGCGGAAACTATAAGCCTTGCTGAAGCAATGCCACGTGTATTTCTATCCTTTATTTCAATGTATTTTTTCTAATATCGGCTGTAATTGTTGGAAATGATTCAGTTAATTAATAATTAATAATTTTGTTCTGTTTTCAAGTGATTATTTCAGATTATGTGTATAATCTGCTTTGATTTAATTACTTAGCCTACATGCACTGAGGTCCTACTTTGTATTATTGCTCGCATGCATTTGTGGACTTTATAAACTGTCTGCTGTCAACATACTCAAGCATAAAAAACAGTCTATCTGTAATAATTAGTCAATAAATAGATCATCCACTTGTTAGAAAATTGATTGGCAACCAATTCATTGAGTAAAATTGACTGGTTACAGCTTCCTTAAAAGTAAATATTTGCTGGCTTTCTTAGTCGTCTATGATAGAAAACCAGCTGTCGAAAGTACCTGTACTTTTGAGGTACATGTACTTTTCTTGGGTATTTAAATTTTTTTTTTTTTTTTATCTATTTCACAGCTACTCCTGACTTTGCACATTAACATTGTACATACCAAACATATGATCAATTCATAACACGTGATGCATTTTATTCTTACAATTCTTTAACACTGTTTATGTGTTAATGCATCACTGATAATAGCCCAATTATATAATGTTTTATAATTGTTCTCTGCATAATGCATACTTGTACTTTTGAAATTTACAGTACCTGGTGATAATACTTCTGTGCTTATACTTAAGTAAGAACTTTAATGCTGGAGTGTTTCTTGTAACAGAGTATTTGTTATATGTGGTATTACTACAGTTACTGTACATAAGTGAAGGTACTGCAGGTACTTCTTCTACCACTGTAGTAAGCAATGTAAATAAATTAATCTGGGCTCTGAGAAATTGTGATGGGCATTATATTACTATTTTCTGACATTTCGAAGACCAAATAATAATTGAGGAAATAATCTGCAGATTAATTGGTAATAAAATAAACGTAAGTAAAATAATATAGTAACCCTCTCATGCAGACAGGTGTGTACAGTATAAAGTAGGGATGTCCAGATCCGATCACGTGATCGGAAATCGGGCCCGATCACGTGGTTTCAGACTCGATCGGAATCGGACGTTACCTCCCGATCAGGACTCGGATATATATGTATATATATTCTCATTATTTTTTAACACATCTATAGTTATGCGGTGGCACAGAGTTAGACCCTTTTGACTCCACACAGAAAGAGCAACGCGTGCGGCATGACATCACTTTGTTGCAGAGACGCTATTGGTTAAATGCCGGCAAAGTAGAACACGGAAGCAGCTTGAAGCGGAAAGCGTGAGTATGTCTGCGGTCTGGAGGTATTATAAAGTTGAATTATTATAGAAGTATCGGATCGGGACTCGGTATCGGTAGATAATCAAAATCAAATGACTCGGACTCGGACTCGAGGGCTGATCGCTGAAAAACCTGATCGGGACATCCCTAGTATAAAGAATAGTACGTATGCTGCTCCTGGATGGCCTGTGTGTATCTATACCTGCATCTGCATGTACTTCAGACAGCAGTCATACACTGAGAGGAGACTCTACGGCTCATTTGCCTCTGCTTCTGCACCCTGAGAATTGAGTGTAAAAGAATCATCCTCAGCTAGAATCTATTATCACCTGATCCTGTACTGTTTCGAGTTTGCCAAGGCCCACAGACTGAACGCCTCGCGTTTAACCCTCTCCCCGTCGCTCTGCTGGATGGCATCCCATTTCCCTGACTATTACCAAGAGTAAATGTTTTCTTTCGTCCTCTCCAATGAGTAATTTCTGGTGTCGAACTTGTCTCTAACCTTTTTCTTACCCCCTTTTGTTTGGCTTTTGTTTAGCAACAGCTGTTATCATGGATTTTTTTTTTCCTTTTTTTTTCTCTGGTCAGCTGTGATTGCTCCGGGCAAAACAGGAGCAGATGGTGTTTTGCTATGCATGAATGGAGCGTTAGAGGAGTTGGGACTGAATAGGCCAAGTTTTGAATGGTGTCTACACAGCACCTGCCTCTTGTAGCAGCAGGGACATCCTAGTGGCATGATCTGTCTTGGCTTCGCTGCCATCGTAAAGGATGAAAGAAAGAAACAGAGGGGGAACCTTGTTGGGTACCGTCCATATTTATTGATTTTCCTGCAAGTCGTGGCATAATGTGGTGTACAGTCAGTTTGAGTTAATTGGATGTGACACAGCGTGCACGTGTAATCTATCACTCTAGTCTCCTGGTACACTTTATCCGTTTTGTTGCCATAGAAACATGTTGGCTCTGTAATAGCCTACGTATATTAACAGGCTAAGTAAGTTGCAATAAAAGGCAATTTCAGAGTTGGGATCCTCTGCTGAACACAAAGCCTATAAAATACTGATGAAATAAATCGGAGGCAGTGGGGGGAGAGCGAGCTGGAGTTTACATTCTAAAACCAAGCAAGTCCAAATAAAAAGAGACAGCTATCATTTCCATACAATGCAGGGGCATCTATCAACCTCTGGGGCATGATGATCTGTCACAATAAAGAAAGCTTTCTCAAATCACTGACAGCATGCTGTGCATTTCTTTTAGCGCGATTGTACAACTCAACAGAGAATAAATGCTCCAGATGTATTTTGTCTGCAAAATACTGACAATGCACAACGGTATTCTGAGTGAACCATAATGCTCTGAAACAAACAGCTCCTCATGCTCACTGCTGCTATTGTTACGGTGACAATTGCTTCCAATAAACAGTGTTTCTTCTGGCTTTAGATGTTTATTCCATGACCTTTATGACGTTGACAGCAGGAAGATGATGGTGGTTAGCTTATCTGCCTACATTATAGCTTGAGATCAACTGCACAATACACATTCAAATAGGTATAAAAGGAATAAGCATTAGCGTGGAAAAAAAAACCCTATTATTTCAGTTTGTGATTGCAGGTATCTAATGGCTCTTGAAAAACAATCATAAGGCAGGTAGTTTCACCTCAACGACTTTCTTTGCTAACATATTTATCTACAGCAGATGTTTCCTTCATTGCAAAATCAAGGTGCGCTGCTTTAACATACAGTAGATACACGTCAATCCTCTGGGTATAATTACATACTGTTAATCATTTACAGGAAATAGGCTTATTTACAGTCATTAACAGCTGCACCACTTCCTCTGACAATATTAAATGTTTAACTGCAGCATCACTCCTTGCAATATGAGAACGGTTGTATCCGAGTTGTGATAGTATAGCGGTGCACAGGCTGACACAGGTCAAAAGACTGGCAGAATAGACTTACCATAACAGAACTCTACAAAAGAGGGGGCTGAGTCTAATGGCGGAATCACTGCATCACCAAGGCAACATCACTGAGCATAAATCCCAGGGTGGAAAATGTGTGTATGTGTGAGTTTGCATGTTGCGTGTGCATGCATGTGGCTGTGAGAGATGAAAAAGATGGAGAGGAGAGTGTATATGTGGTTATTCATGCGTGGGCTCATATTTTCTGCAGAATAGCAAATTTGTATTTATTGTTGATGTTTCTTTCAATTCCTAATTTTTTAAATTGTTTAATTAGAATTAATGTGCAAAATCAATTCACCAAATTAACAATAAAAACAAAATTGAAATCAAAGATTTAGATATGATTATCAGAAAGGTTGTGCAAGGGTATCATAATATATATACTAGCCCCCCTGAATATACCATTAACTCTGCTCAAGGGCATCGTCTATGGCGCTCCTTTAGTCTGGCAAGTCAAAAGTTCTCTAAACAAACGTTACCATTGGTCAGGGATGTCAACAGTCCAGCCAGCCAACAGAGCCCCCCAAACAATGTTCACTATTCATCTCAGAGGTCAATAGTTTTCTTCACAAAGCTCATCATCACAAGGGCAAGAATTCCTTAAACAGAGTCAGCCATTTGACTGGAGGCCTAGCCCCTCCCTGGAAACAAGGATTGGCATTGGACATGTGGGGTCAGCTGTCTCTGCACTTTCCTAGCCTGTTTTTTTGCTTATTTAAAAATTACAAAGTATTAGAGATTCACTTTTTACAGATACAGTTTAGCTACAGTGCTGTGACCAGGCCAGGCCTTTAGGTGATTTACCTATTGTAATGTTGAGGTGGTGAGAGAAATGAGCTACTTATCTTACAAGTTGATTTACAGTAGTTTAACCAACTTGCTGTTAATTTAGCTCAAAGTCCCGGCACAGTTTTGGCCCAGGCACACCCAGGACCTCTTGATCAGGACACTGGTAGTGTGTAGGCTACTGAGTTAGTTTGATTGACATCCCGTTCCCTCGTTTGTTATTTTTGTTGCACCTGTTAAGACAGCTTACACCTTTACTATTGTTATTTGTACATGGAGTTTGGTGACCTGAAGTAATTCATAGCATTACTCCACCCAACTGCAACCCGAGCCCAGGCCTAACCAGCCAGAATAATTGAAAACACCTGTGTGAGAGTAACATAGCTCTTATTTAAAAAGTATCAAAGTATTAGTGATTCACTTTTAACAGACACTGTTTAGCTTTTGTGTTTTCCAGACGTCAACAATTCAACAGTTATTTTGTGCAGTTGGTAAGTTACACAGTGGTGTGACTGTAGCTGTAGCTACTATTAACCTCCTTGAGTTAAAGCAACACCAAAGATTCTTTTGTACCTTAAAGTAATGTTTCCAAAATCATTTCAGTGTTTCATCAACTCGTAACAGGGTGAACGGCACTTCTGCATTCGCTTTGCGGCCCTCTGTCGGCTATAACCGCACTATGCAAGTTTGCCAGATCGGGTAGCGGATCTGTAGTTCGAATGAGACATAATGGACACAATTCCGCTTCCAACCTGTAGGAGGACCTAAGAGGAAAAGTGCTTTGGTGTTGCTTCAATGAGCCACAACAGTGGAAGTTTGTCCGGCATGATAAGATGAACCTTAGTTAGTCTGTCTGATTTTGATATTGTCATCAATATTGCTGCAGTAAACTTGGCCGAGACACACACTTTGTTCCTCAAAGCAAAAACTGAAAGGTTTAATGCGAGAAGATAATACTACTTCAGTGTGCAAAAAGAGGATAATTGGCTGCACACTCACATCAGACACTGACATTGGCTGAAATAATGTAGCATTTTTTTTTAATTTTTTTTTTTAAAGAGACAAAGTTTAGTATCAGAGCAGAGTGGCAGGTCCTACATCTGCGACCTGAGTCCAGACTGTGAGATTGGCTGCAGCGTGGGTCCGATGGTCAGATGGTCAATGTCAGCAGGGCTTTTGTTATGCTCACATTGTATCTGTGCGATGAACGGGAAAACAACAAAAGAGCCAAATAAATCATTAAAATACAGAATCCCTTAGCTTCCACATCTGACTTCTTAGTCATCCTCGGCACAGTGCCGAGCAACTGACCTCAGTGGGGAGGAGGGGGACAATTAGGTCACCTCATGATTGCATTACTCAAATGACATATTAATGTCATAGTGCCCTTCATGCATTTCATCAGCGTTAGTTAATGATGAGGAGAAAGAAAGAAGAGCAGGGCTGATATTGATTGCTTCATGCTGCTATGATCATATCATATTGCACTCTGTAAATAAATATGTATCTTGCAGATACAAATAAAAGTCTAAAGCATACAGCAGGTGAAATTTATTTATTCACCTACTCAAATTAAACCAATCCCCATTATAGGAGGAACAGTGTATTCTCCTTGTAAATTATGTGTGTGTGTATAGCAGTGTTTTGAAAATGTCTGTAACCTTTTTATTGCAAAGTCCCATAACTCCAACCCTAGCTGTGAGATATTTGTACACACAGTGACCGCAGTACTGAAGGGTTATGGAATAACAAGGAGCTCCATGCATTATTAATGGGCTCTGCTGTGAATCTGCTCAGAATAATAACGGCGATTTCCCAGAGCCTCATTACTGTGTTTTTAAAGCATGTTTGGTATCCATGGACACCCTCTCTCACATTCTCCTCTTCTCCCCCTGTGTTGAGATTCAGGTCATGCACGGCACTTGCTGTTTTTAATTTTCATTTCATCATAAGCACTTTAAGACTGTTGCCAGTGCTTATTTGCAGTTTTCCTGCAGACCTCTTCACTCGGGGCTTCTGACAGGACAGATGCTGCAATTAATCACGGCAGAGAAATGGGCATCGTTTCCATACCGAGCTGAGGAGCCAATCACCGCAGCAGCAGCGACGGCAGGGCCTCAGCCCAAATTACAAATGCTTTCCTAAAACTAGCTAATTGAAAACAAACCAAAATTTGAAAATTCTATCAAGCCGCTATCACAGACGCACAGGAGCAGATTCTCTCTCCTAATTTGTAACTAACATTAACCCATGTCTAAAATGTCTCAGCTGCCTTTGGATTAAAAAGGCCCGTCTCTGGGCCAGTGGATTCACAGCCTATTGTGAAGATATGATAATTATTGTTTGCCTGCCTTCCCTCCCCCGCTCGCCATTTTATTCAAGGGAGCTCAGCAAACCCCTGGGGATGTCTTGGAAATGAAGCGATTTTGAAGGGAGTAAGAAAGAGGCAGAATCCAATGCACTGGTGTGTGAGAAGGGGACTGTTATTGAGACAAGTACCAGTTACATGCTGACCTTGTCCAGTATCAACACTGTTTTTACACACAGTTACAATGGACTTCCATTCAAATCACTGCGAAACAGCACACACTATAATAATGCCAACATGAATGCTCATATACCCCTACAAAGTATTTTTTCTCTCATAGAATTATTCCATAGAAAACATACAACTGTATTTTTTATTATCTCATAAAGAACTGAGTGCTATGGATATTTATCAATTTTATTTGTTTTCAATAGCTAACAAGGAGGCGTGAAGAAATATCTCATAGGAATTATGGCTAATAAAGCTTTTGAAATAAACCGATTCCTCCAAATAAATATTTGTGATTGATAGTTTAATTCTGAACAGAGACACAAAGAAATATATAATACTTCATACAAAATTATGGCTACTATCATATTAGTGATGGAATGTCTCTGGATTCGTCTTAATGGCCGAGCAAAAACTCAAACATTAAATTAATTTTCCTATTGGGAGCTGAAAACAACCTTCAAAGAACTCCATACCGATATGCATTTATTCTATTGACAGTTTTCAAAAGCAGTTGGTCTGTAAGCAAAATACAAACAAAATGAATCGCTGCTATTGTAACTCATAAAAAAGTATAAAAGAGCAGAAATGCACTATGTGATATAGCAATCCACAGGTCGTTTAACAATGTTTTAATTAAAGCCTCACATATTAAAACTTTACAACAGGTGATATGAAAAATGTACAACATATTCTTTTTTTCCCCCAGGGACTTCTGTACAACTGGCAAAAATACCTCCGATGCCTTTTCAGTTGGCTTTGGCAGTGCAACAAACTGGCTCTGCTAGTTCTCCTTTTTTCCTTTTTTAAAACAATGATGTATCAAGGAGCAGAGTAAAAATACATCAATCCCCAAACCATCTGCCTTGATCCGATCATTTGTATTTACCATAAAATATCCCCTTTGTTACACAAAATAAAAACATAATTTAATTGTTAAAGATCTGAAGTAAAAACAAATAGATTAAAGAAGATTTTTTTGGGGGTCGGGGGGGGTGGGGGAAGGTGCCAGTTACACGCTTTTGGATATATCATCTGGAGGGTAGATTACTGGATACAGGAGGTCTTGTCTCTTCCCACTCTACAGAACATGTACAGCAGATTACAGCTACAGTTTGATGATGTGATGAAATAAATGATTTATGGCAGTTTCTCTCTCAGTCTGTTCAGTCGTTCATCTAGAGATCTGTCCCTAGACTTTTTATTTTCACTTCCCCTTATTCTTCAAGACGTTGTCTGCATTTGTGACATGGTTTAAATGTGTTCAAATATCGCTGAGCCTCTGATGTGTGATGATTTGATCAAACATTTCCTCCACGCCATTGTTGAACAGTTTCATCTACAAGAGTGATGGGTGAAAGAGAAAGGTTGGAGTAAAGAAAGTCTCGCTATATACTGGCCAGTGTGGGAACAAAGACTGAGTGGGGGTTACTGGTTTCCAGCAAGGATTCTATGAGTCGCTCAGTCCAGGCAAGAGCTGATAGAAATCCTTTTGTTGGAACACTTTCAAAATGTCCTTTTTGCTGCACTGAACTGACAACTCTGGCCTCATAAATAAAGCTTTATTGTTAAATAAAACATTGAAAAACACACGTCTTTCAACATATTGTGTGCCCAGTCAGTTTAAATTGACAACTGAAAGACCTCACAAACAAACAAATAAACAATCACTGGGCGCTCGCCCTAACAGGCTTCTGTCATATCTCAGCCTATTTTATAGACAAAAACGCATGTTTACCCTCTGTACACGTGTGTGCATATCCGTCTATAACAATGGACAAAGTTCTTTGTATAACATTCTAAATCTTACACACTTCTTAAGTGCAACTTCGAAAAGCAACGTGGATTGATGCTTTTATTCTATTCCTGTTCTTTGAGATAGGATTTCCATTTGGCTCAGTAAATGCTGACTTGGGACAGGACCTGGGCGTGGGCCTGGATTTGGGAGGGGTGTGGTTGCTGCTGTGGGGCCGGCTGGGGGCTGCCGAGCGATGCCGAGCCTCCCACTGAATGGGGCGTCCCGGGAGAGTGCTGGGGTGGGGAACACTGGGACTGGTGCTGCTGCTGCTGCTGTTGCTGCTGCTGGAGATGTTGAATCTGCTGCTGATGCAGCTGATGCTGCATCTGCATGTGCTGCAGCTGCATCTGCTGCTGCTGCTGCTGCTGCTGTTGGTGTTGGTGTTGCTGCTGTTGGTGTTGCTGCTGTTGGTGTTGCTGCTGTTGGTGCTGCTGCTGCTGCTGCATGTGGTGCTGCTGCAGCTGCTGCTGGAGGTGGTGTTGGAAATGCTGATGCTGCATCTGCTGCTGGATCTGCTGGTGATGCATCTGCTGCTGCTGCATCTGATGGTGCTGGAGGTGCTGCTGCATCTGCTGCTGCTGCTGGAGTTGCTGCATCGCATGCTGCTGCACCGGTTGCATCGGCGGGCTCATCTGAGACACCGCTGTGGACTGGGCCCCGGCCACCATGCTCCCTCCGGCACCCATCTGGCCGAGCAGCTGCGGTGGCATCCCGGAGGACATGTTCTGATGGGAGACTGTAACCGAGGTCACTATCTGATTGCCCCCTAGTCTCATCTGCAGAGGTTTTGGGGCAATGGCCCGTGGCAGAGCTTGTTGCAGGGCCTGGGAAGCGGATGACATGGACATGGAGGGGTGCTGGTTGAGGGGGGAAGGCAGCACCAGGCCAGGAGACAGGCTGGTGGAGGCCAGGGTCTGCTGTACTGAGCGGATAGTCTGGGCCTCAGCTGATTCTGCTGCAGCCTGGATGGAAAAATATCCAAAGTTGATAAGCCACAGTTTTCCCCTCTGAAGAATACCATTTAATCTATCTATAGGTTTACTGTAAAGTTTCTAGACATAACATTGCTTCAGTTGTTTTTGGCATTACAAAAGAGTTTTTCTCTAAAACAAGGAATTCTTAACTTTTCTGTCAAATTCACACATTTTTCAGGTGAAAGGAAGGAACAGTTTCTCACCTTGGAAACCAGGCTAGCACGGTATGCAGCGAGGGCTTTTAAATATTCTTTCTTGGCAGCTTCTGTTTTGCTTTTGTAAACCTGTGATGACACAAAGGTACGTGTGAATGGACAAATAAAGCTTATTACTAATTAGAGATAATTCCTGTTCCAATAATATAGTGCATTACATAGAAAACATACTGCATATACACATTTGTTTCCTGCCTGAATCTGGGTCTCTGATGATGTACCTGTTTGTTACTAGACCAGTCTGAATAATAAGTAGTACCTGTTTCTGCTCCTCTCCCAGACCGTCCCACATCGAGGCCACAATTTTGGACACCTCTCCAAACGTGGCGTTGGGATTCTGACCCTTAATAGCGGCCTGGGTGTCTCTGAAGAACAGGGCATAAGCCGACACCGGCTTCTGAGGCTCATTGGGATCCTTCTTCTTCTTCTTCTTAGGAGTCTTGGGCTTCTTTGTGGGATCTATGGGGGCTGGTCGCTTCTCTCCAATGACCTGCAATGATTGAGATAAAGACATTTACAAAAATGCATTTAACATCAGCAGGCTAATGTCCTGTAATTACAGTACCATTCAACACAGTGATCTAAATCATTTCTAACTTTGCTCACCCTGTTGCCTTCGTCCTGGTCGTCTTCATTGATGGAGCTGGAGGGAGACGGCGTGGCGGACTTGCTGGCAGGCGGTGATGGGGAAGTATGGGTGATGTTGGGTCCTGCCATGTTTAGGCTCAGCTGTGCGTTGAGTTGGGATTGGTTGATGGTGGTCAGCTGATTCCGTGATAGCATCCCATTGGGGCTGTTCATGCTGATGATGGACTTCATCACCATGGCTGGATTGGGTGGGTACTGGCGAAGATGGCCTGCTCCAACATTCTGTAAAGGAATTGACACAAAAGCAAAGGGGGCTTGTTAAGAAAATGATAAACAAATGTAAAATTGTATTGATCCCTTTCCCTCTGCTTTAACACTGCCTGTGAGGTTCTGGCTGCATAGACTTGCACCTCATTTCTCCAGCTCAAGGATATCTCTGTACTCACTATGACGCTGTACTGCCCAGCGCACAAAGCTCATGAAGCTGTATCTCTGTACACAGAGGAAACCGGGTCACTGGATTCTGCGGATTGTTATGTGGGCAGATCACATGTCACTATGTCCTGGGTCTTAAATGTCTCTATTACAGGCCATGATAAATTATCTTGACACCCAAGGAGCTAACTTTATAAGCCAGTAATAGATGGCTACACAGCTCAGTTGATTCATTTTAAAACTCTATTGTATGGAAATCTGTGACACAGTTTTTGACTGCCCGGTCCCCGCAGGGGAACTGTGCACTCGCGCTGGGGTACATAACTTCAAATGCCACAATAAAAAGACTGTTCGAGTCGCGGTTTGTATGCATGCACCTACATGTCAGTTTAGTTTGAGGGGGCCACAAGCCTATATGCTTTGATGTAATGTTACTTTTAAGGTTATAACTCTGTAAAAGAGGCGCCATTCATAGATCATGTTTGACTGCCAGAGTGGAAAAGAAATACTTCTATATAACCAACTCCATAAATTAACTGGCTGACGGTATGAAGCTTTAGGGCTTTGGACAGCTCCCCTCCCTTCTTCCATCCAGGGTACAATGTAATAACATTTTCAAAATCGCTTTCACTTTTTTCCTGGTAAAAACTGTGGTTCTTGAAAGAGTCTCAGAGAAGGTGCATGCAACAAATGTTTGCATTGATTGTGGTGAGGATGAAATTACAAGGACTGCCAGCTCCCTAGAGGGAAGACTGATCAGAGAGCCAGCAGAGCTGACATAAAACAGGGGAGTGGATGTGAACACAACAGAAAAGGTGATTTGTTCTCCCTGGGTACATCCATCTGGTATTCAGCAGCACAAACTCAATCTCTCCCAACATCAACAAATCAAAAACCCACACACCTGACTTTATTGAAAGAACCTTATGAATGCCCGTCTTCAAAAACAATATTATTACACCATTTCAGACAGAAACGTATTGGATCTACAATCCATTTCTTTCTCATATACCATGTCTACTGCTTATCATAAATACAATCTATGAAGTGAGAACACATTTATATTTACATGTGCGAGGAAGATTCTGCAAAAGGTGAGGCGAAGGTGGGGGAGAAATTGAAAACATATTGTTGTGATGCTTCAAATATGGAAGCTTTTAGTTTTCTTGTGAATAAAAGCTGCAATAAACAAGCCTGTGACCAAATGACCGTGATTTACATATCTGCAACCCGCCATGTTCCAAGTGCTATAGTCATCTTCATTACTGAGAGCATGATGGCTCGCAGTTTGCTCTCTGTGAATATCAAAGACGCACACACTGAGCTCATTAGTCCTGGCCATCTGTATAATAACACTTTTGCCCAATCACAATGATGCAGTTTTGACTTAAAGCAATGGTCCATTCTGCCATTTGTAAGGAAAATGGTGATTTCTTCTGAATGGCCTTTGGATGTTGTGCATTTATAAAAACAAAATATGCACTGATGACTGCAGTTAAACACTTAATCATATCACATTTAACAGCCTACTAAATATCTTATTTTATCATAGATTATAGCAATAAATGAAGTAGCAGCAATTGTGCTTGTCACTCTATGAAACAAAAGAACAATGACAGTTACGTCCGTGAAATGCCAGCATTAGCACGCCTGATTTGAATGAAAAGAAAAAGGCTAATAACACAGGGAAAGAAATCATCTTAAGTAACAGTTGCCTTGATTGTGAATATGAATCTGGTACTAGGATGTTTATTTATGTCCCTCTACCTCCTCATTTGCATTTTGATTGCAGTATTGTCAGCAGTCACAGCAGACATCTAACTAGATATTTTGATTGTCATCGTAAATCTGCAAATAAGTCCTTATCTTGAGTACACAGTGGCCAGATGTGCCTTAGTCAGGTCCGTGTTTGTGTTTGTGTGTGTGTGTGTGTGTGTGTGTGTGTGCAAACACTAACAAGCTGAAATCTACTCCCTAATCAATAAAGGCTTTTTTATGTAAATTAATTTAGTAATGTTCCCCAACGTGTTGCTTTTAATGTGAAATCTGAAATAGCTGGCAACAACATAATGCTGTCAACAATATGCTCCAAGAAGAAGAAAAATAGCTTGTTTTGTACATTATTGTTGGCCTCATCCACACTCAACACAGCAAACACTCCAAACCGTTTGAAAAACTAGCATATAAGAAAAAAACTATTGACAATGTGTGAAACCCTTTCCACAATATACACAGGCCAATACATAGCAGCTGGACACAAAATGCAACACTATGCATTCACCAAAACAAGTGATAAACAATCTCAACACTGATGTCAATGAAAGCAGGCTCCAGTCTGTTATTTAAGATATTGGAAATCAGAATTTAGGGAGAATTTATGAACAGTGGCACCATGTACTGAGCTGTAACAGGCTGAAAAGAATGTTAACAAGTTCAATTTCCATTCAATCAATGCCAGAGCTCTTGGAAATGTTCCATGGCAGGAGAGGGGTAAAATCATCTATATGGTAATTATAAGGATGAATCCCCCAGTAACTTTCGCCAGCATGAAAGGTCAGTCCTATTAAAGATAGTTTATCAGTGCTCTGCACATATTCCTTTACTCGCCTTCTAAACGGGTACATCATTTTATTTTTTCCCTCCATTTTCAGCAACCTGCTGAAGTCTGTGCTTAAGCCAAATGAGAAAAATGGAATTTTGAATGCCGGTAAAGGCTATAATAGCATGAAGATAAATTGTTTTTCTTTCTCCTTCCCTGTCTCAGTCAAACACACTTTTCTCTCTCTCTTTCTGTGGTGTGCAAACTCAGTCTATCTATCTCCCCAACCTCTAACCCCCACTTAAAAACAAATCTCTCTCCCTCTCCTTCGTAAGGCCAGTAAGTTCCCTCCCCTTGGTCTGGTACAGCCACTGACCCATACCCCTTTCCACCATTTCTCCTGATGCATTATGGGTATTTAAAACTTGTCAAACATGACATCATTTCATTTTGAGAGCTGCCTGAGAAAAGTAAATTACAGAATCAATCATGCAGAAGGTCAAGCTGAGACTTCATTACAAGTATTGCATGCCTGCATGAATATCTTTCATTTCTGACTGACCCAATATGTCACAATAGCTGTCTGTCGAGGGAGAAAAGAAAAAGACACGGAGCAAGAGAAAAAAAAAACACTCTCTTAAATTGATGTACAACTCATGTCAGTGCTTCTTGGCTTGGAAGGGAGATAAGAGGGAAGTGTAGAAAAACATGCTTTCTGCAACAGTGCTCACATTTTCCATTTTGATTCAGGATATAGTGGCTTTTGACCAGTCAAAACACAGGGTATTATACTTACTGGCAATCTACACAGTATCAAGGCATTTCAAATCATGTGAACAACAAACTGCAAATCTCTTTTTCAGCCTCACTTTCATCTAGCATGTGGTCCAAGCACACTATTTTGTGTTCGCCATTAGCATATCTTTGCTGCTGTAAAGCTAATGACATGTGAAACAGCTAGTTGGTAATGAAAAATATATAATGCATCACCACATAGTGGTAAATGTAATAAGACAACAGGGCTCAAATCTCCTAAATATTGATTTTAAAATGTAATAACTGGTTGACTACTGTAGGTTTCGAATCCAATCATGGAGGACATTTCAGTACATGCCTACATGTGTCAAGAAAAAGTGTGGTAAAGGCACCAGGTGTCTTTTGAAATAGAACCCAGAGACCCTTGCTGTGCAGCGGGGAGAAAATTGAGAAGAAATTGCGAATAAAGCAATACTGGCAGCTCTACTCCAGTACTATTTGGCACTATTGAGATTCAATCACAAATCAGGAGGACACATGCTGGGAGACAAAAATGAGAGTCAGAAGCTTGTTAGGAGAGCAGATTAAATAAATAATGACTTCAGATTCAGGGCTTGCCAGGCACATTGCAGCTGAGAAAATGTATTTCTCTTTGTAGAAGCTCTGCATCTGTGGCCAATTTGCAAGACATACGCTGAACATTATCGGGAGAGGAATTAGCAGAACACTTGGCAATGCAATGACATGGAAGAAGCTTTTGAAAATAGCCCAGGTATATTCACTGGTTGGGTATCTCATTAAGTTGTGATAAGAGACAGGCTTCCACACACACTAAATATTCTCCACCAGTAAGCTTGTATAAATAAAGAAAACCAAGACAAGTGTTGGGGAAATATGAGCATGGCGGCTTGATGAAAAATGTAATTGCAATAGTGCACGGTTTATTTGTTTGCCCCTGCAGCCATAACAAATAACACAGAATGTAATCATGTATATAAGGTTGTCATTCCTTTATCAGTGTGCTGACAAAATGACAAAACACCCCTCTTAGGGCCTTCGTAAATCATTGTCTCTGTATATAGAACGCACTGCAATCAGCACTGTTACTTATCTCATTTAAAAGTTGCATTCTCTTTTCAAGGCAAAGATAACACCTTAGATGAATAGAATTTCTATAGGCATTATCCTAAGACTGTTGGGGATCAATCCCATTTACAGGAAAAATGAAGGGCCACCACGAGCCTTCCTGCGGTACAATGTGTGATGACGACTGATAACGAGTGAGTAGTGCGCTGCCGACAAAGCCACAAGGCAAGGAGCAGAAACCCACATTCTCCTCTTAGTTTTTAATAGAGTCCCTGCACAATCAGAGACATGAGCCATGCAAATGGTGTTAAAGAGGAATAATGTTTGAGAATCAAATCTAATCCTCCAGCAAGTCATGAGAACAGCCAGGAATGTAATTGTGTCAAGGTTCTGCTTCTTCCAGATGTAGAAAGCTTAACTGACCATGAAATGAAAATTCTTCAGGCAAAAGCCTTCTGGGGCTCGCTTACTGTATGCGGCCGAGATATTTTAAAAGCCGCAATTATTTTACATGCCAGAAGCACGGAAGCAGGAAAAAGAGCTGTAAAATGTTATAGCCCCCTTCCAATATGTAAAGTAAATAAATAACTCTAATAGTGTGATTCAACAAATGTGTTGTAGAGAAAGTTATAATGATCATGGCGTCTCTTCTCAGTGTAATGTGTGTTGTGGCTCACAAAGCAAATTCAGCATCAACATCATCATCTCTCCGCTCATGCCTTTGTCCTTTCATTTCTTTTCTTCTAAATGAATCTTCCATTTTTGTAATAGGTCTGTAAGACAACTAGTCAGCCGGTGACATTTCCATTTTTCCTCCTCAATGCCTCTATGATTGTGGCATTTCAAAATGCCTTTCCACCTCAAGACAACAATCTCACAATCTACAGCACATAGCAGCATCAACATAAAGAGAGTGATTATTTTTGTCTACTGTTCCATGTTTGACCATCCATATCAGAGGAAAGGAGGATTAAGCTGAAAGTAGGTTCATGAAGTCCTGTCTTTGAGGGTAATTCTTTACAACACAAAGACAAAGCTGACCCTAAACTCCAAACAAAGCGTGTGTCTTTTCTGGAGACTAGAGCTGCAACGATTAATCGTTTAATCGATTAGTTGTCAACTCTTAAATTAATCGCCAACTATTTTGATAATCGATTAGTCGGTTTGAGTAATTTTTTAAGACAAAAGCCAAAATTCTCTGATCTCAGCCTCTTAAATGTGAATATTTTGTAGTTTATTCTCTCTGTGACAGTAAACTGAATATCTTTGAGTTGTGGACAAAGCAAGACATTTGAGGACATCATCTTGGGCTTTTGGGAAACACTAATCCACATTTTTCACCATTTTCTGAAAAATCAACAGATTAATCGACTATGAAAATAATCGTTAAGTTGCAGCCCTACTGGAGACCTCGTGTGACATTGGACAGAAAGCATGCATCAGCATTTACAAACAAATAAAAGCTTCTGGAGGAAACATGAATTAAATATGAGCATGTGAAACTGTGGCACTTTTGGGTCCCATTTTCACTGTCCTTCTGGGACTGAATGTGCTTTGTACTTTAACACCTGTGATCTATCTACATCTGCTCACCTTACAGAGGGGGATCTTCCACACTCTGTGTGCTTTTAAAAAAAGTATTCACAGTAAGTAACATAATATCATGACATTTACTCAATGTGATCATATACCTCCTGTGTTGTAAACAAGGCCAGATGCTGTGCCAGATGTACTGACAACAGGAGGCGTACGGAAACTGTGAAGGTGACACAACGGTTTAGTAAAAGGGCTCATTTAAGGACTATATGCTTCTGATATCAGCAGTGTCCAGTAGTGTAAACTAAATCATATCTTATGTCATTTGTTAAGTTTGGATACACCATCAAAAACCACATCTGGAGCTGCAGCTACAAGTAGGACACATACTGGAGCAGCGCTATTGGGAGTATTTTGTGTGTTGACAGATGGGGATACCATTTCTCAAGTCGCAGAAAATGAATAGCCTTCTTGATTTACTAGTGGTGTATATGCATAGAGGTGCTCACCACGGGTTGGCCGTTGTTGACAGACACTCCTTCCTGGTCCATCATGTTGCGTGAGATGGTAATAGAGGGCAGATCCAGGCTCTGAGGGGGGAACTGAGGGATTAAGAGACCCCTGTGAGGAACTGGGGGCTCCGGCATTGCTGGGAAAGGTGAGTCCACTTCCGATAGACCCAGACCAGACTCCGTCTCAGGTGGAGGTGTAATGGGAGGAATCTCAAACTCCTCGTCTCCCAAACTGGGCGTATGAAAAGTCTGCAAGGAAGAGTAAAATCATGAAATCCAGCAACACAAAACAGCCGAGAAGCATTCGCTGAGGTGGGCCTTATCTAACATGCCGGAAGGAAGCCTTCAGGGATTATATGAGACAACTTTGTTTAAGAGAGGGAGTGTTTTATTTGAGTGGTAATACACTAGTCTGTAAGTGCACTAAGATGTAACATTTCCTAAACCTATTAAAGTCCAATTTCAGAAAGAAAAAAAAGAAAAAAAGCTGAGTGAGGAGGAAGACGTCAAAAGCAAAAATATCAAGCAGCAATCATGGGAGAGAGAGGATACATGATAAAAGCCCTTAATCTTAGGGATGGAAGATGTTGGGTTGAAGTGCAGTGAAAATACACGTCACAGGGAGATGGGTTTAAAAACATTTTCAAAGATTATTACACTTGGCCAGAAGTGTTTCTTTTTGTTCCCCTTGCCTTCCCCCTTAAATCTGCTCATCAAACAGCCTAATCCTTCTGCCTTTCGAATTAAAGATTTTGGTCACACTTAATTTGCTTATGTGCCTTCTTGGAGATGGGACTGTTCACCTACTTGGGTCTTGTTTTCATCTGCGCATTGCATTGAGCTACTATCTGGAAAGCCGATATATTCATATCCCCACAATGACCACACTGCAGGTCCATATACATGCAGCTGAACACCGGGCCAAACCGCATGCTATCTAGCCGCTGACATGACTTTAACTGCTTGCACTTGGCACACTGCTTGCTTTAAGAAGCTACTAGGAAACCCAAAAACTAAGTGCTTCTGCTTGATCTCAAACACTACTTTCTTGGCCTTGGGTCACTTTTACGGTATGGTTTAAGACATGCCTCCAGTGATATTATCAACTATTTGAAATATGCCGTGAAATCCTGGCATGAAAATAATTGGCATAGAAGCCAAAAAACTGGAGTAAATGGGCATTTATACCAATTCGAACTGGCACTCTCCCGCATACCGATTTCACCTTTTCACACACACCTGCATTTAATTTCCAACGGGATTGTGAGTCCTGGAGATGATCATGCCTCGCTTTCTGAGATAAACCCTGCTTCTTTGAAAGGGGAGCTGGTTTTTCTCACGCTTTGTTGGCTCACTCTTAACAAAATGTGACAACATTACAGCATTTAGGCACATGTAAAGCATTATTGCATGGCTTGTCCTAGAGGAATCAAACTCCTACCTGAATAGAGGTGAAGTTCTACTAACCTCAAACCTATAAACTTGATATTAAGAGTTGCATGCCCTGCCAGCGGAGCCTACTATGGTCAACAACAAAGCTAACCAGGCATCTCTTCCCTGTCTTCCTCCGCTCTGTCTTTCTGTCTCCAGCAGAGGATAGAATAACAGAAGGGAGACAACGGAGGGAATATGCCAACACAGCCCTTGATTAAGAAGTATTAATGTTCCCCTTGCTTGCTTTAGCACACAGACACTTGAAACTAATTCATTGCCTGCTCAGGGCAGCTGTCTTGACAAGCACTGATGAATTCCAGTGGCAGAGGCAGCAAATAGAGTTTTCATTCCTTCCTTTTCTTTCTCTCTTCCTGCTCCCTACCACTGTTTCACTTTTCAGTGCTCGTTTCACGGCTAGAGAATCAGTTCTCTTTTCAAAAGGAGCTAAGGTCATATTCATCACAGCCCTGGCCTCTGGCATGCAGAGTGCAGAATAAATTGTGTGCACCTTCAGTAGGAACCATTTACTCTTGAGTCCTCTGCTGTCATATTATGCTTCAGTCCACTCAAAAACCTCCAGAACTTAGGTTAGCAGCATGCGAATCCAACCGCAGAGTGTTTATAAAAAATATAAAACAAAATTGTCATGAGTCATGAACAAAAAGTTCCAGTAGCACATGGAAAGGATCAGAGATTGTTCATCATCACGGTCTTCATTCATCTTTTTCAACGTCCCCTGTGGAGTAGGGTCAACCTCCACACCAGCCGTATGATCTATGGTCCAAGTGTCCTCTCTATCATATCATGTAGCAATCTGAAAAAAACTGGCAAGCTGTAATAATTTATCGGACTTAAAAGGTATCAGCCCTGTCTCGGGTCTTTCCTTGTCCAGTACAGTCAGATACACTGCACAGGTTGTGATACTTTGACCACATTTATCCACATAAGCCCTTGCAGGAATGCTTTTGAGGAGGGACACATATCACTTACATTTTTTTGCTCTTGCTCTACTATGGACACTATTTGCTGATGTAAGTAGGTTTCCTGTGGTGTTACACCTTGTAAGGTAAATCAGAGCAGAAATAAATAGGCCACTGGATCCTATAGGCTGCTGCATTGTGGCCTAAATTAGAGAGCCAACCTAGAGATTTGAGATGTCAAAGAAGGTTGGCTAACAGAGCTCCACTTTTGTAGGAGAGCAGCACAAGCATGACTGTGACCTTTAAGCAAAACACAGACATGCACTTGGAGGAGAGGAATGCTGTTGTTTAGTGTCTGCTAAACAGAATGTAAGTAGAGAATAGAAAAAAGAAAATGCTGTGGGGTAAGGAAGTTAGAGCAAGATCAGTATCAAAGACTGTGCTTGTGTGCATTGCCTCTCTTTGTTAATGATGATACAAATTTAACATCTGCACCAGGGGCACCGATAATGGAGACATGGCGTTTGTGTCTCATTTGGGGGGGTATGGAAGATGTCAGCTGTTTGCGAAGAAAAGGCCCTCTCCCCGGGGAAGAGGAGCCAGATTTTACTGGAACCCACAGAGTGTTACAGTGTTGCACACTGTCTAGTGTCATTTCACATAAAGCCAGTCTAATTCTGCACCAGGAGCAGCTTAGGGGGCTCTGATCGGAGATTAAGAGATGCACAATCCACTTTCTTCGCATCACCAGCCTGATTATCCATTTAAATTGTTCTGAAAGGCTAAGCAGAGCCAAGTGCCAAGCCAGATGCTGGCTTGGGATGTGCAGGCATGTACATGTTAAAGGGTGGGCAAGGGACAGTACAACAGAGAGAGAGTAGTGTGTGTGTGTGTGTGTGTGTGTGTGTGTGTGTGTGTGTGTGTGTGTGTGTGTGTGTGTGTGTGTGTGTGTGTCTGTGTGTGTGTGTGTCTTTCCATTGGCAGCAACAGGGTCCAGTGGTAAGAGGGCAGAGCAGGGCTTGTAACAGAGAGGCCTGATGTACCCTGCATGAGCATCACGAGCAGGTGTGTATGAAATCACCAGTCCTCAGTGGTAAACCTGGACCAAACTATACTATTCTGCAAATTATTACAGTTATCATATTCTGCCTGAAAAACAAATCAAATAGTGGGGTTTATCTAGTATGTGGTGATAAACAAATCATAGCTAATAATTTATAATAATCAGAATTACTTGATTATGTACAGCAGTAGATAAAGTACAGTAAGTGCACAGTAAAATTTTACCAAATACTGAGACAAAATTATGCAAAAATCTAAATCTAAACGTCTACAGCCACACTAGCGGCTCTTTGCACAGCAGTGCTTTGAGCTAAATGCTGCCGTCGGCATGCTAACCTGCTCACAATGACAGCATGCTAAGATTTGATAATTAGCACTAAATACAAAGCATAGCTGAGGCTGATGAGAATGTCATTAATTCTGGAAGTATTTAGTCATACACCAAAGTTAAAATTTGGACTTAATGGTGCTAGGTGAAAAGTCAGGGGATAAGTTTTTATGATTCATCCTGAGGAGGGCATGGACATCTGTATAATCCATTCAATAGTTAAAGAGACATTTCACTCAAGTAATCAAATGTTAAACTCGTGGTGGCGGTAGAAGAAACAAGGATCGCTAAAGTCATATACATCGCCTGGGGACCATTTCCTGCCAAGCCATCTGTCAGATGTTGACATTTTTCAAGTGATAAGTGAAAATGTATCTGTTATATCACCTGTGAAATATCCTGGAGGCAATGGATGAAAAGTAAGGGAAATTACCAAAGTCATCCTCTAGGGGAAGCCATCTTTTCATTTTCAAGACATGTCACTAAAAACCAAATAGGTGAACCTCATTGCAGCGCTAGAAGAAAAGTCAGGTGATCACCAAAATTAATCATGCCTTATCCTCCGGGGAACATTATTGTCTTCACAAAATTAGATATTTTCGCCTGGACCAAGGTAGTGGACCTACCGACCGAGCAACATTGCTATCCCTTGAGCCAGGCCACTAGCATGGCAAAAAGTGGCTGTAGTGCAAAGGGTCTACAAAATCTTGTTTTATATATAAAGTATTGCCCATTGTTTTACTTAACAAATTAAACATGAAAACAAGGATTACAACAATAGAAACATGCAGGGAGGTGAGTTTTCCCTTCTGATATTTTATCCTCCTGCTGCCATGGCGCTCTTTTAATATCAGGACAAAAAGCAAGAGAAAGCTTTTCGGGCAATATTCCCAGCCCTTCAATAAACGTAGTAATGCAATTCACAGATGCAATAACCAAGACTTGTTAAAGGCAGCAGCATGCAATTACTGCATATAATAGGTTTCAGAATCAATAGAGACAGGATTGAGGATCCAGTTTCAAATATCTAGACAGGCAGAGTGCAGCTACTCAAATGACATCATCAACCATGGCACCCCTAATCAACATTATTTCTAATTTGGATCATTTGTAGTCCATTTCTACATATTTATAGTTCATTACATGTCTCTAATTTGATTAGGAAAGTAAAGTGATACATCTGAGTGGAACACAATCTCAGTGTACAGTATCCTTTTCCCTGAAGGAAGCAGTCAAGCTTACTCTGCTAGGATGTGTGCTTTACCAGACACACCAAGGTCATCTTATCTCATCCTCTAAGTGCATAAGGTAAATGATACACCAGCCATCTAAACAGCAAATACAGGTCTAGTGTTCAGATGTAGAAGCATTCTGCCTTGAGGACAATACATACTGTTATTTTAAATATACAGTATGTGTTGTGCAGACTGATAGTAACTGGACGTTTTTTAGCTTCAAAGGCATTTGCGTTAAAGTGCCCATATTATGAAAAAATCACTTTTTCTGGGATTTGGGGTGTTATGTTGTGTCTCTGGTGCTTCCACACACATACAAACTTTGAAAAAAATCCACCCATACTGTTTAGAGTGAGATACGGTTTCTGAATGTGTCCTGCCTTCAGTCTCTGGGTGAGCTGTTCAAAATCGGCACGGCTTGTGACGTCACAAGCCGAAATGAGCAGGCTGACCGCAACCATTAGCTATGGCTAATGCTAGCATGCTAACGCTAGCATGCTACCTCGTTCTCAATAGCAAAGCACTGCTACAACACACACAAGTTCACCATGATCTACAAAAGAACTACTTACATGTGCACCCTCATTTAGAAGTCTCCCAGCTAATCCTGCCTTGTAACTGACCGAAGTTGTAGAAACAGCCTTTCTTTTACTGTCTATGGAGCTAGCTAGCTGACATGATCTACATCTGAGCTACTGGGCATGTGCAGTGCAATCAAAGATAGTACAGAAGAAGAAGAAGAAAAGAGGTCTCACTCTGTAGCTAAAACAGAGACCAGCTGAAAAGAGGATCTGCAGCAGTGAGAGAGAGCACTGCAGTACAACACGAATATGGTGTTTTTTGAAAATTAAACCATGTAAACCTATTCTGGTACAACCTTAAAATACAATTATGAACCTGAAAATGAGCATAATATGGCTGCTTTAATGCTTATAGCACAAAAAGTGTGTAACGTTTAACGTAAGTTACATTTTATTCTTCTTACTTTTGAAGAAATAAATAACACATCCTTCCTCTTATAAAAGAAAAGTATAATCCATTAGCAATAAAGCACTTAGTTTTGCAGCTACAGTCTCACTTGGCCTGGTACTGATATGACCCGTAGCTTATGGTAGCTAATGTTAGCAAACTTTAAATAGATATTGAGGGTTAGTTCACGGACTTTATGACTCTACTTGTGTTACTGTTACAGTATGATTTAACATTGACCATTATCCCAAAATTGTCATTTGTGGCAATGACAGCTGCAAAAGTTACATTGTCTTACTAAATGATAGGTGAAACAATTTGACACTTGCATTGCAATTTATTCATGTAAAACAACAGGTGGTTGGAAAACATAAGGGCTGCAGAGCTGTCTGCTGTTGTTCAAGCAGTCAAATTTCCCCAGATTGAAGCTAAGCAATGATGCTAACTTATGCTGTGTTTCCACTGCATGGTACGCTCTGCTCTACTCAACTTGACTCACTTCTTATTGATTTTTCATTAGCAAAAGTTGTGGATAGTACCTAGTACTTTTTTTAGTACCGCTTTCGTCAAGGCTACAAGTCATCTGATCCAATACTAGAAGGTGGAGTTAAAACACTGCAGAGCACTGATTGGTCAGAGATAATCGTCACTAATGTAACACGGGACATCATGCACAAACCTGCAATTTTTACATAGTCAAGCTACTGTTAATAGCGAGCGCAACTTTTTATTCACTTGCCCCAGATTGTAAAAAAAAAATGGCAGCCAAAGTGCAGATGTTCCTCTGTTTGGTTAGATGATGTCACAGCAATTTCACACGGCGGTGCTATGGCAATGAGCTGAGAATGAACCTACAGACTAAGCATTTGTAGCCTAGAAATCTAGACGCACCCTAGCAGCAGCAAATGTAATTTGCAGCCAGGGTTAGTCTAGCAACTCTCTCCGTTGGCTTGTGAGCTGGAAAAACCAAACTCTGGTCAGGCCAATCACATCGTGTATAGAGCATGGATGTATTAAGAGAACGGTGATATAGAGTCGGTGGGCGGGCTTAACATAAGGACGGCAGAGTTGCGACAGTTCCGCGTGAATTCCCTGCTACTTGAAAAGAAAGAAGATGGCTGCTGCTGCTGGCGAACAGCGGTCTTTCGAATCGGCTTTGGCCGCGACTCTGGAAGACTTGGAGTTAAGCACTGAAGTCATTCTTTAAAAAGGAAGATGTGTTCGGAGTTTTGCCAACCGGATACGGCAAAAGTTTAATCTATCAACTAGCTCTGGTTGGTTGTAGCGCTATCCTATTGCGTGCAGCGGAATTTGAAAGACAACCGTTTATCCCACCCCTCGGATTGAGCCCTGCCAATGGTGAGTTCCCAGACCCAACGTATTGATGTGGGTCTGGCTTGTCAGGCTAAAGCATTTGTGCACAAGTGAAATAAATAACTTAAAGCTAATGACAATCTTCCCAGACCTCATTTGAGAAAGAGGTGTAGCTACGCGCAAAGAAGGAGTGAAAATGCATAGAGGGTGCATCTGTTTATGCTATAGCCCTCTGGTTTGATTTAAAAACAATAGTTTACCAAATGTGATGGCATTAATTTAGCCTACTGTCAAAGTAAGCGGTTCATCATGGAGCCCTCATAATGGACACTTCCTTTCCCACTGTACCCTCAGCCCAAGGCAGACACATTAGGTATATAGCAATCCAGTGGAGATAGTGTGAAACCTCAAAGTGGAAGTCACATTAATCCTAATTTAGCTGAGGCTGCAACAAACAATACTTTGGGCACTCCAAGAAAAGAAAACCCTATGCTTAAGACTTCTTCTTCTCTCTCTCTCTCTCTCTCTTGAGCACAATACCATCTGTGCCCTAAACAGTTGTTCCTTTTGATGAAATGCAAATTAGCTAGGCTGTTTTTTTTTTTATCAAGGAGCCCCCCCCATCCCATCCCCCTGTTCCCTGACTGCCACAGTGGGCCCTCACAGCTGGGGGCTGGATGCTCTCCAAGCAGTTTGTGTCAACGTGCTCCCCGCTGCAGTGGGCCTCAGCAGCCAGTGGATACAGAGGATGCGCCCACTCAGCATAAATGTGGGGGGAAATTAAACTTCTTCCATAACACTCTGTGGCTTTGTGAAGCAGCCACTTTATGAACATGAGGTCACGCACTCAAAACACAACACTCCTGTCTGAGCTTGAATGTCACAGTTGCATCCCAACTGCCCAAGTGACTGTGAATGAAAACAATAAGGTTAACATTGACATCTATCTCACTATGTAGGAGCTGTGTAATGAGGCTTTGCTGTGGGTTTTGAAGCCAGATCAATCTCCCCTGCTAAACTGGATGAGATTGGCCCGTTTGAACCACAGAGGATGACGGGTATTTTTGGTACACTTGTCTCTAATGACAGGGCAGCGGAGTGGGTGGAGGGGGAATAGAACGGGTAAATTTAGCACACTGTTAGGTCTACTATGGCTCAGAGAGGCGGTTATATACCTCCAGAGAAACAACTATTCTCTTCTTTCTTTCAATGTAACAGTACAGTACACAGAGCTATTCCAGCAGAGCTACTCCACACTCAGATTGTTGGTGACATTTCACTTTTTGTAAGTGACTGCAGATAGGAAGTGTCAGAACTATAGAACCTCTTTGGGCTCCTTCATTATGTCTTTGAAACGAGGAAAAAAACAGCTGTTTACCTCAGCTTTATCTTACAGATTGCAGACAAGACAGTTCACATCAGCATCAGCTCTCAGAAGTTACTATGAGGCAATATAGGCTGAGCATAGCTCATCTTTCTGTAAGCTTATTGTCTTTTGTGGCTCTCAGGTTAAGCAGCATTTGAGCAGGCAGCATTTCAAGCAATAAAATAATGTTGCCTATGACAAACATGGATAAATTCAAATTGGAATTTATCATTATGGATGTTATAGAGGGTTTTGCAGTCTAATATAGGGCTTATGCTTTAGCTATTGGCTTTTACTGTTGCCAACTTTGGCCATCTACATTTCCTTAAATAGTGAATGATGAACCACAGAGAAATATTTAAGAGAAGTATAATTAATATACATGATGACGCTTATGAAAAAGCCTAACTAAATGAAAAATACGCTGTATTAACTGCATTTCTATTAGAGAGTAAGTTTGCATTGGTTGAATTTCCCATGTTGAGAATTTGAGGAAAAAAAAGGAAAAGTACACTCACATCACCAGCAGCGAGCAGGGCACCGTTCGCCTCCGCCATGTTCATGTAGTTGTTGTTATTCTGAAACTGCAAATGAGAACAAAAAACACATTCAGCTTACTAGTGTCCAGATAAGATCCAGTGCAACTCGAGCTCTCCCCTTTCATAATGGACACCTGTCACTCAAATAGATTGTCACACTTGGCTCTGAATGTTTACACACTGAGTTAACCCCTTTCTCGACGTGCATGAGCCATTATTGCTATGCCATTATTGTGACATGATGAGAGGCATGTGAGAGGCCCAGGCCAATTCAAACCAGGGTAATGAGAATCTGGTCTGGCTATTCAGCTCATATGGGATGGCAATTAAGAATATGTTTGCATCACAAAGCCAAGTATCAAGATGCAGTGGCAGGTTATTAACTTCAAATAAACTATGGGAGAGGGGAGATACTGAGGGGAAATAAGGAGATGGAGAGTGTTTTTAATATGGCTGGAGTACATTTTTGATTAATAGGAGCTTGGTTTTACAATTTATCCCACCAACGTGATTTTGACATTCATCTATCTTTGTGAAGAATGGGATTTCAACATAAATGTATTTTGGATCTATCCTATATTTTAGTGCAGCAAATAAAAGTGTATTATACTCAAGCATTTACCTGTTAATATCAGAGTTGATATCAGAGTAATAACAGAGTCACCAGTGGTGATACAATTGTGAGTGACACACTTTAAAGACACATCAGTATATAAGACAATTGATAAGATATTAAAACCCCGTACTTTGGTAAGAAATAACATGTTTTTTCACAACATACCCCGCCCTCCCAACCCACACATAGCCTGCTGGCAAAATGGCAGCCACTTCCTTTCTTTGGAGACACAACCATGCTGACAGGTAGGAACAATGGGACATAGAATGAAGAATTATGGGCTAGCAGCTGGGCCCAGAAGCACAATGCACCTCTCTGTGAGTGAGTGCAAAACACAGCCTACACGGCAAGGAGGAGAGTCGCAGTGCGTTTGCGTCTTTATGAGGTTCCACTGAGAACACATTTTCAACAAAGCTCGGCAGTAATCTCTTTTGTGTGTTTATTACAAAGTCACTCTCTTAAAACATTATGAGATGAAGAACTCCAATAGACGGAGAGAGAGAGAGAGAGAGAGAAAATGGCTTATTATTCTAGCAGAAGCCAAACAATAGTGGAAACAAATTAAGATCAGAACAAACTGAGAAGTGCATTAATATATTTTCTAGCCCTTTGTGTTTTTTTTCCCCTTCTCCTTTTCTTCTGAGTGGTTAGTTTGCGAATGTAATTACCGAAAGAACTGCTGCTAATCAACTGCGAATGGTATCCATTAATTAGTCTATGCCCTGGAGAGAGAGTGGGGAATCAGCAGCAATGTTAACAGTGTTATGCACCAATGAGAAAGGGAGCCACAAGCTCTGCTAGCAGTTGCTGAAGCAGGTGGTTTGTGCTGTCTAGGCCTCTTGTGCTGACTTACCTGGAGCTGCCCCACTAAACTATATCTGACTGGAGCACCGGGGGTTTACATGTTTGCCCAAATGCACACACAAATGTATAAAGACACACACACACACACACACACACACACACACACACACACACACACACACACACCTCAAGTGAGAAACATCTGTCAATAGCTAGCACTCATTCACTTCCAGCTGTGTGTAACTTTGAGACATGACATGGCTGGGTTATGTCAGCCACTCGGCTGGTAATTAACCTTATGCTGGGCTTATCTTGGAAGTGTTACTCCGTCACTCTTCTTCTTTTAGATAACAAATTGAAGTCTCAGAGATATCCTTCTCTATTCAAGCACTAGGAACATTGTTCTGATTGTGGGGGGAGATATGGCTTCGTGCAGTGCTGTCTCTGTTTCTTCTATCCCTGTACCACTCTGGGTGTGAATACGATTTTTTTAAGAGTGAGCAGACAACTGCACTTCTTTGTAAATAGTTCTCTAGTTCAGGAAAACCTCAGTAGAATACAGACAGATCTGAAATCTTAAAGGACAATTCTGGCGCAAAACGAACCTAGGGGTTAATAACAGATGTGTACCCACTCGATCGCTCTCTGGGACATGTTTTCATGCTAATCGAATGTGTTTGTAGCTTGAAACATGCTAGTGCGGACCGCTGATTAGCTTACAACGCTAGTATTCGGGTCACAGGGAAAGTAAAAACAAATCGCTTATTATACCACTAAAAAGGCTCAAAATATCACCACACTTCACCGGTAGCATAATGAGGGTCCCTAAATGTTAACTGAAGCATTGAGAACATTGTAAGTGTACAGACAGTTTATTAAAAAGTCGCCTTCTCGTATACAGGCGGCCGCCGTCTTGGGAGGTACTGTCTTTCTAAACTATCTTTTTAATAAACTGTCTGTACACTTACAATGTTCTCAATGCTTTGGTTAACATTTAGGGACCCTCATTATGCTACCGGTGAAGTGTGGTGATATTTTGAGCCTTTTTAGTGGTATAATAAGCGATTTGTTTTTACTTTCCCTGTGACCCGAATACTAGCATTGTAAGCTAATCAGCGGTCCGCACTAGCATGTTTCAAGCTACAAACACATTCAATTAGCATGAAAACATGTCCCAGAGAGCGATCGAGTGGGTACACATCTGTTATTAAACCCTAGGTTCGTTTTGCGCCGGAATTGTCCTTTAATGAAACTTTTAATATAAATGCTTGTATACTTTCTTGCCTGTTGTGTGAAAGAAAACAAGCTGCGAAATGTTTCTGTGTTTGGAGTAGCTTTGTCTCAGGTTCCATGCAAACGTCTTGTTGCCACTTCTTGGTCACATATATTTAGCTCAATTAGCTGCCATGTTGCATCTCACTGGTTCATGTGGATGACAACTTCACGAGCCATGTAAGTGTTTATAGGGCTGCTTGATTATGGAAAAAATTATAATCACGATTATTTTGGTCAATCTTGAAATCATGATTATTTAACAGGATTACTCATTGTCTTTTGAAAAGATGTTGCAATTATTGAAGTTAAAAAACAGTGAAACAAATGAATAGTGACATTTGCCTTAATACTTTCCCCTTAAAAATCTGAGTTGACTTGGAAAATGGAATGTTCTTGTGCAAATTATCGTTTTTCTCAATTACTCTGTTTTTGTGATTGTTAGAAGCCAAAATCTTAATTGCGGTAATTGTACAGCCCTAAGTGTTTATAAATCAAGAAGTGATGTGTCATTAAAACAAACACCACAACTGAGGTATGGTTGAAATACATACTGTAAGCACAGACATTAAGCAGATCATATTAGCTCCATTAGAGAGAAAACACAATCAAGTTAAGTCCAAGTGCTAATTAGTGATGTGAAACTCCCTGGGCTCCATCTCTGTGAGTCATGTTTTATTGTGTTTCCAGGGCCCTTAAGAGCAGTTCCATATCTCCTCCGAGAACTGTGACTAACATCCCAAGAAATGTCCCCAGGCACCGGTATCAATCTTTACCATTAAAAGCTGTACCATGTCACAGCGCAGCCCGGACCGGAGGCCCCAGTGGACGACCAGAGCAAGGAGTGGAGATTATTATTGTTATTTCTGATTAATTTTTTGGGGGGAAAGCCATTTGCCGCTCTTATTCGCAGCAGTGACGATTGAGTCAAATGCCAGATGAAATTAAGTGTGATTGGAGGGACCATGCAGCAAAAATGGGTCAGCGCAGACAATGAAGGCTCTGTAATTAAAATGATGTGACGAGCTAGACAAGAGCTGCCATGTGAGGGGCCAAACAACCGTGTGTGTGCACAGAAAAGTATTTTGGACTCAGAGATGTAACATATATGAAAAGTTGGGGAAATCTGAGGAGTGGAATTACTTGACTTTTTGCAAAATAAATGCTTATGAAACACAATAAACTGGCCTTAAATATCTAGTAAAGCACTATAGCAACAGCTCAGGCAGTGATATTACATGCATTCAAGAAACCAGCATCTCACGTCTTCAAATTTCCAAAAAGCAGTCATGTACTACTAGAAGCGACCCACAGGAAAGCCGTAGAAAAGAGTGCTTTAAAGTAGCTGTGGGGTAGAAGGCTTTTATTAACAGAGTGAATTTACGGTTAAAGGTGCTCTGTAATATGAGTCGCACTAAGAGCCAGACATGGCTACATGGCAGAGCAAACACTGGGCACTCAGTGTTTTTATTTCTCCTTCTGCACCACCAGCACATTTCTTCAATAACTGTTTAACAGGAGAGAATTAAGAGCTTACATGGGCCCTGATCCTAACGTGAAAAGGCTCCACTGTCTGCATCATCGCAGGCAGACAGAAAACCAAGCAACCTCACAGTGAATGGGATGAATATGAATTTCTAGGTTTTTCCATAAATGCACAGTACCGCCTTTTTTTTTTTAAATTCTAAGTCAAGATAATATTCTATTCTTTGAATCATTGTGAAAGCGTTAGTCATTCATTATCAGACAAAACAGTTACAATCACATTCTAAACAACAAACATTTCTGACAGACACCAGTGTAATTTTGATGCTTGATTTCCCCCCCCACATTTTAAATCCCTGTGCAGGAATATTTGTATGAAAGAATGTCCAGGGGGAAATAAGGTGTTTTACAGCTATTATAGCTAACAAAATTATTTCAACCTCAGGGTGAACACAATATTGCACCAACATGAACCCATCTCATCCCCAATATGATGGAGTAACCGCACAGATCCTATCAGTAAACATGAACTGGACAACCAAGATCCACAGAATACACGCCTGAAGGGCCTCTGATAGCACAGCTGCCATCTCTGCATGCATACAAATGGAAAATAAACACGCACTAGCCCACACCTTCTCATCTAAACATTGAATACTGCTTTGTCAATGGTGATTGCATCATAAAGAATGACTGGGAAAGATGCAAGATGACAAAGCATGTTACCATACAAAATAATGTAAATTAGATAATTCTGCATTTTCAAATCACCTTCAAAAAAATGTTTCTTGGTTATAAAGTACAATCAAAAAGTCACAATATCAGTGCTGTCCGTCAGCAGGTAACTAAATTGGACACATTCTTCCTCCCCACTGAAAACCACCAAACTAATTCAATCAAGAGCCCAGGCTTTTCCAGAAACATATCAACTGCTGACAAGCGATTTTACAGTTCAGCTTGCGCTCAGTAATCACAGCCTAGCATGTGTTCTCTGGAACATGACACTTGTGCTAATATGTTCTCCAGTGGTCTCCATAAAACACAGCAATAACACCACAGTTCAAACTCAACCTCCAATCCTGAGAAACCCGCGGTAATTCGCTATGTATTATTTTATGCAATTTCCTTGCTCGACCTACCACTAGCCAGGCCTCTCATTCAGTGAAGGGGATTGCAGACTCAAAAGAGCAGCACTGTTTCCTTTCCTGCAAAAGCTGGTCAGGCCCTGTTGTAGCCTCTGGAAAAGTTATCTACTGTTTCCCAAGGTCCTCCTCACCAAATACATGCTCATTTACAACCCAATTCAGCATAAACACTCAATGCAGCTGCCTCTCTGGTGATCACAAGGCCCATTCACGCCCAGCAGGCCGTCGTGCATGCAGCGCAGAGCTGACATATCTAGATATATATCCTCCTATGTGTGCAGCAGTTAATTTGTAAAGCGACTCCACAACACAGCATGTCCACGCAGTCAGCCACAACCTGTGTTCTGATCTGCAGGCCGAATAAATTTGTAATTCAGTTTAAAGTCTAAAATCATTATTCCTCCAACCCAGCACTGTCTTCCACCATTAGGACTACTAGTCCTCAACTACATAAGGTAGAATTGAGGGGAGGGTCACCGTAAGCATCTCACTCTTCCTCTGCCTCTCAGTGTGAGTACTATCGCAGTAGTGCAGAGGATCAGTGTGAGAAAAAGTCTGGGCCTAGGTCTTATCCGGGATCTGAATCAAGCTGGTGACAGTTTTGTTCAGGCTGTGTGCTGATTAACTCCTCTCTCACACCACACTGACCACTGTGGCCTGAACTAATGTCATCACAGCTTCCTTTGCTTTAGTAAACATAGTCCTGGAGGAACAGCTTAAACCCTTGCGGAGATATCGAACCTGTCACAAAAACGCCACGTTTCCTGGTACGTGTTACGAGAATTATGATGAATCAGCTCTAGGATGCAGATCGAAATTTGGACCTCTAAGTTTTGAAAAGATGTCATCACTAAGGTCTCTAAAATAATGTAAGCAAGAAATTATAGATGGTGGTTGTCATGAGCAAACCCAAAAGCAGAGCCTCTGTTCTTCAAATTACTCTACTGGTCACGAGGCTTGAAACTAAGTTTGCATATCCAACCAAAATGACAAGCTTAACTATCAAAATAAAGGAAAAACTTAAAGTGATTTCACAGCTCACCAAATGTGTATTATATGTTTTCCAAGCCACCCAGTTGTTATGGCAGTGTTGAAAGACCATAAAAGGCGTGCTATAGTTGGAGCGTTCAGTATATTCCTTGGGGCTAAATTCATATTCAGCACGGACGCAGTGTACAAGAGTGATAACATGGAGACACAAACAGAACAGCGTGAATCAGCTTTTGTAAGATCTTCGATTTTCTTTAAGTCTTCTTTTAGTATTTGAGATTGAGATTACTAGGTTTACATACATTAGTTCTGGCAGAAAAGCTGTGAATCGCAGAAAAGTCAACTTCTGGCACAGGCTGCATTGTCGAATCAACATATATTATATAACACATTAAAATACATGCTGTACATTGTCAAAACACTCTTTGACCCATTGTTTGACCACAGCTGTGCTTGCCACTTTGGCTATTGCATTGAATGAAAGAGAACACAATACCAAAGTCATTTTGGGATCTTCAGCTATATGTTGTAATTTAATAATAGTCTCCCAATTTAGAAGCACAATTACAGCCTTGCTAGCAGCTATGTGAGGCTGTGCTGTACTTGGGCACAGGCGTCTTTGAGCTAAATGCTAACATTAGCATGTTAGCATGCTCACCATAGAAACACGCAGAGGTTTAGCAAGTAATGTTTGATCACGGATGTCTGTACAAAATTTCATGGCAATCCATCTAATAGTTATTGGCCATAGAGTTATTTCTGTATGGACCGAAGTGGTGGACCGACACTGCCATCCCATTTTCTTATAATTCTAACATCCTAGGCTTCTCTGTCATCAGGTTTTGTGCATACATGTTGATTTTAAGACTAAACTGTGAAAATAAGGTAACACTTAAACACCTACTTGTTAAGCATGGCCACATCCAACACCATGTTACACAATGGAACTAAAATACACTGAGGTTCACCATAGCTATGTTTTCTCTAAGGCCTAGGACTTGCAAATGCTGCCAAAACAAAGATGGTCTTAGCATTTGTCATAATGGATCCATAGTCTGAGCCCCGAAGTCTCAATAATATGCAGGTCA
Organism: Sander lucioperca; assembly: GCF_008315115.2. NCBI lineage: Eukaryota > Metazoa > Chordata > Actinopteri > Perciformes > Percidae > Sander > Sander lucioperca. The sequence goes on from NC_050175.1 coordinate 10,849,317, forward strand.
ACATCCAACATCTCAGATTTGTGTCTAGCATTTGAGTCTGCGCTTTACTCTCAAGAGCAAATCCTAAAAGAAAGTGCAAGCTAAATGGGGTTCCATCTTTGATCTGGCGGGGTGCAAAGCCATTGGCCCACAGCCACAAAGGAGCTTAGGCAATGGAGAGGGCCTCAGAAACATGGTGTAGCTTTCTCACAATGGCTGCTGTTGCATGGACACACAGCTCTTGAGGAAGCAACATGAGAAAGGCTTGGCTTGGTGGGGTTGTCTTGCTTTTACTGCTAAACCATGTCTTGAGGCTGTTTACTCTCAGCAGCTTTGAAGCAACTCCAACTCAAGATGGTATCAGAGGTGTGGATTTTAACCAAGCTTATTCTGCAATGCTTTCCATTCTACACTAAAGAGCAAGAGGCTGCTGTAGGGTTAAGGAAGCTAATAATAAAAAAGTACATGGTTAAATGTCATACAAGAGAAAAGCAGCTTTCTGGTACTAGAAATGGGTTCTTCTTGGTGGCGCAAAGAGTGATGGTTGTGCTACTTCTCTTGGTTTGTCAGATGGCTAAGAGCTCTGTTACTTGAATTCACATAAAGCTCTATTGAAAGCTGCTGGGAGTTGAGTGCTCTCTTATTGCTCTAGCAGCACAGATGCATTTTTCTATTCCCTGTACTGCTGTTACTGGCTAATACACTCATTATAACCGGCTTTGGGAATGTGCACAGTCAAGAGCTTTTAGTGATGGGCTCAACACAATCCTCTATTTCTTATCTAGTGATGGCAGTAAAGGGAAATATTTGGGCTACAATGGCTAAGATAACATATTTAAATCACAATAATTAAGGCAACAATATCAAGATATTCAAATCAGTAAAGGCGTAATGCATAGTATAGCATACTTTTGGACAACTTGGCCTAGTGACTAGCTTGGTTCTGTTTAATTTATTTCAGGTTCAATGATATAAGATATATAATGATATCAACCCAATCTTTATAATGAAACATTCTCTTTCTAGGGGCTGTGACATTTAAAATAGGTTTCGGAAATCCTTACAAAAATACTTAAAAACTATACCGTAGCTATGTGTGCAGCCATCTGGATGTTTAAAATATAAAGTGTCTTTGTCTCCTCCAGTTATGTGTTGATCAGAAAGTCCAATCCTAGATTTTAAAACCCTCCTGTGTGTACAGAGAAAAAACCTTTCAAGTCGGTGTGTCTTTTCTGATATAAGTACCATAAACCCACAGTAAGCATTTAAACAAACAGTTGTTCAATCTCTTTAAATCTGAAAAACACAAACTGCTGAGCGGTGACTCATATATCAGTCTATTATATACTACAGGGCTGACTGTATTAAACAAATGGCTAGGCCTGCAGCTGGAAAAGAGAGGCAATATAGAGAGAGCAGAGGTTATTGTCTAATTTAAATCTTGGCTGCTTTCCCAGAGCTGTGCCACATTCCAATTTGTGGCTGTGTTGCTTGGCGCTACTGACAGAGGTCCGGCTGCAAATACTCTCGGGCTCCTCTCCAGAAATGTGTCTCCAAACTGACAATCAACAAGTTGGCAGAGATTAACGATTAATGACGGGGACATATTAGGTGAAATAATGAAGATGCACACATAGATGTTGTGTTTTGTACTGTTTCTGCATGTGCCTCTTCCCCCTCCCCCTGTGGTTGCAATAATGTATCTATAATCATAATGACTTGATGTGCTACAACAAAGGCTCATAAAGAAAGCCAGTGCATTGTGCCTGTAATGTCTTTGAGTTCCATAATGAAACAGCAGCTGGGAAAGACATCTGTGAACACATAGCAGTTACAGAATGGTTGAGCAGGCTCTTAAAAGCAATTAGCTATTTCATGCATTTTCTTCTTGGCATACTATTGTCCGTTCATCTGGTAGATTGACAGCACACCAGGACATCATTAGCAAACCTGACGGCTGTTGAGTCGCAGACATTGTTTTTCTTGTGACAGCAACCATCAGGCTAAGTGCTTCACTAATGTTTTTAGCAGTATCTAAACTCAAAATGTCACTTTAACATTTCCTACTTCAAAAGCAGTGCGAGCTTAAGATACCAGCTTTGAATAATTACAAACACTAAGCTTCAACTTTGATTCCATATCATTGCGCTGACATTTAAAGAGATTCAGAACAAAGACACACTACACATCTTTTAGTCATAACGCAAAAACGATTCCTTTCCTCTGTGTGAAATGACAGGTTGGAGATCAAAGGCACACAGAAACCAGGAGGTCTGCTCTGTTTTGAAGTGGTTCTTTTTTTAAGAGAACGAGGTAAGTTAGCAAAGTGTTTTTTTCTGTATTTGAGCCTTGACCTCTATTTTAGGACCATGCTGTGACTTTTTTCACTAAAATAAATAAATGACAGCAGGGTACAGTCCGCTCTGCACTCACACCTTCCCATGCACATGTTCTCCCATCACTTTTCATTTCTCTTCATTAGGCCCATGTCTGACCTGCTTCTCCATTCTCCAGTATATATAGTCTGCAGAGAGCATCAGAACGTGTGATATTGTAGTCTCAAATCTCCTGGTACCATGTTGTTTATATGCAGAGGTGAGGAACAACAAAATGTAAATAACTTGTAACTAACACAACCAAACCTTTTATATTCTAAAATACATATACAAGATACATGAGTGATCCAATGAATCAACATGTAAACAAAGCTTGTAATGACAAAATGTGTGATTTCAACAGGGGGCACCATGCTGGAAATAACTGACTGCAGCTTTAACTCAAAGTGAGAAACAGAATTCCCACCATCAACTTGTCATCAGCTAATTCACCTGGAGCCAGAGGAGGGAGATTCACTGGACACATAGTGAGAGTTAATCTCTTCATTCATCTTTGCTAAAGAGATCGACCCAATTAGCTTGCCACGTTGACTGACAACCCTTGTGTTGGCTTTTCTACCTCGACTTTTTTTCCCCTTCTTAAATCAGGAGTTATGCAGTTTATGCTGGCTCCAGCTGAAGGCCTCTAGAATTTTTAAAGGGACCTGTACAACAGTGAAATAATCATGATGTCTTTATTCAAATCTGTCGAGTCTGAAATATTCACCACTGCAATTTGCTGTGACTGATTAGCCAATGAAAGGGTTGCTTGGGGATAGCTCTGCAGAGTTCTGTAATTGAGCGGATTTGACTTGGGAGAGGTTTTTTCTGCTGATAACTACACACATTCTTCTTTTTAATGTACTTTTCTTTTTTTAGCCTCTCCTAAGAGCCAGTGCACATCAGAATTATGACGCTTACAGAAACAGCAGTATGTAGGACAGTTCATATTTTGATTGCTGTCACTAGAAAATGGGATTCCACATCGTGTTCCGTCTGATGATTTACCAAAGTGTCTCTGGTTGTAGCCCAGAAGCCAGTCAGTGTTAGTTGGCCTGGTCGCTGCAGAACTGTCAGATGTATAAACTCAAAGATTAGGGACACCAATGGCCCTTAGAAACGCCACCGTTGTCCTGACATCCCACAATACACTCGATTGATGCAAATCTATGTGTGCCACTAGTAATTTTGTATTACAAGATATGATGGCTCAAAAATGCTATATAGATATGCCATATTCAGTCATATTTTAAAGTAAGACTCCTTACAAATCAAAGGTTAAACCAAAGCAATTAAATGCATCACTGCACAATATTAATGTTAGCAAGACTTAGATAGACATTTAACTGATATTACTAAGTTATTACTTAGTTTGCTGCATTTATGACCCTTTCCTTCTGCTAATGTTACACTACATTTTAACATGTACCATTATTTTATCATTTTTACTAGATGCCACAGTCGCAACTGTTTAACAAAAGTTACATAGGATCACTTTAAATAGCTTTAAATAATTACTGCCATCCTTTCACAAGTCACACCTAATATATGTTGATAAGTGATGACCTGTGACAGTTTGACAAAAATATAGTTATATTCTGTAGCTGGCACATACATGAGGCTTAAAAAGGGATGATAAATAGTGCACTGAAAAGGGTAAGCCATTAAATAATGTCTAATAATAATGAGCTGTTTCATTATAATCCTGTTTGGGTAATTAAGAGATTAATATGTCAATGCTGGTTTTGGCAGGATCTGCTGCCAGGAAAGGCTATATTTACCACAATGCACTGAAAACAGCTTTCTTCCACATTAAATCTCATTTATATTGTTCAGAAAAAAAGAGGTGCTGTTATTCTTTTCTAAAACACACCACTAATGCTCTGGGGCAGGATTTGTCATTGTTATTCAGTGCTTGCTCACCTAAAACATGATACTTTTGGATTTTAATTAAGCACCAAGGTATGTCCCAAAGGGGTTCTGGCTTGGCAAAGGAAACTGCTTTGATTTATGTACTACTTTGTTGTTCCTGCTTGAAGCTTGCCTGTTATGAGAGACTGTGGTGAAAGAACTGGGCAATTCTTTTTTTTTGTTTGTTAATTAGTTCTTTTTAGGAATGTATTCTTGTGAAAATATCAATACCCGCTAATAGTGAGGATGTACATAAAGCTGTCTCTTCATGTCATCTCCTCAGCTCACAACAATCAAAGATAAACCAGTGACTATGTTAGGATTGGATAAATTAGGACTCTTACTGTAAGCTGGGTACAGGTTGATACACGTTCAGCTAAATTTGATGACAAACCCTAACTAAACCAAGAACAGCTGATAGGATATTACCTCAGTGTGTTCAGCTGCTAACAGGATCATAAATCTCTTCATGCATTTACATGCAGCCCCCATACTAACCCCCTCCATACAGCAGCAAATAGCTCAAATCAGCAATTTACTTAAAATACAGTACTATTTGCACAATAGTATGGGATGGCTTTTCAATAGCAATTGTATTCAAACACCATTTTCTGGTTATTAGATGAGTAATTATCAGCAAATATTGTGACACAATTCCTAAAGCAGAAGTGTACATATTTGTCAATTATAAAAATGCCTTTCAGTCATCTGGGTATGATATTAACACATCCTTTTATTCTATTTATAAAGTAAATATGATTTTCTGGTTGGACATACAATGCACAAGCCAAAACAATAAACCACATAAAAACACAAAACTACAGGTACTGTACAATGATTTGTGTAGTAATGAGAAGCTAAACACAGTTCAGATAGATGAACATCATATTGCAGGTAATGTAGCTTACATGTACTATAACATCCCAGATGTATTATACTCGTTAGCCAAAGCTAATATTGTGGTTTCTCTTTGTAGATAGGTATTACTTATTCAGTAATCGTATAGCGTGGGCAGCGGCCAGTTTTCAATATAAGACTTTAAAGTATTGGCAGGAGTATAATCCAGTCTAACCAGGTGTAAAATATGCAGCTGTTTGTAATAAAAGGCCACATGCCCTGCAATAACAGATGACAAATACTCACAAGTGATGTAATAATGTTCAGACAATCATCTTTTTAATTCAATCTGGTTAGAAAAGCACTATAGCTGTTGATTGTGTAATGGTGTCGAGTTTCTTTCACTTTTTATTTATTTAAGTTTCTCTGGATGAGTGTCAGCTGAATGACTTCAATGATAAAAGTGATGTAAGACCTCATCTTGGCCTTCTGTGCCACATAGACAAATCAAAGCAGTAGCTGAAGATGAAAGTGAAGATGGTTAGACACCTCAGTGACACAAGAACGGTTACAGAGAGACAGACCTTGTACAAGGTCTGCTCTCCTAGATGAGTATCAGAAGGTAATGGAGTCTCGAAACTACAGGGGTGCTGCTCGATCGCTACGATTAGCTAGTGGAACTGCTGAAGGTCACCACTGCAGAGCTGAGCAGCCACAGGCCCTCATAAAACCATGCAGCGTATCATTATTTTCAAAGTGTTTCATTATGGACGGTTAACCTTGGCTAACTCCGACCTCACACTTTAATCAGCTGCCTGTTATGCCTTTGAAACAGTGTAATCATTCAGCTTCTCTTCTTGTTCATCAGCGGGAGAGACACAAATATTGTGGAGCAAAGAAGGGAGAAATCCCTTTCCCTAGGCTTTGCAGGTATTTGAAAAGTTACACCGGGAGTCAGAACCTCCACAAATGAGGAACTAGATCAGTTTCCTTGGGAGGAATGTCATTTGAAAGAATCGTCAGTGGCCGTCCAGGGAGCAAAACCCTGCCAAGGCTGAGGCCTCACTGACCTTAATCTTGTTTCTACTTCTGCCATCCCGCACTGTGACCACATGTGAGAGAGTCCACGAGCCAGCAGAAACACACACATCACAATAAACAAGGACATGCTGTGAATGAGCCTTGACTTCAACTCCCTAAAATATCTGAAGTCGGCTCAAGAATTTCATGGACCCCATTCATGATCCCAGTTGAGGTTTCAAGGACTGGACCTTTATTATATGGCTGGAGCTTTTACTGAGGTCATGTCCATTGTTCCTTTTGATCATGTAATTTAATAAAAACTAGACATATTCATGAATACTGCATGATGTTCATACAACTGAAAATCTGACATAAGAATCCTCAAAGCAGTGATACCTAAGTAACATGTTGAGAGCTTTGCTCATTCAAATGAAAATAATTGTTGGGCAATTATAGCCAAACGAATGATGTAAGAGTGATGTAATGAGTCAACAGTGTTTTCTAATAATTGTGTTCTCTGCAAAACCTCTTTTATGTGTCTTCCCTACAGTATCAGCTCCTGGCAACTTAAAGCATCATTCCATCTGTATGGTTATGTTTAGGCAACTCAAAGCACTTGGTTGAGGGTTAGGAAAAGATTATGATCTTAGATCAATATTCAGATCAGTGCTTCTTGTCTCATGCCTTAAGTCAGGTTTACAGTCTGCACAGAGACAAAAAATCTTTATAGACATTTTAAAATGGTTGGTAGTAATGGAGTAGTAGTTGTTGAATAGCTTTAAATGAACTTGTTCTCTACGATGGATACAAAGACATTTCTGACAAAGTATAGGGAAGACAAAGGGCAAACCTATTCTTCTAAGAACAGCGGTTTTATTCCCCTCCGGGACTTTACGGTACATTGAGACTAGGGATGTCACGAGAACCGATACTACCGACACCATCCGGTTCTAAAATGACAAAACACCGACGATGCCCATTTTTTTGAGGCACCGTAGGCACCGTTAGCAACGATGCCCGCGTTAGCAGCATTGGTGCTGCACCTCTTCCGGAACTGATGGGGGCAGTATGCGCTTCAGAGTGTTCCAGTCGATACATTCAGAAGAAGGAGGTCACGAATGGGTGGCCGAAGTCACGCCCTAAAATATGAACGAGAGTCAACTCTACCCGACCTAAAAAACGGCATGTTCACTGCAAACTCATGGTCCTCTCTTTCCAATTTACAGCCCCCCTCTCTTGGCTTCAAATAACTCACCGTTGTCGGCTACAGCCACTGAACAGGCTACACGTTGTAAACAGCCGTGGCCCGCTTGCCTGCTCCTCCGTTAACATTAGCCGTTCGCAGGGTTAGCATGGCTGCTTTAGCCACGGTTAGCCAGGACCAGTCGGGATCACTTTACTGGCAGTGTCTCAATTGTTTTTGCGAGTAACCAACTCGGGTACTCTAGCTATATCATTCATTCAATGTGAGCACATGAATGTTGAAATGACATAAAATGCCCGTCCCTTGTAGCCGTGATAAATTAGCCTGAAGCTAACACTCAGCTACCTGTTCAGGAGGAAATTAGCCAACTCGGCGTCCTTTTGGACTCTAAGCTGTCTCCATCTTTCAAATATGTCTCCAATATTTGCCCGGGGTTTGTAACGTCTTTGGTCACGCAACTGTTAAAAACACTGTTGTTGTTTTTGCACAGTACCTTTTGAAAAGATGCCTGGAAGTCTGGAATGTGTCTGGGGACACTAGTTGTTGCACTATGACCATTAATTGCACTTTATTATGTTGTTCTATGCTCTATTGCACATGTTTTGTATGTCTTGTTGTGACATTTTGATATTTTTAAAATATTTTAATAAAGAAGTTCATGTTTCAAGTTAAAGTACATGGAATCTTAGAAAATCCTTTTTTTTTACCATGGTATCGAAATCTGCATCGAGAATCGTGTTATTTTACTGGTATTGGCACCGACTACTGAATTTTTGGTATCGTGACATCCCTAATCGAGATAATCCTCCATCAGTGCACTGTACTGAGATCTTGATATCATCATGAACATGCATCATGGCTAAAGACAAAAGTATACATGCCAGAGAATATCAGTCTAATGCATGTATATAAAATATCCAATCAAACGGTGGCAGGGTGAGATGGCAGTTCTCCAGTTCTAGGAGACTATTAAAGCTCATTTACGGGGAGTGGGGGGATGGGGAGTGGGTTTATAGGCTGCAGTATTATTGCTACGGTAGAGTAACTGCTGAGACAGACATTAACATTATCCAACTGCCACAAACAGACTTTATGTTTGAGGAGTGTTCGACAATCACAGCTATCTAGAAGACACTCGTTGAATATACGCATGAACACAAAGGAAACCCGTAAGCAGCAAATAAATCAGTCTAATTTTTTAAAGTTTTAAAGTGATGCTTACAGTTTCGTTCTGATAAAACAGGTTGCATTTAAAGTAAGTACTTCTCGAACTCTGCATCAATTGGTTCCAACATGCCATCTATTTGACCATTCAAATAAAACCCCCATTATTTAAGCGCTTTGTTCAACGGGTCTGAGGGATATTTGCACACCTGCTACTATTGTCAGTCCTTTTAGTGCAACCTGGTAACACGATGCATTATGGGAATGTGTCACATAGGAGGGGGCAGGTGAAAAGGGTGGATTAATCACACTGTGCAACATGTAATACTACAAACACCTGCAGCCCATTCACCTCTAATGAGAAATATATTCACATTAAACCTGACACATGAACAATTGCTGGAACACTGACTTATATTTCTCTAAGCAGGCTGCTTTAGTTATAATAGTCACAGCTAAATTGGAGTATAGAGAGAAATCCTACACCCAGACAATAATTCTTATTTGGTTGACAGGACTAATTACTGTTACAGGACTAATATTTAACTTTTGGAAATGTTATATTCTGCATTTACCCAATTGGAAGCTGACTTAAAAGCAAATAGCAGGAACAGCTGGAGGAACGAAGTCTAATATAGAGATAGCAGCAATGAATTCAACTACTCCAGCCTAGCAAATATTACCCATTACTGTTTGAGACGGACATTTGTCATTGGCCTATGCTCCTTGAAAAGAACTTAGGAGAAGAGCTTAAGTCAAGCAAGTTAAAAGCAAAGGAAAACAGCTGAATCTTTTGATAAAGTCTGTGAGCCCATTAAGAGAATTGGACATTAGATCTATGAAACAGGGAATGGCTGCCTCTCTGGAAAGCTTTAAAAATGAATGTGTCTAAACAGCGAGGCTAACCACTAAAGGGACACAACACTTATTGAATCAGCCAACCAGTAATGATTGACTGGTCCTTTTGAAAACTGCTTAATTCATGGTAAAAGCACTTTTCTGGGGCAGAGGGAGTTCTCCCTTTCCTTTTAATAAGTCAGCAAGGTTGAGGCTGTCAAAGATGTAGTGAGCCAAAACCAGATTAAAAAGGTTTATCATGGTGGAAAAAATATATCTTGTGGGGGCCTGCTTTAATTCAAAGAGACACAGTATTCACATAAATATGACTCTTTCAAACTCCTAAAGGAGGTTAATTTGACCTTTGACCTTACAAGATAAGCTAACACAAGCAGTAGATTTACTATCTTCCATGTCAATACAGTATATACAACTTAGCCAAACTCGGAAGTGTTTTTGGTACTCGAATCAAGAGGTATCTTAGCCTTATCCTAAGATCATCCAATCCTAAAACTCCCTCACTGCCCTTAACAGTGTCATCTACTCTTCTTCTATAGGGACAGACTGATCTCAATAAGTGGCGTATGTATGACACACCAATTCGTATGCCATTATTGGCGTGTTATCAAGACGCATAATTGCTTTTTAGCGTGTTTATCAATGCAGTTTGGCCTCTATTGACTTACATTACCTTGCGATTTCGTGTCAATTTACGCCGTAGCGAGTAGTATAAAAGCCCGAAAATCCGCATAGGGAGGTTGGTTGGGGTGATGGATGGGTCAAACAACACAGGACTTTCACCCAGGAGACCGGGGATCGTGTCCCGCGTGTCACATTTCCTAAACCCAACCATCGCTTTCTTCTTTTCCTAAACCTAACCCCGTTCTTCTTTTCCTAAACCCAACCCCGTTCTTCTTTTCCTAAACCCAACCTCGTTATTGTTTTCCTAAACCCAACCGTCCGAAAAGCGATTATGCGTCTTGATAACACGCCAAAATGGCATACGAATTGGCGTGTCATACATACACCACTTATTGAGATCAGTCTGCAACCCGTCCGCAGTATGGCGTAGACATACACGCGGATAGCTCAACGTGCTGTATACGGCGTAGACATACACGCGGATAGCTCAAAATGCATACAGATAACATGCCACTTGGCTTTAGAAAGTGGCGTGTATGTTTACGCGAAGTCATGATGTCACGTTGATAGGGAGCTGCAGGTAAGGTTAACAACTTTTTCATACTGCACTGTACTGCATCTAAACTATCTACTGTGAATGTGATGATCAGAAATTAGAAATATAAATGTTGTTAAAGTGATCACAAAGAGAACTAATATTCACTTACAGGACAAAAATAACTATATAACTATACGCTGAAAACACTACAACTAAAAAAAAACAACTCGTTCATGACTTTGGATGTCAACAAACATTTCTCAGGCACTTACATAGTTTGATGGATGATGTAGTGATGTTGTGTTCAAGATCACAATCCAATAACAAATGTGCCTCTCCTGTGGATTCATCCTCTTTGTATCACTGAAATAGATGTTTCTGAAACAGCCAGGCAGCTACAAATAGTGAAGACTTTCACTGTCATTGTTAATCCTAAAGGAAAAACATAAAATGATATGCACATGGTTGGCCTACTGTGTGAAGACATTCAACATTGAAGCATGTTTTTTTTGATTGGTTTTACACTGGAGCTCCAATTTGTCCCTGGTTATAAAATCACAACCTGAGGCCAACTCACTACAGCGAGATGTTCTTTGTCTACAAGAGTGTGAGGTCTGCCTAAATGAGCCACGCTGAGTAATGTACATGGGGATGTAATAAAGTGGATTTATGAGCAGTGATGGCAGGATTACAGAAGGTCTTTACAAGTGCTGATCTGGGTAATGGTCTATGTCTGTCTAATATTTCAGAGCCTCTCATATCCACCTCATAAACAAAGCAGGCAACCTGGTCTTATGTTCCCACAGGTTCAGATCATCAGATTGTAGTGGTAAAACAAGTTGAAATGAAACTCAATGGGACTTAGTTGGTGTGTGTGTGTGTGTGTGTGTGTGTGTGTGCCATTATGTCCTCATCTCAACGTGATCAACAAAATAAAGAGAGAGTGACAGCTGTGATAATGTGGTGCCACAATAATCAGAAACTATTAGGCTCATAATTTAATACAAGGCTGCTATAGCTCTTGATTGGGTCGCTTCTTTAGAAATGATCCCTGTGAACCCCTTAAAAGTCAGTTTTTATAAACATTATATAGTTACTACCAATATGGCTCTATTGATACCTCATCAGTGTATGATATCATCCGCTTTGTTCAGTTTTAAGACATCGTGTAGGAAGTGGAGAGCTGTGCATTAACAAAATGTTAACATCTGCCCTGTGGAGACATGTGTGTAGTGCAGATTGTCAGACAGAGCAGTCATTCTTGGAGGCAGGAACTCCAAGTAGAGTGTGTCTTCAAGCAGGCGGACTAAAATTAGGTGTTTAATAAATCTGCTGAACTACATCTCCTGACAAGCTAAAATTAAAAGACTCAGCAAAAAACATCAGCTATTCACATCGTGGACATTTAAACATTTAACATGCACCTTGAAGTCATATCCATCAACTGCTGAGTTTGACAAAGCAGACAGCCTCTGAGGTTACACCCCACCCCTACACACACACACACACACACACTTAAAGCTGTGTTTGGATATGTTTAGAATGTGTGTGATGAAATGGCACCAGCTGTGTACACTGGAGAGATGCACAAGGCCCCCTGGTTGAGCAGAGTGTTAACCCCTTCCCTCCCGATGAAGCAGAAAAGACAGCAAAGACAAAAGAGTCCTGGCCCACCATGGTTTGGACACAATAACAGGTTATTGCCCAGGAGTTTGTTGCTGTGGAAGTACATTACTTAGGGTCCTTCCCTCAGTTCTTTAAATCTTTGCTGTTTTTAGTTTCCCTACATATGCATGGGTCAGTAGGGCCCACGTGAAACATGAGCAGGCTTCTGTTTCACCTATTTTACAGGCTCAATAAAATCCTCTGATAAGTTGTTCAGTTTAAAAAAGTAAAAAAAAAAATAAAATAGGCTAAACTATGTGCAGCAGCAGAGGATTTGGCTTATTATAAAGTGCTTGAAGTTGTAATTGTTAAAATTTAGACACCCTGAGCAGCTACTTTGTCAGAAATACCCCAGGAGAGCAACTGGTGCCTTTGTTTACTACGCAACCAACCAAACTATTAAACGTTGTTATAATAAAGAAGTCAGCCAATAATGATTACAACCACAACATGATTGCTTGCTGAACATGGCACGAGAAGTTTTCAACAAAAGCACGGCACAGCAAAGTTGGTTACCTTGCTGAGGAGTTGGTGATGTGCAGCCTGTTGTTTGCAGCTTTCTGATTAAAAATAATTAATTTAATAATTTAATAATAATAAATAAATAAATAAATAAATAAATAAATAATAATAATAATAATAATAATAATAATAAATATATATATATATATATATATATATATATATATACCACGTTTTTTTGCAATAATACATTGATTAGAAACTTGACAATAACTCGTCCTTGCATGTTGAAATGATTTACTAACAAAAGTTGTATGTCCCCTTACAGCGCTTAACATCAACAATAATACAGTAGGTCACACAGGATGATTTCAGTTTGCACCTTTCCATCTACAATGTGCTATGTTTGCCGATGGTCTACTTACTGCAATAGTGCCATTAAAACACTGATGTAATTCAAAGAATTATGATGTCTCAGTGGTGCTGGTATTAGTTTTGCAAATAAACCTCAAGTTTTAGCACCAGTGCAGGTGAAGAGTTTGTATTAACATCTGTTGGTAATTTTAGTCTCTCTGCGCCTGGAGGTAATGAAAGCCCACACTAAATGGTTACTGTATCTGAAACATTATTAAACCTTAAAAGAAAAAAATAGACCAGATGGTCATAAATATGAGAATAACACGGAGTCCCTTTCATGAAACCATTAAAGTCAATCACATTTGACTTTTACAAAATACCAAAACCAGTCAAATCCAAACAGCTCCTTGTCTTTGGTTGATGCTGTGCATGACTGAGGAGTTTGCCCAGAGAAACCACATAACTTTTAACTGTCTCGCATCACTGGCATCACCAAAATAAGAAATTGGACAAATGAGCACTAGATGCCCATGTATTCATTTGATCTTTTCCTTTCTGTTCTCTTATACATTTTACTGACTACGACCAGGTGTTCTTAAACGAGCCAAAGAGCCAGTAAATCCAAGAGTCATAATTACAGATAAATTAAAAACCATGCAACTTGAAGTATTAAACAAATCAGTTAAAGTAGGGGCATTGGCAGTGCCCTTAAGCATAGCTGATAAGCTGTAAGCTTAAGTAAAGCTAGTTTAAGAGAAGCGGACCCTGCTGTGACAGCCCTGTCCCCCACCTGAAAACTCTTCATTTAATGGTAAAAACTCACACCAACATTTGCTGTAAGGAGAGTGTTGTGTTTAATTCTACCAGATTACAGCAAGTGATTTTTCCTTGAATTTATTTTGAGTATTATTCAGCTGTGTGAAGTTGTGGCATGTTTCTCTTCAGCACTGCCGTTTCCCCTTCATCTCCATGCCAAAAGAAACAGGCAGCTTCATTAGTCATGACTGCAGCACCTAATTAAGTTTGTGCCACTCGTTTGGATTTTTCTGTAAATTTAAAAGAATCTCTGATGTCTCAAAGCGCCTCTGGGCCCTTCGGTCTCTGTTGTCATTAAAATTGAACATGTCCTGTGCCAGCAATTTGAGGGGGTATGGTTTCAAATCAAAACTGTGAATCTAGTGGAAGTTTTGCTGTTTGCAGAAGGGGCTGTTACTGCTTATAAATAGATTAAAGATGTAATGTCTCAGTTCTGTGGGACTTGAAAAAATGCCACATCTTATGGATGACTAACCACTCTGCATTGTGCTACCTTTCAGCGAGCTGATTCAACTAAATTGGAGGCTTATTTGGAAGATGCATGCGAAAGAGTGTTCGCCGTGGAAAGGCATTGTAATTAGCATAAAAAGCATGCTTTGTACTCTGCCTCTCTCTCTCTCTCCTACATAACTGGTGGCGATACTACCTTCTCACCACCCTCCCTCTTTCTCCTTTTGCATTGTAGCCAATTACTGTTACAGATGGAAAATTTTCCTTGACCTGGGGAATTTATGAGCAGGAATAAAATCGCACTTCGACTCTTACACCAATTCAAAGCAATCTAGTTAAAATGTATCAAGGCTGATGAAGACATGATGAAATTGGGCACAAATGACAACTTGGCCACATGACAAAGAGCTGATGAAACAGTCAGACAAACCTGGTAACTGTTTTGAGCAGCATCAGATTGCATGGGCAAACAGCACTATAGGGCTGAATAATTTGAAAGGGTGGGTGTGTGTGTGTGTGTGTGTGTGTGTGTGTGTGTGTGTGTGTGTGACAGAGAAAGATGGGGGATGTAGGTGCTACCATTGTTTAAACTTTGTAAAAACAGCACGCTGCGGTTGTGTCATTAGTCTGTCATAGTGATGTTCCCTCTTGCATTGGTACAAGTGAGTCACGCTCCTGATAGATTATGGGCCAGATAGTTCAGGTGTTACATCACTGACAAAATATCACAAACTATCATCTGTGTTTTAACATAACCTCTCCCTCAAGTTAGAGTGTTAATAAACTTGCCATACCTCAGCAATGGTCTTATTCACAGCTTAGAAACAGGGCTGCTTGTATACAGATGTAGGGAAGTGAATAAATCGACTTGTGAAACAATGCTTAAAAATAGGCTGTTTAACCTAGGAGCAAGTCGATAAAACTGTGTTGTACATGTGGCTGCCTCTCTGGGTATGCCAGTCAGGGGTTTACTGATGCCATGTTTGAGATAAGTGCACAACAGCGCAATGGTGACAATGAATGCATTCATTCTGAACAGATAACAAGTGTGCTGTCTATATCTCTTTCTGTATGGTTGTGTTTCTGTGCAGAGCTGTAAAGTTAATTTTCAGCACTATCTCCAAGACCTATTAACAGCAACCCTGATGTGCTGAAGCTAGTTATATAAAGTTGTAATGAGTGGGAATGGAGAAAAACAGTAACTCACTAACAAATTGACATGCCAAAGGGTAAACACGTGTTTGTAAAACATGGTATTTAACTGCTTTATTTGGGTCTTGTAACATGATCACAGCCCCGCAGAGCATTTTATTTGACACTAGATACACTGTATAGCCTAATACTTTCATCACATTCTAATGTATCACTGATGTTTAGGAACATGTAACTGTATAGCCAACAGCGCCCATGACTGTGGATCACATCACTCTGGTGAGAGTTTAGCAGTGCAGTGTGGCCGGTCTGAGCTGGACAAAAGTACCACTGTTCCACTACACTTGTCTTGTGCTCTCATTTCCATTATTAATACACAACAGCAAAGTTTGCGGCAGGAAAGGGAAGTATTAATTAAGCAACTCCGGAAAGACCGTCATCATTAGCGGCTTAAGTCAGAGAGAAACAAGTGGATGGCAACTCATAAGACAATGAAACTCGTTAGTTTTAATTCAACTTAATTTTAGATAGATGTTCAGTCATTAGGACTGGAGCAGCCCGGAGTTACGTCGCACTCATGGTTTCAGCACCAGGGTGGTCACACAAGCACAAAACTAGACTACAGCACAAAACAAGAGGGGTTTCTCACCTTATTGAAGTTGTAGTAGCCCAAACAGTGGGCAAAATCCAGGTTTGGTGGTTCTCCTGGAATAGAATTCCCACCAGCAGTCGGATAAAATCGTACATCCATGATGTGTGAGGGAGCCGCGCAGCTGTAGCTGTAGCCTACTCTGCACGGAGATCAATTTGTTTCTGCCGTTTAGAATCCCAGCGCACAGAGAGAGAGAGACGGAGAAAGAGAGGCGGTAAAACTGACCCAAGCTTTGTTGGGGTGAATGAGACCCTGCGTTTGGGGGGGAAAGGCTCGGGTAAAGTTTCGATATTCCTCTTCTACACCTGGTTCAGCCGCTTCATCTCTGAGGAAGCCCACATGAAGGTTGGACTGAGCCGAATAGGCTGTCCGTCAAGCAGCAGTAGACGCTGTGTGCCCATGCATTTACACACAGCTGCTCCTGTATACAAAGAAGCCACGAGACCGGCGACTGAGCGTGTGGGTCCACCTCCTTTTCCTCCCCCTTCAGACGCAGAAAAAAGAAAAGAAAAAATGAAAACTGTAACAAAGTGGTAATGATAACCACAAAGTAAGCCCGCACGTCAAAACAGTACCGTACTCAGTGTGTCCGTGTCCTCCGCTGTGTCTCTCAGAAGTTTTTTTCTCCAACTTAGAAAACTAGTTGGTGAAGCAGTCTGAGTAAGCTAGCTGGCTGCACGAGCCCATCTGCTAAGTACAGTGATTTGAGGGTTTGTAAAACAAGAAAAAACAAAACTCCACAGATGGTGCAATTAGTGGATATGATATAGTGCAGAGTGATCGAGTTCAGCCTGTCGTAGTGATGAACAAGGCAAAATGTGTGAACACGGCAGCCACTCCCCAAACACAGTAAGCCACTCCCATGAAAACACTGCATGTAAGTCCATGTGACATATTAGCACATGATAATTACAATTACAGGAGTTTCTTTTTGTTGCATGCTTATGTGAATTGTATTCTTTTAATCCACATATATTACCACATCATTATTTTCTGTGTTTTGTCTGAGCACCAATTTTTCAAATCAAAGTGATTCTAGTCTCTAGTCAATGGGGAATGACAGCATGCTTTTAATAAGTATGTTATAGGCTAATCTATGTCATATGTTCTTTGTTTTATGGCTGACTTTTCTTTGGCTTAATTCCCATTTCACCTCTCAAATGTTTCTGAAGTCCATATGTTTATTTACCTCAAACAGCTAATGACTAGATGTTAGCTGTAGCTAACAATGTAGGCTACAGCCCAGTTGTGTGTCTTGTGTGTGAATCTGAACCAGAAATTACCACAAGCTCGTTCTTTTTGTTGTTATCCTCCAGTCTTTCTCTCTTTTTCTTCTGTTTCTGTCTGTTCATGAATTGGAGTCATAATGCCCCAGAATAATTGAAAAATTTAAATCTTGGACAGACACGTCTTCACCTCAAGGCAAACTTGCGACACTAACATCTTTGTCTTGACTTTTGCATCACCTCTAAAATTCACTTCATGTTCTGCCTGAATACATTTTTCGTTTCAGACCACCACCATAGATGAGGTTCTCAAAGTCAAGACATTCTAACTTTTTCCGCAGCCTATCCCTGCATTTCTTTATGTCTAGGTCTACATGTAGCTAAATAGCCCAAATGACAGAAGCTATTTAGTGGTAATCATCAAAAGTTATCAATTTGTACATGTTTACTTGTAGTATCTGCACTTCTACTAGTTTTTCTGTACATATATTCAGCTACACTTCTTTTTTCTACAGTAGGACAGTATAATCATTCAGATAGACTTTATCTCAAATTCATTTGAAATACAGGTTGCTCACAATTGTATGTACATTGTGCTCTAGATGGCAGGGATTTGTAACATTTTACCATTTCTAGCGTGATATCAGTTAGAAATCTCCCCTGCTTACAGCCCTGTTTCAGACCCCCTATACAAAATAATGGTTAGATGCAATGATAATAGCATTAGGCTATTTTGTAATTATGAAAAAAATGAGGAGTAAAGAAAAATATGAGAAAGTACCACAGCTAATGTGCAGAGATGGTGGTGCTCAGAATTAACTGAGAAAACAATACATCTGGCTCTCGTTGTCCTAACTGTATTTGACACTATTTCCTTTTTTTCCACTTTCATGATAATACGCATGTGTTTTATGCTACTATACTAAGTACTCATACCAAAATGTAAGTCAGTTTGACTGTGTCAACAGTGTTTTTACAATCGCCTATGACATTTCCAAAATGGAATGAGTGTTTTCTGACCTAACAGGTCTATTATTAACGTATTATTAAGTTTGGGCAAACTAAAGTACTTGGTCATAAGGGCAACATGTGGTGCCAAAATAAAAGATTACATTATAAACCTTTCATTTGGACTGTTTTCAATGAGACATTATGCATTGTGTTGATGCTGCGTTAAAAATACTGAGACATAGTGTTAACCTAACTGCCATCGACAGCTACAGAGTCAGTCCCAATGGGATTAAATGGGGGATCCTTCCAATGTCGCCTTCTGACATGAACAAAAATGTCAACAACTGCCCCAATATTACAAATCCTAGAGTATCTCACTATAATTTTGTCTATGGAAATACCAAATACCCCTTTGTATCTCTGGCCACCTGGCATACATGTGCACTTCACCACTATTGTGTTTTACTGCAAAGGCGTACTGTGTGCATGCAGTCTGTGTACAATTCTGCCAATACAGTGCTCTGTTTTCTTCTCAGTTTCTGGTTCAAAAATAAGATTGTAGAAGTGTTACTTTTTATGCCGCGACTGGAAATTATTTCTAGACAAGCAGATCAGACATATTATTTTTGAGTAGAACTACTTCACAGCACTTGGAGAATAGGTGTACCCCGCGGATCCAAGTCCACCATAAGACTATCTGATCAGGTTTATAGGTAGACATAGTGTATGCGTGGGGAAAAAACAAACAAGTAAAAGTAGTTTATGGTTTACTGGTGAAACAGTTGAAAGGTTTGTGTAAAAAGCAAGTCAGAAAATAGAAAGTAAAACTGGGTGCAGAAAAACATTGAAATAGTGTTGAAGGAAATATGTTACTGGTTACATTTAAGAAACATAACCAAGAACTAAAAAGTATAATTAAATAGTACACCTGCTTGTATTGTAATAAGACATTCACAATATTGTGTGAATACCAGACGCAATAATTAGTTGAACTTTAAACAGATCTCCTTTGAAGTGGGTAATGTTTCTTATAAAAAAAATCTATACTATAACTCTTTTTACAGCAGACATTTTGACTTTGCATAGCAGGAAATGTGCAATTAATAACATTCATAATGGCTGTGTTACATTTAAGCTTTAGTATAACTTTTTTTATAATAATGGACATCCGTTACATTCAAGCCATTGCCAAATGAGTTGATAAAAGCAATAATAATAATCAAGGTAATAATAATCAGCTTCACAAAAATCTCTCTGTTTTTAGGCTATGTTAAAAAAATTATGTCGTATGGTGACTTTCGCGTGCAGAAATTTGAGTGAAGATAATTACCTCCTCTAAAGAGTCCATCATGTTTTTTTAATCCTCCGTGTCCTCCTTTGTTACTAGCAACTGCACAGAGGAGGGGTGGTGGTTGTGCACAATCACGGAAGGCTTGTATCATGTGGAGCGCCGACAATTTTGTTGTAATTACTTAGAATTCCTCATGGGGGATACCTTTAAAGGGTCCCAGTTAGTAGAGCTGTGCAATTAATCAAATTTCGATTTCGGCTCCTAATGATCACAAAAACAATGTAATAAAGAAAAACAATTTTGCAAATAAACTCTTATTTTGTCTTGCGTCTGAAAGGGAATTTCAAAAAAGTTCAACAGGAAACATATTAAGAGAAATTTCACAGTTCACGGTGTTTTCACTTTTGATTTGTTTAACTGTTTCAATGTTTTTTAAGCTCAATAAATGTATTTAACTTCCAAAAGTCAATGAGTAATCATGTTAAATAATCGTGTAACAGCATGCACAATGCCAATACCTTGGAACATGCAACCTTGAATGGAACATATAGCCATGATGCTATTAATTACACATGTGCTTTCCCTGATATGTCAAAATGAAATGGAATAAAAAAGGCCCAGTATTATTACCAAGCACACTGTTGATTTTTAACACCAACTGTACTATCAATACAAAATAGCCAGAAACCAGAATTTCACAAATAAAGAGATGAATAAATGGATAATTGGAGGATTTGATGCTTACCGTATCCCTGCTTGTGCGGTAAGCACACCAAAAGAGTCTTTTCATTAACCTGTCACATTCAGCTCTCCAGAGAGAAAATAAGAGGTCAGAATAAACATGAAAATCAATGCTACCGGCCCTGAGAATACATAAGCAAAGCTTTGCAGTTGTGTCATATTTGTCTGCAAATGTACACAAATTACACATCTGCTTTGAAATATGTCAAAATGTGTTTTTTGCTATAATCTAAGATGGTACATTCCGTTGAAGTGAACATCCACATACTGATTAATCATATATATTCTCCCACTAAAATAATCTGCGATGTTACAGCTTCAGTGTCACCTCTTCTTCCCTGTCAGCAGAAAGTACCAAGGTCTAGAGTTATTTTTAATTGGATACAGTTGGCAGACTGCTTTTGGTATTACTTTGTATCTCCTGCTCTGTAATGCAAGCACACTGTTTTGTGAAAGTTCAAATGTGTAGGGGCCTGTTTTAGGAAGGAGGTTTAACAAACTCTGAGTCTAACCCTGAACTCTGAGTTGATTTACCCTGAGATGGGAAACTCTGAGTTTTCGGTTCCAGAACAGCTGATTTGAGTTGGTTCAATCAACTCAGAGTAGGTTCACTCACCACCACTATAAAAAGGCAGCATGAATTATACTACCATTCATCATGGTAACAACCACAAACAAACTGGTCAGCGGAAATACTCATGCGCACATACAGCGAGTTTGAACATATATTTCATTTAAAAAGCACTAAAAAAGCAGCGGCTGCTGCAAAAGAGAGACAATTTGCGTGGGAGAAAATTGCTGCTAGAGTAAATGTGTAAGTTCCAATATAGTGTATTAATATAATATTTAATCATAAGTATAATATTACTGATGAAATGGTATTGAACCTATAATCTATTTCATTTAGGTGCAATTCTGTGGGAGAAAAAGTCCAAGGCCTACTAATCCCATTCAGGCTGCAGCACCATCATTAACAGAATTATAATTCATAATTTCAAAGGGTTTACATCATTCACCTGCAATACTGTGGAACTCCTTTTTAATGGCTCTTCCTGGTTTGTGTCCAGGGAACACTACAAAAACGTCTAAAAAATGTTTCAGAGCGAATCACACTCTTCTGACGGCGCTTTGCTATACAGTGGCTTTACTTATATGCTCCACATCACCAATGTTGTAAAGAAAACTGCCGTTTGCAAAAAACCGTAATGTGACACAAAGAATCTGCTGTGATGTAAGAGCATGTCCACGATGGGTGACGTTAGTGATATGAGGAATCTTGGCTTCGTATGATGTCATACTGAGCCGGTCCAAGACCCGCCCATCAATAGCATTTATTGGCCAGGCGTCCATGCTCACGCAATGTAACGTAACCCCATTTGTACAGGTCCTATCCCCTGACCAATCGGCTATCCTAATCTTAACCACTCAAGGTCAAATACCTAACTCCAACCAATCGAGCTGCTTCATAGGGCGGGTCTTGGCGTGGCCATAGTGGGATTCGTAAATTTGCCTCCAGGCAGGTATCTACTGCAGTGTTTACATTACATACCCTGCCCAATGTAGCTACATGCTATGCCAGGGAAAGTTGTAATCTTGGCTGCAAATTTGAATTTCTACCAAATTGTGGGTCACATTTCTGCTGGAACATTCAGTTTTGTAGAGTTTGGTTTAGAAGCCTTTATTGGTGATTTTTGCTGCTATATACTCGGTTGCAGTCAGTCTCCGGCTACAATGGACTATAGAGAGACAGCCACAGCAGAGCACAGATGCGGAGATGCGGAATGCTGACCAATCGGAGCAGACTGGGCTTTTCAGGAGGGGGGCTTAAAGAGACAGGCACTCCAACAGAGCGTCTCAGACAGAGGGTGAATACAGGTGCAGCAGCCATTGACAGTATGAGAAAAATAAAGTGTTTGAACATTAAATCATGTAAACAAAAAATTCAGTGTGAACCTGAAAATGTATATAAAAGGTCTTCTTTAGGGTCAAATTATCCCTGCCCTCTGGGAATTATTATACAAAGTCAGCAGACACAAAAGAAATATAGGTCACATGTGCCAGATAATTATGAATTATACTTGTATACTAATTAATGGATTTTTATAATACTATATATAATATAAATACTATTCTCTTTATATAAAATAAACCATACTTTATTTTTTCAGATAATATGCACATTTCTCCTAGATGAGGGTGCTTTTAAGCACTTGTTATGAGACAGAAGAAAACACTATGCAAGTGGGATGTGTGTTGGCATGTAATATGCAAGCTTAATCAATGACATACAGTGCTAAACTCTGCTGTGCTGTGCTGTGCTGGAGGAGATAATCCTCATTTGAACGCTCTCCAGTGCTTACTTAAAGATGGTCAACAATCCATGATAGTCGCCAAGAAATCTACTTTGTAATTATGGACACATTGATGCATATGCAAACCATTTGTCGTCATGTTCCTGTTTGATAGTGGCTCTTGCATGCATAACGAAGCAATGCCTTCACATACTACACACACTGATACGCCCACCCAATCAAATCTCATTCACTCTTGCACATGCAGACACATAAAAAACCCACACAGTCTCCCACACATCACATATCAGATAAGCAAGCTCTTCTACATTCCCAATTCAGCCTGGTTATTGGATGTTTGGTTTTCAATATGACACGAGTGTGCTGTGTGTATTTCGGTTGCTGTTGTTGGTATTTATTCCTGTTTTTAATGTTGTTTGGCTCTGCAGCCAGGGAGCGGAATTAATTTATTTTCTGATGGTTGGGTCTCAGTGTCTCAGCCAGATGAATTATGCTTTTCTACCATATGTCATTTCCCCTCAGCCAACAGGCAACACTGGAACCATTTGGTAACGTGAAAACAAATTATCTTCTGCTGGCTCCTGCTCCTGCAGATTCAATTAAAGTGGTGCAGAGTAATTATATGGAGGTACAAAAGAGTAATAAATGCAAAATAATGAATTAACCTAATCATCTTTATTTACTGTACGATCCCCTTCATGTTAAGTGTGTGATTCTGTGCGACACCTTCAGAAATTGCTGCAGTCTGATGTTTGTCACTGAAGTTCCACTGAAGACAATTTTGTGTTTTTAAATCATGTTTGATTTATTGCATAGGTACTTGTCATGCTCAGAGCTATTATAATTACTATCACCAGCACCCACGGAGAAAATATGCATGCTACAGCTAAAGTGGTGTTTAATTTATGGGCAGACACTTAGTGAGACAGTGACATGCATACATCAAGCTGAACCCAGTTATCAGTAAGTAGCGTGATGATACTAAAAACAACAACAAGCATATAGGAAGGGATTCAAATTGTGGTTAATTGTGTAGTATTTTGTTTTTCATAGCCAATGTATCACTAGAATAAAGTTAAATTGAAAGTAGGTTAATAAACCATTTCAAACTGGAATGGGCTAAATTCTCTAGAGAAAAAAGTGTGCTTGCAGCCAGAATATGTTGTTTGAAATAGAGGAAATGCTGACAGTTATCACAATGTAAAAGAAGATGAAATTGCAGTGAAAAGGGACATGTTGAAAGAAGTTGCAGTTGAAGTGTAAGACCTGAATGAAGTTGATGTAATTTAAACGTAAACACTGAGTAAAGTCTCAGGTAAAAATGCTGAAAGGAATTTAAGATTCAGTTGAAGTTCAAGCTCTGACAGGAGCTGAAATCACGATCAATTGAGCTGAGAGTGTCACCTAAAGTGTAATCACTGAAAGCAGATGAACTCTCAGTTAAACAATAAGAGAGCAAAGCAGTGGACGTTGGTGTAACCACTAAAAGTAGTTGTATTGGCAGTTGAAAACTAAGAAATGAAAGCCGTTGAAATGTCAGTTGAACTTCACTGTAACTAGTTAAAGCTATGGTGCGTAATTTCTGTCGCCCCCATGAGGAATTCTAAGTAATGACAACAAAACTGTCGGCGCGTCCACATAATCCAATCCTACATGATCGCGCACCGCCCGCCTCACGTGGGTCTGGCTGCTGCTTCTGGATTTTGGATTTTTCAACCGGCCATTAATGGCGACTCAATCAGAATACGATCTCATATTGTACTAAAATAGTTCACCGAAACGTGTTTCTGAAAACATTTTAAGCGAGAAATAGGCCATGCAGTTGCTGAATCTGTCTTCATTTCAGATCGACAAAGGTCAGTTTAAAAGATTTTCGGCGAATTTGAGAGGCTTAGTCACGCTCATCCCGCTTGCCATTTCTGGGTGAGTCCCGACTGCCCTGTCTCTGACTGAGCATATCAGGTCGGCCAAAATGAAGGCCGACAGCTCCTCCAACGTACGACGGCACGGAACACAGCAAACAGACTTGAGTCACTGACCTCGCCAGACTGTCCAACGGCCGATTATCGGCCAGTGTGTAGCTGCCTTTAAACCTGCATTCTATCTGAATTCCAGCAGATGGCGACACGTGCGGTTGCAAAAGGAGTTCGGTTTCTGTAGAAGTCTATGAGAAAGTGACTCACTTCTCACTTGATTTATTACCTCAGTAAGCATTTTCATAATGAGTTTATGGTCTCAATCACTAGTTTTAAGTCTTCTGCAACACAGAATGATGTTCATTTTTTGAATTATGGTCTCGTTGATTTTAAAATCGGTGAGAAAGCAGGGGGTGTTTTAGGGCGTGGCTATGATGTGATTGCCAGTGAAAGTGTGTAACGTAACGTGTCTCCTCCCTCACTCCTCCCTCTCATCTAAAATCGTCACATCTGCAACCAGGATGGCTGCGCCCATAACTGCAAACTCGATAACTCATAAAAGATCTCCACAAACCAATGGGTGACGTCACACATGCTCTGTCCATTAATATTAACAGTCTATGATTGTGAATTGATGCTGAAGGCAGTTAAAATATTAGGGGATGAGTAAAAGATTGTAGCAGTATCACTTTCTGTCGAAATGTAGCAATAAAAGCTCTTAAAATGTTTGCAGTTGAACTATCAATGTAGCCTGGGTAAACCCTGACAAACGTCCGGGCAAATTTGAGATTTGCTCTGCAAGTCAGTCTGGCGAAGAGCCCATTCAAACCCATTTCCAATGTCCCCAAAATCGAGGCACCAATCACAACCGCTGAGGCGGGCTTTACACCAATCACAACCGTTGAGGCGGGCTTTACGCGACGACGATAGCGCAGCGACGGCGAGCACCTTTTTGTTTACATTCAAAATGACGGCTACCGAAGCGCAGCGTCTCCCGGATCGTTGGTCTGATTGGTTGAAGGACTATCCAATGCGCCCTCGAGGCATTTGAGCGGCGTCCGTTGGTGATGCCCCTTTGGAAATGAACTGTCAATGAACCTTTCCCAGACCCACTCTCAGTTACAACTGAGAAGGGTCTGGTGTCAACCAGGCTACCATTAATGACTTAAATGATTAAAATTGTAAAACAATGAAATCAAAGACTGTGTTTTGCTAAGAGCTATAGCACAGACTAGTGATTGTATGGATTGAATATTAGTTGGTAAAACTGCTTTTAAAGGAGAATTCCGGTCGATTCCAACCCGTAGCTCTGTTGTTTGTAAATGATGAGTACTGTCAGTAGCGAGAAAAACGAAACCAATCGGTGCTGCCTACACCGAGTTATCCTCCTGCTAGCGTTAGCACCCAACAGGCTTAAACAGGGCTTAAACAGGGCAAGTTTTAAACGTGTTTTTAGCCTCTAAACATGCTCGAAATGCCATTACAAGTGCTTAGCCATGTGCAGTTATTCCTTCCAAGGGAACACAGCGAATTTGACTGCAGTAGATGTGACAGAAAGCCATAAAAGTTGTGTTAATCCATACCTCTGTTTATTTCCTGGTTTATGGTGAAGCCCACACTAGTCGAATGCCGATCTCATACAATCCAATATTCCAAAATGTATTTTTTCCACAAAAAAACAATTTCCATAGTAATGCGTATGTATCAACAAGCTGTAACCTGACACCACAGTGGATCGAGCAGAGCTGCAGTTCAAGAGTTTAACAGCTAGGTAACCTAGCAACGGCAGCAGGGGGAGGAGCTCACAGAGCTGACGGAGCTTGGAGTTAGATCAGGACTAATATGAGAAAATGGTTCCAGTTTGTGCCTTTCCAAATTGCGGCAACCAAATGAAGAGATATTTAAGCTTGAGCTTTCACCGTCTACCCCTCCGCAACCGGGAGATTTTACAGTTGTGTGTAGCATGATTATGTATAAAACCACACACTGCACTGTACATACTTTATATTGATTGTGTCTAGATTGTGATATTGTAATTTCCTTTTTGTTGTTGAAGTAAAGACACAAAAGCACAAATGTAATGTGTACTGTTATATTATAAAACCACTGATAACAGACAGGTGCAGCAATATATTATAGAACTGTACAATGTACTTATTCTTACAATTTATTTATTCTTACAATTTACTTTACTTGTACAACACTTTTTCCTAATAGAACTGTGCAATTGCTTTGTTTATTCCTAGTAATGGCAATACCAAGTATTACTAGAAATCATATTATTAGACTCAGAAAATGTCCTCTGCCTCTTTGAATCCCGTGTAACTTCCAGTGGGGGAGGGGTACTCGTGTCTGATCACTGCTATAACACAGGTAGGCAAAGTTCTTCTGGTGCTACGGCCAAGGCGCTCTCCTCTCAGAACCCACTCCAGAATCACCCGGTAGGCCACGAGTCTGCATTGGCTGGGGGGGGGAAGGGTGAGCTTTGGTTATTTCACTAAAGAAGTGATGCATTTATTTATAATAAGTAATAATACATTTCATTTATAGAGGGCTTTTCATCATACTCAAAGACACTTTACAGTAAAAACCAGCACATATAGCACATTAAAAACAGATAAACAATAAAACCAACACATACAACAAGCATATTTAGAAGCAATTAAAAACAATAAAAACAGTAACTATCAGGTGAGAAATGTAAGATTATTGTATGTAGCTAATCTGAAGAGGTGTGTTTTGATTAGTGTTTTGAATGTGTATTTACAACAAATGTACATGTACCTAAGCTAGGACAGAGTCACGACAGCCTGTTGTACTCACTCATTAGTGAACCATTTTCTCATATTAGTCCTGATCTAACTCCAAGCTCCGTCTGTCAGCTCTGTGAGCTCCTCCCCCTGCTGCCTTTGCTAGGTTACCTAGCTGTTGAACTCTTGAACTGCAGCTCTGCTCGCTCCACTGTGGTGTCAGGTTACAGCTTGTTGATACATACGCATTACTATGGAAAGAACCTCGGCAAATCGTTTTTTTGTGGAAAAAATACATTTTGGAATATTGGATTGTATGAGATCGGCATTCGACTAGTGTGGGCTTCACCATAAACCAGGAAATAAACAGAGGTATGGATTAACACAACTTTTATGGCTTTCTGTCACATCTACTGCAGTCAAATTCGCTGTGTTCCCTTGGAAGGAATAACTGCACATGGCTAAGCACTTGTAATGGCATTTCGAGCATGTTTAGAGGCTAAAAACACGTTTAAAACTTGCCCTGTTTAAGCCCTGTTTAAGCCTGTTGGGTGCTAACGCTAGCAGGAGGATAACTCGGTGTAGGCAGCACCGATTGGTTTCGTTTTTCTCGCTACTGACAGTACTCATCATTTACAAACAACAGAGCTACGGGTTGGAATCGACCGGAATTCTCCTTTAAGTGACATCTTTAATTTCTGCAAAATCTTGGAACATTATACAACACCTTATTTGAAATTGACAAATACTCTGACCTGAGCCTCCACCTTTGCTTCTGTCACAACCACTTTTACTTTTTTTTACATTTACCTAAGAAGTTTTGGTTTGTACATTAGAAAACTGAACAACACTGACGACCAGTGCCTAAAATGGGCTAGTACTCACCAGTACTGGGTACAGGCACTTCTGATTTTTGTCCACATGAGTACCCCTACTTCTAATTGTTATTAACAGTATTATTAATAGGCTGATATTTATACTAAAATAGGATATATATCATGATCATTGGGAAAAACCAAGCAATTATATGTAAAATCAGACATTTATCAGCACCCCCATATAGCCCGAATGGAATGATCCTTTTTTTCATACATAAATGTTTCACATTTTCAGACACTGCAAAGATTTAACTGTGAGATTGGCTGTCGAATCAGGCTCCTTAGATCAAATCATCGAATTATCGACGATTTGGAGTCACCCCTTCAAGATATATGTATGAATATAAATATATCCAAGACACACATGCGATCATCATGTCATGCAACTACTGAATTAGGGTACTGGCACCTTTTTTGGTCCAACTCAGGCACTGTTGACGACCTGAGTTGACTTTACCTTGACTTGCAGTGTCCCTGCACATTCACTTATTATTGTTACTCAGTCAACCATGTAAAAGGGTTAATTAACTACTTCTACACTTTTTGTTCCACAGAAAAACATTGCTTCTATTCCTTGTGAAGGGGAATAGTTTAAAAAAAAAAAGATTAACAAAAAAGCTTTTCTTACAAGAAGCACGATATAACCAAGACAGAGACAACTGTTATTGAATTCAGAGCATTTTCTGTTTTCTTCTCAGAAAAAAAAACATCATACATGCCATTAGAATAAAAAAAAAAGGAGGCATAGTTGAAAGACTGCAAGGCTGTTTCTGTGGAGTGTTAGTGAACAGCCACTCTACTGAGACATACAACACACACACACACACACACACACACACACACACACACACACACACACTCATCACTAACAAATTTAAGTCTGACACCCTCTCAGAGATAGACAGTGGCCTGCAGCGATACACTGAAAACGTGGGGATAACACACTGCAAACCTCACAGCAAACCATGACACTACTCACTTTCAACTTCCGTCACTGTTGACTGCTGAATACATGCCCCATATAAAATATGATAATAATTATGCTTTTTGGTTATTATCCATATTTTATTGAAAATCTTTAAAGGCTGTGAGGTTGAAAGGGAAAAAAGCATTAAAACCTAATCAATAGTGTGATAATCTGTTTAGTAGCTCAGAGAACATGTCTTTCTGTAGAGAATGGGTTTTAGGCCTTACGCCATTACACATCAGTTCTATCCTTCTGTTGCACTCTTGGATAGATTGCCTAAGTGATGATAATAGCTACAACTTGATCATGAAGAGGACCTCTGCTATTTATAAGAAGAGTTTTGCTTCATGATATGTCTCGGTCTAATACACCATGTAGCTATAAGAATGTTTTATATATATATATATATATATATATATATATATATATATATATATATATATATATATATAGCTGAAGACATTCACTTACAAATCTGTTGCATTTTAGATTGTGACAAGCTGAATCATATTTTTGAATAGATCACAGGAATGAAACAAAATGTGATCAATTAAATTGTTCAGGCCAGTTCTGCGAGCTGAATCAGGGTCACCTATACAGTATCAGTATGCATATGCTGTATGAAACGGTATTAGCTAATAAGATAATAAATGCCTTGTATTAATATTAAATAAATATTATAGAAAATGACGAACTCAGAGATTCAGTATAACTGACTCTGCTGCTCCCTCAATTCTATGGAGCATTTTAGCATCTATTAGCCGATTGTTTCAGTTTAACCCCCTGTAACTTTATTCTCAGCTCTCATTAACCAAAAAGCAGGCTATTTTTTTGTGAAAAACACTCTGATAAACCCACTGTATGCTACCTGCCTAGCACCAAATGGCTTACAGACAAAGTTAGTAAAACGGAGCTAAAAAGATCTGCTCTGTGTCTGCTGGCTGTGTAAATAAGTAACTATCTGCTAACATGTTCACTTTATCAACTAATGTTATATTTACTAGGGATGGGAATCACCAGAGATACGATAGCATCACGATACTTGTCACAGTCTTAGATCCAGGACCCAAATGCAGACCAGGACAAAGGTAAGTGGAATAAGGTGAGTATTTATTGGTTACACAGGTAATGTCAAAAGGTGAGTCCAGGTGGTGAGGGCGGAGGCGAGTGGGTAGGAGTGGAGGAGAAACAGGAATCCTGGTGCTAAGACAAGGTTGGAGTGTCATGTTGTCTGGCAAAGGTGGATAGGTTTTCCCGGGTGAAACTGCAGACAAAGGAAATGAAATTAGTCCAGAATAAACAGAGCAAACTGAGTAGCAAAGCAAACTATCAAAAGGTAAAGCTGATACGCGAACAAACATTCTGGTAAGGCTAACGATCCGGCAGGAAATGAATGTCAGGTCACAGCTTTTATGGTGTGGAGATGATGATCAGGACCGGGTGTGCAGATTGGTGATGAGCCACAGGTGAGAGTAATTAAAGGAGAACTCCGGGCAATTTTTACGTTAATCTTGATCGCTATAAGTATGTGAGTACTGTCGCATATCATAAAGAGTGCCTTTGTGCCTCTGTAACAGACACAAAATGCAATTAAAATGTCTGTGCAACATGAACAGGGCTCTTACATGACAACAAGATGCATTTTCATCTCAGACATTGTTTAAATTCACCTACCCTGTTAGCTGCTAGCTGCCGTCTGGGATGAGTGAGTGTGTTCAGCCAGGCTTCGGTAATAATCGTCAAGCAGCAGTTCTGTGTGTATTTGTAGCATATATATCCATTTTGTGTGCGATCCATCTGGCGTTGGTGAATAGTAGTCTCTGCAGTGGCAAACTGTGTGTTAGTTGCCTTAGCCAGGCTAGCAGGCCCGACCGGCATCCTTCTACTTCCTCCATGCCTTCCCCGCAGCAAATTATAATATATTGCACTTTCAGGGAGACTTGGGCCAAACACATTCAGCCAGTTGGAACAGAAGAACACACCAGAATAGGCCTGTTTAGTAAGCAGGATTTGATGGCCGCATACCTACACTTATAAAATGCAATTAAATCAGTCAGATTGAGTAATGTAACGGAATATGTTACAAATTACATTTTTGGGCATGTATTCTGTATTCTGTAACGGAATACGTTTTGAAAGTACCCCTCGTCATCGTTGCCCATTCAAATAGCAGGGTACTGGGCACTCTTCTGGCTTCACCAGTGATAACAACCTGAGACACTGCTGGATTTGACAGTCCTCTGCATGCTACATATACAGCAGCTGTCATCTTATAATATCTCATCCTGCAATGGTAATAGCCCCCTACCACTTAACCTCATCCTTATTCCCTCCTTCCAACCACTGTGTTTGCGTTTTATATCAAGCCCTTGGGGGCCATTACCTATATTACACTTCTAAGTAATGATGAGGGAGATTAGGCATTAAAGGTAAACTACATTCATTTTATTCTTACTGGATTTGCAGTATCATTCTCACTGTTGAATCATGTCTGAACATGTGTAATACAATTAATGTCAGCTGCTGTTTGTTTTGAATTCATGGACATATTGCTGTATTCAGAGACTGCTGGTAGGTATACTGTACCAAATGTCATATGTATTGTAGTTTCTCTCTTCCTGTTTAATATTCATATTGTGTTGAATTGAAACATGACAATAAGCATATTCACTTTAGTCAGTAAATAAAATATGGTTACCCTCCCCAAGAGTTGCACACAAAATAAACAGATTTGCTTGTGTAATAATGGACACATGTGTACTAAGTAAAGAAAAAACAACCTTTTTGTTGCTGCTGGCTGTTTTATTACAAGTCGTAGGCTTGTGTGGACCAATAAGGAACAAGGACTGCATACTGACAAATCTGCAGGACACTTCATTATATTATTCTCAATTAAAACCTGTCCTCAGCAGCATTAGTCATCTTAGCACTCGTCATTCATACTAATTAGCGCTTGCCTTCCGTGCCACATGCTGGAAGAGGATATTTCAATATCCCATTAAGCAATATCAAGATATGCCCTTGATTGACGTTCACTTAAATCCGGGAGCTAATTACATTATATGCTTTAGTTTTCTTTTAATAATTTCAGATTTCCTCAGGTTTTTTTAGTTTTATGTTTAATTTGTGTTAAATTAATCCACACCAACACTGTGTAAGAGGAAGAAGGGTCCAAACAAAAATACATTCTGGCACACTGACTTAATGAATGAGTAAAGCTTTTAAACATACAATACATGTGTATACATCACAATAGTAAGTAAGTAAATGCATCTAAATCACTATCGTGCACTGGTGTATTACACTACTTAATGTGTAAAATATTGCTTAATTAGAAGACAGCCATCAAAACTATACAGTTACCAAATTTACATAGATAGGAAAAATCTAACTGTTCACTATTCACCACAGTGACTTAGGCACCTTGTGATCAAGAAATGTGGCATCCATGTCTATATTTTTTATATATTATTTGCACAGGATAAAGTCTGTGCTTCACCCAATTTACTGACTTTCTGATTTAAAGCTGCATAAAGGCCTAAATGGATCTTCGTGCTGAGCAGCTGTAGCTTCCTGAATTTGCAACTACCTCACTGTCAGCAGATTTCGTTAGAAACTATTTTCTACTGAATGTAGAAGATGGGGAAGATGTGTTGCTGCGGAGTTTTCCAAATATAATTTCTAAATGCTGTAAGCATCACAACGAAATTCCTTAAATATTTATTGTACTGGGTTCGCAGGTGACATCTCAGAGGCAGAGATCTCAAGACTTTGGTAAATAAAATATACTGTATTTTATGTGATTTAGGTGAACTGACCCTTTAAATATGCAGATTTATTCACTCACATTGTATATTGTTTGATCTTTAGTGGGGTTTTAGTAGTTTTAAATGGTAAAAGAATCGTACCATCATTTATAGCTTAAATGAAACGCACGTGCATTCCAACTTCCATGTGTTGTTGCTGTCTTTTTTTTAAATATTTACTTCCATGCAGAGAGTATGCCAAAAACATTAATTACCGTGTGCTTTGACAGAAAATATGTTACTCCAGAAAGGTTTGCTCATGAAAAATATTATAAATGTGCACATATTCTAAATGGTCCAGTGTAATGAATTTTTTGTAATAAACGTCTAATGCATGGTGATTAATAGTTCTGGGCTATTATTTGTAGAATGCAATCAGTTATTCTGTAACATGTCAGTGCATATCTCCCTTTTTTTGGTTCATCTTAACAGAGAAAAAGCAGGTCTCTGTTTTGCTTCACATGTAAATTACAGTGTTCACAGGGTAATTGTCAACTTATCATATATAAAGAAAAGTGAAACTGTCACCAGTCACATCGATCACATCCTATTCTCAGCACAGTGTGAGCGTCAAAACAACATGAAGTGAATAAATCACAGGTATTCATGTTTTTCTTCATCAGACTCAATTGAGGCACATTATTTTAGGTTTGCGTATCATTTACATGTTATCAATCCTGGTTCCAATGTTGAGTCTTCTCAGTGATTACGGTTCTTTTTTTTTTATCTGCTTCTGATTATTTCATTTATTTTAAGGTATAATTCAAACAGCAATATTATACTTGAGCTTGACATGCTAAAGTACCATTAGCCGATTTTACGGCATAATTATTATTATTATTGTGCCCAGTTATCTTTTGCCTTTTATAAAGGACAGTAGAAAGCAAGTGAGGAAAGAGAGGAGAGATTAATTGCAACAAATGTGATTACCTGCTGTCTTTGTAAAAACGTAGCCACACGTTTTGAGAGCCAGACCACCATATTGTAAACACTATACATCACATGAACACGGACCAACCTTGTGTCACCAGAACGTCCGCATTGGATAAAAATATCCAGGCACATGTTCAATGACAACCTTTACGACCAATGCCAGTTTTTACATTTCTCACTCTCCACAATGTCAGCACAAGGCAACTAAGGTACAGTCAAGGTTAGGTGAAGATTGTGCTTTCAGAAGACAAAAGTTGATTGCAGGTCTGTGACAGGACACAAACTCCAGTTTTCTTGAGTGTTTAGCTCAGTGCCTAGATACAGCCTAGTGTGGCTGTAGAGACTTGCGAGTCATTTAGTGGTAGTTTATCAGTAGTTGCAGCCACTTCCCTATTAGCTTTAGATTGTGGAAATGCTTGTGGCCACTTGAATAGATCAACGGGTGTTGTGGGAATTGTGGCATTCATTTTCAGAAATACCAAAGGCATAAGCTCGACAATCCCAGTCAATTGCTATTCTCCTCAGATCATTATTGGTTTGGTTGGGTTACCATAGACGGCTCTAATCATCCCAGCCAATTTGAACTTTATTTTGCTTTTGGCAAAAACTGATTCAGAAGTAAGGGAGAGGTGTTTAAACAAGTCCTATTCTGTCCCTTATATGTCCTCTAATCACAGTAATAATGCTGATACCTCTGCAACATGAAAAACAGGTTATTCTATTTGATCAAATGTGACCATTCTCTAATTCCTGTCACTGGCCATATTCTTGTGTTTATATCATGGGTTTGGAAGAATCCTTATGAATATTTATGCCCCACTGCAACTGAATGCTCAGCATGAAAAGAAATACTGTGCTTGCTGCTTGACGGTTGTTTGCCGTGAGACACAAATCGAAATCTACATATTGCCCGTTGCTACAGGGCTTGAACCTGCAGGTTACTTGAATCTACTAGTCTGTCTGAAGATACTAGATCATTTGGGTATGCATTCACATTGCACATTGTTTCTGCTAATGGGTAAACCTAAAAAAACCTTTTTTCGTGTTTTTCTTTCTATTTCTTTTGATTTCACATTTTAGTTTAATTTACAAATGTGCTTATTTCAAAAGTTCAGTGAGATTTGACTGAATTTAGTAGTCTATTATTTTCTCAAGTCCTCCAAAACTGTCTTTTCTACAGATGTGTGTTTGTTGCCTGGCAATCACATCACTATGAGCACCAAGATGGACACAGTGCATGGGCACTATGAACACAGCCTCATTTTCCTACATTAAAATAACTGCATTGTCTCTTCCATGGTCCAATAACTAAAGAAAGGATCTTGATTTGTTTTCCCCTATGGCTGCAAATCTCATTTTATAGCACAAGATCTTATGTGCAAACCAATTCCAAATCCACTTTTCCTGTCTACTTTTCCATTATCACAATAAAATCGGGGCACATTTTTATGATGGTTGAATGTTGAAATGCATTAAAATGGGTCTGAGAATAGCCTTGCCCTCTTGGCCATTGTCTTTTAAATTTAAATGTCAACACAGGTGTAAAACAAAATGTAACCTCATTTTCCACTGAATATAAATGTGCCATTTGCTGATATAGATGAGTCTGGAAGTGAAAGAGGCTCATCTCTGTGCTCATAAATTAACTACGGGCTGTCCGTGGTTGAATGACACATCTTTGATTTGTAGCAAGCAGTTCATTTTGAATCCAAATCCTCCATGCTCAATTCTCACAGCATCTTGCATCTTAGAGTGCCATGCAGAGGGAAAAAGGAATATACTGCCATGAAATAAATGATATGTCTTGCAACCTTTCAAAATAAGCCATTTGCTAATGTAAGTTAAAGCCGACACCATACAACTTCAGACCATCATTTAAATAAACGTGTGCAGTTAGTCAGTTTACAAGTCAAAACTAATTGCTGATGGTGCCTGGCGACAACCAATTTAATGATTTCCACCACTGATGTTTTTTCCAGTGAAATTGATTTTAACAGTGTAATTATGTCGGGACAAATGCAGTGTTTTCAGTTGAGCACCGTATTAAGTTGTGCGAGACGAGGTTCAGGAGGGCAGCCAGTTTGGACAGGAGAGAAACAGAGGGGTGGCTGGATGCGAGCCATGACCCTTCTACTGTCTCTCTCCAAAACTGTCATTTCCATTAGTGTAGACTCACCAGGGCCCTGACAAACTCTCTCATCCCTTCCAACTCTATTCGATTGGACAAGCACTGGACTGTGTTGTTAAATTCTTCATAAATGGTTATGTTTTCTGAAGCGTGAATAGCTCCACACTGCTGGTAAATGAAATCAGTATACAGTATATAATGGAGAAGTTTTTTATAATGCTGAACCTTTCATTGGAATGTGAAATAGGACATAAGGAGAGTGGTTATTATGAGCTACGACCTGGAGCTTGTCCAATATGTGTTCTTGAGTGGTGGAATTTAGATTTGCAATAATGATAGCTTTGGGATCATTTTCTATATGGGACATTTTGGCCATAAGGACTGTTGTCGGAGACTGACTGTGAGGGAGCAGCTATGTGCATGTCTCAAGTCTGACTATTCCTCATGATATTCATGATATTCAGTAACTTCGATTCCAATAGCAAGGGTATGCGTATGAGCTGGAAATATATGTATATATAAATGATATATCTTATGTAACTTTATATAGTTTATATCAGTGTCTTGCCTTCTTGGATGCATAGCATTGAATCAGAAAATGTAATTCTCAACATGTGATATAAAAGGCATTAAAAAAGCAATAGAAAAAGCGACATTGCCTGCAAGAAAAAAGACTGAGAAGACAATATGAGCAAAAACAGAGCAGATTTGGAGAAGAGAAGAGAGGTATAAAGAATGAAATGCTCTCTACAGACAATCCATTTACTCCCAAACACACCTTGGGTTATTGAGAACGATAACAATGCAGCGAGGGCCTTTTGTATTGCAGTGCACAGACACATGTTTCTCCTAGGATGACATAATTGCCATTCTTCCTCTATTTTCTATCTGGGCAACATCAATCTCTGTTGCCGATCTGTCAGAACTGTCGGAGACACAGAGCAAAGTCAGGCTTCCTGTATCAGGGCTTTGTAAAGTGCTGGAGCTAAGCACAAGATGCAGCTGAGGATGAGAGATCATACATCTGGCTCAGCCAAAAGACTCTGTACCCCTCTTTACATCATGTGTCACCAGATAGATTTAGTGTAAAACTCTGACTTCAGCACCAAAGCTCTATAAAGGCTGACAGTAACAAATTGATTCTTGTTGTCTCTGCGATGTCTAATATCACATCAATAACACCTCAAATGGAATGGCAAAAGCAGGGACCGTGCGACAGTGAATATGAGGGCACATCAGAATTGATGATGATGTACACACTTTACACACATAAGCGTGTTAAGGAATCAGATTTGAAAAGAAGATGTTGAATCATAAAGTGTGAGCTCGCGCAGTCGACAAAAGTACGGCAAACCCAAAGAATATCCTGTGCACTGTGAACATAGACTAATCACTGTTTCAAACATTTTTTTTCACAACTTTGGGATGAAAAAGATTGTTTGAGGGGAGAAGCAATATTTCACTGGGTGAAATAGGTGCAGGCAATCTGCCTTTGGAGTGGAGAAGGCAGCAGTGTTTTATAATGGAAGAAATTCAATGTGACATGTCGAGAATGAATTGCTCAGTCAACCAGAAATATCCCTTGTTCTAATGGCTTGGGACATTCAGTGGCGTGTTCTCTCCCCCTCTTCCTCTTCCTCCTCCAACTCCCCCTCCCCCATATTTCTCTCTATCTCTCTCCTTCCCTCTATCTTCCTCTCTGTCTGTATAAACACAACAGACATCTGTAATGAATAAGGTTATAAATAGTCCTTGATAGCTGAAATATACAAAAAATATGCAGCAACTTAATTTGAACAACAAGTCTTAAGGGGCTTGATGGAAGACAAAATGGCTTGGAATATCATTACTAACTAATTGTGCCTGCGATAGCATTACTACATCATTACTAACCATGAAGTAGGAGATCATTATTATTTTGTCAAACTAAGTTGTTTCAAATAAACCATGAGTAGGCCAATTATGAGAACTATTTCAAGCAGACGAGACGCAGAAGGATTTGAATACCAAATAAATTTACATTTTAGGTATAAGATAGGGCTGAACGATTTGAGTAAAATATTTAATTGTGAAATTTCGTTGTGATTGCGACTTAGATTGTTGGTATTTTCTATAAATATAACTACAGGCCTGTATTTCTGGTTTACATCTTATACAATATATGATTGTATTGAGCATACACAATCATACAATCAGATGAAAAATTGCAGATGCTTGTTGGTCTTTCTTACAAACTACAACTACAAACTGGCCAGATATTGAAAAGTCAACTTTCTTAGTTTTATATTTAAAAAATACCAAATAATCTCACATTTAGTATGACATTAGATAGCCTACTTTACATGACTTCCCATTATTTATCACATAAATCAATTATATTCAAATATAAAGTGACAAACTGTTGGTACACAATGTCTGACAATAGTATCTGAATCACAACCTCTAATGATACTGCTAACAGCTCTGTGCTGAAGCTGCTTAAGCTAACGTTAACATTAGCTTCTCAGACCAAGCTGCCTATAGTTATCTATCTCGAACTGACGTGTTCATCAGAGCGGTGTTTCTTCTTTCATGTGTAAATAGTACTGACACAGGTAATTTTTATTTTTGTATTGCTGTTGTAGCATATTTTGTAGCATAGTTGTAGATAACGTTAATTCGCTATCGCTCAATACATGGTAGCTGGCTTAAATAGTTACTGTACTTGCTACACCATGTTAAGACACTTAATATAAATTGTGATCTTTCAAGTTGCGATTTCATGTGACAATCATTATTCAGTCCTAGTAAATAATACAATTTCTGCCTGATGTTTAATGATCAATATCTAAAAAGACACTAATGTAGCTCAGCGTAAATTCTTTCAGGAAGACCTAACAATAATCAGTCTCTCCTAAAGCGAATCAGCGCATGAGGCGCTCTCCTTCTGATAATCCAATCAGGAAAGGCCAAAGATTTCATAGGCCAATCACAGCATCTCAACACGTTTAAAAGCGCTTTCTCTCCCTGTGCTATCGGCTGTCATTTCAGAAAGGCGTCGTCCCTCCTCCTCCCCTTCCACCTCCCGTCCTGGTGGTTCTACGGCTGTCACTCCAGTGCCCCCTCGGCCTGGTCTTCTGGCCTTCTCCACCGCCACCAGTGTCTGGATTCCATCGGGGGGTTACATCATGGTTCCCTACCCCTATATATTAAATGTATTAATATATCTAATGTATTAATACAAATGTATTAATATAACGATGGAGTTCAATCTCCTATACTATGTTCAAATTATGCTCTTGTTCAATAAAACATTTTGCATATCTGCAAACAGTCTCTCCTGATTGAAATGGTTACAGACCCTAATGCCACACTTTTGTCAGTAAAAAATAGCTTTCAATAGCAACTTAGAGCTTAATATTGCTATATTTTACAAATGATGGACTTTGATTGGAACT
The DNA here is from genome assembly GCF_008315115.2 of Sander lucioperca. NCBI lineage: Eukaryota > Metazoa > Chordata > Actinopteri > Perciformes > Percidae > Sander > Sander lucioperca. The sequence goes on from NC_050175.1 coordinate 10,888,717, forward strand.
CTTGCATGCATTATGAATAATGTAAATGAATGTAGTTTTAGCAACAGAATGCTATAATGACCATGCTGTAGCCTTATCTGTGAAGTGGGCTGAACATAATGTAGTGAGGTGTGTGCACTGAAATGTGTTTTCCCCAGGTCACTGCTATGTTGTGATATGTGTACTCCTGCTGCTGATACAGAATATGTATTCCCTTCCAGGTGAAGATAGAGGATGCACTGTCATGTATGCTTTTGCATTACTGCCGTTCACGTGTGTACACTCCATGATTGGCACTTAGATATTCATCCTGTCCACAGAGCATGTCTTACCTTACATGAAATATGATTTCTTGAGGAGTATAATCATGGGTTGGAAGATTGCTTTCTATTATCAAGGAGTGAAAATGGGGGTGTTTCAGATGTCAGTTTCATCGCAGTGCTATTTTACACACACATGCTCAGTTTCATTGTGTTAGGTGATCGAAGCATTGTTAAAGATTGTGATGATTCTCCCCTCTCATCAACGGGGTTTTGTGAGGGCCGACACAGCATATAATCTGTTCTCAGGATGAGTTAACCCGCAGTTGGCGCAGGCAGGGGCTTTGTGGTTTCCTGTGAACACTATACACCTTCTTATTCACAAAACTTAGCTGCTGTCCTTGTGCTGAAATGCAAACTGGAAACAAACCAAACACAGAGGCTAAATATATCACAGCATTAAGATAAGGTTATCTGGCCCCTGATAACAGGCTACACAATACATTACATATTAACCAACATTCACACTCTGGTGTTTCAACACTCGTGTGCAGAACAAGATCACAGAGGAGCTATCATTTTCAACACATATATGTGTGGTAATCTTAACTTAATGCAAAACAAATCAGTAAATCAGTAGTTTAGTAGGACCAGTTTAGTTAGTAGCAATCTAAAGGTTAATTTGCAAAAACAGACGTCTTTGATTTGATTTATTTACCAAAATCGTGTTGGTTTGTTTTTGCACTCAAGGGAATTTAAAATTGTTGGTTTATTCATTTTAAGAATGGCCTTTGGTTTTAGCCAATGGACTCTAATATTAACACGTGTTGGCTGAAAAGTGAACCTCTGCACTGATGTGATCATTTAGATGGAATGTATAGAAGAGTCCCAACAGTGCTGTTTATGGTGCATGCAGTATCACAGCTGTTTGTGGCAAAGATCCACAGGATATGAGTCCAACAAAGTGGGCTGGAGAATTTGTCATTAGATCATTAGCACTGGGAACCCCCTTCCTCTTGGAGCTAATGCACTGTTGTCCATTCACACAGACCCATCTCCTCCCGAGCTCTAGCTGCGCTAAGCTAATACTCTCCGAGGCGTTAACATTAAGCTGGGCTACAATGTCCGGTGGAGCTGTGGAAAAAGGGACTCCCTGTGCAGCCCCATCCAGCGCACTGTTTAGAGTCAGCACACCATTAGTCAAATCTCCTCAGCCATGAAAGAAAAGGAGGGGGGAGGGGAAAAAAAATCAAAACAGAATATGCATGCATAAAATTCAACACATTTGTTCCCATGGTAACCATTCAGCATGTCATTCACTTGTCAAGCCGCATCAGGGCCGATGGGGTCCATTGTCTGGGTCCTGGTGAGCATGGTTGCTTGGAACAGACCCGGCCCCCTCTTCCTCCCTCTGACCGACATCCAGGTCATTCATCACGCTGTTATTTCTCTTTAATTCACATTGGGCTCGTTTTTTCATCGCTAATCACACGACAAATGACCACCACGGCTAAAAAAAAGAAGGGGATAATGCAGTGCAGTACTGAGGCATGGCTTTTATGATTCCTATGAATAGGAGGGGGGTATGGGATTAGGGAGAAATTCAGCACCCCTACTCTAAGACCAACACCTCAAAGATTTTCTTCCTTGGCTTATAGATTTGGTGGGCGGTGAAGGCAGCGCAGAGCCTCAACGTCTATGACTGGCTGTCAAGATCAGTTTAATAGTCACAATAGGAGAAAAGGCCATTTTACTTTTGTTATCTTTTCGAACATGCTCCAGAGTTGCTGTGGATTGGCACTGCTCAAGTATTTCCCCTGTGAATAGCATTGGTCTGGATGTTTGTGCAGAGGTTGTTGTACATTGCTTAAAAACACTTGTTACAGCTCATTATTCTTATCTTTTCGGCATAATTGTCGCTCGGGACATTGAGTGAAGTAGAGACAGAACGGTTGAGTAATGAGCACATTTGTTTTGCTCAGTTTTGATGAACATTGAGCTCCATACAATACACATGCACGCTTCCTCCTTTCGTTAATAATCAACCCAACCTCTAGCTTGTTAACAAGACTTACAAATGTGTCAACATCTGCTGTGAGGTCCAACCACTCTGTTGTACTTGTTTCCATGACAACAACAGTTATGAAACTATGAAATGTACCTTGTTGTTGTTGATACAGCTTAATTTCTTAATTCATACCCATTTGAAACATTTCTTGACTATGCCTTTTCAAGTTAATAACAACATATTTCCAACCATGCTTGTAAGCAACACAGCATTTTAGTCATGATTAAACCGTGTGTGGTGGAAGCTCTGCACATGTGGAGAGCAGATAGTGTGTTTGTGTGCTGCAGATGGTCCTCCTGAGGATGGCTGTAAGCTGAGGCGTTTGGTCAAACAGCCTTCTCTCAACACAACAACATGGCTGCTCCAACCAATCACCTGCCTCGGCCCAATCAATATACATCAGTGGAGATAATATATGGTATCGAACAGTGTATAAATCTGTGTTGTTGTCAGTTCATTGCAGTTTTTATTTGGTCTATTCTTATGCTGTGTTAACATGAAGGGGACTGCAAACTTCCATTGCAATTTTTCTGAACATGACACTGTAGTGTAGCTTGCAGTTACATCCACAGTAATAATACAAACTGAGATTTTTTTTTCCACCTGCACTCTCATTAAGTCATTGTTCCACATGCTTGTACACCTTCAACAGAAACCAGTGCAACCATCATGCTTTACTAACTACTAACTTATAATTGCATTAAAGGTGCAGTAGGTAAGCCTTATAAAACTTTCTGTCATTTGCTGAAACTGAACTGAACTGAACCCTATGTTCGAGTAGAACTACATGAATCAGAAAATTAAAAAAAAAATCTGGCACCACCTACAGCCTGTAGTGCGATTTGCAAAAATCCACCGCTCCCTGTTCAGATGCACCAATCAGGGCCGGGGTGTTTGTCTAACTGCGTGTCAATCACTGCTCATGCACACGCATTCATTCTCCCTTGTGGGGGAGGTAGTCTGGCTATCACCAGACCAAGTTCAATCTTTTAAGATTGAACATTAGTCTGGGGAGTCTGCTCTGTATTTTCTCTGCACAAGAGGCGTGATCAACGGGCATAGTTCAAATGACTCTGTAAACAATTGGATAGTCCTTCAACCAATCAGACCAATGATCCGGGTGACGTAGCAGCAACAGCGGCATCAACAGGTTGCTGCGCTTGTTGAATGTAAACAAAAAGCTGCTTGGTCGCTTTTCTATCGTCATTGTGTTATATCCGCCAATAGCGGGCCAGGTGGATAAGCCAGTTTGTGATTGGTCCCTGCAAAATTGTAACGGAAGCAGGATAGATAAACGTACAGGTTTCCAGCCTGAGCTGCAGGGCGAAATCAAATCGCCGGCAGATCGGGCAGGGTTTACCCAGTCTAGGAGGTAGGGGCTTAGGAGACAGTTTGGGCTTTAGCAGAAAGGGGGGAGGGACTGATGTTCAAATTTTTTGGCTAAGTCCTGGATCTTCGCAATCCTACCTACGGCCAGAGATGGCAAAAGTACTCACTTCCTGTACTCAAGTAGAAGTACAGATACTTGTGTTAAAAATACTCTGTTAAAAGTAGAAGTACTGATTTAACTTCTTTACTCAAGTAAAAGTAACAAAGTACAGGCTTGGAAATGTACTTAAAGTATAAAAGTAAAAGTAGCCTTGCAAATGACAACCATTTTTTATGCAAAGCTACCTGGACCACACAAATGTTACTAGAGTGCAAGCTGAGAAACTTCAGTGGACATGGAAAAAAGGCTCTTTATATGCCACTGCCTACATTTTAAATGGATGTCTGCCAATAGGCCTAAAACATCACATATATGATTATTGTGACAGAGACTGGTACTCCAGGTTAATAAGATTCTGACTGCGTAGCAAGATATGAATTCAATTGTGATTCTGTAAGAATTCACACATGAGTCCTCTAACTTACGTCTGAGAGGTTTGAGACATTAACCTTAACATTAGCCCAAAATGAAGTAAATTTGAGACAAGATCAAGTAACGTTAACTGAAGTGGTCTCTAAAACAAGAACGGCCTTGAGTAACGTTAACGTTACTACAGCACTGTTACACTAAATCAAGTTACTGAATTCATTTTTAATATAAAGCTATAGATGCAGATATTGTATCAGCTTATACCTTAACGTTACTTGGGTTACTTAACTAAATGCTAGTGAACCAAGGCATCGTCATTGCTAGCAGGAGAACAAATATAACTGACCATTAAGTAAACTTAATAAAGTTACTGAAACAAACAACAAGTAGCCTTTGATAACAACAAAAGATGCATTTACCTCTATGTTTTTTCAAATTTGATGGTGAATTCTTGAAAGCCAGCAGTTCGTTGGGTTTCGGTTGGCACAATTTGCAGCACATTATAACAACGTATATTCCCATCCAATTAGATTGAATTCGGGATTGATGACGCGAAAAATAATAACGGTAACTCCACTGAAATTATTTGAAACTAAAGCAACGAGCCAATTTTGTAAAATGTAAGGACTAGAAAGTACCGATATTCGTGTTAAAAATGTGAGGAGTAAAAGTAAAAAGTCGGCACAAAAATAAATAGTAAAGTAAAGTAAAAATATCCGAAAAATCTACTTGAGTACAATAACGAAGTATTTGTACTTCGTTACTTCCCATCTCTGCCTAGGGCACCTTTAAATAAGACTGAATCCTCTGAAGAGTAAGAAAGTCTCGAAGCTATTCATACAACAACCAAATGTCAGCACATGAGCATGGGAAATGAATAAATGAGAACTCTATTCTGGTATATTAAAAAACAAAACTGGTACACACAATCAAACAGCATCATAATACACAAGACAGTGTCACTGGAAATGGAAGGGTAATGATAAATTACCAAACAATAGAATGCACAAGAGGGGAGAATTAATTAAAAAATCCCTTTTATAATTAATAAGGGACACCTAGAGAGAATATGTTGTTCAGAACAGTACGCTGGTATGTGTGAGGTCTCAAGCATTGAAAGGTAATGTGTTTTTACAACTTTTTCTCTTGTGATGAACAGAAAATCACGTTGTTACAGAAAGTGAAGAGAATATTGGGGGAAATGCAAATGAACTGCTGACTATGAATTTAAAAAGGAGAAGTATGTTTAAAACACAATTTTACTTAGATTTTTCTATCATTGATTTTTTAAATCAGACCCCCCCCCCCCACCACCCATTTTTGCTGTCTTTTATAAACCATGTATCTCCAAAATGTCAACTTCTCATCACCAAAGAAAAATAAACCTGTTATCCAAACCCAAAAAGGAACATTTAATTGTTACATATAACATACAAACAAAATCCTGTTTATTTGTTATATATGCTACAAAGTACAAAGTAAACACCAACGAATTCACAGATTTGTTTTAATCAAAAAAAATAAAATAAAAGTGATGCCCCCCATGAGTATCTTTAATTATTAAAAAACATGTACAGTATTTGGCACAATGGAGTAGAATTTAAACTAGTTTATACATGGTATTGGCCATGCAGTAAAACACAAAGTTGAACCTCACATTTACTGGTCACTGCAGAGTCAACTTTTAATGGAGTCTGGTGTGATTGAAAGCAGAATAGAATTGTAAAACAATCACATGAAGAGATTGGGGATAAGCCTGAACTAATAAAAAGACCCGAAGGTGAACTCTGGCCCTGCTACAAAGTGGAGGGTGTGAGAAAAGTGGAGTTAAACAGTACCCAGATTTGGAGCTTCTTAATAATTTCTCTTCCATGCTGAAAGTTTGGGTGTGGGAGGCGTGCCTAAATAAACGTGAGACGTACTTGCCGCCCCTGCTCACAGCCAGTATCAGGCCTAATGAGGCATTAATCGGAGGTGTGGGATGTTGCTCTTTAGAAAAGCACAGGGTCAGCAAAGCACAATGAAGATGACAACAAAGACTGGGGAGGCAGTGGCCCAAATGAGCTTTTCTCTGAACTGTATGCTCAGCAATCACTTCAAAAGCACGGTGACAGAATATTCACCAAATTTCAATGGAAAACATTTGAAAGGGCCTTTGGACGCTTTTGTTTGTAGGTTTTCCTTTTTTCACAAGGTTGATTAACCCTCCTCTACTACCCCACTCCCACGCACGTGTGCATTTTTAACAATCACAATGGGTGTTATTTGTTTTGATCCGTAATAATCCATGAGCATTTGCAAGACTGAGTTATTATAATTATTATTATTATTATTATTGCACAGAAAAGATTTTCATTTAACACAGGCAGAAATCAGCTGCTAGTTGGCCTTGCTCTTAACTCCAGTGCATATTGAGTAGTTCTCTCAATAAACACTGGAAGGATGAAAAAAGGTTGATTGTTTTTTAGTTTTCTCATCAAAATCATCAGTAGACTGTTTGATATTCCTGTTATTGCACCACTGTTTGGATTGCCTTTTGAGTTTTTTTTCAGACCTCAGTTTATTTTCATTGTTCTTGGCACATTGAGAAATAAAACAAGAAAGTTATTGAATATGTTTTATTTGAGGAGAACATTCAGAACTGCCTCTACATTATAGCTAAAAATGGTAAAGGGTAAACTAGGTCAGCTATAGCAGTGTGTTATTTTTTTGTCCCAGTGTGAGAAAGCACATTAAACCAGTGGGTTCATTTTGTTACCAACTGTCCAAAAATAGTATTCCTCCAACAGTACTGTGTGTTAGACACAGGGTCAACGATCATAAACTGGTTTTATGTTGTTGTTTTTTTTACATTTGCTTCATGCAGCCACAGATGGTTGTTAGACCCGGCCATCTGGATGTGAATGTCCAGCCCAGAATGTGTGTATCCCAGAGGAAATCGACTATCCCCTGATACAATGAAGGGTCTGAGTTTGACCTGCCCCCACAGATATGTGACATTTCTCAAATATAAAGCATCATTTTTTTGTTCCTTTTATTTATTTTTTAGTAATTAGAAAAAAAGGATACTGTATAGCACAAGTGTAATTAGCTCATATAAGTGCATTCCAATGCAAAAATTCACATAAAATATAAATATTAACTTAGTCAGCGGTGTATGACCAAAGTGGGTAGAAATATCAGTAGACACATAAGGTCTGCCACTTCAAGCAAAGCTCTATATTTAATACATTGTTGTTTACCAGTTATCATTTCCTCTGCTGTATTGTTTATGGACTTTGGGCAATATGTCATATGTCACACCTGGTGATACTGTGATTAACATGCTGATACCTTGTCACATGTTGAGCGGACGTAAACCTGTAAAACAGATTTTGTTGGCTACTTAGAGGCAGCGGAAACACGCTACAAACACAAAATTGTCATTTTTAGTTGATGCAGCAAACTTGTTAGAATGCATTTGGCTGTGTGTGTGCGTGTGTGTGTGTGTGTGTGTGTGTGTGTGTGTGTGTGTGTGTGTGTGTGTGTGTGTGTCTGTGTGTGTGTGTGTGTGTGTGTGTGTGTGTATGCATGCGTGTGTGTGTGAATAGTTTATTGGGGGGGATGACAGGCAAATGATCATCTGCATCAATTCAGTGGTAGGGGGAGCTCAGCTCTGTGATAGATTACTACCTTAAATGAAATGATTTACAAAACTGAAAATGGAATAAATAAATAAAATGTGCAACAATCAACACGTTTTACTTGGCATTTATCTGAAGCTGTGGTCACATAGGAACCTTAATAATATCTGGAGAAGATGACATGCATGGCCAATATCCAATATGTAATAAAAAAGACAATACTTTTATCAGCAAATAAATCAATTACAGTAAAAGACGAACGTAAACTGAATTGCCCTCCAGACACTGCCTCATCATGCCACAAATGAAATTTGACTTTGATTGAAAATGCTTTTAAAGTTAACTGCTGGAAAAGGTAATTTATTTGGCAGCTACTTAATGTATTCCTCCTCTGATGCACATTCATCCGTGTGATCAATAATCAAATGATTTCACTGATTATGTGAAATACAATGTACAGAATTAGCTCATGTAGCAATCTTAGACAGCTCTTCATATTACAATGGAAATATGGGTTGTATTACACGGTTGCAATAGTTTTATAGAGCAAATTTGATGAATTTCAAGAGGTGTAACTTACTCTTGATCTCTTGTTAAATGCAAATGAGCACACTCAGTGGCATCTCAGTTATTGCACAGCAGATCTTTTCAAATGAAAAAACAAATGGCTAAGAGGAAGACACAGAATGAAGAGGCAGGCACGGGATGGAACTAAGAAGCAGGCAGCATTGTTGATGCCCGCAGACTACGTCCAACTTTTTGAAAGCCAAACATTTTCTCTGGGTTTCAATTGAATTTTAACCAATGACCTTGTGTGTGTTCAGTGATCAAAACAAGAGACCCTTCAACTCTGAGGGAGATATTGAACACTTATTTTTGACAAGAGCCTGTCAAATGCTGTTGCCGTGGCAACAGCATACAGTGAATTAGAAGTACATTTCACTGTAAAATTCTGTATTGTGTCATTACTGTAACTGCTTCATCTCCAATAACAGAGACAGCACACTTACAGTATGTATTGACCTTCAGTATACAGCTGGATTAGGAGCGCCAATGCCATTAAATTGCATGTTAATGGCATAGACTGTTAATATTAACAGACAAAGCATCCGGTTCGGCAAAGTGTTGCAAATGCGGAAGTGCCTTAAACCTGCATTCTATCTATATTCCAGCAGGGGGCGACACGTGCGGTTGCAATAGCAGTTCAGTTCCTGTAGAAGTCTATGAGAAAGTGATTCACTTCTCACTTGATTTATTACCTCAGTAAACATTTTCATAATGAGTTTATGGTCTCAATCGCTAGTTTTAAGTCTTCTGCAATACAGAATGATGTTCATTTTTTGAATTATGGTCTCGTTGATTGTAAAATCGGCGATAAAGTAGGGGGTGTTTTAGGGCGTGTAATGTAACGTGGCTCCTCCCTCACTCTTCCCTCTCATCTAAAATCGTCACATCTGCAACCAGGATGGCTGCGCCCATAACGGCAAACTCGACGACTCATAGCAGATCTCCGCAAACCAATGGGTGACGTCACACATGCTCTGTCCATTAATATTAACAGTCAATGGCTATATATAACATTTGAATGTGATTGTGGCACTCATGCCAGTAAGGCACAGGCTGTACAAAGCTAAAGAGTAATAAATGGTCCTTACCATATTATATATATATATATATATATATATATATATATATATATATATATATATATATATATATATATATATATATATATATATATATATATTACCTATTTTAATGCAAGTGCTGGGCATATTTTCAAATCAATCACACCATATTGATTTGAATCATGCACAGTTAACCCCAGGAAACACTATTTGGTTAAATCAATATTCCATTGGTTTTACAGTTTTTGTAGTGCAAATCAGTAGGAGTGTGACATCATAGAGATACTATGCATGCACACATTTTACTTGACCAAGTCACTATATCGTGTCAAAATAAAAGGCACAATTTCTTATGAAAACCATGATAGACCTTATCTCCACAAACCTGAAGTCATATTCAAAGACATCATGTACCTTTGACAGGATAATTGTAGTGCTGTATTTATGCTGTATAAAACAATATTATTTTCCTAATTGGAGGGGATGGTTTGGTAAGCGACTGTCATTATGTGGCACTGTGATTGACACAGCTGTTTAAAAGATTTGGGATGAATAAAGTGACAGGTAAAGATAATGAACAGTTACCACATTTTCATTTCACACTTTTATTTCCTTATGCAACTCACATTTCACTTTGCATTGGTTGTGATCATGCGGTTGTAATGCAGCCTTTAGTTTGACATGAACATCTTGCCTAATGCATTATTAAACAACACACAAGACTGATTCTAGCTCATTAGCTGCATTTAGTACAGCATATTAACATTAGCCATGCAAATGAACAGTGGGCTGACAATGAAGTTGGATCAAGATGGATTAAAACAGTGAGCCCGGGTCCATAATGTTGTTTCCTAAAAACAGTAACGGTATCCTTTAATTGCATTACAAACTACAAATGAAGCTTTTAAACTACAAATCACAAAACAAAAGAGTCTGCTCCTCATTAACAATCATCAAGAATTAGTTGTTGCACTGGCTCACAACAAAAAAAATGACTGAACTGAACAGAGTTTTCTCTGCACATGGAAGTGAAAAGCTGGCGAGGATGGGTGAGCTAGCTATAAATACTCCAGAGAACAAAAGAGCAATTGCCTGCTGCATTGTAGGTGTTACACCATCTGTTAAGACAACAGAGATCCTACCTTCGTTATATTCACTGAGTATATTCAGCACATACCCTTGCTTTGTTCTTGTACTTGTTTGATAAACCAAGACATAAACTTTGACCTTTGATTCCAAGAACACAGACAAATGGAAATACATTTTATGTCAAGAGGCTTAGTTCACAAAAAAAACATGCATAAAATAATATTACCTAAAAAATATGACCTAAACATTCCCTCATGCCAGGCTAGGATTGAAAAGTTCAATCCAACCTTGCATTAGGTTTAAAAGCATTTCTATAACCAAACTTATAGAAGCAGAATAACACAAAAGTAATAACAGCAAGCTGTGACTTCCATGTAGTCTGTGGATCCTACAATGTTTGACAACAGAGCCACTTGAGCTTGGCAAGTACTCACTATTGCAATCCAAATCAGAATCCCTTTAATGGCCAAGTGCACTGCTGTATACAACACTGTGCCTATAGGTAACATTGCTGAGGAGAGATATTGAGAATTTGGTTAACACAGAAGATATAGACACATGTGGTAAAAGGACAACAAGACCTCAAATGCAGTTCAGGGTCAATGCAAGACATACAGTATGACTGACATCAAAACACTAACTTATATATTTGTATATTTGGCTACTGTAGGTCTCAATCAATGCAATGTAATTTATGTGAAAATGATTGTAGGTCTTGATCAGTCAGTTATAAACCATACTGTATATTTGCATCAAATTTAGCACCGAATTGAATTGGTTGACCTTTCCAGTGCCCCCGCATTCAATGAAGCAATAATTAAGAGTCTCATTATGTAAGATACAAGTGCTTGCCAATTACTGGTCCTTTAATGTAATACAAAGATTTTTGGCCTTTGCAAGCTGTTATTAGTCTAAAACTGCCTTACAGAGAAATGTCCAAAGCACTTGAAGTATGTTTGAACACTGGTTTAAAGTAACATCTTGAACCAGGGAAGATCAGATGGAAAAAAAGATCTGGCAGACCAAATGTACAAAGTAATCTACAGGTGCCTAATTAAAGTGGTCTAGGCCGTTTCTCCTTTAGATCTTGGTCATATCCAGCGAGTATTCTCATTTCACTTGAACATACTGTAGTTTTTATTACTTTAGTACTTAGATTTTTATTTTAAACCAGCAATAATTGATTTTTTTGCCACTTGTGGGCAGTGTAACAAGGTAGAAAACAACAACAACACTGATACACCCTTTTATCACCTGATAAAGTAGTTAGTAGACTCTTCAGAAGAAGTAATTATCTTCACTTGATTTTCTGCGTGCGAAAGTCGCCGGACGACACAATCTTCTGAACATAGCCATACTGAGAAATACAGAGAGAGTTTTGTGGAGCTGATAGTCTTAATTAGCTTTGTTTCAACTCATTTGGCAATGGCTTAAATGTAACGGACGTTCCTTAATATAAAAAAGTTACGCACTAAAGCTTTATGTCCAATATTCAATGTCTCTTTAGCTCTGTTTTGGTTACCAACTCTTATATATCTTATCGGGTGTATGGGCAGGACTTTGATACCCCGGCTCCAACAATGCAGACTCTGGCTCCAAAATTACAAGATGGCAAGTATCCGGGATATTTTGGCTTTACAGTGGGAGGAAGTGGAGAAGAATTGTTAATCTGTATACAGTCCATGGCTCTACAGTGTTCACTAGCTAGCCGCAAAGTGTCCTTTGGTTTTGGGCAGGTAGTGTTCAATAGGTTTAACACAGCTTTTTCTCTGAAAACATCAGCCTAATGTGGTTGGAAACGTTGTTGATGAGACCCGAGACTGAACACTATATTATATATTACCAATAGTAAAGGTAAGACCAAAAGAGATAGCTGAAAGATTCATGAATGCTCCCTAGAGCTAAGGGGAACCGCAGAGTCAGGTGGCAATTCTCAGAGGTTCATCCAACACATTCTTACTCTCCCATCGCGTAAAATACAGACATTTGGAGTTTGTTATTCACGCTAAAAGTCTCCTTTACCATTGGGACTCCTGACGTCGCTTTTGACGCTCTGGATCAGGACGTACTAACTGACAGTTAGGTTTAGGAAAAGATCGTGGGTGGAGTTACAAAATGTACGTTTCAGTGACACACGGTACAAGAACGGGACAAGATCGGGACAAGAACGGGACAGTTAAGTTTAGGAAAATATAGTGGGTGAGAGCCACTGCCCAAGCGTCCGTATTTTACAAGTTAGGTATAAACGGGTTGGTTTATCGCTTTGGAGGGACCCCTTTTATCAAAGTAGTAATTTGACTCATTCTTATTATACAGATATTGGTTAGTGCAGCTTTAATGCATTTACAATGAGAACATCACTTGGTTAATGTAATGTGCTCATATACTGTGTAGTATAACTGTATTGGCATCCATAAGGGAACAATTACAATGCAATAAGGTAACCCCAATGAGTTTCTTTTCTTTCTCATGTACTTTTAAATGCCTAAATTTAACCAGACCGTAGAGGTGGCAGATCAGAAACCCATATAAGTCATTTTGGTATCTTTGAAAAACACCCTTTCTTCTTTTGGTAAGAGGACTTTATCAATAAAACATGCTCGTATCACGCTTGTCCTTGTACTGAATGTTCAGGCAGTAAATGATAAAAATACATATAAAAAGAAAGAGTCTGTTGTGGAGCAACAGTGTTTTTGTGTAGTTTAGTGTTGGAATGAGACAACAATTATAATTAAAGCAGTGTAAAAATATATATTCTGCTATCTTTTTTTCTACTTTTGATGTTTTGTTGTTTTAGTAATGAATACAATTATCAGCCATTCTGTTGTCAATTTAATGGTGCAGGGCATTTTATAATAATATGTGTCCACAGTGCCAGCCGTTTCTTTATGTAACGCTTTGATAATGAACTGTATATATAACCCTCTGTTCTCCGAATTGTCGTGCTTTTTAGGATGCAGCACGAAGCAGAGAGAGGCCTCTACTTCATTAGCTTTCAAGTTTAGACCTGGTAATTGAAATCCATTAGGGTGATCTAAAATGGATCTGATGGTAAATATAAAGAGAATTTTTGTGGAAGCAGAGACAGGTTCTTCACGCAAATGTACAGTAAATGTGTACAGATGGTGTGTGTATATGTGTGTGTGTGTGTGTGTGTGTGTGTGTGTGTGTGTGTGTGTGTGTGTGTGTGTGTGTGTGTGTGTGTGTGTGCGTGTGTGTGTGTGTGCGTGTGTGTGCAATCTGTGCATGTTTGCACAGCTAGAGAGAAAAAAGGGAGATACGTAAAGGGGGGAGACAGAGGGAAATAGTGAGTAAAAAAGAGAGAGAGGTTGAACTGAGTGCAGTAATATCCATTAGATTTATTGTGGTGCAATTCCCAGTCCCTCCAGTTCTGCCTGAGGGGGACTATATTACATTTCACAGTTTCATTTTCTCCTGCAGATGAGAAATGGGAGTTCTGTTGCAGTAATGTAGCATGTATGTGCTAAATCTCATCTCTAATAAAATCAAACACATCACAACTCCTGGCACTTTTGCTACAGGTCCATGACAAACTGAAACACCATCTGTTATTGTATCAAGACCGGCTTATTAGAACATAAAAATCAAACACACCCAAGGAATAGGAATGAGGATAATGAATATCGGAGGTAATGGGATGTGATGGGAGGATTGGCCTTTAAGGTGGGAGATGGGTCCTTCTGAATCAGAGTCACTTTATTCCCTAAGTGCAGTAAGTATACACTATACATTACAGACAAACAGCGGCATAACATGTTTACATTGTCCCAGACGCACAGCACAGAAACAGTTCAGCCGAGCCACAACTGGCCCCCTCAGAAAAGAATTACAGAAGGTCAGCTCTGTATTGTTGCATTTGTGGATTTACAGGATTACAGGTATTTGATATATTTGACCCAGTTCAAAAAACAGTTTGAAAACTGGAATATATTCTGATTTTATTTTCATTTTCATCAGTTTAAATAATTATGGATTTACGTATGTATTCAAATTATGCTTGAAAATTACACAAAAATTATAATTTGGTCTTTGGTTTATGGGCTTGTATGAGTGTTCTATGTTAACTGTAACTATAAATATGGTAGCAGCGTTAGCAGGAGCAGTAGTTGTAGCTGTTGGGGGTGCATAGTTGTGAGCTAAAACAATTGAATAGTCAAGTGACAAAAAGATAATAAACTATAATCTAATTATTGTTCAAGTAATGTGTTAGCAACCAACAGCATTAGCCTCAGTCTTTTAGTATTATATCATGTATGTAGCCATATGTAGCCAAGAGCATATTTAAATGAGAAGCCGGCTTTTGTCTACCTCTGTGTGACATGAGGGAACCAATTGTTTCAGAAACAACTAATTATTTTAGTGATAAATCTGCCACCATCATCACAGTTACAGTAACTGCGTATGTGCTGTGAGAGAACAGAAACCAACGCTGATGGGGCTTAATTGTCCATTGTAAGGATTTGCTACTTCTTTGTATTTTATATCATTGTAAATTGTATAATGAGCACTTTGAAGGCTTCACATTGGGCTCTCAGAACCTTTCATGTAGCATTTTCATGAAATATTTTATGAAAATGCAAGAAAAAAGCAGTTAATTAAAAATCCTATAATCTCATTAATTGATAATGAAAATAATAAGTTGGAACCCTACAAGTCCACTTGAAACAGTAGTAGTGGTATTAGCAGAATGTCAACTTATAATAGGGGTGGTAGCAGTAAAAGTAACAGTAAAACACAGTAGTTGTGTCAGTAGTAGTAATGCAGCAGCAGCAGCAGCAGCAGCAGCAGGGTTGAGAGTGTTAGTATGTAGCTTGCTGGCATTGGCCTCATAAAGCAGCTCATTAGCCAGCGGAGCAACAGGGTCAGTTGCTATAGCTTGATATTGTGTGTCAGTATCAAATAGCTGACAACAGGTGGGGGATTATAATCATGGTGCACAACTAATAATACCAACTGCTTAGTATATCAGTTACCACATAGACAATGGGCATTAACTGCTAAAGGGAGAAAGCAAGCGCTGTAAAAACAATGCTATTAACCTAGACTTTACTGTCTTTGTTTTATCTGGAGCAAATCCAGTCAATCACATTTGATCTACAGTGCGGGAGCATTGGGAAATAGGCGTGAGGAAACAAAAGAGCAGTGGCAGAGGAAAGAAAAGAAAGAAGTGTCAGGGTGAAAATAATTTTCTCTACTCTGCTTTGTCAATTTCAGAGTGCCATCTCCCGATAGTCATTAAATAAGTTGTGTTGTTGTTTTAATTATCGATAGTAAAGCAATCTGTTCATAATTACAAACATTTGCTTGTGGCAATTACAAACAGGGGCTGGTAGCAGTTTAATTTGCCCGCTCTAATCTTGTCTGTAATTAGAGCACACACAAGCAGAGCACCGGAGTTGTTCAGCTCCAAGGCAAACAAGACAAGACTGAAATTCCTGTTATACCAAACTGCTGACTGCCTGCGGCACACAGACTCGCCTGCCTTTGGTGTAAACATTTCATACATTCTAATCCATTTGTTTAGCTTTACAGTGTCATTGTACTGATGTGGCAGGTTCTCATTTCACCCTCTCTAAAAAAAAAAGTCAAATGAAATTGGAAAAATATTTCATAATATTACACTCTTACGCCAACAGGGATGTTGTAGTAGTTGTGTTTATGCAAGCTGAAAAAAGGCTCATCTTAGATCATAACACCTATGTCAATATAAATTGCAAAATGCACATCAAGCAGGCATAAACGGGTTTATCATTATTTTAATACTAAATCAAATCCAACCTGCTTAGACTCGCTGAATTCAAGGGCTTCACTTTACTGTGTGTGTGTGTGTGTGTGTGTGTGTGTGTGTGTGGTGTGTGGGGTGCATGTTTGTTTTATAGCTTATATTCTTTTAATACTTTAGCAAAATGTGTGTATTTTTAAAGCTTTACATTAAAGGTTATACTAATTTGAAAGGAGCCAGCTCATGAAACTCTCAAACGCACACAGTAGGTGACACTATAAGCATTATAGAATAAACATAATACACCTTTTCCCCCTCTTCCACGGAAGCATCAATGGACTGCCCATTCAGATGTGAGTCGGAGGCTCTCTTTGAAAAGTGCTTCACCGGTTCCACAATCCATCCCTGGATCATAGTAAAGACGGGGCTGGTGTGTGTGTGTGTGTGTGTGTGTGTGTGTGTGTGTGTGTGTGTGTGTGTGTGTGTGTGTGTGTGTGTGCGTGCGTGTGTGTGTGTGTGTGTGTGTGTGTGTGTGTGTGTGTACAAGATGGGAGATGTGTGTCTATCATTGATCTACTTGGAGTCTCCTCTCATGTGACAAGTACATGTCAAGAAATCGCTCTCTGAGGTCAACTTGGAGCTGTTGTGTCATGCTGCACTGGGAACATGAGAAGATGACATGGAAAACAAAGGGGGTGGGGCAACAAACGGTATCCAGGGTTACGTGTGGAGCAATGTTTTTTTGTATTGTATGGCTGCTGAATGTTTTTGGATCAATCAGGAGTTGGTTGAAGGAAATATTGTATTTTGAGTTCTAATGTATGCACATGAATTGCAGCCATGCACAAGCAAGGAAGCTATTGCATGTGCACGTACACGTGCCCACACATATTTCCTCTCTGTCTCTCTTTCTCTCTCTTTTGCTGTAATAACAATAACATCTTTCACTCTCACTACAACCCCCATTCCAGTCACTCTAAGGCCCTTTTTTTCCTCTCAGATGATAGCTATTAATTCCCTTCAGAGGCTGCTTGATGGAAGGCTAACAACATTTTATATTGTTGATACACTTCTGACTTGAGCTGCATGCTCTCAATTACAGATGAAAGATAGCTGGTAACCTGGTTACAAATGGGCTTCGCTGTTTAGATGATGTCAGGCACCTTTATCAAGTCGGGATGAAAATAGAAAGGGGGCTGTCTGTGGACCCCTTCAGCTTTTTCCAGCGCTGATGTTATCCTCCTGTAAAGAGATGCTTAACTGCACATCCAGGTTGGCTCTGTGCCATTCCAATCTGGTCTAAGTGATTATCATTCATACTCATTCATTGCGTCTCTCTACAGGGACACTGACACCAACTATCTGGGAGATTCTCCCCAGCTAAGTCAATTAAAGGACCAATCCGTAATTGTGGAACCCCTCCGCCTTGAGAGATTGTCATCCCAGTGAAGATATTTTCCCATTTTCTTTATTTTTTATTATCTCTACATAAGTGAATTATGATGCATGGGGGTTTTATGTATTTGTTAAAGCTTTGTTTACATGGGTAATGTTTGTAGATTTGATAATGAGAAAAAGCTACTATTTAGAAATATGATAAGTAAATAACAAATGTTTAGTTTTATGTTTACATGAGCAAATAAATATGAGGCTGTGTTTATAGTCAGAGTTTCATTCGGGTTTCTTTTTTTTCTAGTGCTAAATATAATAGCCCATCTGTTTCGAAAATACACTGCTGAATTTTAGGGTTTGTGCCTCTGAAAGAAAACAGTACAACAGCAAGAGCAAAAGCCCATATTGATTTCAATTTTAAATTAATTTTGCCACTAAAGAAGAGCCTCTGCACACTAGATGAGAGAAAAAATGAATCTGACTCATTATCAAAGCAAATATTTATTTATTTATAATATGGTACCTCTGAACAAAGGGATTTTCTTATTGATATAATTCATGTCTACAGCATTTCTTTGTTAAGCAACATATAACAAAGACTTCCTCACTCTTTGCCTTTTTTATTATTAGCATTAGCTTGTCATTAGATTAGAGCCAACGAACAGAAGGGAAGTAAAAATAAATGGATGTTTTTTATGAGTGGCTCTCTTTCTGCACCCTAGGTCTGTGGCCTGAATACAAATGCAAACTGTTACATAATGAATGAGCGCTTTACTCTGGGAATAAAGATTAGCAGCTGACCCCTTTTACATCATCATCTTATTTCAGGAACCAGAACCTCTTGGGCATGGCAATTTCTGTGCAGCATTTCTCCTTCAGCCTCCACTTTCACAATACTCAAGTCTGTATGAAAGGAAAGAAAAACTGATTGTTGTTGCAGTCATCATCAAATGCAATTTATCATGAGATGTCATGTAACACCACTGCTCTCGCGCACACATTATAGTGCTATAATGAAAGGGAATGAATGAAGAGATGATGGGATGTTCAGGTTTAAGTGTCTCTCTAGCTTACAAGTGAGGGTCAACAAACAAACACAGGCTTCTGGTTAGTGAACTTAATGAATAAATCATTGAGCATGACCCCACCCCCACCCCCACCCCCAACGCAGAGGCATACATCAATCCATTGCCCATCACAACAACAGAAGCTACACCCCCCCCCGCCCCCCTTGGACCCTTGCACATCTGCTACCATTACATACCCTGGCCCATATTCATGTTGCTGTTCATTATATTGTGTCACGGTGTGCTCAGGGTCTCTGCCAGCAGAAATTAAACTCTTCAGAAAAGATAAACATCATATTACTTCATTACCCTTTTAAAACACATGCAAATTAGAGCCATTACCCCCCCCCCTCCCCATCCCCTTTCTCGCTCTTCCTCCTCCAACACACACTCTCTTTATTTTCCTGCTTGATGAAGTTCGTCTGGCCGGTGTTCAGTCATTCCCTTTTGTCACAAACTGACCGTGAATGGGCCGAACCATGCGGCTCTACCCTGCTCATTTTCCACCTCTGAATTAAACATTAATGCAGCTTGACAGCAATAAATAACATTTATCACAATGGGGATCTAATAATGATTTGGCTAAGCTCGCGATGCTCATCAGAGCCCATCGACTGATGAATGTGGCAGCGTGATTATGCCAGCAGCTGTCTGTGACAACTGTATCTAAATCACTCCGAGCACGTCTACTTCTCTTTGATCTCCTGAATGTGCGTCCTTATTGCAGAGTTGTCTTTCCATTCATCTCTGTTCTCTTTTCACAACCTAATTACTGTCCCAATCACATATGTCATTATGCTGTCATTAAAGCCATTCTGGTGCTTCTCATAGGTTTACAGTATGTAAGTGTGTACAGAAATCAACCAAAAACACAGCACTGCTCAGTTTATTGTATTAAATGTCATTTGTTCCTCAGTCTGTGCTTCAGTGTGTGGCCATTGGCAGCAATGTTTGATTAAAGCCAGCTTATATATACTGAGGACTTTCCTATAGTGAAGACTGTAAAACATTTTGGTTTAATGATGAAAGTTATTTCATTTGCCATTCACAGAGTGTAGCAGATTTTTTTCCACTGCAAGTTAAATGGTGCCTGTGCTTAGTTTTGGCTTTTAAAGAGAGAGATCACTGGCCATCCAGATGGAAAAGAACCATGAAATGCATTAAAAGATGTCCTCAGAACTCAGGCCAGTGTGTGTTTTTTAATGCTTGTGTGTGTGTTGTGCGTGTTTATGCATATGTGGGGATGAATTCAAGCATGCATATATACATAATGTGATCTGCCCGGTATTATTAGGCTTGTGCCCACCCCCCGCCTGAGTCACAGTGTGTGATTCCACAGCGCATAGATTGATTGAAGTCAAATAGAACATCATGATGAGAGTATTCTTCAGCTCTGCTTTTGATCTTTCTGTCTCATATAACAGAAAAACACTATTCTCAGACAAGTCTCTTTTTTGATCTCAAAAGGCATAATGAAAGTCTTGGCTATGTGCCTCTAAGATAAGATAGTCATCAGACCTTGTGAAGATGAAAAATATCAATGATAATTAGAGCGAGGGTGAGAAAAGATAATTAAATTGAATGCTGGGAATGTTAACGGCATGGGCTTCGTTTAATAAGCAGATTCATTAACCACAGTGCTGTATCAGTATTGCGTTTGTGTTTGATTAATAATAAGCAGGACACATTTAACAAGAATAAAACATTCATCACAAACACGCATAAATCAACTAATGGTATTTCTTCGGCAAATAGTACAATTGGATCTCATTAAACTCTCTCCATTCAGTGGTATCCTGCGTGCTAATTGAAAAGCCTTAGAACCTTTCAAAATGTGTTCAAGTTAATCATTTGGTTTGATTCACAATTAGTCTAATCTTTGTCAGTGGGAAATGGAAAGTCCGGCCAAAGAGTGTATCAATTCCGCCTGACGACTGGGTCTGAGTCACCTTTTATGCTTGTGATTGGTTGTTAGGTTCCATTGCAGAGGGGATATCAGAAGGCCACACAAAGCACCAGCTCATTAATCTTCCATGAAACTGCAAGGAAATTGAGTTCAGAATCAGGACCGAAATCCCTTAAAACGGCAATAGGCTTGCAAGCAGCAGCTGAACAAAGCAAGGCAGAGCTGGCGTTACATGGAGTCCCTCACCGCTTCATTTAAGGATGGACTATTTCTGTTCTTTCTTCTTTCGGACACAATGGATCTAAAAGTCGTGTGTCGCCTCACTCAGACTCTTCATCACACTTAAAGGAATTGTTTGACCCCCGCTCACATTACACTTAGTTATCTGATCCTTTGTGAAAATAGAAATATTGATTATAGATGATTAAAGTTTATGTTAAAATGTAAAAAAAAAAATATATAGTAGTATATAACTGAAACAGTGCACCTTGTGGATGCAATGCAGTTTGCAAAATAAAAATAGATTGAAGAGATAATGTTTCTGACAAAAAATGGTCAAACCATTTTCCAAAAGTTCAGACTTTGGTTAATACGAGAATAGAAAAACTACTTTTACAAAAGGTTTGGGTTATTCAAAGCCCACTCGAAAAGAGTAAACATCCACTATTACAGGCAGCTGTTTTCACTCGTATCTCTCACTACACTCCACTGGACTCTTCAAAGCACTTCTTAAATGAAGAATGATACAGAGATGCCTGTGGCAAGACAAGAGCATCTTTGACTGCATACAAACTAGCCTGTACAGTGTACCAGCACACTGTATCTGATGATTGGTGCTTGCCTCAATTCAGAATAGGCTTACTTAAAGACATGGTATGGAGCCTCACCCTAATCGCCTCACCCTAATCTACTCCTCACAATGCAGCATTCATGTCAGTCAACAGACTGATGTTTTATGCATTTAGAATAGATGGAGTGGGTCAAACACTTAGAAGTTGTCACTGGTTTTGTGTAGAATTTAATCTGTTTTCCACTGACTCACTTACACATTGGAAATGAATAAACAACTACTGGTGTGAAGTGTCTGTTAAAGCACACACGCATGCATGGCCAGACCAAGAATCCCACATAAACACACCCATTTACAGGCAGACAACAGCATTGCATTTCTACTTGACTTGTCTCTACTTGATGTTTTTTCTTCATAAAAACAAACAAAAAAAAAAAGATAAATAATTTAATAAAACAGCTGGGCACTGTAGTTTTTAGCAAACTTTACTGAAACAGGAGTAAAAAGCAGTGGTGGAATGTAACTAAGTACATTTACTCAAGTACTGTACCTAAGTACAAATTTGAGGTGCTTGTACCTTACTTGAGTCTTTTCTTTTCATGTCTCATTCTACTTCTACTCCACTACATCTCAGAGAGAAATATTGTACTTTTTACTCCATTACATTCATCTGACAGCTTTAGATATTAGTTACTTTACAAATTAAGATTTTTGCACACAAAACACAAGTACAGCAGAAATGATTGGCCAATTACAGTAAACACTTTCAGTTGATTGACAGTACTGTTTTGATCGTTTCCAATTTCTAAAATGTGAGGATTTTTCTACATTGAGTACTTTTACTTTTAAGTACATCTTCCGGATGATACTTACATTTACAATGTAGGACTTTTACTTAACAGAGTATTTTTACAGTGTGGTATTAGTACTTTTACTTTTGAAAAGGATCTAAATACTTCTTCCACTACTGGTAAATCGTGTATTGTATATTTTCAGCAGTGGATTTGGTGAGCTAGTTAGTATTTCTGGCAGCAAGGTGGTGTATACAGGATCGACTCAAAATGTGGTCCCTGTAATGAACTGTGAATAATAATGAAGGAACAGCCAGTCCAATGGCATGGCTAATTAATAGTTTTTGAACAACAATGGAGCTCTGTGGCATAGAGGAATACACTACATCTGGCTTTGGCTACAAAAACAACACTCAGTTAGTTATTACTATATTGTTTTTGGCCATTTTATGGGATTTATTGATAAGAAAATACAGAATATCACCAGACTTAAATGTGCTGCCATTTTTGCTGTAGACATTTCACCACTGCAGTGGGGCAGCAATGTTTGGGAAGTCACTAATTTCAGCTTTAAAGCATACATGTTATCAATAAATAATTACAGGAGAAGATAGAAACAGTAGCAAAATATAATATTTCTTAAAAAAAATTTCAAAATATGTTTAAAAAAAAAAAATCCCTGAGGAACAGAGAAACCCCGAGAGAGTTTTGAGGCCCCTGGTGGCTACAGGTTTGCTTATGCCTCAGGCTGTCTATGTGTGCATGCATACCCATAGACACCTTCATGCAAGCTGACATGTTAACATCCCATCATACACATATACATACATGTTTACCCAACAGTCCTAATGTACAGTGAAATGTAAATATATGATGTAATACCGCTGATATATAAGGAGAAAATTATGAAAACCCTACTTGTGACCTAAATCACTGGAGTGGATCAAAAACACTTGTCAGCCAAGCGTTTTCAATTCCAGGCACATCTGTTTACATATCGAATGATGTTTGGATTATATTGCAGACAAATCCCCATGGAAAACCGTGGAAACTGTTCTCATAAACGGCTGTTTACTGTTGTATTAGTATTATATAATCCTTCTGCTGCTTAGTTTCCATTGTGAGAAATTAGGAAACTGTTATTAGGCTCCAGTGGCATCTAGATTTAATTTCCTCCCTATCCCCCATTCTTTGAGAATAGCGTCCTTATGGTCCAAACATACCAGCTTTTACAAGCTTCCTGGTATTTGGACCAACTCCTGATGGAGAAGTAATATCATCCTTTTCCATGTCCACATCATTTCTTACACAGCTGGGATTTGTTTCATTTATGTAACAATGAAAGAAGCTGGCAGTGTGCCCACATGTTGCTTAATGGAACACCGATGCCAAGAAGCAAGGTGCTTTTTAAACAGAGATGGAGAGACACCGGAGAGCACTTGTGAGGAAGAATGAAAGAATTGGATGGCAGAATAGAAAGCAATCAATGGGGCTTTGTGTTGTGCACAACTTTTACCCAATAGCTTGTCCACTCTAGAGGCATTTCTGAAGTAAATACATGAATCAAGTTTAACAACAGTAAGGCAGAGTTACAGAATGTAGTAGCAGTCAGTGTTTCAGTGAGAGACAATCAATCAACCCAATACATAAGTGCTTTGCTCAACGCCAAACCTTGCAGCTGTATGAAATAGTATACACCTTGGCTTCTATGCAAAAAAAAAAACACACCCACACATGTAAATGCTGCCTATCTCATTTATACCTATGTGTTTCAGCAACATCTGCACTCATTTAAATGTCCAGGTGCATGGTGATCATCATACTCTGTAGATGGGAAAAAAGTGAATGCATACTGTGTATTAGTGAGTGTGGGAAAGCGTTGGCCTCCGCATAAATGCACCTGTTGTTGGACTAAGTCAAAGTTACACCCCTTGTCTGGTGTCCAGAAAGGGAAGATTATCTTAAATAAAAGCTACATTGAGCAAGTTGTTATAATGGAAACACCTGTCTCATCCCATTCTGCCAACTTGTGTTACCTTACAATTATCCTATTTGCCAGATATGTACACTGACTGCAAATGCACAGAAAGGAATTCAACCATAAGAGCTTTATGCAGAAACAGCAGGACTTACCGACTTAAATGTTTATGGCTCTGTGATCCTTTTCTTTTTTTTAGTATCCCTTGACATAAATCAACCCAAGGCTGGCTGTTTTAGCTAATGTACTTTTACTAACATCATGGTATATTTCTGTCCACACAGTGGAAACATTGGTTGTTGGCATTTGAGACTTTGCAAAGTTAAAGGAAAGCACTGTGAACATTTGAAATGTCAAAAACGTTTATAAAAAAAGATGTAGCACTGAATAAATAACAGTTTCCAGTGAGTAAAACTGCATCCTTTGAAGATATTTGAGGCTAGTCAAGTACATTTAGAAAGACTGATCTTTAAGGTTTCACTTTCTTAAAAACAGTATTATTTGCTAATACATACATTTAAGTATGAATACATTCCTTTTTGTTTATCGATGCAACCACATATAGCAGCCTTGATGCATCTTGTTCCTGCTCGGCTCAGATCAAATCTCTGTTATTTATTCCTAACTTTATGTTTATCCCACAACCACTGTGGGGCAATATATTTTCTTCCACCAAGTAAATAAAGAAGAGGTTATGTAATCAATCTTTTGGGGGTTTGAAATCATAATATTGAACACAACTGTCAGCCATGCCATTAGCATGATTCATTTCTGCCGTTTTACATTAACAATTTCCCTACAAGAACAACATTGATTCCCTGTGTGTGTGTGTGTGTGTGTGTGTGTGTGTGTGTGTGTGTGTGTGTGTGTTTGCGAGTGTATTGTACTGTTTATGTATGCGTCTGACACAATTTTCTTCCTATTTTCTTCCATAATTTGAATCAGAGAAAATGTATTAATTTTGCAGGGGTGAGATGAGCCTACGCAGAGCCAGTAAATAAATCTCTCCTATTATTACCTACAATGCCCTGTCAGGTCCATACATCATCTCAGCACATCATAATTAATTGCACACTAAACCATTCGGTTCAATTAACCATGAGGGAATGGATGGAGAGGGAAAGAGGGAGAGAGAAGGGATGGAGAGGGTTTCACAGTGTTCAAACCTTCATTTTAAAATTAAACATAGATATAGTGATCATACAATTATTTAGCATCCGGTTTGTTTTGCTTAACTTGATGTCTTTTTCCTTGTTTGTGTTCCTGTTTATGCACACAGACCACCTCTAATTGTTTTGCTACCTTACTGACCATTCCGTTTGTACATATTTCCATATTTTCCAGAAGTAGTTGTATTGTATATGGACAGGATACTTCAAATTCCACTTGCCCTTCAGTGCTGTTCTAATGGAAAATGTGCTTATACAAGGCGATCTCACCCCGGAGGCTTCACATTTTCCACCAAGGCTCTGTCGGGTCAACAGTCTCATAAAAAAAGTGGAATAAAATTATGAAGACGGTAATAGTGAAGTGAGTTTGTTGCTAACACATTTCCCATGTTGCTTCAGGAGCATCTGAAGCCAAACATACTTAAATGCATTGCTAAAATGTCAGAACACCTTTAGTTTGTGTTGCATCAACTGTCCTTCTGCAGTGAAACTCTAAGATGATAAAGTGTTTGGCATAGTTGGGGAATATGCATTGTTTTGTCAGTTGGTTTGGCTCTTGCTGTCTGTGTGTAGACAATATAGGAGACAATACCTTAAATGCAACAAAAAGATAAACACAGTGCATCAAACAAACAGCATTTTCTGTCCCCTCAGAAACAGACATATTTTTGGCTGTTGGGAGGCATGCTAAATGTACTGTTACCCCTCCCACAATGATGCAAATCTGATGCAAGGATATAGGTCAACTTGCTCTTCCTGACACACCAGCCCAAAAGTGAAATACAGCGTCTTAGTTTAGAGTTTAGGATTTTCTTAGGAACATAGAGACTTTATGGACACAGCAAATATGGAAAAGGGAAGAGCAAATGTAGGAGGAAGGATTACTGTTATGGTAAATTAAGGATTGGTTTTAGCATTACAAGCTACAACAGAACTGGGTCAGTGACAGAGAGTGTTTCATCAATGAAACCTGCAGTTCACAAAGGTGTCAAATCTGCCACAAGCTCAGTTTACCGCGGAAAAAGAAAAAACTCCTCCTCGAAAAGTGATTATCCAATCATAGCTTAGCAACCTTAACCAGTATACGGCAGGTCTGTCAAGCTTTGGATTTCTCCACATGTTGAAGTGGTGTGCAGTAGAGGGTTCGGACAGATATTTAGAAACATCACATTAGCATTGACATCTGTTGACATTTCCGAATGCCTTCCTACAGTTGCTTAATAAAAGCGGGCTTTCCACACAAACAAACTTACATGTGTCTGAGAAAAAAAACAAGATTTTAACTGTGTCGGGCTCAGGTCAGGCTCGGACATGAATATCTTAATGCCTGTTGGGCTCGGGCCGGGTTCGGTTACTGTTCTGTCGGACGTGGGCCAGGCTCGGACAGAAAAATGCGGCCCGATCCGCACTCTAGTGTGCAGGGGGCTGTAATACAGTAAGAGTGACACTCTGTATTTAAAGAGTTCTGAGGGTAGTGTATGTGTACGTTAGCCTTCCCAAAATCAAAAACAAATGATCACGAGAGTGTAACCAGGGTACTAACTACAATAGTAACTGTTTCTTCCAAGGCCAAAGAGCACACCATTAACTTACTAACAATTAACTTTGTGGATTACAGGTTGATACAAAAAATGTTTTTACAGTTGCACATCAACAATCCCTGCAACGTTACTCAAGATAGCGTTATGTTTGCCAAACACAGTGGTTAGTCCTGAGGTAGTCTCGTATGTTATGTTAGAATGAAATAAAAGCCTGATCCAAAATGTCTCCTTATCATTCTTAGCTGTATACTGCATTACAAGTAAAACGTTTTTTTCATAGTGGTAGCAACAGTAAAAATAGAAGAAACATGTCTTCTACATGCATCCTCAACTGAATCGTGACTTTAATAATTAGTTTTTAGCACACCACATGTACTGTATGTAGCTATTATGTCCACATTTAACACCTCTTTTAGATTGTTTAAAAAAAATTGTCAGCTGGAAAGATTCACAAGTCTGTCATAGATGGTGTTTTCAACCAATTCATGAGCTACTATTTGACTTAATTACACAACTCACTGATACAAAACAAATCTGCCAGTTGTATTTCAGGTGTAAAATCAATGGTTGTGATCGTATTTCAACTAGAACAGAGATGCCTGCTTTTGTGTACTTAATAAGAAATTTGAGTGGTAAATCTGCCACCATTATAGTTGTAAACTGCACATGTGCCGGGCAAGAATAGAAAGCTTGACAAATGTAGCAACAGTAACTAAGGGGTTTAGCGACCGGCCAATTATGATGAGAATTGGCAGTGACCTACTTTTATTACTTACTTCACTTATAATCTAACCTAAATTATAATTTCTGTGTTGCCAAAGAATCTGCTTCAGCTGCATGGCTTGTACTGCATTATCAATCACAATTTCAATATGAGCTACAAGATAACTGTTATCTTTAGTAAGTCAAGGACATTGATATCAAGCTAACTTGGTTTGTGTGGTAAAAGCGTCAGATATATTCTGGAAACATAAACTTTATGTTCCAAAATTCAATATGCAATTCTCCTCCCTTAACAGCTTTGTTGCCATGCTCCAGATACACTCTCCTGAATTGTTATTTTAGCATCTCCATCACACACACACTTTCCACGGGCAGATCTACTCACATCATGGTCGAAACTTTAATAATATGGTTTGTAATAAACAATGTCTATCTTTCCACTGTCACCCTACCTTTTCACTTAGCAGGATAAATACGTGTGTCATATAGAAACCATTTCTGGCAAAGGATGAAAGTCCCAAAGGAAATTTCATATCTGATGTACCATTTGTCACTGCTGCATGTAAGTCAGAATTTATGGTACCTATTACTAGATCAGTAAATCCAATGTTCTGTAGCCGAAAGCTCTTTCTTTGCTTGATTTAGTTCATCTGAAAAATATAAATAAAGTATGAATATGTTGGTAGAGGCAATTTATATCACAAAAGAATCAAAATAAAATTACAGAGTGCAACCATGGGAGATTGTTAAATTACTTGTTGTATATATAATAACTCCTGCAGATAATACCATTTCACTGCCTAAACTAAGTTTGTAAAACACCATCACAGTTGGGAATATACAGTAAATACCATCACTGCTGGTTCAAAGCACTTACAATGATTTTTTGTGTGGAGATACAGGTACATCTGCAGATTTAAATATTGACATATATGTGTAGCAGCTCATTGCAAAGTGCTATACTAGTACTAAAGCTCATTTCCTGCCACGTTTAGTAGATTTTGGGAGTTGTATGCAGGCAGAGTCCCCCATAGCAACAACAAATATAATCTCAGAATCTCAGTCTTCCCTGAGTCCAGATCCAGCCTGAAGGATCGGTTATTTACATTTTCTACAGTTTTCTAAGCTACACAACCTACAGTTTGTCTTTTCTCATGAATGGAAAGACAACTTGCATTCAAATATGAACTTATCAACTAATCTGATGTGGCAAAGTATGCTTCATGCCATCAATCTAATGCCATCAACCACATCTTTGATTAAAGTGCAAAATCAACACAGTGTCTCTTTCAAATCTTCCTTTTCTCATAACTTGCGTTTGCCTTTGAGCTCTGTAGTATTCAAGGGAACTGTGTTTGGGTGTGTGTGTGTGTGTGTGTGTGTGTGTGTGTGTGTGTGCCCGCACAAAAGATCAAATGAAACCTTGCTACAGTTGTGAGCTCAGAGGGTAGATGAGCTGGGCGTTAAAAGTGGAATTCCTGTTTGATACTGTCCCAGATAATATTCAGTGTCAAAAATGTTTCCAGCTTGGAAATGAAATAATTAAATTGAATTCCTTATATGATATGACTGGACTCTAAAGGGCGAGGGGGTTGGTGTATATGTCAAGGATGGTGTCCGCCGTGTCATCACAGATCTTGATTCCTCCATTCAAATTGATTCCCCTATTTACATCCAGTAAAGGTTTTGGCCCCATTTTCCACATTAGTTCTAAAAACCTCCATCACATCTGACATGAGTGACATGCAATACTCCATCTGATGGCTCACATACAAAGGCAGGGGTCGAAATTCTCTCTCCCTTAAAGATAAAGCACAAAGTCATCGTCCCCATGCATCAGCAGTGAGCAAGAAGAGAAAAAGACCTAATTATTATGTGCACAAGATGATGGATCATACATATATTCCCCTTATCTTGCCAACAGCAGTATGTATTGAGCATATCACTTACCAATGACAGAGATGCAACGCCTTACAGAAGTCAAACGGCAATTTAACTTTGATCATACTACATTTTTGATTTACATTTGAATCACTCTTTGATTGCATCAGATGATTTTTTGACACAAAAAAGCCAAGGTCAGAATACATTTCAGCTGAACTTGAAAGTTCTCCCTTTCTTAGCCTGCCATGCACTTCAATTTAGCGTCTCATTATTCAAAGTGAAAATGAAAATTGAAGCCTGAAGCATTTGTATTTGAACAAAGAGAGGGAAGCAGATTATGAATGTTCAAAATGTAATTTCTATTACACTTCCATTATTCTTATATTAATCACCGATTCATTCTCCCTGTGCTCTTCAAGTAAAACACGCTCATACAGTATTCATGTGCATACAGGGGAAAAGAGAAATTGGCAAGGCTATTTGAAATGTTTAATTTGCGGAGGAATCTTCCTTCCTTGCTGAAAAGAAATGCATTACAGAAACTAAAGTATATGTTATAATTACGACTTCAGAAATCACTTGCTATTTGACAAACATACTGTAAGTAATTATAGCAGCAGCGAAAAGCCTTTGTATGAGAATAATCCCTTTTCTCTTGTTTTTAAATCACAGTATTTGTGAATAGGGACCTGCATCTCTTTTTGTTCTCCCTGCCTTCTCTCGAAAAGGCTAATATTCACAAAGAGAGATGAGATTTAATGCATACTGATTACTCTGGAGACCCACTATTCAACTCTGGGAGAAAGCGTCAATTAAAGAGTTTTAAGCCTCCATAAACTGCACCTTAAACAGCTGATCAACTCAATGCAGGCCTACCTCCTGGATTTGAGCTGAGTTTTGTTTAAATGGAGCAAATATATCTCTGGAGAGAAACCTTGTAATCCCTTTTAAATCTCCAAGCAGTTGAATAAGTATGCTATTCATACACAATGTTTTTTTGTTTTGTTTTACTCACACAGAGCAGCGCTGCACCCCAGCAGAACAATGTCACTGGAAATACAAATCATACACAATTGCTGTAGTGTTAAGGAAATATTAAACTCACTGAAACACATCAGCTTGTATGCAAATACAAAGAGTGCACGTTAAAGGGAATACTATCAACAGAACACAAACACCCTCTTGGGATATATCTGTTTGGATTCATTTGGCTTATGTATGTATTCATAAGCACTGAGGCATGGATGCATGGAGATATTTTCATTTGTGTGCAATGAGGCTTTGACATTGACCTCACTTATAAAACACACCACAATGGATGTACAATGTACAATAACATTTGGCTGGGGTTCAACACTAAACACACTAGTTTATTGATACTGGCACAAACAGATCTGCACAAAATGTCCTCATTATTGGCTGGCAATTAGTTTGATTAAGAGTGTAGTAACCCCTCAGGAGTAAACCTTGAGTTCTTCTGCATATGGTGAACTCTGTTGTGGTCCGACAAGTGAAGAATACAAAACCGCATTCACTGAGCCTCCGAGCGCTGCATAACAATAACACAGCAGGACTATTTTGTGGTGCTTATTTTGATCCAGACCAAATGAAGTGTAGGGGGGGATGAAGCTTTATATCCAGAAGGAGAAGGATATGTTTAAGACATTGATTCACCTTGGGTTCAGAACCACAGTATCTAATTATATCCATGGGAATCTAGTCAAGGCCATGGTATTTCAGGGCTGGAGAAAAGAGAGGACAACATTCTGCTATAGCTATGCTGTGCTCTACATGAATCATATTCCCTATGTGGTTTGGCAGCCATTAAAACAGAAAGAATGCCATTTCTCAGTCAGAGGTCATGGGCTACTGTACCTCTATTGTACTAGAAAGGTTACCTTTTTTTAAACCATGTCTGAGTGATCAAAGATAAACACAGACTGTGGCAACATAGTAAAAGCTCATGAAATCAGGTAGACTAAAAAACAGAAACAGCTCCAGAGGCTATTTCACCAGTAATTATAGCAAGCTGGTTTTAAGCCAATAGGTTTAATGCTAGTTGCATTTCAGGTGGAAATGATATGATATAAGTAAGCACAGCATTAGACATAGATAGGGCACCAAGCTTCTAACCCAGCAATATTTGGCACCCCATGAAAGTGTTGCTTATGCATATCTCAGCTCCATCAAAGAGAAGGGGAGGATGGGGGATGGTGTCTTTGTGTGTGTGTGTGTGTGTGTGTGTGTGTGTGTGTGTGTGTGTGTGTGTGTGTGTGTGTGTGTGTGTGTGTGTGTGTGTGAGAGAGAAAGAAGGGGGGTGGGGGTGAGGGGGGGTGCTCTCTGAAGCACACAACCTCATTATTCAGTCTATAGAACAGCACATCCACTTCATTGTTCTTCAAATCAGCCCAAACTCACTGGGCTCATCCAAAGTCCTCAGAATAGAACAGAGCTGCTTTATGTTTTAAAAGGAGCTGCAGATGAGATCTCCAGAATGATCAGTCAAGAGTGCAGTTATTGCATCTTTTTAATGCTCTTCATTGTCAAGTATGCTTATATGATTTCTCTTAAGAACATCATTTGTCATTAGCAATTCAAAATGATACAAGGATGACATAAACATGGGCGAGAGATGTCTCACTGACTTGTGCAGTGTGATTTCCCCGAGGCGGAGCTGGAGAGGTTGCTTGGAGATGACGCGTGATAGTGAAGGATATGTTGGGAGTAGTGTCTGGAAGGCCCATGCGACGCGGTGAATCATTCCCAGAAATGTAAACTGATTTCATCACATATGGAAACTGTTAGAGATGGTCTGCTGTGTTGCAGCATGCCTGCTTGGAAAGCACTCTGCCGTGGAGTGTGCAGGACTAATAATGGCAACACAAAACAGCCTGCTTGTGTTGGTCCTCCTAACGGTGTTTCATGTAAATAAGCTCTAACTATTCTTCTGCAGCCGCATCAATCATGGTGAATATGACAAGCCCCCTTTGTTCCACACAAAGAGTGTAAACACAGCTGGAGCATGCTGGAGGAACCTTTCCCTCCCCTATCTTGCCACTACACCTGTCGGACACACTGCATCAAAACCTCATTTAGAGCTCTGATTATCCTAATGACACCAATGTCTTTTCCCATTCTGGCCATTATCGGTTAAATCCACTCTCCCCTAATTAAAGACACACAGTCAACACATGGTCAAGCATGAAAAGGACCACCCCCCCGCCTCATACACACACACACACACACACACACACACACAAGGGAATCCATTACTCTGCCATTTATCATTCTCTTTATTTTGTCATTATTTATTTAAGACATATTTCCCTCAAGAGTTTTCTTTTTTTAAATTACTTTACATCAAAGTGCAATTATATTAGGACTGCATATTTCATGTTGTTAAATTTAGCCACAAATTAGATATTGATATATAAGATCTGCATAAATCATGCAGACACAGACATTACAATAAATGTGGTTATAGGCATCATGTGGGAAAACATGTTTCACCGTCAAATGTTTTTCTTTGAGCATTTTCTGTGAACAATGAGGTTTCCTTGATTATTCTGTGCAAAACTGTAGAAGTTTAACTGCAGCAGCTGCTGATGCTTCTCAACTGTGGGCCTGTTCAGCCTCCAGACTGTGTAACTGTTTCAAAATTATATCAAATAATACATTCATGCTATGAACTAATGTGGCAGTTCAGCAACTGGAAAGTCAAATTATCAGTCATATTTTTATCTACTGTACAGTTATTGTCGTCTGATTTTAAAATTAACATCAGAATCATACACTGAGGTAAATTGAGGTACCGCCAAAATGTAAAGTAATGTTAAGATCACCAAATACACGATCACAGTAAAATTACAATTTCTCTACAGTTCCATTCACTTCAAAGGCCGACGTAATTTGGTATTCACTTAGGCAGATGACATCCTTTAACAATTTGTTTTAATGTCAACAAGAATAAAAGTCTATAGCCATGCTTGTGGCTCTGTGAGGCTGTACTGAGGCTGCCCAACAGTGCTTTGAGCCAAATGCTAATGTCAGTGCTCGCAACATGCTCACAGTGACAGTGCTAAGTTGCTGATGTTTACCAAGTGTAATGCACAGTTGAAGCTAATGAGAACTCTATTCATTTTTCATATACATGGTCATAAACCAAAGTATAGCACAAATCCAAATTTTGACCTGATGATGGTACTAGATTAGAAACTCAAAAAAGTTATTACAACTTATCCTTTTGCGCCATCAATGTCTAAACAAAAATTCACAGCAATCAAACCAAAATATTTTGGTATGGCTTTAACATTTCTAAAAATGCCTTGTCATCAAGCAAGATTTTGTTCCTGAAAAGTTGATACTTTGGAAGTACAATTGTTTCACTTGATGTCAACTACACATAAAATGTCATTTGTTTAGATGGCTACTATCATTACCCATCACTGTAAGCAGCACTATATTTCTGTAATGTCACTTTACCAGATAAAAGCAGCTGATCAAGCGCAGCACACTCTACTCAACATAAAGCAGACTGTCAATTATGGCTGCAAATATGCTGTACTACTTTTTCTTTGTTTCGGAAACCAATCAGGCTCTAAATTTAGTTTGGCAAAACTGTATATTCAGCTAAATAGCCAGCAAATGGAATGGAAAAAGTGATGGACAAGCAGGGTTCCCACTCACAAGAGTTTAATAGCATTTAGTGTTTAACAGTTACTGCAATCACCCTATCAGCACTGCCAAAAAAAAAAGGTACTATGAAGTAAATCGTTGTAGGCCTGAACAACATGACCCAGCTGACCTTGGAGGAATAATGCATTGTTGCTGATATGGAGAGTATGAGAGTGGAGAAAATTCAATTTTGATACAGCAGAGTAGTTTCAAGTGTTTTTGGTCTAATGGAACAGGAGCGTTGCATACAGAGGTCACCCTGGACCGGCTTTTTCTTTCTGTTGGCTGCAATCATGATCTCCTGGATGCGATTTGTTCTGTGTTTTCAATCTACTTGTGCATACAGACCCAGTATTTCCTCTGCTGTTTAACTGCCATGTTGCTATCCTAAACTGCCCTTCCCTTAAAAACGACCCCATAGATTATTTGCATAAGGAGCAATTATGACCCATAATTACATTTTAATGTTAGGTGGCGACCCCTTCTGGCCATAGTAATTATGACGGGTGAAAAGCACACAGTCACGTAATGTGGTATTAAGACCCGGGAAGTCCGTTAAGGGTGGAGGGAAGGTGGAAAAAACGTGAACAGCAAGTCATTTAAACTTTAGGGAGCAAATAGAACTATGTCACATACTCCGTCACATTCTCCGTCACCTTCTCGGTCATGTGCGCAATTACATTATGTCCGTACGCATGGAAGTGAAGTAACGTAACTAATGTACTGATTTTTACCAAAATCATGATCTTACTCTAAACTTAACTAAGTAGTTTTGTTGTCTAAACCTAACCAAGTAGTTTTTGTGCCTTAACCTAACCAAACTGCTACCGTTTCACAACGTAAACAATGGGTCTAAAACCACGAGTGTTACATTTAGGTATGAGGACGGAAAATACTTCTGCGGGTCATTTTTCATGCCAACACTAGGGGCACTAATTTATCAAAAAACGCTCCTATGGGTCGTTTAAGAGGGTATAACAATGGATGTAAAATTTGTTTATGATATGATATGGTATATTACTTTATTATCCACATGGGGAAACTGGTCCTGGGATAACATCATTGTTGATCTACTATACTTAACACCATGAAGCTTTAACTTTTTTTTTTTATAGCCCACAATATTTAAGGTTTCCAGCACTAAGTTCCATTTCTTGAAGATTTTATTAAAGGATTCTATTTCAAAAGAAAACCATCAAAGTACATTGTAAATGGAGAAAGCTATAGCTTCTGATCTTGAAAAAAAAATCAAGTGTGACAAGTAAAGACAAGATTGAAACCCATTGTAGTGTGTAACATAAGCAATACCTTTTAATATTAAGCTTGGTCTCAACAAACAACTTTCCACTTCCACCTTGTGAATGAGAGAAAAAAGTCACTGCTGTCTGTGCTGTTCCCATTCTCTTCTATTTTACTTCAAGGCCCTCGAACTTACCTCAACAAGACCTCATCAAACTCTGATGCTCTGTTTACAAATTCTGTTAAGAGACAGACAGAAAGAAAAATCCAATTCTCCACAGAGGAATGGTACTTTTTTTTCATTTTTCATATATTATTTGAGACATGGCAGGAACAAAACATAGGGAGAGAGTCAGATAGAGCAAAATTCTCAGCAAAGTATACCTGACCATACATTCTGAATTATTTACCTTCAGCAGCCCCTTTGAAGGAGGCTGAGAGTGTACTATATGTCCCTGCATATGACAGCTGTAAAGCAATACTCCAAGTTTGGGTTTCATTGCTCTGCTTTAATGCTCCACCAGTTTGCCCTTTAATTTCACCTCTAGTGTGAGTCTGCCTCAGAACACATGAAAAATACATCTTGACCTGTAACAACTTTGTCAGATAACCAATGACATTTTTTCAAAAGCAAAGTTTGTAGACAAAGGGTGGCTTTAGGTGTATTCAAACTGAAATGCTTATGTTTTCTGTGTCAGATTTGGGTGACTATAGGCCTAGCCCATGTGTCAGCATCACTGTGCTAGCAGAAAGTAGTGTTAATTTCGTCAGACGAGACGAGACTAGATATGTTCGTCAACGACCTTTTTTTCCATGTCTAAGACGAGACGATGACGAGACTGCACCAATGTCCAAAAACGCTGACTAAAGGGCCATTCACATTGTACGCGCAAACGGCAGCGCTGCGCTATGAAACCCATTATTGTCAATGGCATTTTGCGGCTGGCCGCTCTTGCGCGTGCCGCGGTCAAAGTTCAACATGGTTCAACTTTGACACAGCGCACCGCGGCCGCTCTTGCGCATGCCGCGGTGCGCTGTGACGTGTCTGAATAAAAGGAAAAAAAAAAGTAAACACCGAACACACGTGGATCCACAAACGGAACATGGACGAGAGGTTGATTTTGGCCGTCAGCGATCTCCCAGAGCTGTATCGGCTACGACACAACTTTGAGCTCGTACAGAGACCTCGGACGTAAAACTATGCTGTGGAAGCATATTTCACCATAATAGGCATGCCAGCTGTGTACATTATTGTAGCCTCTTAATTTAAATCATTCAGGTTTGTTTTAGCTATGTGAAATCAACATATATGTCTCCACTGAAATACAATCCTATGTTACATTTTTTCTCAGTTACTTTGGTGCATTTGTCAAATCATAATTGCATTTGCACAACAGTGAGTGCATTTCTTAACAGTTGTAACAACAGTTGGTGTAAACTGCACCGCATAGTGACTGACCTGAAAAATCATGTATCTTGCTGGAAATCTTTTGTTTGTGTCCAAAGCAAGTATTTATACCAATGAATCAAACTGACAAGTCCTTACGCCATTGTTTATACCAAGATAGTGAAACTGCTTTGTGTTGTTGTCCATATTTAACAGTTCACTCTGTAAGTATAGTCTAATGAACAATGCACATGAAAGGGAGCACTATTCCCTATGTGACAAAGTTACACATTATTGTCATCTCTGATCTGAGAAATACGCCAAAGCAACTGAGAAGAACTGTAGCCTACTGTTGTGAGCTGCGAAAACCAAATACCAAGTTGATTATACAGCTCCATACAGGTATTTGTAGGATATATTTGTATTTTTTATAAAAAAAATTATAATTTATACTCTTTATTGATCCCCAATGGGGAAATTACAATTTACACTCGGTTGTTATTACACAATAATAATATTGTATTTGTATGTTTATATGATGTAAAATATGTTTGGACTGATTGACACAAGTCATGTTCATTTTCATTGAAGTTCACATTTAGGTATATAGGTAAGCATATGGCCTTTACACAGAATAACTACCCATTTCCAAGTGTGTAAGCTCCAGTTTTGGAGGAATTAATTGCACATATGCATTAAACAAAGTGTTTTCCAGAGACTGAATGATGCATGTATGAATGTAGGCTCATATCTTAGCTTTATTATACCCCACTGCAATGACTGCAGACCTCTTACTTATAAACATGCAATGACACATAGTGTTGAAATGCAACATTTTATTTAGAAATGAAAATAATCCACACATCTTCATCTATTTAGAGGAGGAGTGTAAGAAAAGGTGGAAGAACCTAAGGGACAGGTACATAAAGGAGAGGAGACAGAAAAGTGGTGCAGGGGCAGACTTGGAAGTACTTTTCCATACTGTCTTTTCTGGAGCCACACGTCAGGGAGATACAAATAGCCAGACGCTCCGTTGTAGAAATGGGCTTTCGGAATGTTGTTCGCATCCGGGAAATCGTAGGCCCGACTCTCGTCAGCAGACTGTCAAATTGCTCCCTGTTGAGCCGAAAGTACCCCTGGAACCGGTCACAGTGAAAACGGAGCTCCTTCACCAGCCGGAATTCCCCCAACTGCTCTCTGGACCTGCGGGTCTCGTGCACCCACACCCTTCTTCCTGCTGCCTTCCTCCGTCTTCTCCTCACAACCAGGGCAAGTGCCAAGGCTTTCTTTTGTTTCAAAGACAGAAACATTGTCTCCACCAAATCACTACTGTGTATCCACAATGTCGCATGTAGCCTACTGCACGTCTGATGTAAACAAATATTGGCGCATGTATGACGTAAATTTGCGTTGAGCCCGGCGGCAAGCACAACAAATATAGTTGGGAATAGGACAACCTAGCGGCGAGCGCAGCGCATGCCGCGTACAATGTGAAACGGCCTTAAGACTAAATTAACATGCATTATTGTTGACGAAAAAAGACGAGACTAAAATGTTTTGCATAAAATAAAAACTAAGATAAAATCTCTCTTAATTTCCGTCTACAATCGTCTCTACTTTTTCATCATGAGATAGAATGTTCAGCTGTTACTAGGGTTGGGTACCGAGACCCGGTGCATTAACGACCGTTATCTACCGGATACTTAAATGCCTGCGCTTCTCTCTGATGCTAAACGGACATTAGAGGCAACCGAAACATCGGCGTATGTTACGCTAGTTAACACTACACTTGACAGCAGGTAACGTTAGCCTACCGTTAGCTAGCAGCTGGATTAAACACGGTTAAAATGCTGACAGCTAAACGGTGTAAAGTGTGACTGTATTTCACTGGAGAGGATTCCAACACCGGGACGTACGACAGTCTGCTGCTGCCAATGTCTGAAAAACAACACAGATGTTGCATTCACTTGAAACTCGCCTCGCCAGCCTCGTGCTGCATTCAAAGTTATTGTAAAATACCCTTTTCCCATCCAGTGGTTGTTTTTGTCGTTTAACAGGAATTTACTGGTGAAATAAGGAAGAGGCTCGATATCTGGTCGCATTTTACGTACAATGATATTGACAACAAATCTGAATGTGTCATTATAACTATTTGACTGAAATAGTTATCAGAAATAATCTCAGAAATAATTTGTTATTTAAAAAAAGACAAATGTTTTGACTAAAAGTTGACTAAGATATATTGAGTTTTCTTTTGACTAAAATTAGACTAACAAAAAAAGATATGTGAAAGACTAAATATGACTAAAACTAACAAGGACATTTGGCACAAGACTAAGACTAAATTAAAAATAGGTGACAAAATTAACACTAGCAGAAAGACAATTCTGCATGTTTTTTCTTCAACAGTTTGTACAATTATAAAGAAAACTCTGTATTTTCTGCACAAATGCTGGGATTTCCTTTATAGATTTCTAATATATTTGTGAGTGAAAAGGAGACAACAGCATGACTACAAATTGTAGCAGGTAATTCATCCACAGGTTGTCAAGACATTTCACTGAAAATCACAAATGTGAACATCATGGTGGCGCTACAGGAAAAGTCAGTAGCTTTCATCTTCTGGTGACCATGAATGGCTGTACAATATGTATTGTAATGTATCCAATAGTTATTGATACATTTCAGACTGGATCAAAGTGGTGGACTGACAGGCAGACTGTAGAGCCATGCCGCTAGCATGGGTAATAAAATGACCATTGCGTGTACTGTATATGGTAACTTCCATCCGATGCAGTGTGATACCATGTGCATTCATTGCTTCCTTTACAAACGTACTATGACTCTGTGGCCCAAGTCTGGAGTCAGTTACTGCACCTATGGGGAAATGTTTTATCAAAGTACATCACTCCACTGTGTAAACAGAATCTTACAAGCTTTGAATCAAACATCCTGCATAAATTCCTTTTTTATTATTGTCATCTTAGAGGCTCTGCACCACCAAATAAACTGCAGACACACCATTGGCATATCTACCTGTCCACACTGTAATGAAGTGCAACCTTGCAACCTCTATATAAAATGCACTTTGTGTCCCTTTATTGCCTGGAGGGAGTTAAAAGCATCATGGTGAGTTGCTTTAAGAAGGAGTCTTGTTTTTTGATGGGGGTGCAGCTGCTGGTAGCTATTCTTAACCCCAACTGACAGAGACAGGATAGAATGGGTGGGGTTAGGCTGAGGAGAAGCCCGGTCTGTAAGCAATTTTCGTCAGCCTGTACTGTTTATACAGAATTTGTGTGTCCACTCAGTCAAATAAATAATGTGAAAGCAGTAGAGGGGAGCTGCTTTCTTTTGATGCATTCTATAGTAGATTATGGAGGAATTTAATTACATTATTTGTCTGAATGAATGCAGTACATCCTGATAAAAGACCAAGCCATAAACCAATCAGTTGAAGTATGCTACATATGGCTGTTTAAAATACAACATGTACTAAATGAAGAACAGTTAATGTTTTAGCAAGATGGATTCTTATTCAAATCAGGCCCAATCATGAAATCCTTAAGCTTGGTTACTTCCGCTAATTCCAGAGGAATGAAGAAGCCTTTTTTTAAGCACTGTGATGGAATTCAGCAACATAAGGCCTGATTTGAGATACCAATATATTCAAATGAGTACTACAGCCTGCTTGCGCTGATAACATATGGTGCTTCAGACAAGCACTGCCATATGGACCCATATGGTCGTCATTCCAGACATAATGACAACACAACCAAATTTAGGGTCATTTCTGAGTGTATTTGTTTCTGAAGGAGAGACGGGCTCTGAATTTGGCTCTTTGTCACAGAGTCTAGCCAATCTGTGATGGCTGGCAGCAAGAGCAGAGAAGATTGTCTCAGGCTGATCAAAGCGACAGAACAATGACAAGCATGAGCCACAGAGGGGTTCAGTGCCATACAGTAGGGATGCTTGGCATGCACGCTGCTCCGAATAAGGCAAATAAACACAAGCACTCATCAAAATACTTTGCATACACAATCAAGTACAAAATAGTGTTAGGGATTGATACCAAAATTCAATCAACTCCTGGACCCAAACACGACCAAATAAATACAGCCTTGATTGCCCATCATCTAGAAGTTGGAACCAATTGGAACCTGGCAGAGTCAAGTGCACAATTTTCTCTCTCAAGCTATGTAATTGTGGGCCGCTCAAATCACCTTTCCACGAATGAGAAGTTCTTGGTGAGATGGA
Source organism: Sander lucioperca (assembly GCF_008315115.2). Lineage (NCBI taxonomy): Eukaryota > Metazoa > Chordata > Actinopteri > Perciformes > Percidae > Sander > Sander lucioperca. The sequence goes on from NC_050175.1 coordinate 10,929,760, forward strand.
GAAAATAACACCATTTATAACCTGTCCAGTAATCACTGCTTTGCATATAGAGGAGGGATGGGCTGCATAAGCCTTTGGTTATGATGCTGGGACTTAATGACTGTAAACCAGTACTGGACAGACGAAGAACCTCTAGGTTTTGACACAGTCGTCAAAAACTTTCTCAAATGTGTCAAATTTTAAACGTTTGCTCATTGCAATGTGGGCACAGGAGGATGAAGATATCTATTCATTTACTTTTCAGTATTTTCTCTCATTCTGTCTCTCTTTCTCTCTTACCTCATTCCATGATGTTGGCAGCACTTCAGGCTTGAAACTCAATTTCTTAGCCATTAAATGAACAGCAATTGCACCAAGCTAACTCAATTGTGAAGATAGTGCAGTGAAGGTTCTTGAATAGATTGAGGACTCCACATTAATACTACATCACTCATGTCACACACACACAAACACAATGGTATTCCATTTCATCCAAAGCACTTAAAACAGAACATTTTAGAAGCAAACCATAATCATTATGACAAATAAATGGTCCAAATACATTTAACCGGCTAAGTTACTGATGACCTACTGATGTGTACAAGAAAGTGAAGTTTTGGGGCAACCTGTAGCTCACCCAGTAGAGTGTGCGCCCCATGTAGGCTGAGTCCTTGGCAGCTGCCCAGGTTCAAATCTAACCTGCAACCCTTTGCTGTGTGTCACCCCCTCTCTCTCCTCCCTTTTCTGTCTATCCACTGTCACTATCAAATAAAGGGGAAAGCCCCAAAAGATAATCTTTAAAAGAAAAAAAGAAAGGAAGTGGAGTTTTCTATGAAGCCTACAACCTTTTTTTTTTAATTTTTGGAGATTTTTCCCCCATGGTTTCTTTATTAGTATTAATGTAGAACATTCAAGAATAACATCTTACAGCAGGTACCTTTTATTATTGGAGATTTTTTAATTAAATGAACCAATTCCTTTCACGGAGTAAACAACCAATAAAGACAAGCAGAATGAATAGCTTAAACCAATTGTATAATTTCATTATGAACTCCACTGACATGCCGACATTTGTAATGAATTTATAATGAATATTTTGACATCTAAAGACATTGTTTATCCCAAGGCAATATCTTTCATGTGTTTGATTACAATGGATCTAAAGCCACATCTCTATTAAATGTATCATTCTTCTTCATGAAGCAGCCTTCTACAGTCTCCTGAAAACTTAATTTAGATTCATTTTAAGACTTCACATGTATTTACACAGTATATATTATATTAATCCTAATTATATTTATGCTATGCAATTTGTACACACAAGCCAGGGAACAGTGCACAGTGAAACACAATTAAAACACTGATCACAGACCTTGGAAGATGTGCCTTTCTATTTAAAACAGCCATAAACATGCAGTAACACAGTGAGCTGTCTCAACACACCATGTGTATGTGCTTTTTTTCTCACCAGTATCTGGGCAAAAGCATCAATCACATTATTAAAATCCAGGGCTCTGACCAGCTCATTATGCATAGGATAGGAAGCTAAGACCCCTCTAGGTCACTGGTTGTTCATATTTTCTGTGTATCTTTTTTTTTTTTGACTGGCCAGTATATCTCGCGAGATAGACAGGAGTGGCTAATCAGGGTGCACTAGTTACTAGGCCTAACTTGCACAGGCCAGTTGATTTCTTCTTTGGGGACAGGAGCTTTCCATGTGTAGACCCCTGATTGAAAATTGAACAGCTGGATGTCCAAGGGCACTAGCCCAGTAAGCCCAGTTCAATTTCTGTGATTGCAGATGTGTACAAGATAGTGTGAAGTTAAAGTGCTGACTTCTAGCCTCCCTGTAACCGCATTATGCCACAGTATGCAGCTCTGTTTTCAGTCAGGAAGGCAGAAATGCTGCTTTCATTAAATCTAGCCATCATTGTCCTTGTAATATAAATGTTTTGGTCACATAACAGTCACTGTTTTCGCAATGCAATATCACCTATATCCATTGTTATTATGGCCATCCTTTTTTTATCTTTTCAGTTTTAATTGCTTTTTTCAAATTAGTGAAACAGCGCCTCTCTAATGTGTGGTAAGCTCCTACAGTAGAGGCAATCACAGGTGAGGTTGACGAGCTTTGATTAGAAAATACTATCAGCCAATCAGATGTGGTCACTGACATGCTACTGTGAGACTGTGAAAAAGTTAAGCTGCTGCGCTCCTGCGTCACATACTGTGTGTTACAGAAAGTTAGCTAGTTTTGCAGTAGGCCTGACTGTACAACACTATTTGGAGTGTCACTGAGGAATTTACTGACATGGATATTGATTTCTTCGCCTCCCCAGGGACAACAAAATGCACATCACGTCCTCAAATACTGTAAGTAAAATTGACCCTCTCTCTTTATGTCCGTTGTCTTAATGCTTGTGGCTTTAACCTACTTATGGCTAACTGGACGTGGCTGTATTTATTTTCTGCACAGTTGCTGATGTTATGGAGGTTTTGATGCTTTCATGTACAGTGTTTGTGTGGACATTGAAGCTGTTGTGTTACTATGTGCTGTCCTCGCATAAGAGATAGGGCCTGTCTATTTGGAATTCCCCACTTTGTATTTGTTGTTGTCAAGTTACCTTTGCTATGAGTAAGATTTGTGACTGTAGCCTGAGTAGAAGGTGGTGGAATCTTGATATACCTTTCGATCTTGTTTTATTATTAATTAAGCTGTGCTCTATTATGATACATTAGCCTTAGATAAAGGATAGTCTACTGTATACCACTAAGAGAGCGTGAGTAAATCATGTATTTGACATCTGCATTAATGCTGGTATTATCTGTCAATATTGCATGTCCAAGTTGTATTTTTGTATTTTGCCACTGATTTGCACTGTGTATTCTTTTTGTTACATAGGCTACTGTACATTTCATTGGCAAGAGACGTGTATGTCACATGTCTTTGTTTGTTTGTTTGTTTTAATGTGAACATTAATGTGTTGCCTAAAATTGATCCTGTTGTCTACTCCTAGAGTGTATGCGTTTTGTACTCCACCAACAGTAATACAAATCTGAATATATTAATTTTGTAGAATGGCATCAGCAGTGTCCCACATTCTATCTTGTTTTAATGAAAAACTACGGCTTCCTTACAAACTGTTCCTACTCATGTCACAATGGAGTGCATGGCATAGCTCCAATGAGTGCTTAGCACAGGTGTTACTAATAACATTAACAATGGCCCAGTAAGCAAGTGTGACAGTGAATTAACATGTACAACACCTGTATGGTGATACTGACGCAGCTAAATGGAATATAGCTATCGTTAATTTTATTATATTGTTTTCCTACTGGGACTGGGAATGTAATGTCTTCCACCAGAGAGCACTGACAAGTTTATTTTCAACTGTAAAATGTCCCATTACATCCTGTTTGTTATGTATTTATTAAAAAAACAAAACAAAAAAAAAAACACATTCATACACATAAATATAACAGCCAATTAAAAAATGTGAGAATTGTTCATACTCAAAATGAAATGGATATTGGTACGGCCTCAGCATCCAATTCTGGTCACAGCTCACACTAATTTTTAAATAAGCATCAGGGGAGTACCAAAATATGTACTTAGAATCATTGTACACTGTCGTGAAAAGGTCCTTGAAAATAAGACGATCTTCTTTTAATGTAACTTCAAGGAAAGACATTTTCTTATATTCTGACCAGTGATAGGCTATATTTTATGTTTTTTCATGATAAATGCTGATGCAAATTCAAATTCATAATGAATCACAGTTCATGTCGTTTTTTATATAAAGATTTGTTTGTGTTTGTAACATTTCAGCATTCATCGGTAGTAAAATTGGTAGTGGAAAGCAGCCTTAATGTTAGATTATTTCTGGTTCAAATAGAATTTTATAAGTTGGTGCATGTGACAGTGAAAAATCATAAGGGGCAAAAAATATGAGATGACAGGCCATAACTTAAACATTGCTTTTTGCTGTTGGAGCTTGTTACTCACAAAGCGTGGGCTGAGGAGCACAGGCAACATATCAAACTTAATTACCTTTCAGGTTGCCTCATCAAGTCAGAGCTGCAATGAAGACAGATTGTTCCTGTTCTCGCAGAACCTTAAAAGCCACAAACACCACATGGCTCTTTCTCTAATCTTAGCATCCTTTTAAAATTGTTCCCCCACTGCTATCATGAGCCCTTAACAAGAAAATGTGCTTTATTGAATAGCATTTCATCTATGAGCCCCATTCCTCATCTTAATATACAGATGGGACTTCTAAGTCTGAAGGTAAAGCAGCACCACAAGGATGCAATTTGGATTATACATCCCAGGAATAACAACGTGTTTACCATGTATTGCAATGGTGATCTTTCAGTTTTATGTTGTAAGTGCCAGTTGCTTTCCTATTTTATTGGGTATTACTTTTGTTTTATGGAGCAATTTTCACATCCTGCCCTTGATGATAGTGGCCTTAGTCTCTGATAGCACCAGCAGAGCAGGCCTACTGATGAACACGCAGCACGAAGGGGTGATTATGGAGTGCTAAACTAATGATTGCCGATGAGAAGCTGTTCTCACCACAGAGCAAATTCATTTCTCTGTCACTTGGAGTTAATGGCTCCTTTTAAGGAGATGAAATCTGGTCACTAGGGAAAGCCATTCTGAAAGACTGCAGGTAGCTTATTCCATTTGTTTAAAGTCATTTTACTGTTACCAGTGCACAAAGCCAGAGTGTACTTTATGATGCACACATTGCCGTGCACGTCAGTACATGTCTGTAATTCTGATATCAGATCCATCATTGGTACCTATATGAGAATTTATTGAACATGTCAGGGTAAAGTGGTAGATTGAAGGGACTATTAGGCATGTCACCTGTGAATAATAATTGCACTGCTCATGATTCCAGTGCCCTAGATGTTTGCTGCCATGTCTAAAGGTTGCACAAGTGGCCAAACAGACAGAAGGGGGATGGGGTGAAATGGAGCAATCTTTTATGAAGCACTCAGAGATGGACCCAGTTCACTGCCCCATGCATCAGCAAGTCCTTAACCTCCTGTTTGTAGCTTTCCATTATTAATGTAGCACTGAAATTTGGACTCATGTTACGATAGAAGCCCAGATCTTCCTTAGGTCGATCCTAGGCGTCTAAACGAAAATGCTGGAGCACATTTTCTGTATACAGTACTGAGTAAACATGTATGAATGATTCAAGAGTACAGGGTCAATTGGTAAAGCACTGCAGCTGCATCATGGAGCTCCCAGCTGTTCTCCGGACACTTTTACACCTCAACACAACACATTTTTCACAATGAACTCCATATAAACATACTACTTCAGTACATTTTGAGAGCCTTCTGTAGTCATCTTGCTCCTCATCCTGTTTGAGGTGAAAGAAGTGGTTATCTCCAAATATACCTGTATTATTTTTGCAACCTGGCATTATAAAATCAGCTAAAAATACATTGATACTGTGAAAATGTTTCACTATAACTGTGAGGTTATGCTAGGTGGTGATGGCTGAGAGCAAGGTGATAATTATGGTGATGCAGTCACGACAGAGATCTCACTGTTTCTACATTTAGCTGAATGACAGCTGTATGCCCATGACGAAATGTTCCAAAAAAGGTTTTGCTCTTGTTTTAACGGCTAGAAGGCACATGGAAAGAGGTCTGTTAACTGCCTCATTGAGAGACACTATAGTTTGGTTTTACACTCTACTAATTTAATCTGACTGTACAACATTCAGGAAAGAATTGCCTGGAGGAAAAAAGAAAATCATGAACAGCAGGAATACATGATCATATTTTCCTTCTCAAAGTACATTAGCCAGTAAAAACAGATTTAATTAGCCATCAACATTCAGATTTAAAAAGCAATGTTGGTAGCATATCTAAAATGTATTTAATCTTTAGTAATTACTGTCTCAAGAATGTTTTTACATTCTGAGTTTAATTTGTTTGGTACATAGCTATTTACATCACATCAATAAATTAGTACTAATTTGGCTCAAGAGCTGTAGCTTTACTATAAAGCTAATCAGTTTACAATATACACATGTTCAGATGAATTCTTCCATGCTGTTTGCTAAATATATATTTAATAACTAATTTTTGACTTATTAATATTGCCTTAATATAAATATTAAGCCTCCGGGCTCAGATATGTGACATGCCTATACATACTTAATATCAATGCCAGAGAGAGCCGTCTTGGCACGTCCCTTTACACTGCATTCTATACCTAATGGTCAACTGTGTGTTTTGTATGATTTAAAAAAAAAAAATCCTTGGATTGAAGAATCTACCGGCAACTTTTGTGTAATTTAAAACACGCATGAAAAACAGGCCATACCAGCTATTTTAACTCACTTGATTCATTCAATTCATTGCATTTGAATTCCAGTACAAATACAGAAAACATTGAAATTAACAGATAAAGATAGTATCATTGCATTGCACCCCTAATGAGAATACACAAGTTTCTATAGCGAAATATAAAACATAAGAAGTAAAACAAATGCAGATGTAGGACAAGATTTCCTCTGATCATAGGAATTACATGACACTGCCTGAATTATCTGTTCAAAAATGTGGAGCTTCATCAAAAATTCCTATTAATCTGGTACACTCAGTTAACTGGGTGCGACGCCAAGAGTGTGCTCTAACACAGTATCCTTGTGAACTGCTGTCATCATGTTTGTGTGTTGGTGCACCTCACACAGCTCTCTTTACACTTACTGACGGTGCCAGACAGAAATCAATATATTATGAAATCAAGCATAGCCTATGTGAAGGCACACTATTTTGGTTGAATCCAAATGTTGCCCTCCTGTACTGTTGCAGGTCCATCTTACTGAAATAATTACAGTTCCAACAATTCTTCATTAGTTGGACAGGACGACACTCCATCACCGTCACTTTGTCACGTTCAATCGTGATGTTCATCGAGACAGGTTGTTTGTCAAATACTGAATGCTTTGATAAATGACTATGCCCATGCATGGTGCTGGACCTAAATAATAATCCTCTTGTATATCTTCTGGAAGTCAGGGCAGCATTTTCACTTTGTTTGGGATGAAGTGTAGTCTAAAATGGGTGGTTTGCAATTAGGACTAGAATGATTAGAGTTTACACATGTGGTATCCATTTTATATCAGTCTGTTTATACCCAGAAGTACTTGGAAAGAACAGCTGCCATGTCACTTAAGTTAAATACCTACTAGCCTATATGCCACTTATCTGTGTAAATAAATATAAGTTAACCATTGCAGCTTCAACAGCTTTGTAGAATTAGCTTATTTTAATGTTCACTGAATGTGTGGGCTACAGACTGCTACTTCACTAAATATAGTTATAATGCAATGTGATGACTTGCTGTAAATCTATGGTAGCTGTTACTGTAAAAGTGACTATGGTGCACGGTGCTTAGCAGTGTGTGCAGCTCTGCATCAGTCATTGTCCCTCTCTCAATGAGCAAGATTTAAGTAAAAAAGGAAAGTATGCAGATACAAGCAAAAAATAGTAAAAAAAAAATAATAATAATCTGTTTCTGTAAAATTCAGTCTGACATTTTTAAATTGTATCTTTGGTCTGAACAGAATGCACTTTCAAAATATGACATGCCCTCATAATGGTTGAATTAAAAGGAATTTTAAACAGCTTGTAAACAAATGCCAATCCCAGAATGCCTACGCACAACGTTAACGGAAAAAATAACATTAACTAAGCTATATGAGTAAGGGAGACATTTAACCCCCCTCTATAATATTCCTCAATATCCCCTTAAAGTTTACACACAAGCTATGTCACAGGCCTGATATTAGTAAAGGGCAGTAATTGTGGTATACGAGTGTAATATTTTGATTAAAAAGTCTTCCAATACAACTATATTTTATCACTGTGTTTGTTTTTATTGCTACCTCCAGAAATACTGCTGTTACTTCGCCACTTATGAGATGGACCTTTCCACAGTTTGGCTCACTGCTCACTCTCATATATCCTTTTTATCACAACCACAGCTTATGACCTCAGCTCTGATTTGCGCTTCAGGGGGTCTTTAAAGAAACCTCAATAAGCATTACTCTGTGTCAGACTGCCTGTGTCCATCTGTGGTAATATAACAGAGGAAATATTTTCATGGAAGAGGGGTGTTTTGCAGTACTTCACCAAAGCAAGAGGGCAGTGTGAAAATGCAATAAACAAAGATATCTTAATTACAAGGATGTTTCTGTTCACATTGGAGCAGAGCAATACTGGTACTTGTTTTTGTTTAATCAAAACACATTGCCTTGAATAGATGCACAGACATGCTGGCTGAGTTACTGTAGTTCAGATTTTCCTTTAGCTTTGGTTAATGCTTTGTTCAGCATCCCCTGCATTTTGGTACAGTGTCAGATTAATTGTAAGCACTTTGACCCATTTTTTTAGTTTAATTTACTTCATTTGCAATGCAATTTCATACATTTCTTGTTCTGCTGCTGACTTCTGAGATGAATTAGTTTGCAACTGGATTTGTTATTGTGGTTTGAGACTGCAGATGTAACACATACTGTACCTGCTGCCTTCACATAGCTGTGAATGGAGTTAATCAGCTGAAAAGCCCTGATACATGTATACAAGCTGTTGTGGATGGTTACTCTACCTTGTTATTTTTGCAATTGGAAGACAAGCTTTTCCTTGTGCAATTGCATGTGTCTTGTAATCAAAAAAGTAAAATATGAATGAAAGGAGTTGTGACTTCAGAGAGAGATCTATGTAGGTGTGTCAAAGCAGGCGGGCAGTGAGCAGTACAAAACTTTAGATAACTTGAGTTTGTCTCTCTTCCATGTTTCCTCTGTCTTGCTCGCACACTTGTGCGCACTCTTCCTTTGTCTCTCATGCTCACTATCTATAGTTGTCTTCAAATATGAACTCCGGACAATGTGCTATGAATCAGGTCCTGATATTGTAAGTTTCCCTTTCTTACATGTAGCCCACAATAAGAGATTGTTCTCTGTCAGACGCATTCTCACTTACCGCCTTGTATAGAGTGCAGGAGGCAGGACATGACGCCGATTACACTGCGTCACAGAGACAGTTCATAATTAGGTAAATAACAACTGAGTTGATTTTGGCGTTAGACTACTACGTGTTGTTCTTAAATGTTGTTTACACCTCAGTACAATCAAACTAAATAAAGGAGTAGGGTCAGATGACAAGCGTTTATTAATTCACATAAACTACAGATGGGTTTAACCTGATTTTCTTAGTCTCTATGAAAGTAGGAATGAGCCGATCCATATCTGGGTATCTGCAGACAGCAAGTACCAATTCTATATCAGTGCTGTTTTTTTTCCCAAATATGCAATATTTCTACCTAACTGGGTGAAAATCACTGTGATCATTTTTTATTACAAATGTCCCAATCCAATCTTAAGAATTTGTATCGGGGCAGAAAATGGCATATCTTAATGGACTCGTACTGGCTAAAATAAACCCGAGCTAATCCCTTTCTTTACTGTACACAAATTTGTCTACCTCAGCCTGCTGTTGCAAAACTACAATCGTTTAGGGCAGTCGGGCTATACAGTGTGACCAGACCCGGATTGGTTAAGCGGGAGCACCGGGAGCATTTTCGGTGGGCCGGTCTGTTTTCTTGGTTGCCAGGGCCGGTCGGTGTTCAGTCATGGTGCTGGGTTGAAATCATAGCCAAAATAGCCTGAGTTGGTGGTTCACTGTGATTGATTGTAACTAATATAGCAGAAACATTGAATTTTATAATGAAAATAAAACAAATTGAATCTAGTTCATTGACATTTTGGCAAATACTCAATCCACCTAAGTGGTTCAGTATCAACGAAATTATTGATCTGGCAGATCAGATCAGTGCATTCCTATTTCAATACGGGTATACCCCTACACAGAGAAACAAGTACCGCTTTGGTCCAGTGTGCATTTTTTATAGAATGAAGGTAGAACTAATTATGAGCATTGGAGAAGAAGTTAATCTTGAAATTGGACTGTAGTTAATAAGCCATAAGGTGAAGAAAGACTCCCAAAGTTATAATGGCCTTCATGCATCTGATGGTAAATGTTTGATAATGCAATTACATGTAGGCCTAGGTGCTTTCTATACGAATGCTTTGTATTCATAATCCATAATTCATACCTTCCGTACTGTACTATATGTTCTGAGAGGACTGTCCACACTCATTAGAGTGGAAAGCACCTCTCCTCTCTAATCACGAAGAGGCAACTGATGCTCAGATCCCAAAACAGAAGAACAAGATATGATACATTATTTAAGAGTATCGATCACTTTTATCAAATCGATGAGGTGGCAGGAAAAAAATAGCTGCTTGTATGAAAGTCACGGTCGGCTCATGGCCCTTTCAGTTTGAAGTGTTTGAGCCTTTCAAGATAACATAAGCAGATCAAAGAGTAACCAGAGCTGCTAAGATAGAGGGGGAGGTATGTGTGGATGAATGGAGGAATTCCACCAAAAGGGATTGACCTCAGTCCATATCACAGTGCCAGAGGGGGAGATATGTAAAAGCTCACTGTACTTACTTCTCATTTCACAGTCCTTTTGATATGTGTGTATTAGGGCTGTACTCGACTAAAGAAATTCTTAGTTGACTGACACTTATACACTTTTGTCAACTAATTGATTAGTAGATGTAATCGACATTTTTGTAAAACTGAGTTTCTCCACAAAGAATCATGCAAAAGCATCACTATACATCTTGTGTTTACCAGAGATGTGTTCATAAGTTTCTTGGAAATAAGTCATTCAGCATGAAAAGGCATAAACAATTGTATAATCCACTAAAGAAATCTTAGACGACTAAGACCTAAATGACCGATTAGTCGAATAATCGACTAAGAGGGGGCAGCCCTAGTGTGCAAACATATTTGCAACATGGCACTTTGAAGGGCCTTTTTTATTTAAAATTTAAGCAGGCAAGTCAGTTGTAGTTCAAACCCATTACCAACACCCAGGTAAGACGTTTATTCATACTCTAGGGCAGCCTTAACTGATTGGCTCAAGTACATTGTACTACCTCAATAGATTGGATAATCTCTGTGGATTAAACCATGAGGCTTTGGTGGATCCCTGGCATATATTAATCTATACAAGACATAGTTATCCTGTTTAGGCTTTTCTTTAGTAGTCAGCCCCACTTTCACGTGTAGGTAGTAGGTTTTGGTACCAAACGCTGTACTTTTTTAGTAACGACCGAATTACGTCGGTACTACCGAGTACCGATTTGCGCTAAATCAATCGGTGCCAAACATCACAACAGCATTTCTATGCCCTGTTGACAGACTGGCGGTTGTAGGGCAAGGCAAGGCAACTTTATTCTATAGCACATTTTAGCAACAAGGCAATTCAAACAGTCATGAAAGATATAGAAAATAAAAACAGGCTATTTTAGAATAAGATACAAATACAATAATTAAAGTTACAGTGCAGTCTAAGAAATGAATAATTATTTGATTTAATAGTTGTAGGGACGGGTTTGGGAGGTAGGGAGGCGATTTGTTTTGTCTAGTGTGTACAATTTCGAAATAAATAACAAAATGTTGATTTCAGAGGTTTGGACTTTTTTTTACTGAAATAAATATTTTTCTTAAAGGTCCAGTGTGTAACGTGTCTAGTTGTTCATTATCAAAATCTGTGTTGCCCGTTCACAAACTTGTCCTTTTTCATGAATATTTACCACCACCATCAATTCCAATATTCCTTTTGGCTTGAAATTTTACACTTGCATTCGCATGAACTGGGGTAGACGCTCCATATTCATGCGCCATCTTGAAATACGTTAGCCAGTAAGGGACATACAGGACATACTGCTCCGCCTTTCGCGTTTTCGCTGTCACATGATAAACTCACAGGTGCTGCTAATGGGTATTGTCGCTTCCCTGCCCCGGCAAGTTTGAAGAAGTAAACATGGAGGACTACATGTATTCAAAATCCAAATTTCAGGAACAGGAGTCTTCTTCTTCGCCCAATGCACATTTGCACTACTTAAAAGTGGGAGAAACTTGACATTTCAAGCATTTATATATTATTTTTTTTGGGAGGTCAGTTTTCATGCACTTTCAATGACTTGGTGATCAGGTGGTACAACTGGCTCATGTTGGTGGAAAACTGAAGTGTATGTTCTGTGCAGTCAGACTAACATAGCTGGTATCTTATTGTGATGGTAAAAATAACAATCAGCATCACACCATTTTGTTACCTTCTCAGTGTGTTTTTAATGTCCCCCAAAACACAGATGTGGATACACATTGTCAAATCATAATTTTTGTCTTTTAAAATTGAAAGTAATTAAAACTACTTCATTCCAATTTTTTTCATGAACCCGCTGGTAACTGTATTATTCCTGTTTAGAAATCACTGCTCTTGGCCTTTTCGTTATTTGACCACAACAATGATTAGGAATATTAACTTATATGTAATGTATTGATCAGTTAAATGAAAATGGCAATTAAATGTCTTCAATCACCAAAGGTGTAATAGCCTAGTTCTGATATAAGAGATATAAAGACATAAGGCAAAAAAATAAATGGTTTGCCATCTATTATCTCCTTTAGTATGCTTAGTGAATGCTGCCTAATTTTTGTACATAATGTATAATTTCTTAGCCTTACATTACAACAGAGCAGCTTCATCTGACCGGACTGATTATATAATTAATAAGGTTACAGATATAAATGTTCTATTTAACACCATATTCCACTGGTCCAGACAATATCCCATTTTTAATGTAGTTTATTCTCTATTTTCATGGGGACAGAGGCTGTATCTGAGATTCAGTTACACAAGAATTATCACATACCTTTATTTTTCTAATATAATCCAGCACCCATTTTTTAAAAGAGACAGTAATCATTTATTTCTGCCTCTAATAGCCTATACATCACTGGCAGGGTGTATATTTCATTTTCGTGAAGCATGAAGGCGAATAGAAATCTTAATGATTTGCCCTTGCTAGCATAATTTTAATTATGGATTTTCCTCTACATGATCGATTTAGAGAGAGCCATAGTAATACAAGTTGTACATTCTACTGTATTAAATATTTGATATCCATTAAATTTTTATGATTAATGTTCTGGAAAGAATCAGTTTCTCTAAGCCACTTTATTGCAGACTAAATTAGGGGTTTTACTCCCTTAGCAAAAGATGTAGCCATATATTGCAGCAAAGCTTTGCCTGTCATGAGAAATGGAGCAATTTGATATTGATAAGGGAATTTTAGATTGAGAGAAACAGCTCTCAAAAGGAAGATGTTAAAGATGTTCTATGTTTCATATGTTAGAGAATTAAATTGCACAATACAGTATGTCATTGTTCTGTTCCTTTTAGCAGACATTGCAGATAACTGCTCTTTTATTTCTCAATGTATTGGTGTTTAGTTTTAACTTGAGTAACCTAGACTGTGTGCTGAGCTCACACGTTTCCAAGAAGTTTGAAATCATGTAATCAATCTGTAGAGTTTTGTACATAGCAATCATCAACAGAACAAGTTGGCAATGTATTTATGTGTTTACAAATGTGTGCTTGGTATAACTCTTTGAAAATACATCAAGTCTTAAAGTTTAACTGAGATTTGAATTCTAAAATGTTTATCACATTGTTGCTATTGTCTAAGCTTCACAAGAGTGTCTACCTGCAGAAAGACAAACTAAATAAAATGCGTTTTCAGTTTTTCCTGATCAGAAAATATCAAAACCTCATTGTCCAATTGCTATTGTTACTGTTCTTTAATGACATATTTTCTTTAACAGTTCGTAATCATCACAATATAGTGTATAACTCACTCTGTCGTACACCATCAATAGTATGGGATGCTCCAAAGGGAGTATATTATCCTTTTCTTATGCTATTCACTATATGACAAATGTTTAAGTATCCCCGGAGAGATAATGATGTAATAAAACAAGCTAGAATCCCCCCAACCTCCAAATTCATCTTTCATCCACTGAGCAGGTACCGCATATAGTCCAATCTAACCATGTATCCTGATTGTGTATCTGATCAGAGAGGGCCGCATCGCCTTCCTATCTCTGAACATGAAGGTGTTGGAGGGCAACGCTGTGCATGAGGAGATATGGGAAGAGGCAACAACCGGAGAATAATGAGCCACCAAACCCAGACGCCTGAGTTTTGTAAATCCTAATGATTCTGGCTCAAATTCAAAGGTGAGAGGCCCACTTGAAGCCAACTTTCATTTCCTACTATAGAATGGTGTGAATCCCATCTCCTAAAAGAATTAGGTATCACACTCTCCACTGATCGCTTTGAAACACCTTCTCTGTCAATCAAAATGCATCAGAAAAAAGGACCTACATTATATCCAACAGGAGGTAATAATGTCCTACAGGGTTAGGGTTGTATATACATATGTATATATACACTCACCTTGAAGATTATTAGGAACACCCTACTAATAGTGTGTTTCACCCCCTTTCGCCTTCACAACTGTCTTAATTCTTCGTGGCATTGATTCAACAAGGTGCTGGAAGCATTCTCTAGAAATGTTGGCCCATATTTATAGGCTAGCACCTTGCAGTTGATGGAGACTTGTGGGATGCACATCCAGGGCACGAAGCTCCTGTTCCACCACATCCCAAAGATGTTCTATTAGGTTGATATCTGGTGACTGTGGGGGCCATTTTAGTACGGTGAACTCATTGTCATGTTCAAGAAACCAATTTGAAATAATTTGAGCTTTGTGACATGGTGCATTATCCTGCTGGAAGTAGCCATCAGAGGATGGGTACATGGTGGTCATAAAGGGATGGACATGGTCAGAAACAATGCTAAGGTAGGCTGTGGCATTTAAACGATGCCCAATTGGTACTAAGGAGCCTAAAGTGTGCCAAGAAAACATCCCCCACACCATTACACCACCACCACCAGCCTGCCCAGTGGTAAAAAGGCATGACGGGTCCATGTTCTCATTCTGTTTACGCCAAATTCTGACTCTACCATCTGAATGTCTCAACAGAAATCGAGACTCATCAGACCAGGCAACATTTTTCCAGTCTTGAAAGGTCCAATTTTGGTGAGCTCGTGCAAATTGTAGCCTCATTTTCCTATTTTTAGTGGAGATGAGTGGTACCCGGTGGGGTCTTCTGCTGGTGTAGCCCATCCGCCTCAAGGTTGTGCGTGTTGTGGCTTCACAAATGCTTGGCTGCATATCTTGGTTGTAATGAGT
Source organism: Sander lucioperca (assembly GCF_008315115.2). Classification (NCBI taxonomy): domain Eukaryota; kingdom Metazoa; phylum Chordata; class Actinopteri; order Perciformes; family Percidae; genus Sander; species Sander lucioperca. The sequence continues at coordinate 10,944,951 of NC_050175.1, forward strand.
GGTTATTTGAGTCAAAGTTGGTCTTCTATCAGCTGGAATTAGTCAGCCCATTCTCCTCTGACCTCTAGCATCAACAAGGCATTTTCGCCCAGAGGACTGCTGCATACTGGATGTTTTTCCTTTTTCAGACCATTCTTTGTAAACCCTAGAAATGGTTGTGCATGAAAATCCCAGTAACTGAGCAGATTGGAAAATACTCAGACCAGCCCGTCTGGCACCAACAACCATGCCATGCTCAAAGTTGCTTAGACCACCTTTCCTTACCATTCTGACATTCAGTTTGGAGTTCAGGAGATTGTCTAGACCTGGACAACACCCCTAAATGCATTGAAGCAGCTTCCAAGTGATTGGTTGATTAGATAATTGCATTAACGAAAAATTGAACAGGTGTTCCTAATAATCTTCAAGGTGAGTGTATAAAAAAAACTAAAAACGTCTGTTAATAACTTATCGTGTAGATAAAATCTAATTTGCCACATTTGTTTGGTAAGTAGTCTCAAATGTAATATTCCATAATTTGCATGTTCAGCAATCCACAGTACGATGTCAGTTGAGAAAATAAGAGATTCTACACAGCTCTATTCATCAGACCACTGTCATGTATGGGTAATGCAATAAAAGTGTGTTCACATCTTTGTGCCTAATAGCTGTCTCGCTTATGTAACTGTTCTATTGGGAATAGCTTTAGTACGTTGCTCTCATTTTGGGATTGCTGCAACACATTAAATGTGGAGGTAATTCTCAATTTCACCTCATCCCAGTGTTCTGATGAGCACAGGCAGCAGAGCAAAACATACCGTTTTCCTTAACCTGTTGCATTCCCTTCGTTGTTGTTCTTGAACCTTGTTGCAGACAAGCCACAGTAAAGGATTTACTCCACAATCACAGTGCTCAATCTGAGTAAAATAACCAGAACACTTTGTGTAAACAGCCAACGTATATGACACAACAGTTCTTTTGTATCAGAGAAAAAGTTACAGTGAAGGTTGTTTCTGCCACAATACCCACAACAGCGATGAAGAACAAAGTGTCTTGAGGCAAGTAATTGTCACTTCATTTTTAGCCTTCTGCATCTCTGACAAAATATTTATCTGACCGTGGCACAAGCATTATTGGGGGCTGAGGTATAGACATAAATTGCATTTTTATGTTCTATTGAAAGGAGTGGGTAGGGACTAAAATGCTATTTCAGAAAATCTTACTGTGCTACATTTACTGCTTACTTGGGATTTCTCTCCAGTTCCCCCTCTTAATATTACTTGCACATGACACCCTCCATGCAACGTTCTCCTATCTGCAAGTTCATTATCATCAATAAGTCAAGTATATTCTATCTTTCATCATCATATCATGCATTCCAACCGCAGCACCTTTTTTTGCAATGTAAACCAATTTATTTCTCCCTTTCATTGCAGATAGTATTAAACAATGCACTAAGAGTAGAGGCTGTCTGAATGGGAATGATTTATTACAAAGAGAGAAGTCTGTGCGTCGGTTTGCAGAGCTCTGCAGTGTAAAATAACCTCATTTATATTCTATATTGCTCAGGCTGCCTCACTTAATATTCCTGTCAGCACTCTTATGCCATGCCTTCTGTTGGTTTCGCCTGCAATAAAGCCACTACCTTTGAAATGTGTACAAACAATATTAAACACATTTCATCAGATTAGTGCAATGCAGTAGGAACACCTTTTAATACAAAACAATTGGGTCAAGTGAGCCACGGAGCTCATTATGTGTGGATAGATTTGCATCATTGTGCTTCAGGCATCAGGATCATTAAAAATAAGATGTGACAGAATGTCACCTGCCATTGTGCTTCCTGTATGTACCCTCAGAGGATCTCAGAAGGTGATGACACCACTTATGTATGTAACCACAACATGACACTTCTTGTCCTGTAATGAAAAACATTTTGATTCTGTAATTACTACATCATATTGGATCTCAACCATCAATCCATCATTTAATTTATTTATTTTTCACATTAAATCATATTAAACTAGTTGCAGCCCTGACGAAAATCTAGTACGAGCTTTCAATATGACTTAGTTAATTATTTTTGGAAATTAATAAATAATTATAAATAATTAATTTAGTTTCTGGTCATTTCCCAGAATAAACGAGTATTATGGTTTCCTCATGGTAAACTCCCATACAAACTGACCATTGGAAACAGACAATTTCTTTGCAGAAAAAGGTCAAGAAATGCAACTAATGGTTGTTTTCATTGTCGATTAATCTGTCAATTATTTTCTCGATTAATCGATTAGTTGTTTGGTCTATAAAATGTCAGGAAATGGTGAAAAATGTCGATCAGTGTTTTCTAGAGCCCAAGATGACGCCATTAAATGTCTTGTTTTATCCACAATTTATATTCAGTTTACTGTTCTAGAGGGGTGAAGAAACCAGAAAATATTCACATATAAGAAGCTGGAAACAGAGAATTACTCAAGACGATTAATCGATCAATTTAATAGTTGACAACTAATTGATCGATTAATCATTCATCTTTGGAGCTCTAAATAAATGCAACACAATCAGTTAATGTGTTTTTATGTACTGCGGTCTGGTTTTCAGCATGCATCTTCTCTTTTCATGTTTCCCCCTCTTGTCATCATTCTTCCTTTTTAATTAGCTAAGTCGGATTGGGCTAATTGCTTTTTATGAACTACAAGACTGTCTTTGAGTGCCCCCCTCCCACAACATCATCTCTCACTTCTACACAAATGGATAATTATAACCACAGCTAAATGGCTTAAGAATTGATTAACTATGGCTAAGACGATATGAAGAAGCATTACCATGAAATGTGCCAGTGTTTTGCTTTAATATGTTTATTAAAATGATTGATCTTCATTTTTCAGCAGCAGAACAGAACAGCAGAAAACTGTACCTTTTTTTTGAAAAACAAAAATATAAATGTTTTGGTCAAAACGTATGAAAACATCTAAACAAGCAACAATACAGATAAAATGACATGGAGCAACATGCAAATTTACTAAACAAATGCTAAAGACAGCTCCAGTAGCATTCCAGTAGGATCAAGATCTTGGCTTAACACTGACGGCAATAATTCAAAAACTACTATGAGTAGTCGGCTCTTTCCATTTTCAAATAATTTAGTAATTACATTTCAGAACACGGGGTACATCCAATACATACATCCAGTACAATCCATGTAAAAACTAAATTCAGTTAGGCACTTTTACTTTATGGTTAAAAAATAAAATGCTTTTTCTTGAAACATAATTTGCCTAACCCTAGTAAGATCACAGGCCTTACTTGACTGATTCTGTTATGTCTGTATAGTAAAATGTTAAACACAACTGCAGGAGTGTACTCTAAATGAAACTAGAAATTATGTGAAATAACATGAAATATTTTCTGAAAGAGGAGGTTTAAGAAATATCTTGTGTTATTGACCTGCTTGCAGGTGAGGTTTCCTGAGTTTTGAGAGACAGCTGCGCCACCAGCAGTACAACGCCACACCTTTGGGCAGAACAATAGACCTTTATTCATCCACACACTTTACACAAGCCACTCAAGACAAGCAAAAAAGAAGTATGCAGTCATTAAAAACTGGTCGATTGTCAGTTCCTGCCCTCTTCAGAATGTGTTCAAGAAGGCAAAACCAAGCACATGATTTTTGTTCAGGCCTTTGGTAGAGATCTCTCATGGAAGGAAACAAAGGGTCAATACAGTTACCAGTTTGCTTCTTTTCTTCTCCCCTTTCCACAACACTCTTCAGAGTGGTCTCACAGTTAGCATCATAATAAAGCCTTTTAATTGACATAAATAAGGATATGAGGAGAAAACCAAGTGCCCAAGGGAAAGGTTCTGTGTTTGCCTGGACCTGATGCAGTGAATGTGTTCTATTAATCAGATGTGAACCCATGGCTGATGAGTAGGGGCCCTCTGCTAATTGGCTGTGTTTGTCTGCTAGTGGTTGTGTTCCTTCAAGGACCCAGCAGCCTCCCATTGGTATTCAGGGTGTTTTGTGCTCCCAGTAGTGACGCCACACCATTAGGGAGAAGGACCAAGGACCCTTCCATTTACTTAACAAGGGGGACTTTCTCTTAGCACTGAGCAGGACTCAACCTCTCCACCAACATCCCTGCAGGATACCTTTTCAGAACTGATAGCTGTGGAAGTATTTCCTGTTGAATGCTGCTAACTATTAACTAATTAGTTGAGCTGTAGCAAAAATTGTAATTGACATCATTGTGTAAGACTGAGGCAAAGGTTTTCATCATTATAAAATATTTAATCTGTTTTTTTTTTTCTAATTGGCAACTCTGGGTAGCATAGATATAGCAGCATTTTGAGTGGGTTGAATGCATAATTAAACTTTTATGGAAAAGTAGACACATCATCAGATATCAGTTTATTATTTGCTTTATCTTATTAGTATAATTAGTGTGTGTAGATGTTGTTGCCTTTCAAAAAAAAATCAAGACTGGCTCAAAAACTCTCTCTGATAGGGTGCTACATAAAATACTTAATAGGAATTTCAAATCTCACAGATTTAGAGATACATTGTGCAATAATTGCCATACCAATATGAAGCAGCACAACAACACAATCAGAAGGTGACCGCCCGGCCAACCGATTGACCAGACTGATCTCATGAAGTGGCGTATGTATGACACACCAATTCGTATGCCATTATTGGCGTGTTATCAAGATGCATACTCACTTTTTAGCGTGTTTATCAACGCTGTTTTTCTCCATTGACTTACATTACCTTGCGATTGCGTGTGAATTGAAGCCGTAGCGAGTAGTATGAAAGGGCGAAAATCCGTGTAGGGAAGTTGGTTGGGGTGGAGGATGAGTAAAACACAGGACTTTCACCCAGGAGAGCGGGGATTGTATCCCGCGTGTGATGTTTCCTTTCCACGTTTGTTGTTTTCCTAAACCCAAACCCCGTTCTTCTTCTAAACCCAACCAGTTGTTCTTTTCCTAAACCCAACCCGCGTGTCTCGTATGCTTTTGACAGAATTGTTTATAAATTAAAAATATTTTCAGCACTCTGCTAGTGCGACATTCTTATGTGAGTACTCTGATTAATAAATGTATTTAAAAATAGGCTATATATCATGCTTTATTGGGAGAAACCACGCAATTCTATGTAAAATCAGACATGCAACACCCCCATATAGCCGGAATGGTATTCGCCCTTTTTTCATAACCACATTTTCCCGCCGCTGCATGGATTTGACTGTGGCAGTCGAATCAGGCTCCTTAGATCAAATCGTCCAATAGTCAACTATTTAGGGTCACCCCTATTAGACAGTGACATCTGCTTTGATTGAATGGTGTTTCATACCATTCAGTGTTCAGAGGCTTGGATAATTTATGCCAAATGCTAAAAAGACAGCTCCAGTAGCATTCCAGTAGGATCAAGATCTTGGCTTAACACTGACGGCAATAATTCAAAAACTACTATGAGTAGTCGGCTCTTTCCATTTTCAAATAATTTAGTAATTACATTTCAGAACACGGGGTGCACTGTGTATGGAGTACAAAGCCTATTTCAGCTGCAACCTTGGGCACAAAAACAGTTCATGTGACTGAAAAGAACTGAGATAAATGAGAGTATTTGTCGACCATTTAGCGGAGACATATTTTCACCTTAATAGACAAACGCAGCTATGTAATCTTGTAATGCAATCCATGTAAAAACTAAATTCAGTTAGGCACTTTTACTTTATTGTTAAAAAATAAAATGCTTTTTCTTGAAACATAATTTGCCTAAACCTAGTAAGATCACAGGCCTTACTTGACTGATTCTGTTATGTCTGTATATTAAAATGTTAAACAAACTGCAGGAGTGTACTCTAAATGAAACTAGAAATTATGTGAAATAACATGAAATATTTTCTGAAAGAGGAGGTTTAAGAAATATCTTGTGTTATTGACCTGCTTGCAGGTGAGGTTTCCTGAGTTTTGAGGAGCACTGAAGCTCTAATGTTTATCTCACAACTCACAAAAAGAAAGATGGAAAGATTATCAATATGCAGCTAGACTCGAGAAAAAAAATGTTTAAAAGGTTACACATTCCATAAATAAAATTAAAATCACACTGTAATGCCAATATACAAAATGTAAAAAAGCAAACATATGCCCTTATTCATAACAAATCGACTTATGTGCTGTTGCTGTCTCTTCAATGATTCCTTATTGAATCCTCAGCTCCAGTATTCTCTCATATTAATTTGCCTAGACAGCCTTGGCTCATTTGCTTTGAAAGCAATTTCCTGTTCATGTTCACAAGTTTAGATTGGACTGCCCAAGAACATACTAATTACATTCGAGAAATCTATTTTGCAGTAAGTTACTCTTTTATAATTCTGTATTGTCAAAGGCCTCTATTGTTTTAAGCACAATTGATGATACAGTAATGTAAATCATGATGAGAGCTTAATGTGCAAGAGATACATTAGCATCCACTTTATTTGTCAGCATATGCTGCCAATTATGTTTGTTACTTAATTAAAACATGCTGACTTTGTTGCAAGGTTCCCTCTGCTCTAACATATCACATACTGAATACCATAAAAAAACAGCCCTGTTGAATATTCAACATTCAAATTCAGGAAATGACAACATTCTCTAACTTTTTAGTTCTATTTGCTAAAATCCTGTGCCCTTCTGAGGAAATATGATCATTTTTGACCTTAAGATTGCTATTAATATGTATATTTTAAAATTGGAGTTCAGTTTTGAACCCATTTCCATAAAGGTCAGGTTTTTTGTAAGGGTAAGGTAGAGGTCTGTGATGGAAAGAAGAAAAACATGCTCTCGTTCTGATATAATCTAGTGGGTAAATGTTAATAGTTTTTTGGATGGATTTTTTGTTTGTTGTTTGTTGTGGATTTTGTTTTATACCAGTACCACCAGTCATAAAGCAAGGAAGTGTTTTCTAGAGACTTCAGACTTCGAAAATCAGTCGTAGAGGGATCATTTGTGCGTGGATGTTGGTCCTGTGCAGAATCTGTGCACTGATAGGATAGTAATGACCTTTGGATCCACCAATTTGTGCATCTGTTAATGAATAGTGCATGGTTGCCAAATTAATTATTCTGGGACTGGATACACTAGAAACCTCTATTGTGTTTCAATATAAAGCAGATTTATTAACATTAAGGGATCAACAGCATTCTTATTACATTTCAGATTGATTGTAATAAAACCTGAATACATATTTTATTTTTACATCTAGCCTACTTACATTTACATTTTAGGCATGTAGCTGACACAAAGAAAGAAATCATGTTCTTTGTGAAGAATTTTCATCCCAGAAGTTATATAGCAACACAGCACACACTGCTCCGTTTTTCACCTCTGCACCACTGGCTCATCATTCTGTCATGTAGTATGGGAGCTGTCAACAGTGACACCCTCTACTAGTTGGGTGTCAAGGATGGATGATACAGCCTGCACAGCCTCTTCATTTAACCTAGAGTTTTACTCTACAGCCATGTTAGGTTAATGGAATGACGCTGGCTGTATGGTGGAGGAATGTTTGATTTGTCTTACAGATGCCGTCAAGATGGGCTGAAAATGGGATTATCTCAGGGTTTCTAAGGGTGCTCCGATCAGAATTTTTGGGGCCGATCACCGATTGCTGGAAGCAGTATTGGCCAATATTCATCCCAATACCGATAACAGGGTTTATTTGAAGCCTTCTATTAATTGTGTAGCTTTATTAATTTATTTAACTATTTTTAACAAAATTATATATTATTAAAGCAGCCATATTATGCTCATTTTCAGGTTCATAATTGTATTTTAAGGTTGTACCAGAATAAGTTTACATGGTTTAATTTTCAAAAAACACCATATTTGTGTTGTACTGCAGTGCTCTCTCTCACTGCTGCAGATCCTCTTTTCAGCTGGTCTCTGTTTTAGCTACAGAGTGAGACCTCTTTTCTTCTTCTTCTTCTTCTGTACTATCTTTGATTGCACTGCACATGCCCAGTAGCTCAGATGTAGATCATGTCAGCTAGCTAGCTCCATAGACAGTAAAAGAAAGGCTGTTTCTACAACTTCGGTCAGTTACAAGGCAGGATTAGCTGGGAGACTTCTAAATGAGGGCGCACATGTAAGTAGTTCTTTTGTAGATTATGGTGAACTTGTGTGTGTTGTAGTAGTGCTTTGCTATTGAGAACGAGGTAGCATGCTAGCGTTAGCCATAGCGTTAGCATGCTAACGCTACGAGCTAATGGTTGCGGTTAGCCTGCTCGTTTCGGCTTGTGACGTCACAAGCCGTGCCGATTTTGAACAGCTCACCCAGAGACTGAAGGCAGGACACGTTCAGAAACCGTATCTCACTATAAACAGCATGGATGGATTTTTTTCAAAGTTTGTATGTGTGTGGAAGCACCAGAGACACAAAATAACACCCCAAATCCCAGAAAAAGTGATTTTTTCATAATATGGGCACTTTAAGTATTAAAATTAAGGCATAAGAATGGATCATTAATTGACAACTATTTATTTATTGGCAGGAAACTTGTGCAACATATTCCACATCCTTCACACATGAAATAAAAAGCAGGACCAAAGCAAATGGGATAGCTGGGAGAGCGTTACAGTTCCCTGGTCTCATAGAAACTCTTGTTATGAACAGATCTCAGATGTTTAGCTGAGTTGTTTTGATATCTTATATTTTATATCATACATTGATACATAGTTAGTATCACAGTTTATATGAATTTTACAAATAGGGAGCAGTTCTTTGCAAATTCATCAGCAGTAATCTAGTAGCTAAGACAGGAAGTCAGCAGAGTTTGTGTACTTATCACAATTATCGTGTGAGCGCACACTTATTTTGTAGCTTGATTATTTTCTCCTCTCTCCCCCTTATTTTCTTTACAGGTACTTTGATCCAAAGTCCAGCTGAAATCAATCACTCCTGATAAACCAGGGCCATACAGACAAAAGTTTCAGAGGGGCAAAGGACATCTTATATTTAAAACATTATCTATAATGCACATGGATCATACATTTTTAAACACTCCCTATACATGGCAATGGTGCTGTGTAACGATGTGCTCCCCATATAAAACTATTACATACTGCCTTTAGGTTTTGCACTTCTCACACATTTAGTTGAAATAATAAGCAATGATACACAAAAGGAATGAAAAGAGATGAAGGAAAGACAAACAAGTTGATATCTCTGGAGTGCTACTGGGAACACTCTCCTTGTTGTCTTTGGTCTGCATTGCCATTTCCAATATGGCTGGGTTCAGAGAAGATTTTGACTCTTGGTAGAAAAGCAAAAATGAAAGAGAAACCACACATCCTCGGGGTAGATGTTGATTTGAAAGGAGAAACAAAAGAATAATACCCTTTTGATGTGAAAAATAAAACCAACCGCTTCACAGCTTTGATGGCAGAATGTCAGGAAATAGCATTCTAATTGGTGTTGTAAACTCTAAGGAAGCGAGAGTGAAGGAAAGAAAACAAGGCTCTGTGGCGTGCATCTTCTGATTGGACAGATGATGGGGTTAAAGTACGTATGGCACCAACCATTTAGCATCACATTTTCACTGCCACACACCCACTGGCAAGGTTGGAGAGTTACTGATGATGTGAGGGGATTGCAAGAGTCAAACAGGATCTGAGCACTGAATCAACCACTGGATAGTTGTTGATGGCATCAGATAAGCTGATATTAATAATGAGTGATAACTACAACTACAAAGTTTTAGCCACTACACTGTTCATTTAAATGTACTGCTTTAATAAAAAAAGGAACATTTATCAAGAGCAATCAGTTTGCATGAACATTTTGGTGTCTGTCAACTTTTTTGAGGAATGTCTTCCAAACAATCCTGTGAATTAGTAAGGAAAATAGGACAAAATAATTTAGGAAATATCATTGACTAGTTCCCTGGACAGGAGACATTATTGTTATAAAGTACAGCTTGTCCTGCTTTATGGGTATCATCTGCACTGCTGGAAAATGTTTTAGGCCAATAAAACATCTTGGCTGAAAGTATAAGTCAATCATAATCTCGCATGTGCAATAGATGGTAACATCATAACCTCTATTTAAGAATCTCGGAAATCATTGAGGTTTCCCTCATTTTTAATGATGCCGAGATACAAGACGCAGTAAAACAGGAAGCACAAAACAAGTAAATAATACTTAATGAAAACAATCACACACAGAAGTGAAGTGATCTGAACTTACAATCTTAAAATGTGCAGGGGTAGGAAGTGTCCAGCTTAAGTGAACATTGAAGATGGTTCCATGCTTTTTGTGCATAGAAACTAAAAGCAGATTTACCAAACTCAGAGTTAACCTGTGCGACATGAAGCCTAAAGCAATGTGTTGAGCGAGTTTGGTAAGGTCCTGTGGTCCAGTTCAGCATGGATGCTGTATATGGTGGTGACAGTCCAACGAGAGTTTTATGGTTGAAAAGACACAAATATTTTTTCGCCTTTGTGCCAGAGGTTCAACCAACTTTGGTTAGATGGTATTGGCGTGGTGTGCAAGCTATTCACTTTTATACAAAGACATACATTTTTAAAACATGGTTAATGGTAATTGGAAATGTTTTGTAAATGGATTAGACCAGTTTAAGATAAGGGTATTTGAGAGCTGGTAATTTTGAATACGTTATGTAATTTGTTTCAGCATTCATAAGAAACTGAGATTGATGTTAAAATAAGAGTAGCTGTTTTATCTGACTTTTGTAGTGGGCCGGCCTGGGCCCAAATCCTTGTAGATATTATTTCTACATTGTAGAATCAGTTCTTTCTCACTTTAGCGAGACCCCTACTTTATGATCTCAATGTCTTACTATGCAGATTTTTCATTTTAAATATGCAGCTCATCCATGTAACTGATAATGGCTGAAATTATTTCCAGGTTTTACAAAGAGTAGTATAAGACAACAGCATCCCTCTGTACCCCCATGTGACCAAACAGGATGAGCTTGCAGAACTGGCTCTCAGTGAGGAGAAAAAGAGGCTCTGCATATTTTTCTTTCTCTGCAACAATAGAGATATTCATAGTAATTAAGGAAGTCCAATAAAAACATTGATAGTACAGTAATGAAATAATCCATGTTACGATTGAGGCCTCAGAGTCTTGGAGAAAGCTATTGTAATTGAGGAGCAGTTGTATTATCCTAGGCTCCATTAAAATTTCATCACACTTGCACATCTCCATGAATGGCATTATTCAAATTATGCAAAATCACATCAGCTTGCCTGCTTGGCAATGCAACGTCGCCCATTACAATGACTGAGGCAAGATTCCCAAAGTCTAGAAAGGTTCTGCATGTGATTTAACAGCATGCTTCATATTCTAAACAGATGCTGAAAAGCTACTGAGTATTGGCCCTTGGCCTCTGAATATTTGGAAGACTGAGCAATAAGAATACTGAAGCGCACATTTGAGACAAACCTTTGCTTTATTCAAACAAATATACCACACATGGTTTTGAAATGAAGATGAATTGTATGAACTAAAATGGCTCGGGAGGCAGCTACTGTTGGCCTCTGTTATTTTCTGCATAAATATTCTGTGGACATATTTACTTCATCTTTCATCATAGGTATTGTATACTCCATACAGTTGTTCATTACAAGTGACTGAATAACATAGTTGGCTGAATAGCTGAAAATAAATCTATACAAGAAACAAATCCCTTTTTGTATTACATACATGGGACAATGTTTAATTTAAAAGTAGCAGCATGTTTTTCATACTGTGGTGAAGTTCGTACTGCACACAACACATCCAAAAAGAAATTCCAACACAGCTTGACACTGATTTGTTATTGCATGTTACTACGTTTGCAGTGAAATATTCATCAGGTGGAGGGAGCGCCTACTCTCCTGCCCATAATAAGTCACCTGTTAACATACTGAGAGTTGCCTGTCTTAACCTAGGCCATGGGAACATCATTATGATTATAGCAGTGATTTCATGATACCTGACTTTTAATAATACATGATAAATAGCTGGAAGAATGGAACAAAGCAGTGTGTAATATTAGCTGACCCCGTGTTAGTACTGAGAGGGACCATTAGTGGGTTGTCTTAACCTGCCTTAATGAGGTCTCCTCGCTCTGGGAGTGATAGGGACGATTGGTGCATACGCTAAAGGGGGAACAGGAGTTGAGGTTGGAAAACACACAGTGGTGTGTGGGTGCTATGTTTCGGCTGCTAACTGGTATGTCTGTCTAATGAGGAATGCTTCTTTCTAAAATGATTGTTGAGTAGAGAAAAATAATCAGGTCAACTGAGTAATTTTATTTTTTTTACTTTGGTGTTTACTTTGTTGCTGTTTTTCATGCCCTGCCTCTCCTCTGCACAGTTTTATACATTTACTGCAGAGCACTTTACTGGAGCAACTGGCGATAAAGGGCATATCAAGAAGTGCACTAAACTGTTGGGGAATTGTGTGGTCTAGACCTACTCTATCTGTAAAGTGTCCTGAGATAACCTATGTGGTGATTAGACACTATAAATAAAAATGAATTAAACATTTACAGTACCTTGCACTTAAGGTCAAAGAACGAAGCTGGTCCCAGTGACTAATTTACTATAATTTGTCCTTATTTAAATAGCATCAAACATGTTTTTTTAATTGTAATAGTAGTGGTGTTAATATACATCTATTTTGTGTGTTTAGACTGCACTTTGTGCCATCAGAGATGGAATGTAGAAAAATAGCAACAGGAAAATTCTATATATTGTATTATTTAAATATTAGGGCTGTCAATTGATTAAAATATTTAATCGCTATTAATCGCATGATTGTTCATAGTTAACTTGTGAGTAATCACAATTTTTTTTATCTGTTCTAAATATACTTTAAAGGCATATTTTTCAAGTTTATATTGCTCCTATCAACATGGGAGCAGACATATGCTTTCTTTATGCAAATGCATGTTATAATTGCAAAATCTAAAACAATGACAAATACTATCTAGAATATTCTCCAGAATAACCTCAAACATACTGTATGCTATAAAAAATATGCTGAAAGCATAATATTGCAAACTCAAGCCCATCAAGCAACAGATATAGGCATATTCACCTGAATGTAGTCTCACTTTGCCAGACCTTCCTCCACAGTCTGGCTAATCTACACAGCATTCCAGAATGGGAGAAAACATGATGTGACATTTGGCCGGAAAGAGTGAAATCCGGTGGAATTTCTGGCAGCAACGGAGCAATCCCGTAAGTGGAATGTCGTGGATATAGACTAACCTGAATGTAACATTACTTGGATATACTAACACAATGTAGTGTCCCACTTTACACTTGTAAAGGTTAACTAAACATCTGTTTTTTTTAAACAGCTCAACACAAAACAATGGACCTCCTGTATTACAGCAACAGACACATTGTACAAGTACATTGGTCAGCTAAATGTAACCAATGCAAGGTTTGGTGAGGGGGAGCAGGGTTCTCTGCGTCAGCCGTATGCTTGGCCAGCAAGTGGTATTTGAGACTCCACGTACTCACTAACTTAATTCAAATCAAAAGTACATGCAAAAAACTAAAGAATTGTTGAGAGAACCATCTGGAAGGGCTTTGAAACTGAATTTGCCATTAAAAAGACCCTTTTCTTCATACATTTCTGCTTAAAGGGGTGATTGAATGCAAAACCAATTTTACCTTGTCATAGTTGAATAATGACAGTTTGGTGGGTAAATAGGACATACATAGAACCTCAAAATCCCATTGACACCTCTTTCCTCTGCAAATCTCACAATTTGAAACTGCCTCTGAAAACAGGCAAATCTCAACGAGCCGCCGAGTTGACGTCAACTCGGCGGCTCCTTCTCATTTGGCTCTAGTCTCTATCTTTGTCACGCCCAAACATAGGCTACACTACTGACCTGAGATTAGGTAGTTTTCTGAATAGGTCGCGCAGATCTCAGAAATTGTATACATTGTTGTCTGCTATTTTACCACTAAATTCACTTCTGAGACTTTTTTATGCGAGAAATCAACTATGTAGAGGTCAAATATGTGCCGTTTTACGAAAATTGATGGCTAATTGCAAATTTTGTCCGACTGTGTGTCAGACTTCAGTGGCCAGTGCTGCCTGTGTTGCTGCCTCGCCGCCCGGCCTGCCTTCCTTCACAGACCCCGGCCTGCTGTGAGGTAGATGGAGCTCAGTCACGGCTGGCAGCCCACGGCACTCCATACCCGTGCAAAGTCATCGTTTTTTGGGTTAATGGACTACCAAACGCCGCTGCCCTGACAGAGCTCCAGGGCCTGCAGCTCCCCTCTTCCTGCTAAATGGCCGGTGTGTGTGAGTGAGAGTGCGGTCAGCGAGCTTGTTACGCCAGCAATCTCTTACCACAGGTTCCAGTTAATCTTATAATGTGTGTAATTATAATGTTTTGAGTTATTTAAACTAACGATCGGGGAAATAAACGGCTCTTGTCCGCGAGTCTCATTGATAGAGCCTGCAGCTGGATGGAGCTCTATCAATGAGAGATAGCTAGCCTCCTCTTAGAATTCCTCTGAAATTCACAAAAATTCATTAAATTGAAATCGGACACCATTGTATACTCTATAAGACCTTGAGGTAGATGTTATATAAGTGGCGTGATGAAATTCAAACTGTAAATATACTCTAATTACGCCGAAAATGAAGCTAACTAGCCGCGATCTGTACACATAGGATTGAAGGGACAGTCGCAGCTAACTAAACCCCTAATGTTCACAAGCTCCACGGAGCTCTGCGAAGCCCCGAGTATTCCAGTAGTCCAGTACCCAGGGAAACGGTGACTTTCACTGGGTATGGAGGTTGCCGTTTTCTTGTCAGACTGTGTGGAGCTCCTAGCTAAAGTCCGACACGTCTTACCAAATTTGCAATTAGCCATCAATTTTTGTAAAACGGCCCATATTTGAGCTTTATATAGTTGATTTCTCGCTTAAAAAAGTCTCAGAAGTGAATTTAATAACGAAATAGCCCGACAAACAAAGTATAACTTTGCAGTGTCTGAAATATGAGACCTGGGGCCTATTTCACAAAACCAAGATAAGGGATTAAGCCGGGATTTATCAGTTATCCTGGATGATTTAAGCCTTGACTCGGTTTCACGAAAGTGGAGGCACATAAATCACCATGGAGATTTATTCTGTGCAGCTAGCCTGCTCCCGACCAGGCTAACAGCCAGGATTTATTTAATCCTGGAGCCTTTTCTGATCACCCAGCAGTGGTTTTACCCTATTGTTATCAGCCTGGATTAAAATACAACAGGTGCATATTGCTGTTCATTTAAGTACTGTTATTATTTAAAGTTGGGACCATAATTTTTTTTAATAATTATTCACGTGACAGTCATCGTTACTGTTATATTGCTGTATGAAGACTGCTGTTCATATTGTTAGAAGTTTGATGAATATATTATGACAGTTGTTGAGATAATTAGAAAAGGCTGATAAAATTTCACGTGTTTTAAATGAAGTCAGTTACTAAGGGCAATACATACAATGCTGTACATTTCTATAGTTGACCAATGCACCTTGAATTATTTTAGTTGATTCATTTTTTTTTAATTCGTTAACAATAAGGATCATGTTTGTTCCTCTTCCATGTGCATTGTATTTGGCATTCTTAGCACACAAATTGTGTTGTCCAGTAAACTGGGACTATAATTTGGGAGGACTGTACAATTTAAAGAACATATCCTAATTGTACAATCCTCCTAAATTATAGGCTTAGTTCACTGAACCAGTAACTATCTAGTGATGTAGGATACTGTACATTCATGTAACAACAGGGAGAGGACACCTCGTTGGTTTTTGACCTTATATTTTGCTGGGGGGGAAATAACTGATGAATATACTGTGTTCCATTCATGTTTACAGTGTGCATGGGATTTATCACTTAATTATCTTTATAGTTTCTAGATTTTAGAGTCCAATTTCTTCAGTGTCTTTATTTTCTATGTCCATATATACAAGGGATCAAGGCATATAATATGTAGAGAAGGAAACTCGTCCTCTATAAAAAATAAAAAAAATAATAATAGCGGACAAACTGAATGATAGTCTAAAAATATACATTTATGAACTACTGCTCTTAACTGAAACCATTCAATGAGTCATTGTCATCTGCAAAAACGAACAGTTGTACACTTTGCATTAAAAGCGAGCAGTGTATGTTAATATAATATGGGAATTTATATTTTAGCCCATGAGAGAGAGGGAGGAACAGAGTGAAAGAGACATTTATGCATCATACTCTAGCGTTGTAGAAAATTGATCTTAATGGTAAATTTCCTGAGTAACATTATCTTCTGCTTACTTTTAAGGCAAATAGTACAACTGTTAATTTGTGCAAATGATTAGTAGTCTAATCCTTGAATGGAATGATTATGACTGTTTCAGTTCAGAGCAGTGGTCAGATAATGTATATATTTAGGATACTTACGCATTCAGTCGGTCCGCGATCGTCTGCTACGCTTTCTCTCTCGGTTTCATTACAGCGGCCGTGTTTCTTTTCTTTTTATACAAAAATGTGTTTCACGTCATCATACTTCCACAAGAAGCTGCTGCTCACTCTGTATAAAGTATGTACAATGCGTATTCTCCATTTTGGCATCAGTAAATCTGTGATCGACCTTGCGGTCTTTTGAGGAAAGCCGTGGACGCGCATCTATCTGAATTACTTCAGCCTGGCTCAACCTAGTCGCTCCTCCTCAGCCTGGCTTGGCCTTCGTGAAACGCACCAAGCCAGGATGAACAGATTAGACTAGGTCAAGCCTGGCTTTATCAGTTATCCTGGATTTATATATTCTGCTTTTGTGAAACAGGCCCCTGCTGTCTCATCTCCAATGTGTTTCTATGTGGTTCGCTCAAACCAATCAGCGTGCAGCTCATCTAAATATTCATGAGCATACCATATTTGGAAGAAAAGCTCTTGTTCAAGTAGAGCCATATTCACAGGGTAGTTAAGGGCCTAATAAAATAGCATTCGGGCAATTTTCAGCCCAACCAATGTTACATACCCTATTAGGAGACCTTAAGGAACAGTGTAAAATACCCTATATAATCATTCAATCACCCCTTTAAGAAGGTTTGTTTCTGCTAGCCATCCACAACGTTAGTGTTGCATATATTTCTGATTTCCCAAACTACGTAGCGGCCCGAGGCCCAAATCACAGAACGCCTGTACGTTAAAGGCGCGTTAAAAAAGGAACTAAAAGGAATTTGCATTAACTCATTATTATTGCCTACATTTTAACAGCCCTAATAATCATATAAAAGCAAATACATAAACAATAAATAAATGATGCATTGAGAGACTGCACTCATGTACTAAGGCACAGTAGTAAGTGATCCACAATAAGCATAATTGTAAGCTTGGAGGCAAAAGATCTGTTTTAAAATTTGACATAAGTCCTTGTTTGAAATGGGGGCTGCTTACATCACGGGACCCACTGCAATGTTGAAAAAAAAAAACTGAAATGTTTGCCTTTTCTGTGTTTCTGTGCTGCCAGCCAAGCTGATGCTCAAAAGCAGTTGGTTTTCTGCAAGTAGATGCATGTGGTTTGGTGGTATAGATTGACTGCTACACATCTGAAAATCAATTTAAGAGTAAGAGATATTAAATAATTTATATACAGTACAGTTATACATTTTATGGACAGTGTGGTTGCTGAGTCTTAGTATTCCAACAACAAAGATGACTAATTCTACTAGTATCTACTAATTCAAACTGTTCAACTGTAAAAGTTTACTGTTACCAATCAATATGCACTCCTTTTATTCATCGTTGTGTTAAACCTCAAACGTCTTGAACTAAAGTCAGAAGACTTATCCCATGACAACATTGGGTCTTTAGTTTGCACATCAGTCACCTATTAACTCTGTGTACCAATAAGCATGCACATTATCACGTGTTAAATACATTGTGTGGTAAGCATGTGATTTGAAGGGGAACACAACCTAAATTAAGAATTCTAATATGTTTTTTCTATGGCCTAGGAAAGTTAAATTAATATTTGTGAACATGAGTCTCTCAAAGCCAGAAACCAGAGAAGTCTCTCACGTTTGATGTCATCAAGTAGTCTGGAGCAATGAATGGGAGACTGATTTTTCTTTTTTATACACAAATGAGCTATATTGTAGTGTTCTCAGTTCTGAAACAGCAAATGTTCACACATACTCACTAGAACATTCAACTGGGTACTTTCATTGTCCTAACGTCTTTCCCAAATTATACACACACACACACACACACACACACACGCGGACACCCACACAGTCTATACAGCAGTTCTGTATTTGATGACATCACAAATTTAAGTTTTAGCACTCTAGTTTTTGGATTTGGGGGAGAGTTTGTTTACTAATATTCTTAGACCATAGTAATAAAAAGTATGATTTTTTTTTAAATGGGCGCAGCTCCGATAAAGTCACCAAAAATGTTGCCAGATTTTTTTTTAAAGCTGCAGATCCGTTCAAACTGACTTACTCTTGGATTGTATGACCTCCAAGCAAATTTTGTATTTCCAGCTGTAAGAAGCTATGATTACCACAATTCTTTTCTGGCATAGTGGTTCAAAATATTCCTCTTACTGTACCACTCAACACTACAGCTCTGTCAGCACATCACCATTTCATCATTTGTTTAACAAAATAATTAATATATTTGTCATTCACAGATTAGAGGCAATGCCCAGTCTAGATACAGCAATAGTCAATATTCAGAAACATTTCCACCATGTGACCTAGAAATTAAAAGCTGCTGAACAAAAGAAACAAAATGGTGGGTAAAGAAACATCAGCAAAGTCTTGATGAGGGATAGATGCCATTTTAGTAGTTGATGCTAAGACCACCAACACTACTCAAATTTTAACATTTGCGTTTCCTGTCACCTTAAAACTGGGTGCATGGAAGCTTAACAAAGCAGTTCATGCTGGCTAAATGACGTAATGTTTTAAATATACAGAGCTATAAAGCTAATTAAGCAAGTCAAATTAATTAGCCTACAAGTAGTGTAGCTTCTTGTTAAAGTGCTCTCTAAATGAGGAAAGGGGGTGTAGGGGGATTTTTACCATAGAAAGTGGGAGGAAAGGGGGCTAAAGGATGAACAACCCAACCATAGACCAAGTACTAGACCCACCAACATATATGACAAATGGCTAGCAAAGTGTACTGATATGAATTACCTGGATTTGTGTGTATGAGCAGCATGGGTATACGTATATCTGGATATGAGTGTGGACACACAAGATCTGTTTGAGCAAATGACTGAATGTGATGAACTATACTATAGAACTACATATAGAATATTAAAAGACAAAAGTGGTGTCATCTAGAGTGATAGCCTTTTTGCTACTTTGTTTATCTAGTTTCTATTTCCCATTTTTGCAATGACATGCAACGTTTGTTAATTTTCTGTTACTTTGAAAGGCAAACTTTATCTTTAAAACCATAGCTGGAAATTAAGTGCTGTCTCGCTTTACAAAAACAGTCTAAATAAGAAGACATGGATGTGACAAGTTTGCAAGGTGACATGTTGAAGTATTAGTATTCTTATTGTTTTAGGGTATTTTTTTTGGCAGTCTTCCATTTCTTCTCCTGGGTGTCAGGTGATTGACAGTAAGCACAGCATAAAATAATGTGCCCACTGATATGAAAACACAAAACTCAGCCACAAAGAAAAAGACAACAAAACAGATACTTAACTAAAGAACAAATGAAGGCATCATATAAATATTTAGCATGGGCAGTTTCCAAGTCAATGGAAGTTTCTGCTCATACTGTACAAAATATTAATGGCATCACATTAGGGCTGTCCAGAATAGAACAGGGACAAACTTCTGCCGGGGAGTGAGCGAGGATTTCTTCTGTTGATTTCCTAACATTACAGGAGAATTCCGGCCAATTTTACGTTAATCTTGATCGCTATAGCTACGCGAGTACTTTCGATAGAAAAACCCCCGACCCGAATCAGTGCAGGTAACACAGAGAAGCTGCAGCTACGTACTGCAAGCGTCCCCTGAGCTAAAACGGCAGTGGTCGGGGAAAGTTTTATAGTGCCTTTGTGCCTCTTAACAGTCACAAAATGCAATTAATATGTCTGTGCCACATGAACAGGGCCCTTACGTGTCAACAAGTTTTCAACTCAGACATTGTTTAAATTCACCTACCCTGGTCCCTGTCTCGATCCTGCCAGTAGCTAGCTTGCCCAATAACAATCCACGGAGCGCCCGGTGGTCTGGTGGATGTCCTGCATAGGACAGATCATGCCTTCGCAGCGAAAGGTTTAGATTATTTCCCACTCAAAATAGGTAATTGAGCACTGTAGTGGTTATGACCATATCAGTGACTATGTAACTAGCTAGCTACATGGAAACGGGATAAACGATGTCTGTGGCTTGCACAGTAATAGCGTTACTGAAGCTTAGCTGTAGCATCGCGCTGTCTCCTGGGAATTCAGTTGTAGCAGGAAAAGGTAAACAGTAGCGTGCAGATCGGAGCGTAGTGTGTGAAGGGTGAAGAGCAGAGTTGTTTATAAGGGAAGAAGCTTGGAGTAACGTAACTATGGAGAATATAGCAGATATACAACACACGGAAGAGCCTTTTCAGTTTGATGATCGTCCTTATTTATTCGAACCCGAGTATACAGACGAAGAACTAGCCTCACAAGAGTTGGAAAGAACGAGACAGACAGAGGGGAAACAGGCAGATGAACTTGCTGCTCCAAGCGCAAGCTAAAGCTAGCCTTCAGTAACTGGAGGACACAGCAACACCATCACTGCTCCATGGATTGTTATTGGGATGATTATCACAAAAGCCTGGCTGAATACACTCACCGGACGGCAGCTAGCAGCTAACGGCTATCTGGCTGTACACACTCATCGGAGGGCAGCTAGCAGCTACTACCGCACTACTGTTTTTTTTTAGGGGGGAATACACTTGAAGACGTGACATGACCTGTCCTCTGGAGGACATAGCCACACCACCACCGCTCTGTGGATTGTTATTGGGATGATTATCACAGAAGCCTGTCTGAATACACTCACCGGACGGCAGCTAAAGGCTAACGGCTATCAGCTAGCAGGGCAAGCTAGCTACCGGCAGGATCGAGACAAGGACCAGGGTAGGTGAATTTAAACAATGTCTGAGTTGAAAACGCACCTTGTTGACACGTAAGGGCCCTGTTCATGTGGCACAGACATATTAATTGCATTTTGTGTCTGTTAAGAGGCACAAAGGCACTCTAAAACTTGCCCCGACCACTGCCGTTTTAGCTAAGGGGACGCTTGTAGTACATAGCTGTAGCTTCTCTGTGTTACCTGCACTGATTCGGGTCGGGGTTTTTTCTATTGAAAGTACTCGCGTAGCTATAGCGATCAAGATTAATGTAAAAATTGGCCGGAATTCTCCTTTAAGCCCATATGAAAACTACTTTAGTTTACAGTAGTTCACTTCTGCTGTCTCTCAGTCAGGTTAGCCAGCCGATGTCCACTCAGCTGCTACTGACAGCCTAGAAATCTAGACGCACCCCAGCGGCAGCAAATGTAATTTGCAGCCGGGGTCGTCTAGCAACTCTCCGTTGGCTTACGACCTGAAAAAACCGAACTCTAGTCAGTCCAATCACATCGTGTATAGAGTCGGTGGGCGGGCTTAACATAATGACGGCAGAGTTGCGACGGTTCCGCGTGAATTCCCTGCTACTTGAAAACAAAGAAGATGGCTGCTGCTGCTGGCAAACAGCGGTCTTTCGAATCGGCTTTGGCCGCAACTCTGGAAGACTTGGAGTTAAGCTTTTCTTTGCGAAAAGAAAAAAAGAACGGCACTAAAGTCATTCTTAAAAAAGGAAGATGTGTTCGGAGTTTTGCCAACCGGATACGGCAAAAGTCTAATCAACTAGTGTCGCTCTGGTTGGTTGTAGCGCTATCCTATTGCGTGCAGAGGGAATTTGAAAAACAACGGTTTATCCCACCCCTCGGATTGAGCCCTGCCAATGGTGAGTTCCCAGACACAACATCTTGATGTGGGTCTGGCTTGTCAGGCTAACTGACAGATGGCAGAGACATTTACAGAAAAAAAGAGTCCATATGGATTGGATAATCGCATCAAATAAATTCTACTTGTACTCATAAAAACTATATTCATATAATTCACAAGGCCTGGAAAGCATACCTTATCAAGGATAAGCTGTTACTTAAAGCTTCAGGTGATTTGCCAAACTGTTAGGTTCTTGGAAGTTGCGGACCCAAAGGCAGAGAGCAGGCAGGCAGACAGGAGATGGCTTGAGTTCAGGAATTTATTGAAAACCAAAAAGCACAGCACAGAGGCTGGAAAAACCACAGGAACAAAACACAGAAAAACTCACAAGAAGACGCAGGGAAGGACACAAACACACGCAGGACACGAACAGCCTCAAACACTAACATACACATACCATGATCTGACACAGGACAAGGGGAACGAGTAACTCAAGACAGGTGATACCAGGGCTGGGGAACAGGTGGAGCACATAAGACAATCACACAGGCGGGAAAACACAAGGTAAAGCAGGACAAGACAAGACAGAGAACAGAGTACCAAAATAAAACAAGAAACTAAGCAAAATGCAGAACAGAAACAGACTACCAAAATAAAATACACACCAACCCATAACACAAACTCATTGTAGATTTTGTGATATGCCAGTTTCCTTTGGCATATCTGGCACTCTGCTTTTTGGGGTCCTCTTCGCAAATTGTGAAATTATTCCAGATGCTTGACTTTTTCTTGCAAGCCAATAGTTGCAGCCGAGTTGCTAGCCCTTACGTGTTCAAACTTTCAGTTTCTGTGCTGGTAATGTTTGATGATAGCTCAGGCCAGAATGAAATAAGGCAGGCCGTGACATGTTTTTCCATCTGTCTGTCTATCGATTTCAGTACCTGGTACAGCGCTGCACCTAGGCCTACACACACAGCACAGCACTCTGTCTGAGAATAACAAATTATAATTGAATGTTGATGCATAAATGAACAATTACTATTCCTCATGTAATGGGCTATTCTGGATGTTTAGGCTATATATATAATAATAATAATCAAAAAAAAGAAAAAACAATTTAATTCCTGATTTGGATGTTGTTACCATGGCAACAATCAAAGCTCCGGAGCATTCGGGTCAGCCCTATATTAAATACAGAAATAGACACTTTGCAGAGCTTAAAATAACCAGAGGAGTCCAGACAATCTACTTAAATTCACCAAAACACTGGTATTACCTTGTGAATGTAATACTTTTTAAAAAAATTTTTAAAGATGAAGAAACGAAAGAGGAGAGAGAGGGGGAATGACATGCAGCAAAGGGCTGCAGGTCAGAGTCGAACCAGGCCCCACTGCGTCAAGGAGTAAACTTCTATATATGGGCGCCCGCTCTACCAACTGAGCTATCAGGGCATCCAATATAATACTTTTTTTAATTCTCAGAGTGATTCACTGTTTCGAAGGAGAGATGACTCCAACAGAAATTACTTGTTTGAAGATGGACATGGTTTCCACAGGGATCATCTGAATCACAAAAGAAGAAGCAACAGGAACATTACTTGTCAGTCATGTGACAGAGCCTCATTACACTCACACATCACCAAACTTGAGACTCTTTCAAGTATTTATTACACTGGGCTTCGGGGAGAAATCGATCTAAAATGACAGCTGGTAGGTCCATTTCTGTGGAAAGTGAAGTTGACCTGTTCACAGTAATGCCTTAGTAACTGGTCTACCTGAAGTTACGATGTTCAGCTATCCAGGGTGTGATCCTATTGTAGGTATCATAGCTATGTCAGCTGGTTACATTATGGCTTCTGTTGGTTACATTTTTACAAGAGAGGAGATGGAGATTGAGGAGAGAAACTTGAACATTCACAGAGAGGAAGAGATTTACCAAGGCAAAATAAAAAAAATGTGTGTATACACACGCATATGCGCACACACATACAGTATCTCAAATAAGCATCTTACTGACAGGAAATAAATACTTAATTCCATAAAACTATATAACCCTTTAAAAAAAGAGTCACAGTAAGCAAATATCTATTTCAGTAGCTAATGTATAGTCTTGACACAAGAGATACAGCACATGCTTGAAATTGCAATTATTGTCCCTCTTTATTCAGAAAAAATGAATACTACATTTTGAAAGTCTATTAAAAACATTGTAGCTCCCAGTTGGATAAAGAAATGAACAACTGCACAAAGGAACACTTCCTAGTATGTTGTAGTGTTGTGCGTCTGTGGGGAACCCAGAGCGTAGCACAGCTGTTAAGTACTTTTAGCAGAACTATTGTTCAGTGAAACAAAACAGCCCATTCAGCTTGGCTGGTTTCCAGAGCACTCCTATAGCGGCCAAATGTTTATCATTGTTTTGACACTGCATAGGATAGGACAGCATGGGGTATGCCTATAGATAGCGCTGTCGAGTTTGTTTGTGTGTGTGTGTGTGTGTGTGTGTGTGTGGGGAGAAAGAGAGAGATGTTGTAGAAGCATTATTGCTCCAGAAACAAATTAGCTCTATATTGTAACAGACAATTTACCATGCCCGCTTGACAATTCCATGTAACATACATTATTTCTTTAAGTGAAATTGCTCTTGGGGATGGAGTAGAAGTGCTGTGGTAACTCAGTTTACAGGCAGTAAAATTAGGTCTTTTAAAACCTCAGATGTCTTAGTGTTGTAAGTATAACAAAAACACATGTTTGTATTATTTGCTGTTTATACAAAGTGACCAATCTGCTCTCTTTAATCTTTGGTGTTTACTCTGTCCTTGAATCTTCCAGAATTGAGTCAGTCTTTGGCGTAACAGTATAGGAAAGGTGTTACATTATATGTTCTGACTGCAGTCCGAAAGCTGCTGCTACTCTGATTGTGCTTCTCATCTCTACTTACCCATTTAATCTCTTCATTCTGGCAATGTGCACAGCCAGGACAGTTCTGCTTTATTCTAATTGCATATTTTCGATTAAAAAAGCTTGTTTTCCTTGATTACTTTGATGTTGAAATGGGAGCAGGGGAGCAATTCACATTCATTCGGCAGTATGTTTTTGCCCCCCACTCTTTTGTGCTAACAGCAGAATTCCTATTTATATATTGGCAGTGGAACTAAATTACTGCAAACATCTCTGTGGGCCAGCCAGGCATAACATATTGGCAGGGTCCTGTATTATATCAGTGCCCCCTACTGGCCACCAGCAGAAACACACTATTGTTTATTCCAGGCACGTATGGCATCAGGGGCTGTTAGAAACACAGTGGAATTGGGTCCCAGATTCTTTGCTAGGCTGCTGGAATATTTGCTAAATGAATCCCGTATGACTGGGACCCTCTGCCAGTGTACCGCTATGTGCACATACCAGGAATGGATCCAATTTACCTCAACATTTTCAGCATTTAGCTTACAGTACACTGTTTTCTAGGAGAAACCAAGATCACTTACATTACATGCATTTGCAAGCATGAAGTTATTTTTTGCAAAGCCAAAATACTTTTATAGTATTCCTATGACCATCTAAAGATCATAAAGAAATGGCTAAAAATCCAAACCAAATAGAAGTAGAAGGTGTGGGTAAGACATACATCAATGGGGATGGACTTTAAGAGATGAGTATTTAAAAATAATGTCCCAAGAGAAATATATTCCACAAGGACTAGGGTTGAATGGGGATGAAGATAAAGGAGTGAGGATTCCTTGTCTGTGTTTTGATGGTAAATACTACATTGTACACTTTGGTAACTATGGTCAACTGTCCATACAGCAGAAAGCCTGATCAGCCGTGTATCATTCATGCCCTCCATTGATGTTAACCCAGCATAATACAGGGGCAGGTTTGCGACTAAAGGCTGGGGTTGACTCCCCCGCTGGGATGTGAGCGTCTCTCTCTAGACTCCCATCACACACTGCTACAACACTAGCAAACATCAAAGGGCTTTTGCTCTTTTTAT
The DNA here is from genome assembly GCF_008315115.2 of Sander lucioperca. Taxonomy (NCBI): domain Eukaryota; kingdom Metazoa; phylum Chordata; class Actinopteri; order Perciformes; family Percidae; genus Sander; species Sander lucioperca. The sequence goes on from NC_050175.1 coordinate 10,970,902, forward strand.
GTTTTATTCTCTCTCCGTTTCTCCTCTCACAACAATCAAAAAGTGAGTTGCACAGGGTTGCACAAAATGCAACAAACACTGCCTGATTGGTCTAAAAACACTCAACTACAGGTCAATTAGAAGTGTTCAACTGCTGAAAGCTCAGCTGGAGAAAAAGCTTGGAGATTAAAGCAAAGGGTTAGAAAAAAGATAATTTTTTTTTTTTTTGCCATGTATTTCTCCAAACTCAAATAGATACTGACACAGACAAAATGTGCAAGCACTGAGCTGTAATTGCCGAAGACATAAATAGGATCAGATGTAGCTAACAAAACAGTGTGGCAAACATGTTATACCACGGAATAAAATATGGTTCTTATATTTACTTTTTGAATTAGCGTTTTATTAGAGGCAATGCCATTTTAAGACTTGACACTAATGAATACATAGAAATGTCATAAAAGCCTTTTAAAGAAATTGCATCGTTATGAGTACAAGAACAAGATCATTTGAAGCTTTTCTGTGGAAAGCAAATGCCAACCACTGAAATGTCACAAAAAGTTCATGATAACCCGAGAACTAAATAACGTTGTCAAATGCTGCCCTCCCATCACATTTATCATTCATGCATCTTTGAGGCTGCTTGTTCACCTTAAACCTTTTGAGTATATGACAGCATTTCAAATAAGTTTGAGACATTTGCAATTATAATTGCAATAAAAGTATTACAGCTCAGTTTAAATATAATGGGTCTATTGACGAGCACCTTCCTCCTCTCATCATGTCAAAGCCTGTGCCAGCTGAACCTTGGGATGAGGTTGTTTATCTTCATTAGCATCCTGTGTTTCTTCTGTGTTTTCATTAGCAAGGTCCCCTCCTGTATTTCTCAACTGCAGTGAAAGGCCAGAGACACAACAGAATGTGGGTCACGCTTTAATCGTTTTCATGCTATCTCTACCGCTCTCCGAGGTGTTTGTCTTCCATTAGCCGAGGAGAGACTTTCCCACACTGGGGGTTTCTCAAACAGCTGGTACAGCCCAACCCGGGTCTGGTGAACAGAGGGGAATGAAGCTGTAGGTTTTGTTCCCAAGCATTCTTTGTTTCCCACCTGCATATGGCCACAGCCTGATGGCTTTTCTTGAAACCTGGCAGAAATGAGATCCAGGTGAGGTGCAATTTGCTCAGCCTAGAGAAGGTCCGGTGTCTTGCACAATCAGTGCCAGTAGAAATGCGTATATGGAATGCTAGTAGCACATAGCAGCAGAATAATAATAATAAATATGTCAGTGTTGTATATTTTAAGGGCCAATTTTATGAATCACATTAAACCACTTGGACCAGTATAGATACATTGTTTTAATTGTATGTGACGTGCTTTCGTTGTGCCTACAAAGGTCATTTTGCCTTACTGTAAGCATGTCATATCAAATCCAAATTATGTTTTGCCTGAAACAAGAGGTCAGGGAGTTTGCAGAGAAACAAAAACATTGACAGTCGAGACATTATTGCATGTGTAACCTTGATGGCTAAATCTCTTACACACACCTTGGTAGAATAGCCTTATCGTGGTCATGCTCTGCCGTCAGTCTCCAATGCACTCACCCTGCTCAACACAACAGTGCCTATGCATTATCATGACACCTGGTGACCTTAAATTAAACTATGAAGAGTAACTTTGAGGAGGAAACATCTCCCTTACTTAATCTGCGTGTGTTGCGGTTATAGAAAGAGAATTAAGATACTGTCAGCAGTTTAATGAGCCACTCACCTATTGTTTCCAGCTCTTTTCTGTGGAACCGCATCTCCGTTCCTCCCTTTTAACAAAAATGACTGTAGATACTGCTCTCAATATGTAAGTTGCAGTGATTAGCAGCTGTGATTTAAGCTCTTTCCTAATTAACCTTGTTCTTTAATTCCATTCCCCACTAATTTCCAGGAGAGACAATGGTGAATGTGCACTGACTGCTCATGGGACTGAGCCTATTCTGACAAGGAGATAGAGAAATGGTGTATCTCACTGTGTGCACATTAACTAAGTCAATATAAGATAGTTGGAGAAGATCTTAAATCATTAATTTTTACTGAATGTGACTGCATCTTTTAGCTCTGTATATCTTAATGGGTGGACCCTGGTACTGGCTTCCAGTATATGGGGACTACTACTACTGCAATTTTGATATATATAAAATTGAAAACTGCACTTGCCAAAAAATCACAGCATTCGTTATTTGTTAAAAATGTTAAAACAACGTATCTTTTATGTTACATGACTGCAAGAGCTCACTTCTCACAACAAGTCAGAGGAGGCAATGGTGGAAGTAGCAAGCCATTGTTAAACTGTGACTTTGGGTTGTGATTTGGATCCTGTCTCCTACCAAAACTCAGCTTTAAACCATAAAGTCCTGTTGCATTCATCATTGATGTTGGCAGAATGAAAGGAACAGGAAAATCTCCCACTTATTCTCACTTGGGGCTGTTCCCATCTTATTCTGAGATGGTTACCCCCACTGATAGCCTTTGAATAGCCAAAATTAGCTAATTTTGCTTTTTTTTATGTATTTGGTGCATTTGATTAACAAGTGAAACGAGAAAAAATCAAACTGTATAGGTCCTTAGTTCATTCGATCATAATTGTGTTCATATTGTGTTTTCATGGGTGTAAATCTGATCTAATAGTAGGGGGGGACAATAAACATAAAATTTCTGAAGAGCAATTTTTGAAGGGGACACAAATAATAGTCACAATTATACTCGTAGAGGACATGTGTTCACAGAGGAAAGCCTTAATACCATCATTAGTGTAGCATGGAGACTGTACCATTATCCTTCTTTTCAGTGTTTCTCTTGATTCAATAAAAAAGCTGACTAAATTGACCGAAATATTCTTCTTTAAAACCATGTATTTATTTTTAAGTTGTTTATAATCAAGCCACAAAAATACCTTAAAACATAATGACTTATTTTGAAAAAGTGTCCCCATATAAAAAAATACAATGCTTTTGTACAGTTGTTAAATTAGCTGATCATAATGTAAATTAGTGAGCCACTGGTAAAGCTCATCTGCTAACCCTGACAACCACACACCTCCAAAAATATGAGCTAAGCTCAACACACTTACCTGAGACTCTACATCTGACTGTCCCTGGTCTCCCTGTTCCTCAGGTCTTTCTGTCTCCTTTGCCTGTGACATAGTGACGTTAGTATTTCCATAAGCACCCATTTTTATAAAGATGTTATCAAATTGTCTTGATATGAGGACTTATTGTACTTACTTGGCGTTTTGGTGTAGGCCTACTGAAAAAGCATCTCATGTCTGTTTTTCTTTTCTCTGTCATTTTTAACAACAACACAAATCTTTAACGTCAGATGTCTAAATATGAGTTATAGGTTCATAGGTTCACCACGCGGTCATATTATAATTATAAAATGATCTTGCATACTCCACATAAATATTGGGTTTCGTCTGAGAGGATATATATTTAACTGATCAGCCACTTAATTTCATATTGAGCAAAACACAACTGTAGATCTTCAATATTAACCCTAATATCAGTTCACACACAACGTTAGGCTTATCGCCGTAGTAACGGTAGTTGTAGTGGGTGCATTTCTATCCAACAAGCTATAAGCTAGGTAACGTTACATTATATTACACTAACATAGCAAACTTTTTTGTCATGACTAATTCATTAATTACTCAGCATCATTTATATTTGAGAAAAGAAAAACTTCATCCGATGTTTAATGTGAATAAAACAGCCTTGAACCGCCTACTTACTAGCTACATTCCTGTCACTACCGATGTGACTGTGAGTCGAGTGCAGATCCTAACGTACAGCATGCAGTGGACCAAACCACTGTGAGGCAAGGGAGGGGGGACTCAAAATGTTTCTAAACTTAAAAAGCATGTTTTGGGGTTTGTATTGTTTTACTGCTTAACAGATATTTTAAGTATACATCATTATGTTATTTACAATACACAGCATTGTTTTAATGATATTTCTAGGGGGGGGGACAACCCTTAGATGGGGGGGGTCCTGACCCCCCCTGACTCCCCCCGACCCCCCTGGGATTTACGCCCTTGTGTGTTTTATTCAGATATCAGCTGTTAGATTTGTTTATATGGTTTGATTAAGAAGACATTGACTAATGACTGTTAACTGGAGGGACAAATAGTGTAAGCCAATCCTGAGAGTGAGTGTTTTAAATAAGGTGTCTTTGGCTCAGGAGTGAAGACAGGTAGGGGGGCAATTGTTTTGCCGAGGTGATCTCGTCTGACAGAGAGGGAGGGCCATCCTACCTTCTGATATAAAACACAATGATGAGTGCCATATGGGTCCCCAGTTATATACCTAAGAGCTGAATGTTAAACAGAGTCTAGAAATGTTAGGTTAAAGATGGGGTCATGCCTATAAATAATATCTCCATAATACAACACAGAGAGAAGACAAGAAAACAAGACCTGTTTCTATACAGAAAACCTAGCTGAACTTTTAATTTCTGACTAACATTTTCAATATGGTTTTTAAAAGTTAATTTGTCATCAATTAATGTGTGCAGATTTGAAGATTTCTGTCAATATCCTTCACTCTGGAGAATACCATGTACTTTTTTTCTGTATTCAAAACAAGTTTCAGATCAAACAGTGCGTGTTGTAGGGTATTAAAAGCAAGTTGTAAATTATCATGTTATGAAGATAGAGGAGATGCATTTCGGCGACTTGTGCGCCGAGCACTTACTGCAAGTAGCCAAACAGTGGGACGTTGAACATAAAGTCAGCACACTGACCACTGACAGTGCACGCTGCAACATGATTCCTGTTTGAACATACAGTATGCCTTGCGTCGCACATAGGCTCAACTGAGACATCACAGTTTCTGTCACACTTAATTTATTGTTTGGTGGAATTTATTTTTGTACCAACCTGTTTTGATACCACTTACAGTAGTAGAAGGGGATGCTGCCCGTTTAAACTCGGTGCTACAGTACATACATGTGCATGGACATGTCTTGTGCACAAATAAGATTTTGGTGTTGACATGGGTCCTGGCTCTCTTTTTTTAGTGTCTCAATATGTTGCGTGTATAAGAATATTCACTGAGTTACACTTTCAGTATTTCATTGAACTGAGCAGAAAGTATTAAAACTAAGGTTACTCATACTAGCAGTTAGAATCCAGCTCACATCTTTGTTGGAGGTGATACTGTCTTTTCACTATCCCTCTCTAAAGCATTAATACAATTAAATAAATAAAATATTACATACAAATGTTCACATCAGGGTAGCACTCGCCTTAGGTTAGTCAGAACAAAACCATGGAGTCAAATGGATATCTCAATGTGTATATTTGTTTAAAGCCTGGCTCACCTTTCTTTTTTTTCTTAGTCAAAGTCAACCGGCGCGATTTATTTTTTCTACTGAAGTGGTATAGTAGTCTCTGCTTGCTTAATATACACAAACTTGCAGTCTCTCATTCCAAAAACCATTTATCTTTGCTGCGGCAGTTGGTTGAAAGGAAGAAAAATGGAGGGGGAGTGGCCAGCTAAATACCAAGACTACATAGTGGCTGTCTGTTCATGAGAGGAGCTGTGCTCAATGATTCTGGACTGAATCGCTGGAGGCAGGGCATCAGAATCAGGTCGGTCTGTTTACTGATGAGCCCTGAGCCTCCAGAGAGCCACTGGGCTAACAATGCTGTGCAGAGCAGTGTGGGGAGTGTTCAGAACCCATGTAGATACCCATCACCCTCAACCAAACTCAGCAGCATCATTTGTAAATGCAGTGACCATAAGTCAGAAAAGTTGACATTCATGGATACAAGTGGCAATGTTGTAAATATTCATGATGTGCATTAGTATGAGTAGTGTTCCTGGCTTAAGAAGTGTTAGGGCTTTAGGCTACTTCCCATCCATCAATTCATTTTCTAAATCACTTGTATATACATAACTAGTAGCCTACATAATTCAGTACAATTTGGGTAAATACTGTAGTTACGTGCTGGGGTGCATCATAAGTATTTTGTTTAACCCTTGGTTGTAACAAATTACTAAAGACAGCGTTACAGGTTTTTTTAATTCAAATGTTATTCAGGTATTTGTATTTATTTTGAGCACAGACTCAATAGTCAATGTTTAAGTTTGTGATCAAATTTTAAAAGTTTTAAAGGATAGGTTTTTTTCAAGTCTGTCTTAAAGCAATACTCCTATGCCCATATGTACATTGACACAGTATTCAGTAACTGTAAAGACCTTTGCACACCAAGTCCATCTGATAAAAATCGTCACGCACAGAAACCTAATGGGGCTAATGAATTAATTACATTAGCAATAAGCTATTGTACTTTGCCTAGATCACAATCACTGTCTAATCTTTCGTACATCCTTTGTTTTGCGATCATTACCATTCTGATTCCAAGCTGTTCTGCAATCACCTGCCACAATCTATTTTAAAATTCCATTTCTGTATTCTTTACTTAGTCGTAAAGTGCTTTGTGCTTGGAGACAAAGTGAATCAGCTTATCAGATGCCATTTTGGATGATGATGTTTTGCATGTATGGTAGGGGTGGGAAAATGTTTTTATGGTTAGATTAGATGCATCATGACTAATGATGGGCGATACGGTTTTAATTTCCTGTACATATGAATTTTCCCATCATCTCTTACATTGCAATTGCGTTATGAAAATATATTTGTGCAGCCACTATGGGAAGGGGGAATTATTACAGCAGCCAATAACTAATAACATTGTACGTATGGATATGTAAATATTGTTTTAAGATGGACTTTTGAAAATTGTGGACCTATCCTTTTAACATGATTGTGTCTTCTCCATTGTCACCATTTTGTAACTTGTTAAGGTATTACAATAACATTGCAGTGTTTTCCTTACCTAAATGGGTTTTAAACTGAATTTCAAACAATTATTATATAAAAGAAGTAAAACATCAATCGGCTTTTCAAACACCTTCTGTGTCATATCAGGAACATGTGGCCATGAGTCCTCACACTCCTCATCACTCACACTTTAGGGTGAGAAGAGCTGTGACTCATTTTCAGGATAAAGATTTCAAATTATACATTTTTCTTTAAGCTCCATTTATGGATTAATTCATACCTTTACCTGGTACCTGCCCTACCTGGTAATACAATATGCATCAGCTAATCACATAACGGTATTGATGTGTGTGTGTGTGTGTGTGTGTGTGTGTGTGTGTGTGTGTGTGTGTGTGTGTGTGTGTGTGTGTGTGTGTGTGTGTGTGTGTGTGTGTGTGTGTCTGCTATGCAAGAAGGTGCTGATTATTCCTATTAGAATCGTGTTGTGTTTCAGTCACAGTAACAGCAGTGTCATCTGCCAATGTTATTTCATGCTCGGTTGGGTGTGAATCATTTTCATTCCGGGAAACAATTACTGAAGATTGCAGATTTTTTTCCATCCTTCCAATCATATTATTTGAATCAAATCATTGTGTGCTGCTTAACATATAGTGCCAGAATCAAAACACATCAGCTGCTCAGTGCTGTGATCATGTGACATCTATGACAGGTTATTTCCAAGAGAAAAGCAGTTCTTTGCAAACCGCACTGTTTGTTTCAGTTTCCCTCAATTTAAAACCACAGCAAAAATATTCCTCCGAGTTTTTTCTCCTCTTTTCTCTGGGTCAATAAATACCACACACGACCTTGGTGAACTCTGACTCAAAGCGTTTACATTGTTGGGGCAGGGTAGTCAAACAATACCCTGGATGGATGAGAGATAAAGCCTCACACATTCTCCCATTACTCACATAAAGAATGTTGGCCCCTCTGCGATGGACAGAGAGCCTGGATTCCAGGAGCCTAGTTGGGCCAACACTGACAGTTATTCCTGGCCTCAGATTTGGAATGAGGCAGGCTGAAAGGGTACACAAGGAGCCATGCTTCAACAGTTAAAGAGGCTGATCAGTTTGAGGTTGTGCAGCTTTCACTAACGTGGAGGTGTCATTCAAGCCCGGCTACCTCTAACTGGAGGAAAGGGTCCATCCATGGATCACTAAACAACACAGACAGACAGGCCCTCTCCAATTAGAACTGGCTGCAATGTGTCCGCCCCATCTTCCACTAGCTTTTAGTTAGACATGGATAGGTATACTGTTAAGATTTGAGATCAAAATGAGGATATTTAAACTGGCAAAGCTTTAAGGACACAGAAGTGTTAAAAATGACTACTTTATTTTGAAGATTCACTACGTAACTTTGAGTTTAATGCTTGTTAAGACTTTAATAGAATGGATTATTTATATTTTAGTTCTATTGATCCAAGGTTCAGTGCTGTGCGATACCAGTCAACCTTATGGGATTACTGGTATAGTTGTCTTGTTTAATTGGTGTCTGTCCTTCTGTATCTGTCCTTTTTTTTTTTTCTAAATGGACTGTGAGTCTAATAATAATAATAATAATAATAAAGGTTATCTATTAAATGCTGCTTTATAATAGCATTCAGTCAGATAAGGTTACATTTTACATTTAAGAGATTAAATGCCTACAATGAAATGTTTTCTGAAATCGAGTGAGGAGCCAATAATTGTAACTCTCCCTGTGAGAAAGATTATCTGTTCTAGCATCATGTCATTCCTTTGTCGCAGAGGAACACCTTGGAGAGGGTGTGTTCGCGGCATACACAGACTTCCTTCTTTCATGCCTTGTGTGCTACTAATCTCATTCCTGTCCATATCACACAGATACCCGACTGTGTTCAACAAGGCTACAATCATCAAGCCCAGATTTTTTTTCACTCAGGTCTCAAATTGACAAAAGAAGAAGCTATTTCTGAAAGAGGCACAAAAGCATAAAAAGCACACAAATAATAGAACAACAAGAATCGATAGATTCTCTTTTTGCAACATCGGGGATGTGCAATGTGGTGTATTGTATGGTACATCAACCTTCCACCTACACTTTGCAGATCTAAACAGACACTACGCTTGTTCGTCATGTTGCCACAGCAATATTGCTATTTATCCTGTGAGACAGCTATACAAATAGATGAAGTGCAACAACATGACATTTTCTGTACTTCAATTACTTTGTGGGGCTGGGCCACGTGGGTTAAAAGCCAACAAACCATAACTTTCCCTGACATTTCCTCCCCCCACAGTGACCGTTGATGGATTCTCCCTGACAAAGCATTCATTATCGCAAAGAACAGAGAGTGCACTAAAATCTCTTCTTTTTTCTTCTCCCCTCCATCCTCTGCCTCCCTGTCCAAATCGAGATGAACTCAACTGCAGGAACAAAATGGGCTCCGCACTCACCGTCAGAAAGGAAAAGCGTTGAATCGCTGCAGGATATACACTGGCAATCAAAGAGTATATCCTTATTGCAGGGCAGCCATTATGGTGCAGTGGGCAGAGGGGCATATCAAATGGAAACAACTGTTCTGTGCCAGCTCAGATTTGGTCCTGCTACAATGATAGAGGCTGCTATTGAAATGAGCTATAATGGCATGCTATTGAAGATTAGCTCCCTTTTATCATTTATCTTAGAGTTCAATGCACTGAGGCTCAGCGATCCAAGATGCATCGAGTCACCATATGTGGTCCGAAAATGCCCAAACCCCAACACCCAAAAAGCCCTCTGGAAGGATGTAGCTAAAATGTAATATTCAGACAGTTTTAATTAGTGAAAGTTTGAACAGCTTAGTGTAAAGATGAAATATCAGCTCTAGGTCAAAAATAAAACCTGTGTTGCTTTTTGTATCAGTTGTGACTATTTAACAAGGCAAGAACGCATAAGGGAACAATTTACATGCCGGAGTTGGTGTCCTAATCACACCCCTCTTACATGACTGCAAACACACAGACACACACACACACACACACACACACACAAACACATGAAGACGCACACACACAGACACACTTATTCACCCACAGGCAGGGGACTGATTGTCTGATAGCATTAGCATTCCTGTCCAACCCTGATAGAAGCAACACAGGAGTCAGGCTCACTTCAAGAGGTTCACATCACAGACAGAAACACATCCATTCACTCTGGACAGGCTAATAAATAAAAGAGTAACCCTGTGGCAGTAACAAGCCTATAAAGTATAGCTATGTTTTACAAGTGAATGAGACGGACGGCCAAGAAAGATGGTTACCTTGCGAGAGCCGAGCACTCTGTACTTTACAAGGCTGCTAGGAGTGTGTGACTCCATCCAATACTGCACTCTGCTGCAGATTGACTCTGCTTCATCATGATATGAAAATCTTAGAGTCACCAACATGAGTTACCATGTTTACACTGGGAAGATGATATACGTCTCTTAAGGTGATGGGCATTTTTCTAAAATATGAACTGGGGTTGGTCTAAGACATTGTGGTTTGGAAAACCTATTCAAACATTTTAATAAATCCGTTGCGTCTCCACAATCTACACACACATTTACATTTTGTATGAAGGGTGCATAGCAATAAATTACATATATTTATAAATTGGTTGTAAAATATGGATTGGATTTAAATTATTGGCTTCAATTAGGACACACAACTACTAATACAATAAGATGATTTGATGAATTCATTTGTGGCTACAGAAGAGACAGTGCTGATGATTTGTAGATTTTCTCAATGGATTTTTCTTTAGTTAATAAAATGTCAAAAAAAATGTATCACAATTTCCCAGACTCTAAGTTGAGTCCCAAACCCACAGATATTTAGTGTACTGTCATAGAAGACTAAAGCCGAGGGACTGAATGGATTTAGCCCGATTTTAGCCCAGAGTTGGTCGCCCCCTGACTAATTCTGAGAATCGGAGCACACTTCTGCTAGCCTGGCTCCGCCCTCCTACTTACTTCCGCTCAATTTTCATTTCCCTTCAGTACTCCGTCTGGGTTTGCGGTATATTCTTGGGTTTTCTCCAGTCAAATATTTGTAGGTCCAATCAGCGAACAGAGGGAGTGGCTGAGAACGATGACGTTGAGGACGTGCACTAGAGAGATGCGAGCGAAGCCATTCGGTCCGTTGTGGCAGCAATGCTGCCGAATATCCAGAAGTTAAAGCCCGAGCAAGAACAATTTTTGCTGAGTTTTGTTGGTGGCCATGATGTTGTGGCCCTCCTCCCCACGGGGTTTGGGAAAAGTTAGATTTTCCAGCTCGCTCCGTTAGTGGTGAAGCAGTTGGCTAAGGCTAACGCTAGCGATGCTAATGGTAAATATAAGCTGATAGTTGTTGTCGGACTCCCCTCTTGTTGCACATGCGCGTGACATATGTCACAACCAAACGTTAGCGATTGGTTATGGCAGATCCAGAGTGGCTCTGGGCAGAGCCAATAGTTTTAAACTTCAACAGAGTACCCGCCTTCAAGGAAGTTAACACTTGTCAATGGAGAGAGGCCAGACTCTCTGTACAAATGAAATGTACGAGAGTCTGGTAGGACCAGGCTACATTTCTGCCTGATTGGATGACATGTGACATGCAGTTTGAGGGGGCAGAGTAGTTGCCTGAACAATCAAAAATTGGACTCCCTTGAACAATCGGATGGATTTCTGGCAGGCCAGAAATTGTGGTTGGTTAGCTGTCTTGCAGTTTGAGCAATGCAAAACTGTCCAATTTTATCACATAGCTGCTGTCAAAATATACGTTACAAACTGCTTAAAAATGACAAACAATTAATCAGTTATCAAAATTGTTTCAATTTCCTTTTCTGTGAGTTAACTAATTGATTAATCAACTAATTGTTTCAGCTCTACTGATAACAAAGTAGACTATAGATCAGTCTACGAATACCTCCAATATATATTCATGTCAATATATATATATATATATATATATATATATATATATATATATATATATATACACACACACACATACACACTTTATTGCCACAATAGGCACAAGTGTACTCTGAAGATAACTAAATCCGAAGTGGACAAAGGACAGCAGAGATTGCCGTGAGGCTCCAGTCTGGCTGTCATGCCACATCCACGCCTGGTGGACACCAGAACAACTCAGCACAGCTGAACAAAATGACCCCATGTCGGCTCCAACATATGCACGTCAAATACTGGATCAAAAATGCGCCTGGTGGACACATGCCTTTATATTTACACAGCGTCTGTTTTACAAGAAGAACCAAAAGCCAACCAATCAGAGTAAGCTAACTCAGCGGCCTCAATTACAGGGAATGTCTGAGCAGCCAAAACACTGGCCTCATCATGTCCGCGTTAGCCCTACTCCAGTCCACTGAGACTGCAACAACACAAATATAAACACATTAGCTTTAATTAGATTGTGGCCGGTGCTTTGACTCCATCAAATCTAATACATATTATGCTGGATGTAATCCAGCTGGTTGCTATGGTATTGTTGCCTCTGCAGTGGAGGGGGGCTGGGAGAATGTGTGCTGCTGGGCAAACAGTGATTTGTTTAACTGGAGATCTAGATGGGAGTGAGCTGGTCTATGTGGGTGTAATGTTTGTAGGCAGGTATAGGTTTGTAACAGTGTATTTAATATTGCGGTGCATGCATGTGCATGTATGTGTATTAGTGGTCATTTCCAGGTGGTTTAGAGAGAGAGTATTTATGTGAATGTAGTTTGGAAGGTAGGGGGTTGCTGTTTGTATAAATGCATGGCCACGCACAAGTGTGTCAGTGCGACCATGTGTCACATGCAACATATGCTCCCCAGCAGCTCAACCTTCGGAGGGGGGCTGAGCTGTAGCACACAGCAGGACTTTCCCTGACATGATCCAGGGGGACAACATGGAGCACAGTCCCGGGGGCCAAAGTGCTCAGCCGGGGACCTTCGGAAGGCTCGAGATCTGTTTGTGTCCTCACTGTCACCATCTTGTCTGCTCACCGCCTGTGTGAGCATGGAGATGGACTGCACTACACATATGGACACATACAATCTTTAGTACATTCCTCCATAATGAAATGTATACACATTCTAAATGCACATGCACATATGGTGAGCTATCTGACATGATTGCCAAAATTGGCCTTATCTGCATATTTATGACCTTATTTATGAATCTTACTTCTATAATGGATGTTTCTTGGGTTAATAATATAACAAGTACAGTTTTTGTACTTTGTATACAGTATCAAATGTTTAGTTTAGAAATGTTAGCTTAGAAATGCATTTCATCAAAGTGTGAATTCTCAGCAGGTTCATACACACTACACACACACAAACAATAAAAATTAATGTATACCTACACACAAGTATAATTGCACGTGTTTACAAATGCATGTTAACACATGCTTACAGCCAAATACACAAGCAAACATGCACATGTGTTCTGCACATGCATGTGTGGTATATTCCCCATTATACATTGATGCATTAATTGGATTAAGGGCTGCAAATAATCAAGTTTCATTATTGATTCAGCTGAAACGTGTTTTCTCAGTGAATCAATGTATTGTTTTGACTTTGTAATGTCAGAAAAATAGATACAATTCTCACCACAGCTTTCCAGAGCCAAACAATTTAATACATAACTGGTAGAAACATTAACAGTGGCACCATTATCAGTGACAATTCAACTCATTGGTGATCAGGCTCCCTACCCATATCTTGCATCCACCGATATTAAAGGGATATTTCACCGTTGGAAAGACGAATATATCTTTAAATTGGGTCACTTATGTAGTAGAAATGTGAATTTTTTTTTTAGAAATTAGTGCCTTCTTGGCCGAGATAAGACAGAAAATGTGTTTTTGGCTCATATGGATGAAAGACACCAAATCCCATAATGCACTTGCTTCGCTGCTTTAGAGTCCACTCCCAAGCCACGCCTACCATTTACAGACAGACAGACAGTAAGGCAGCATTCAACTCAAGTGTGTTTTATTGTCATTTCAACCATATACACAAAACAACGTTTCACCATGGCTCAAGTGGTGTTACACATTTAAAATATATAAAAACAACATTATATAAAAAACATACGAAACAGGCTACATTTGGTGCACACACATTATAGGCTCTGTAAAGTTCAGCTAACGCATACTAGCATTAGCGCTTGGTGGGCTGTAAACACCAAGTATAAACACAGCCGTAAATTTGCGTGGAATGTAGAATGGTTGGCATTTAACAGTCACAAACTCCACCAGCAGTTAGCAGTTAGTTGGATACAAATCACCCCATTTCTGCACAAGTCTGTGTTAACACAGCCCACCTCCACTAGTCTCACCCGGCGACAGAGCAGAAGGCCTGGTAGCTAGATAGTCCGATACACTGTTGTTCAGCCATGTTTCCACAACAACAAAAACACAGCAGTCTCTGAACTCACGAACTCGCGTGTAGTGTGTTGAGTATTCCGTCTGTAATAAAGCGTCCTGCATATTCTCCAATCTGTACCAATGTATCACGTGTGGTACACATGTGCGGTAGTTTGAATGCACATAATTGTTGTAAAAGTTTTCTGATGAAAAGACAGAGCCAGTTTAGCGATGCAAAAAGATGGCTGACACTCGGCTCCACTCGGCTAACATCGGCCAGTGACAGTCCCACCCCCTATGGGCAGGTAGAAAACATGCGGAACTAGCTGGCTGTATCCATAGACTCTGGGCAAAAATGCCTCCGATGACGCTCAATGACGATTTTTGCGTCATCAGAGGCTTTTTTCCAGACACACAATACAGAGAAGTCTCGTCTCAGGGGGACATGAGGGAGGGAGTAGAAATACTACCGGGTTTCTACTGATACAAAGCTTAATGCTAAATCTGTGAAGTATCCCTTCAACTGAAAATGACACTGGGCAGCCAAACGGCTCCAGAGCTACCATTGATGACACGTACCAGTGTCTCTGCAGCCCCCATCAGAACAGAAGAGCTCTATGGACATCTCATTCACCTCTGTCTACAATTTATTACAGTAAGACACCACAGGCTGGCCCGTCCACAGCTCCGGCCATTCTTCTTATCCTTTAAGACCTTGGGGAAAAACTAGTGTATGCTTTAAAGCTTCCAGTCTGTGCATTATGATGCCCTCCCTGTCGCCACATCTCTGATTTTACTTACTCGGTGCTTTAATGGAATGATGCTTTAGTTCTTTTTCCACTTTGACATGGTCAATATTTTCAGTCTCTGTTATACAGGGATTCTTTGCTGCATGTTGCATTTATTTGTTAGAGAGTAAGAAGTAAAGTAAGTAATAGAGAGAAAGGGGTAAACAGAAAACCAAGTCAAATATAGCATAGCAGTTGCTGAGAAATAGTTTCTTGCTGATCTATCTACGGTATACAACCAATGTGTTTATTATTAAATTGTTTACTAGACCACAACATTGTACAGTAGACTTAATTTTGCTCTCAAAGTGCACCAGATTGATGCATTTAACTTAAAATGTACAAAATGAGCATGCCCTTGGCCCTTGGTAAACCTATTACATGCACAAAAAAGATATATAACACAATAAAGGAAAGGGAAAAAGCCCTTATAAGCATAATATGAGCACTAACTACCATGTCTACCTGGCCCATAGTTTATTATGTGCTCAGTGTATAAATTCTGATATCCAGTAATTCATCAATAGATAAATTAACATAGTGGCAAGGAGTCTGCTCTCAAATGCATTTGTATCATTTAGATAGTCATTGATTCAAATAGTTTTAGTAGGGACTTGATAACTATTCATAGATTAAATTCTCAGCGGGATGCCCATGTTTCTAATTATTGTCATTTAACTCATACAATCCGGGTGCACTTAAAGCAGTTTAAGGTTGTAGCTTAATTGGCCATGAAGGGGAAAGAGTTTAAGTCTTCATATCGAGAGAGATTTTTGCAGCGTTGAATGAACCCTCACAGAGACATCCCTCAAATGTCACAGCCGCAGCAGCCTCAGCAGATCTTTGGCCAACGGACACAATGACTGACGTACAGGGCCTTTGCTGCTGTAATGTGCTAACATCACTGTTTGAGCTGTTCTGGCTTTGGCCTGCACTAGTCTCTCTGCCTCTCCAAACTCAGAGTGCAGTACCCAAAGCTGTGTGCAGTTACACGTCTCTAATCCTGTAATTACTGGCCCATCAGCGCCTAGTAAAACCATAATTGGAACCAGCTGTCTATTTGTTTTGTCTTTTCCTTTCCCAATCTGCACCATGACCAATTTGACATTTGCAAACGCATCTCTGGACCTCCAATAAGCCTATTTTTTTAACAAATGGGGACAGTTTGGTCAAGATTACATTTGTCCAGAACCAAGAGCCAGAGAAGGGAGAGCACCATCAAGTATGGCAACCTTGTCTCAAATATCCCATGATTCGACATGCCAAACAACAGACCTGGCTGAAAGATACATGAAATTGATGATCAGACAGATGGGCATGCTTAAAGGGAGATATATCGTTGTTTATTACAACCGGGCAGGTTAAAGTTAACTGACATTATGTAGAGAAAATTATAGACACTTTTAATAAGAATTGGATACAGTGTGTTTGTGAAGAAACATGTCCTGGATCTATTTCTCTAAACAGCAATGAAACCAGCAGTCAATGTTGGTTTCTTTCAATGGATCCTAACTAAGGAGTTTAATTTGCCTAATCCCTTAACTATAGAGGTGTAAGATAAAAACATCAACAATTTACATACTGTAAGTGGTTTATGGAAGGCACTGCCAAACTATTTAGTTGTGTAGGTATGAAGACTTGCTATGTGAACCTGCTATTGATCAGTCTCAATATCACAGTGGGTAGGCTAATTCCAAAATGGTGAAAATATCCTTTTGTCAGGGGTCTTTAAAGACTTTAAAACAGTGCAAAGGAGTACTTCCTATATGTGAAACATTTAAATGTCCGTGATTTATTTTGTTATTTAGACAACTAATACATGTCACTGGGCTAACACAGGTTCCAGATGGACAGAGGGGACAAAAATATTAAAGTGTACAAATACAATACAAGTTCATGGCACATTTTGCTACACACTGGAGTTAGCAGTTTATTAGTTACACCTGTGCAATCTGATACAATCCAACACAACAGCCTTGCAGTAAAACCTACCTTTGTGAACCTCATCATGCACACGTTTTATAGCTGTCAGAGACGTGTTGATTCAAGTTATTTTTTGATGGAGTAGTTAGTGGTGGCGTGCTTTTGGATTGCTTTATACTAAGATTAGCTCCTACTATTCTGCTCTGCTCATTTTGTTAGAGAATGGCAATAAAGAAAACGCTGGTCTGTTCAGAAACATCTGCTTAAACATAGTAACAGTACCTGCAGAACTTAAGACATTCTTAAAGATGATTAGTATTTCTGTAAATATTATTTTTAGTGCATCTTACATTGATAAAGTATATTGTCTCTTAAAGAATTTGACTTTTACTGGAGTAAAAACAGCAGCATGTAACCATACCACCACATGAAATCTCATTTTCTGGGTGTTTACCATTCCAGAAAAGTTGTTCCACACAGTCGTGCAAACATTCTGTTTTCTTTGTGAAGGTCATTGTTTGCTTTCCTCTTGATGTATACATTACATTTCACAGTCTATTGCTTCATCTCGTCTAATGACTTGCAAGCTCCTCTGTCTGATTTGCCAGAAATGAAAGCAGACATGACAGACTAAGTGACTTCAATTCTGCTCTGGAGTAGAACAACATACCCTCAGTGGAAAATAAAACACACCAGATAAATAACAAATAAAGAAGCAGGCAGGACTATCAAGAAATACAATCATGATGCAATAAAGCTGCACAACAACAGAAAATACATCATTACAGTTGTTTATGGAATCAAAATGGAAGCAGTTAGTATTATATTGATGAATTGTGCTTTTATAAAATTGCATCCTCAAGTGCATTTTGTCAAGGACTGTACATGATTATAAAATACTGTCTCTGTGCAATGTTATCTCCAACAAATTATGTTCAAATGCAAGTGTTTTGCATTGGAAAATTACATTTAGGAGGAAACATAATGCCACACATTGTTTTTAAGGTTTTTCTTCACTGTATAAGATCGTTCATGTATAAGATCGTTCATATTGAAGTGTCAACTGCTAATTTTCTCAGGTAGATTGTTATTTGGAAGTGGCAACTAACTATTAACAATTAATTCAATTTTGAGATAGATCATGATTAAAAAGAAACAAATGTGGTGAAGCAGACAGAATGCAAAACTGAATTTCTTTCTTCACAATTGGTTATAAAGTTAGCCCTTTTCAAAGTGGAAGCAACTCCTTTGGAAATAGTCATTGTTTTCAAATCTTTTCCACAGTAAATGTGTTAGCATTTTACAACCGTCTTATGTAACTGAATCAGGGCTCTAAAGATAAATGCTTTTCCATTTCTTTTTCTTGGCAAATTAAGTTGTTTTGATTCTTATTTTATGATCTTAAGAAGGAGACTTAATTTAGCAATGTCACAGTTTACCCTGTGATATAATATTTAAACATATTTAAGCTCCCACAAAGATGGAAGGATGTTTTAATGCTCCATAAAACATTGATGGGAGATAAAAGTATTACTTTACCTCAAATGATAACATCATACTACGTGTACAGAGTTAGCAGGCTTTGGTGTTTATATGTTGGATGTTTGATATTGTAGTTTTAGCCAGCCTTGCCTCGGGGCTCATATTTGAAATGCTACATATGCTGTAGCAACACAGGATAATTTAATAGGTTTCTGGCTGCCAATCCCCAGGAGCCAACATGAGACAGGGGAGGAAAAAAGGCAGCTTTTCTAATGTGTGCTTGGCTCTCTTCCTTGACTCGGCTGCAACTAGCACTGATAGGAATGATGGTTTTTATATGTATCGCTTTCTGAGTGGCGGCAGATGTTCCGCATTCTCCAGCAGCACTCCGTTCCGGGGGGAAATCAAGGAAAACTACGCACTATAAAATTAAACCACTGACACTTCACCGGCCCTGAAACCAAATAGGGCTCACAGCATCAGCAAGCTGGAGCGAATCCATCATTTCTCATTTTTAAAGGGTTCCATCTGTGCTAACTTTCATTAACACTGGTTGTATCTGCACTGAATTGCTTTATAATAGATAAACACCGCACTACTTATTTACCAGGGCCCATTGTGTTTGATATCACATGGAAACGTACAGAGTGTATAGGATTAGTAAAACCCCATGTGGGTTTTATGCTAACATCATCTGATTTCATTATGTACAAAGCAGCAATAATTATTTACATTAGCATGTGCCACAGTTAGACTCTGTCTTGCCAGAAAAACAACTCTGTCCAAAATGTGTGCGCTCCAGTTTGAATCAGATATTTCTGGCTCTGAATGGTACAGATGGATAAAAAGATTTCCTAAATGACTCATTTGAGTTTTATAATAAGCCAACGTCCCAGAAACAATTTGTTGCTCTTAGTAACAGGATCCAAAAAAAAAGTTCTTGTTTGGTTGTTTGATCTTTGTTTTGCAGGTTTGCTTTAGTTTTAGAAATGTGATTAATTTCAATCTGAAATAGGCTGTAACATTGTTCAACATACTGTATGAATTCAAAGAACAAAGTATAAAAAGAAGAAATAAGATGCTTGCCATCCACTGACCTCCCTGAGCACGGGGAAGGTAACTTTAAATATTGCTTGAAAATACATTGAGATTATAGTCAGTAAAAATCTGTAAAATCACTGCATGTGCTTTCCATCACTTCAGATGTACTTGCATTTAGTATCTTCTCAGTCTTTACAAAAGGCAAAACTAACGTGAACGTGATGTGTCAATGCCTTTTTTTTTCAATAACTGTATTCAGATCAATTGCTTTGCATTTTGAGTCCTTAACATTGTAATCTGTTAGCCCCACAAAGCTGCCTCCACCAGTAGCCAGTGACACCTAGTTGAACCTGGATAAGGGGATTAGACCTGAGGCATTATGGAAATACTAAAGATCAAAAAAAGACCAGCAACGGTCAGACTCTTCATGCAGGTAGCCTGGTGGAACAAAGCCTTTTTAATTACCCTTTTAATTGCTCCTTTAACAGTATGAATTAGCATTTTAATGATGGGTATGTAATTAGAGTGGAAAAGGCTACGAGAGCTGCAGGCTGCTAATAATGCCTCTCAGCTCAGAGATCACAGCAACAGGAGACAAGAGCAGCTGCACCTGAGCGCCGACACACACTGCACTACTCAGCCAACAATGAACAGATGCTACATATACACATGCATACAGAGAAGGACTTTCTGAACACAGGCACACACAATTGGGCACATCTATTGGTGCATACACACAAAGATTTAGCAGTCACTGGAGTGAACAATTGGTGGACGTCCAGAAACCAAGAGAACGCCGTAACACAAACAATTTCCATACACAAAACCACACGCACAGCCAAGTCTGCCCAAAAGTCTAATTAAATCATTAAACTGGTCATTAAAACCATTAAACAAAAAAAATAAAAGTGATTATATCAACACTCACCACAGTGTATTGGAACTCAAACCTGATGGTGTTCTTTGTTCATATGGTGGAAAACAATATCCATGTTAACACCAACATATATACAAGAACTTCTGTACATACAGATATGCACACGAACACAGATGCACATGAAAATGGATGCTTATACACACACACATGCATAGACACACACAAGTACTCTTACATTACACATTAAACAGGCACACAGCCTATCCGTGTCACAGCCTCACAGAGGATAACTTTGAGGACCTTGGCAATTTACCATTTACAACAGGCTCCCCTAACAGCAGGCATGTGGAGATTGAAGGATGGTAAAGGATGAGAGTAGGCTTTCCAGCTAATTAAAAGACTAACGTAGCCTCCAAATGACCATTAGGAATCATTTGGCTCGAATGCAAAAAAGGCAGAGATGTATATCTCATCATGAAATGGGCACAAGATGAAAGCAGCCAACATCAAATATGCCATTTCTGTGTGCCAGTCATTTGTCGAAACAGAACCCTTTACCTATGTTTACATGCTAAGCAAATTGTTCAACTGCACAAGCAACATTAAAGATATTCTAGTAATGGTGTGCTCTCAAGGGGCATGCAGTTTGTTTTCATATGAATATTTATTAACTTAAATAGGCCTAAAGGAGACACAATGCAGGCAGTAATTATGTGACATAATGGCACCATATGAAAAACAGCAGCGGCACATATCTCATTATTATCCAGTAATGATAGCCGCAGTGTAACAATGGAAATATTTGCTCTTGTAGCTATCCAAAAGCTCATATTGTATATTGTGAATTCAAAGCATTCTTTTGTTTTGTATGCTATTAAATACAAATGTTCTCCTGGCCTTAGTTGTATTGTTTATGACGCATCCTTAACAGCTTGTAGTATTTATTTATAATTGGACACTAATAACATGCGACAACAATGAGATACATTTTTATGAACTGAAAAGCGATCAACCCTGACATGTAGCCTTTATTTCTGTGGAACCTGTAATCAGCCTTTGCATTAAATCTGAAACTTGCCCCTCTTCTGGCTAATCTTACTCTAATTGCAGCTGCCCTTTTGCAGGCCGCAAATTTCGTTCTACTTAGCACCCATATTAAGATTATTTAACCAGAGCCGAGAGAGAAACATCAAGGCGAGGCTAGCATCAAGAACAGAGGGCCATCTTTGTGCAGTGTTGCTTCTGGGAGAGACTGAGGAGTTTCTCAGTATGCTCTGAGCGGCCGTCCTAATTATTTTTCCCAGACATGAGGTCACATTCTTCATGGCCCAATCATGGATAGAGGAGAGCTTGTTATTAACAATCTGCAGACAAACAAACATGAGAGCTAAAAGGCATCCATTTAGCATAAGTCCTTAGAGTGTTTTGCTCTAGTCATAATGATCAAATTCAAACAAACAAATGTAGAAACACAGGAAAGGTAAACAAATATAATAAAAAATAATCTTAACATTTTGGCCATGAGAGTTTTAACTTGGAACAATAGAACTGATTTGTCTCTTTTCCCTTCGAGGCATGCAGGACTATGGCATGATGACACAGCGGGCAATAATGCCATTAGCAGACTATTATTGTTATTTGATGTGCATTAAGCAACCCTTCTACAGATGGCTTAGTAATGTTCAGGGGTATTAGGCCTGTTGTCATGGTGAACACAAAGGCTGTTTGGGAAAATTGTTGTTATTATAATCCTTTCTTATCCTAATGGATTTGTTTCTCGTGATGATAAAAGATGAACAAACCAAGCCAAAGCACGTGGTAAACCAAACAGACAGATAAAATGTACACATTTGCTTAGTTCCTTTTGACATAATATTATCAGGCTCAGCTGCAGAACAGTTCTAGGGCCCTATCTTGCACCCAGTGCAGCACAGCGCAAAGCCTGACGCAAGTGTCTTTGCTAGTTTAAGACCAATGTAGTTGTCAATTTCCCATCCAGCACCCACGTCGTTTAAATAGCAAATGCACCTGCGCCCATCTGTGCGCCCATGGGCGTGCTGGTCTTACAGGGAGTTGTGTTCAGGTGCATTCTAGGCATATTGCTATCTTAAGGCAGCGGAAAGTAATCGTGCCATTAACCTGGTCTAATGTCAATAATGCAGCATTTCATTGTTATTTTACACCTGCTTCACCTCGTGGAGTTTTGGTGGCATAGTGCTCGTGCCATATATGATCACACTCTCACTTCACGCAAGAGCAGATCACTTTCTTCCCCTGAAAATCTCTCCTTCCTGCTTAGCAAATCTGCCATCATAATAGTAATGTGCCAAGGTACAAACGCGCACGGGATATGACACTCTGATTGGTTTATTGCATGTTACATCCAAAACACACCTATGAATTAATTAAGAGACAACTCTTTTGAACCATGCGTCTGGCGCACGGACCCTTTTGAGCTTTCCAGTTTATCTGTGTTTTAAGCCCCCAACGTCTCCTTCCAGGCAGCGCTGCCTGGAAGGCACTAGGATTAGGCAATGGTTATGGTTAGGGTTAAGGTTAGGGTTAGGTGCCTTGAAGTCAATGGTCGCAGCGCTGCCTGGAAGGAGACGTTGGGGGCTTAGAACACCATCAAGCTTTTTTCCGCTGTTAAACTAGCAAAAGTGGATTTGTACATGCCCTAAACGCACCTGCACCAGGCGCTTCGCACCGTGCGCTTAGATCGTTAAAATAGGGCCCTTAGAGTTGTTATGGACTCATGTCTTGCTCAAAGACATTTCAGTAGATGGTGACAAACGAAAGCTTGAAAGTAATCAACAGGAAGCAAGTGACCCTTCGCTAAACCCTGTCCCCCTTAGTTACTGTTCTACCCCTGTCAAGCTTGGCTAGTATGCACATAACAATGATAACGATGGTAGATTTATTCACAACAAATGTGGACCAAAGTGCGTTACAGAGAGCTGGGACTCAGCAGATAGAAACATAACTCTATCTTGGGTAACAAGTTAAGCTGGCATTGCTGACATTTAAACATCCCCAAATCAGGACAGAGCCACTTCATGGCTCTTTGATATAGTATCTTGAGCTGACAAATGGAGACAATGGAGTTAGCTAATTTGTAAATGGACTGCATTCATATAGCTCTTTTAATCAAAAGCGCTTTACTGTTTTGCCTTTAATTCATCCATTCACACACACACTTACACACCGATGGCAGCAAGCTAGCATGCAAGGTGCTGGTGAACCATCAGGAGCAATTTGGGGTTCAGTGTCTTGCCCAAGGAGGCTTCGACATGTGGACATTTCCATTCCTTACACTTTTGCTCTTGTGTTTTTGGTTACGTAAAGGTGATTAAAGAAAGACATCAGCCTCCAGACGCTTACTGTCTAGGAGTGTCTCTCTTTAGTACACTTTAGCATGTTGAGAAATCCAACACATGAAATGCCTGCCGTTACAGTTGTTAAGCTATAATTGGACAATTTCTGTTTAGTCAATGTTTGATTCAAGCAATGTCAAGATTGCAAAGATTGTAAAATGTTACACTTTACCCTTGTTTGCTTCATGGTGCTCGGTTTTGAGCTAAGTTAGATCCGTTGTTCTAGCTGTAACATGCCACCTAATCAGAATTAGACAAAATATATGTAGTGAATGGATTGTCCCTGTATTCACAAAGGTTATCTAATGAACAAAACAAAGCAACAACACCTATAATACACAATAGTACCCTTCCATGTCGATAACATATCACAGATCACATCTGGACTCATACTGACCATACAGTGCATGGCTAACATCACACGTTTGCTTTCATGCAGACTTTTTTTCTTATCACATGTGATATTTTACAGAGCCCACTCGTCCATGTTCACAATAGGAAGAGTTGATTCTGCTGAAGGTCAGCCTGACATCCGAGCTGAATGAATGACATTTAGAGTACAATTTCCTATTTTTCCCCATGTTCTTTGAAAAGCGTTACTCTACATGCACACACACACACACACACACACACACACACACATTGAATGCTTTCAGCTTTCACAAAGCTCTTGTATTTTAGTGCAATGAGTTCTATGTACAGAAATGACTTAGCGGGTCCCACAGTCACTCTCCTTTCTCTTTGGAACACATTAGATACAGAAACACTACAAACTGGAATGACTGCTCGAACATTTATCACTAATTTAAAGAAACATTTGTTTAAGTTGACTAAGTTCCCATATGAGTGTGGTTTACATCATCAGAATTCTTCCATCATTCAGTACTTTTTGTAGGAATTCACTTACTTATATGAATTTTCAACCATTTATAGATGGCTCTTTGGCTCTTGTTATTAGAAGATGGTATTTCCTCTAACCCGGTTGCAAAAGGACACGTCTCTTTGTGCTCCCATCCAGGATAATCAAGTCATCCTTGTCCACATGCCTCCCTGTATCTCTCCTCCAGCGCCCTGACCTTTATCTTCAACTAAATCTTATTTGCCTTCAGGAATTTATAGGGTTTTCCACTCGTTCATAATCTATTTGCAGTGTCCTACAGAATTTTCATTGCTATGACATTTGACAAAAAAACTTAATGGTAAGATATTTCAGTCCCTGTATTCATTTGCGGCCGACTTTGAGCCAATCCTTTTGGAAGCAGTGGGTAGATGGATTGTGAGCAGCTTTCCTCTAGGGACATTTTCCCCATAGTTCAAGGAAATTACCTTTTTGACTGTGTGCTCCATTAAGCAGCTCCTCAAATCATAAAAATACTCTAGTCCCAAAGAAAAACTTTGTAGAGCTATTGTTTACTGTCCACTAAAAGGAGAGTGTAATGGACTATTTAACGAATCACCACTGTTCCTTGTTTGAGCATCGAACAAAAGATAGATAATATGGCGTGGCTGTTGTATTGGATTGCATTAGATTGTACAGGTGTACCAAATAAAGTTTATATACTGTACACATTAGAAAACCACAGATATTTGCTAACGTGCAGGTGCAATGTGGACAAATCTTTTCACAGCGTTTCCTTGTTGAAACGCAGGAGGTCAATTAGGGTAACCTGTGGTAGTGGTCTTCAAACCTTCAGTATTTCTTCAAATCAATGTCCTCTGTCATTACCTGGGGATTATAATCATATGACATTGTGTTGATCAAGTGCTGTATACCATATTATTATGCTATTAGACCTCCTTTTTTCTGTTTCATGGCTGAAGAGGATAATTAATCCTGCAGAAAAACAAAAATACAAAACCTGTAAGGAGGTATGTCATGCAAAATTGTTCGGTTCCAGGAATAAAGAATACCAAAATCATATTATTTGACTGCCACAAATCCAGTGCCCACCCTGCAGATCATCTCACAACAGAGAGAAGATGTCTGTGTACAAATTGCCCAGACACTGAAACCCATGTCTTCCAGAGAGGTCAACAAAACAAATTTCAAAGTGGGTAGCTCACTGAGAGAGCCTTTGCAATTTGTGTTCAATCAACTGTTTATGAACCAGCACTTCAAAGGCCTTAGTGGCTCTGCAGGATCAGATGGTTGTGACAAGTTTTTATGAATATCTGAGGGGTTTTTTTAAACTCAAAATAAAGAACCCCATACCCCTCTAAACAACCAGAGATGCGTTGCTGCACCGCAGTGTGAACAGGATGGTGTCTGTAGCCTGCAGTTGTGGTGATGGTGGGGGTAAAGGAGGAGGGGAGGGGGGGGGATCAGTGACATTCTTCAAGGCCAGTGTAAGATTAAAGACCAGGGCTGTCGTGCCTCTGATCATATATTCACAAAAGATACCCTATGAAGAACACATCTTTAAAGAGAGGCTGGCTGAAAATAAGACCACTACTTGTGAATATATATGGCAGCCCCATTATACATATCATATAAATGGTCCATTACTGAGTAAGGAGATTACACCCCAGAGAGTTTTTTTTAGTTACCCTTCTCATTTTCTGTTTGCCCTCTTTTTTTGGCACAATCCTGTGAACAGCTGCCTCCAGTGGCACGGGTTTGTCCTCTGTGATGTTTGTGTGGAAACATCATGGATCCTAGGTTTGGATTTAGCCGGGAGAGCTATATCTAGTTTTTTTTTTTTTTTTTATTATTATTATACAGAATCACTCCAATATTATAGCATTGTGGCATTGAACTCAAAGAGCACCGATAAAAGAAAAAAAACTAACACCCTTGGGCATAATGTGCAACCAGGAGCATTTATGCAGAAATGAAAAATGTCAATAGTGCTTCCTTCCATAATATTGCCTATTTCACTGGCACATAACACTGGCCTGTGACTCATGAACATAAATTCAGCGCACACAGTACAGTAAACCGAATAATGATTAATATAACTTTCATCTTGGGTTTGCTTCACTTGGTGTGGCCTTGGGTCCTTTAATCTTTAATAGTCATGGCACAGTGGAAAATGTAATAGCTTGCTATTCTGCATGTCCTTCAAATAAAATGTTTCCATAATGGATTCTCATTGGTATATATATATATATATATATATATATATATATATATATATATATATATATATATATACACACACACACACACACACACACATACAGTACCTACATGCATATACACTGCACTGTAAATCTCTTGCCCCTTTTGTATTTCTAATGCGAAAGTAAAAAAAACTATTACAACACATATAAAGGGACAGAGAAAGGCTTAGCTGCTGAGAAGTATTAATATAATAATCAAGTGTTTCAGGTTGCTCTTAATTCAATTGTGCCTCTTAACATTTCCCGGCTATGTCAATCAATGTGCTTGCCTTGTCTTTAAAGCAACAAAGGAGTTATCCATTCCGGCACCATTAAAACATCAATGTCTCATTTCTGCTAAATGGCAGAGGAAAGATAATTGGCATGTGTGCATGCATATTAATTAACTGATAATGAGACGATAAGGCCCCCTCTCTATCTGCAGATGTGGAACCACTAATCAATTGGCACTGAAATGGGGTAAAATGTGCTTCTTTTATCCCACTACTGAAATTAAAAACCTATTTAGTACCACGTTTTCCAACAAAGTGCTTTTCATTTATCTTTTCCAGCACATTATTCAATCACACTTTCCATTTGTATAATGGTAATATTTTCATGTAATTTCCCGCTGCCTGTGAGATGGGTATTTTTGATATGGCTTTGTGAAATGGCTATTTCATTCCAGCTCCATTCACTAGCTGGTAATAAACTTACAACCTATATTTCAGATTAAATGTCTTCAGCAAATGGAGCCAGCTTCAGATGTCTCATAGTATTGTGGAAAGATCACTTCTGCTCCCTGGTGGCGGCACAGAGAACTACCTCAGTGTTTGTCCATGCCCCCTGGTGGCATAGACTGGAAAGTGCGTGAACATTTTTGTAACCCAACTCTTTTCACACATTTCATTATTTTGCAGTGTAAAACACTCACTGTCTCTGATATGCAGAGCATGCTATCTAGTTGGAGGGCTGCAAGGTACCCACAGCTGAAACACAAGCTGACTATCTGGGTTGCTGCTTTAGCCTGCAGCAAAATTGGAAGAGTTTGAAAGAGTGTGTTGTATCTATCAGCCCTGACCAGAGGTGTGTGAGCGCTTCAGAGGAGGAGGAGCGGAGAATGAACATATAACGGCTTTGAAAAAACAAAAAAGGCGATGCAAAGCATGCCGCAGGCGGCTATACAAAGATCTAAAAGAAGGCTAGAAAAGAATATAAAGGCAACACACAACAACACAACACAGTTTTTGGATCAGCGTATTTATCACAAAATAATTTCTGGAATATGAACATAAGAGCTGAATTTTATCTTTAGTGCGTGTATTGGTGTGTGTATGTGTGTGGCTGGCCCAGATGACACAGAGGTTGATGGACAGTAGTGCAGCGTCGCCTCCTCCTGCTGACAGGCCCTCCTTCACCCCGGACAGGCCAATCTGTACACACAGCAACACAGACACACTGAGCCCATCTCAGTCACCACACAGCCCATTTGTCATGTCAAATAGCCTCAGAAAGACGCGGCGGTCAAGTTATAGAGGTGATTGTATCAAAGTGACCCCAATGCGATGGTCATAAATTGCTTGCTTTATGGTGAGGTACTATAATCTTGTTCCATTGATAGATTTGAAAACAATGTCATAGTCAGCTGATAAGTAAAATGTAGATTGTGTATAATATTTGAGATTTTATGAAAAGGAAGTAGTGGAAAAACACAGCTTTCAGTTTTTAAAAAAAATCATATTTCTTACCATGAGAAGAGTGATGATGTGTAAATATGGCACTCAGCTGGATTTCTCCATTTTTTTATCTTTGTCTTTGTCTGTTGTTCCATGGGTTCCCTCTGTAGACACCTCCTTGGTGGAAGTTGCTGTCTTCGGCCTCTCCTCTGGCATTTCAGAAGGTTCCAGCACTGTGGTGCCCCGGCTTGTGTTGCAACCCATGATTTGGCAAAATCTTAGTTTCTACAGTGCGCTGTTCAGCTGATGGGAGGCAGAGGCGTATGGAGTGTTGAGCTACTGGTCATAACCCTAAGACCCGTATAAGTGTTGTGGGCTCAGTTGCCTTTGTTCTCTATGGCAACCTCAAGACTTCCTGTTAAGTTTGGGCACCTGACTTTGTTGGTTTCATTTTACGAACCTTTGTCTGCTGTTTGTACTGCCTTTTTGTAATTACCTCCTAAGCAACATTGGTTGAGAATTAACTCCGTAGCATGCCAAAACATGGTTAGTGATAAACACTGAAGGGGATTGTGTGTCAATCACAGGGCAGCCATGGTTTCCAACAATGGATGTGCTGGGAGTTTCTGCTTTTATTCCGTCATACAATAGGAATTTAGAATTTTTATTTATCACCAGTCAGTTAATGTCAGAGCAGATCTGTATTTACAGGTCTACTGGGTCTTAGGAAACAAAAAGTGTAGATCATTACTACAGACCGCTTTGTAGAAGGTGGAGTGTGAGTGTGAAAACTGAAAATCAATTATATTAAATAATAAAATTACAGTCTATACTATAAATTATGAAAGTGGGTCCCTTGCTGGTTGGTCATTAGGTAGGACTGCTCGGCCAAGTAAAAGCAGGAACCACAGCAGCGTGACTGTTTAACTGTTTAAAGTGGAAATTCAACAGAATCCAAATGGTCTTTGCTGTTAAATTCTGACAATTTTGTTAAAGAATAAAGAAAATAATTTATTGAATAATAGTTTATTGAATAAGACTGCTATACAAAGACAGGAATAGGAGACATATTTTCAAAAAATGTATGTTTATTGTGTATGTATCTTTTTTTTTTTTTTTAACACTGATTGCTTTTCAAAAACTGGAGTTCATGGTGACATTTTGGAAGATTACATGAAAAGCATTTTAATTTAGCAGCATCTTTTAACAACAATTAAAAACATGGTTTCAGACATGAACATACTCTGCTTTATGTTTACTTCACACATTTGTATTATTGTCTATGCCTATTTAGATGTCTCCTACTTTACTATAAAGTGAATTCTCAGTGTTGGCTATGTGCACTGGAGGTTCAAACTTCCTCCACTTTCCACATCATATCTGTGTAAGTTGAATACTGGACCGTGATTGTTTTTCAAACAGATGTCACAAAATCCTTGTACACATCTAAAACTCAGATTGAATTTAGAGAAACGTTGTCTCTTCAACAGATGAAAGTGAAACAGCAAACAAATATTCTGCAAGTTCAAATAACCAAATGATGTAACAATAAGTAAAACACTTTTCTTCAATATAGTATTAAATCACCCATGATATTAGGTTGCAATCAGTAATGGCTGGAGCTGATGATGGGATATATATAAGCATTATTATTCATAATTTTTTTCGTTTCTCAAATCTGAATAAAGTTTCATGCTGCTCCACCTTCTGCACTTTCCCTTCATTCCTGCAAAGAATTGAAAAATCACATTTCATCATGTTTTCCAATGGCGATTTTAGACCCTTTTTAGGGGGCTCAAGTCAGGTTCAAAGGGCTTGAAACTGATTTGATATCCTGTGTCGCTGTCGCCAATGCTATGCAACTGTAACCCAGGCACGGAAAGGGTTAACAGAAACGTAGTGTTGGCCAATCGGAGGTGGTTGTGCCAGACTCCCGCCTTTGGCTGAGTCTCTATCTAATTTGTCACAGGGAGAGCAGGAGCAGTTGTGAAGTTTAACATTGGTAGTCCCCAGAGAAGAAGTTGGTCATTTCATGGTGCAGATTACAACCCAAATTGAAACGTAAGCAACTAAAATTGCTGAATGTTAGAACATTGTGTCAAATTGGTCATTATTACTGTGACTTGTGAAGTGTCAGGTTTAGTTCCATCATAGTGTTAATAGTGTCAAAAAATGCTAGCTGATGTTGTTGTTCAGTAGCTAGCTTAGAGATAATCGGCTAATGAAGTTACTGATTTAGCAGGGGGGGGGGGGGGGGGGTTAACACTTTTGCAACTTTTAAAATGTTTGAGTATATTCAAGAATGTATCATTACAGAATAAAAACGCACTGAACACTTCATCATCCCTCACTTAATCAGAATTGAGCCAGTTAGAATCAAGTATTCATTAAAGCCATAGACACTGATGAAGCTTGACATTCGCTCACCCACATGAGCAGGCAAGCTTGTCATACAGTTTCAACTGCAGTACTTGGTTTAACTTTATTTATCCAGGGAAAGGCACTTTCCAGCCATGCTCTACTTCATACAACATTATGATTCATACACGTCCACCAGTAAGCTGCTCAGGACAACCACAATCATCTACGATCGGCCAATGAGCTGAGGGTTTAGTGCCTTTTTCAAGGACTGTGTCATAAATAGTGCAGGGCAAAAAAAAAAAAAAAAAAAGGACAGACTGCAGACGAGATGTAGAGCTGACAAAGAATATGGCCCAAAGGAATTCCTAAAGAAGTATCTTACCGTTGGAAAACATTTTTTAAATTGGTGCTAAATGACCAGAGAAAAGAAACTGTTCCCTTTGGTTTTTTTTTTAAGATTATTTTTTGGGCATTTTTAGGCCTATATTGACAGGACAGCTGTCAGAAATGAAAGGGGAGAGAGAAGGGGAATGTCATGCAGCAAAGGGCCGCAGGTCAGAGTCAAACCTAGGCCCGCTGCGTCGAGGAGTAAACCTCTATATATGGGCACCTGCTCTACCAACTGAGCTATCCGGACACCTGATGTTCCCTTTTTGTAATATTGGCAAAGTGTTCCTTCAACAGATATCTGTAAAGGAACACCTGCCATTGTAGTTACAGCCTCAGAAACCGGAGCAGTGAGACTTCATGCTCCTCTCTGCTCTAGTGCAGCTTAGGCCTTGTAACTGGAGATGGTTAGTGCTGGTCTCTTCTTATCACGCGATCATTCACCACATTCCTTAGTCGCCTCTGCCAGGCTGACTGACCCTCCAAGCAAAGCCTCTTCACTGAAGGACCATCTTCCTCCTCCTCCCCTTCCTCTTCCTTTTCCTCTTCTCTATCCAGTGATACCACATAGCATCGCCTGTTGGGTGACCTGCCCGTCCTGATCATGTTATTGATCTCACGCAGACACTGTGGAGAGACGGGAGGGATATGTGTAGCAATATTCAACCGTAACTTATTTACTTAATCATATATTTCATCACAGAAAAAGGTTTCCAACATTATATCCACAGACCTCTCGGGGGCTTGAGTTGAAGTAGTACGAGAGTCCGGGTGTACGGGGGGGAGTGATTTCTGTGTTGTGTGGTGAAATGTAGATGGAGTGGCTGCTGGACAGCCGCTGTCTGCGAGGAGATGCTTTCCACTGTCGGGGGTATGGAGACAAAGGAGGAGTGTCTCCCTACACAAGAGTGACACAGCATTGTGTTAAAAAAAATCCCATCTTAAGTGATGTAGTGATACAGTATTAGGGCTGCACAATATATCGTTTTTTTATCGTCATCACAATATCAACTGCCGCAATAAACACATCGCGAAATGCTGCAACATATCGCGAAAGACACTCAGAGATTTTTTTATGTTAGTACAAAGAAAATATCAGCAGAATACTGCACTTTAAAATTAAACATTCATTCAATCATCATCAAGTCATTCTTTTTTCATTGGTGCCTTTTGTATAAAAAAATTTGTGTAACTTTTTTTTTTTTTTTTTTTTGGGCATTTCTGCCTTTATTGGACAGAGATATGAAAGGGGAGAGAGCGGGGGAAGACATGCAGGAAAACTGTCACAGGTCGGATTCAAACCCTGGACCTACTGCGTCGAGGAAGAAGCCTCTGTATATATGCGCCTGCTCTACCAACTGAGCTAAACAGCCACTTTTGTATACAATTTAATGTTTAATTTGTTCAATAACGAATGTTAGATAAGATTTCCTTTGGTTTATTTTAAATTCAACAAGTAATTCTTTGTATTTAAGCACAATACTGAAAGCGGCAGAAATGTAGAACTGACTACACTTTTAATATCTGTTTATTTATGGCAAGTAATATCGTTATCGCGATATTGAACAACATCATCGCATATCGCATATTTTCCTTATATCATGCAGCCCTATACAGTATTATGATATTTTACATATACATTAATGGGCTTTTGGGTTTTTGTGACCTCAGCTTGTTACTTTCTGTTCTTGTTCAGTTGTCAAAATTCTGAGACTTAAAATTGTTCACTTACTGCAGAGGTTGGGGCAAACTGCTGGGCAAAGTGCTGCATCTTTGTCGTGTAGATCTGGTTGTAAAAGTAAATAATATTTCCCCTCTCCTGGCTAGGTTCTGGGTAATGTGTTGACAGTGTGTTGGGGGTTGGGATACTGACGCCGTGGTTTCCATTATCTGTAATCAACAATGTAATAAATAGTCGCCTCTCACCGTGGAATTACAGTACATTGTCTCCTGTTCCATTACTGATATAATGCAGGTAATATAGTGTGAGTTATTGTGGTAACTTGATGTGTTTAATTTTTTGTACAATGAGTCATTGCTCTCCAGCAACATAATACGTGACTTATGGCTGACATAGATGTGCTGCCTAAAGGGCTTCAGTTAAAGGGAACATGTTGTGAGTCCAGCTGTAGATGTTAGATGTAGTGTTTTATTTGGGCTAACAGGATGTGTCTGTCATTGCAATAGCAAAATCAAAGCATGTGTAATCTTTTAATTAAATTAGCATTGTTTTAGCAACTTTGCGCAAAACAATAAATAAAAAGTTGCAAGTAAAAATAATTTAGTAAGTAAAAGGCTGAACAAAGTGGCTAAACAAACACATGTATAGTAATATGAGTATGAAGAAGGAAAAGTTGAGTTAGTATATACTGATGTATTTCTTAATCTGTGTAAATCAGCTTGTATTCATCACCTCTAGGTAATTAGAGGAAATAATAATTCCATACTGTATTTTCCTGAATGCAGATGAGTGAGTGTACTCTTTTTTTGAAGATATTTTCTTACTAAAGGGTTTCTTACTGTTGTTTCCAGTGAGATCATTTTCTGTCTCTCTTCTGGACATCAGCACATTTTTGCAGACCTGAGAACAGAAAATGCCTGTGTTCATAACATTTGAACTAATATAGCTGAAACCTTAATCACACTTTCAGTATGTTAATCACACAATCTGTCAATTTGATGACACAGTTTTGATATTCAGTAACATCTAATTCACACATCTTATATTTTACTATCCAATTTTGTAAGCAATTTAGCTTCTTGATATGACAGTGACAGAGACTATGCATCAGCCACACTGTTTTCTTTATGGGTCACAATGACAAGCAGGAATGATCCAAAAAAAAAACTTACACTTTTGCTGGCAAGTGGCTGAGACTTGTAGCACTTCATTATGCGTTTGAAGGGTATATCCAGCTTTGTAATCTGTAAAAGCAATGCCATAAATGAATAATTGATTATGTAATATTTGTTGTTACAGTACATGCCGAACTCTGAATGGAGTCAAACCATAAACCTTTCCTGGAAAAAACTATTATGCAGGTGACATAAGCTGCATCAGGACAACACACCACAAATGGACAAAACTTAAGTATAAAATGGTAAACTAGGTTAGCCTAACCTTAATAAAACAAGGTGTTCTTTTTAATCACTTCTTGACCTACAGTTATAATATCCCCTAGACCCAGACATCCAGTTGCATATTCTGTATACCAGCATGTTTACCAAATCAACAAATGACCATAAAAGGTGCTGAGAGAGTACTCTCAGAGCTATCAAAGCCTAGTCTGGCGAGTCCACACAGCATTCTGGGATGGGAGAAAAACATGCTCTGGTTTATTGGCATTTCGTGCCGCTGCAAAATAGGCTTGGGAAGGAACTTGTTTTGGTGGAACGTGTACGTTCAAAAGTTTTTAGTCGTGCAACAGAAAACTTAGATTGGACAGATAGTCTAGCTAGCTGTCTGGATGTATCCTGCAGAGATCTGAGGAGCAGTTAACCATAGATAGTAATATTACAACACAAAGAAAGTGAAAGGTACCGGACATCCAGCCGAAAAGAGGGACATCTGGTGGAATTTCCGGCGGCACTGGAGCTATCCTGGAAGTGAAATGTTGTGGATATACTGTAGACTAATCAAAGCCCACCTTAGGTATAATGTAGATGGCGCACAGGAGCAGTTGGTCCAGGTGACGGTCTACCATGAGGTCAGTGGAGTGGACCAGAGAGTACTCAAAACCAGTCCAGATCTTCAGCCGCAGCTCATCACTAATGTTCAGTGTGGAACACATCTCCCTCAGACGCTTACCCATCAAGCTGTAAACCTGAGCCAAAGAGAAAACATGACCATACTGAACATCTCTAAATATTCCAAACAAATGATTCCATTCCCATATTACATTGTGTCAGTGTTATAATATACAAACGTAGTGTATAATATATAGTAAAAGTAAAGTTTGGCCATTTGATCAGCTGGACATGAGCTAAACAGTACAGAATACAGTGTGGTCTGTCACTAACTCCTGCATCATTTTAATCAACTTTAATGTAGATTATATTATTATTATTATTATTAGATTTAGATTAGCTGGCTTTTTTTCTCTCTTGATTGAATTTTTAAATGGTTATTGTAATAGTGGCTCCAAATAACAGTTATCGTCACACTCGAGCAGAATGTTATGGTGTGGTAGATTAACTGACCTTGCGAGCAAACAGATGGAGGGGGTTGCTTCTCTGAGGCCTGTTTCCAGCTGATGGGGAACGCTGTTGGTCAGTGCTGTCAGACAGTTCAGCTCCCAAATTGAGATCCACTGGCAAAAACAGTCAAATCCATAATAAAAATACTGTAGTCCGTTTTCAATTACAATTTGTTAAAAAAGGGAGCTTTGACACTACGTGTATACCTCCTGGTCGGTTTCTGTCAGGTTGAAAGTCTGTTCTCTTTGAATCTTCAAGCTGTGTAGGAAGCATCACCTGCATATGGCACAAAACCCTCATTAAAGCCACGTATGTGTGAAAAAACACTACTGCTTCTGCTGTTTTGATAAAGGTCTGTCATTCGGTCAGTAGAAAGAAACATTTGAATCGTATTTCTAATTTAATCTCACACAGAAATTGTCACCAGCATCACCTTGGAAGAACCTTGATTATTAAATCTTAGATAACTCCTGGTGCCAGGTAAAGTGTTTTTTGCGTGTTATTGCCAACCTGTTTGCAGGTAGGCAGATGGCCCTCATTGGCTCTTATGTCTTCCCACAGCGGCGAGTCGATGGTCCAGGCCAAGCTCTCCAGAACTTTCTCTTGAACTTGGGCGAGGTGTCTGACTACAGCGTGAGGCAGGCCCACTTCAGCCCGCAACACCAGCTCAATCACCTGTCAGACCATAGGAAATCAAAATGGAGGACGGAGGTATCCTCAAAACTGGAGGTGGCGGGGATGTTGCTTTGGTTCAAATCTCAAACCAGATGGGGAAACTATCTGGTAAAAAAAACTGTGTCTCTACTCCCTCAGAAACCACTGTTAAGATTCACACGAGACAGGAATGTGTCCGTTTTAAAGTAACAAACGCTGAATTGGCATCTATATTGGCTAATGCAAACCCTGACAAATATTTGTAAAATCCTGTCTGTGCACATTCTCTTATTTCATGGACATTTATTAAATGACATGCATTTTTCATTGAATGTACATACATGTGCAAACATGTAAACACCTACAGTAAGTATACAATAAAGCAAGGAATAAAAGCAAGCTTGGGCACACCTTCAGGAAGTGATATGGTGCCAGTTTTAAGATCTGAAGGAGAAGGGGGAAGTCATATGGTAGATGGTTTGAGGATATGGTAATCTCCAGACAACAGGCCACCAGACAGCACTGGAAAATATCATTCTCCAAGATGACCTGCGACAAACACATGCACATCACAAAACGAAAATGTAAATGAAATTTAAAGATCAAAACGTTGATTTTAAAAAGGCTCAGGAAAGACATACACATATAGTAAGTATAGCCCATTCTGCATCACTCAGTGACTGTGCATGCAGTGCCCCTAGTGTGCAGAAAGGGTTTTGTTAAACAGCAGTTCCACCTGTGGCCACATGAGGGCAGTACACTCACCGAGATGTCACTGATGCCCAGCCTCTTCCTCTCTTGACTGGCAAGGCACTCGAGGATCCTGTAATACCAGATCCTGGCTTCACAGCAGCACTTTACTGCCAAATCTGTGAAAAGTATCACATGGATTGTAAGTGACATGTATCAACAACAAAAGTTTCTTTCAGAATCTAATACCTGTCATTAAAAAACACTCTCTAGCCATGTGTGGATTTAAAATACTGTAGGTGAGCAGAGAGTGGTTCCCTGCTCTGCTCAAAGAGACGTTGTTGCTTCTGATAGAAACAGTGATCATAAAATCAACCATAACAAGTCTAAGCTAAAAACCAGTAACACCGTGAAGCCTCTAATTGTCTGTCCTCTCGAAATATTGAACATAAGGTAACAGAGTTCTTTAAATGTGAATGCATTTATCTCCAACATTGAAGTTACTATCACATCCCCTCGTCCCATTATTGTAGGATCATTAATTATTTAAGTATACCATTGGCATTCCCATTTCCTGCATTGTCCCTGTGGTGTTGCAGAAATGTGCGTAGCATAGATGTCATTCTCGCTTCAATCACCTCGGTTGGATCTCTGGAGCAGGCCCTGAATCAGAGGAATCATATTAGTTAGTATAGTAGCATAGTGATTAAATGAATGGGAGTTGTTAGAAAACATTTAAAGTATTTAAAAGGCCAGACAAGGTTTCTCAAAGCCCTCACTGCAACTGTAAAATAATTTAAAGAGTATACCGGAACCTCCTCAACTAAACATAATGTTTACACATAGTGATACAAACCTTTGTCTTACCTGTGTGCCCTTGTTATATAGTGTCAAAACCAAAGCTATGTGGAGTGATATTGCAGTAACACTACAGAGACATCATTCTCTCTGTGACACTGATTAATTATTTAAGGTCTTTTGTGGTTTATTGTAACTGGTGTAGTGTTTTGTTACACTACTAACATAACACACAGAGTTAATGTTGTAATTCTGAGATTCCATACCGACAAAATGGCCGCTGTGTGAGTAATACTGTAAGACGGTAGTGCTAACCTGAACACAGCAATCAGACAGTCACTAGAGCCAAACCTTGGCCGTCCTTGGTTACCCTGAGGCCCGGTTGCCATGGTGAAATCCACACTCACACAGGATGAGAGTC
The DNA here is from genome assembly GCF_008315115.2 of Sander lucioperca. Lineage (NCBI taxonomy): Eukaryota > Metazoa > Chordata > Actinopteri > Perciformes > Percidae > Sander > Sander lucioperca. The sequence continues at coordinate 11,008,859 of NC_050175.1, forward strand.
GGCACAGGAATGGGCACCTAAACAAGGAAAAGAACATTAGAAACAAACCTTTCAGTGCAGTACAATCTGGCATCATCAGTCAACCACTCAATTAATACAATTTGTAAAAATGGTTAAATGTCATATTTTTATAGTTTGCTTTATTTATATTTACTATTTCCATGTATCTTTAGCTTTATATCAGTCTGATCTACTTTTTTTAAGAAGGTAGGCATCATGACAACACTCACATATTGTACTTAAAAGTGATAAAGTGATAAGTTTCACCCTGGAAACGGTCTTGCACCAAAACCTGTAGAAAAACATGCACAGGGTTTCTGTGAAGTCAAACGGCCAGCCTTTCCAAAGCTAAATAATCTGACTACCAGCATCTCACAAATGTACACATTACATCTTGTTTGAACACAAACACAAATGTACCTACCATTTAGGCTAGTGGTTGTTACTTCCTGTAACCAAGTCAGTGGCCCAGCCAATAAAGCCAACCAATAGTTATAGCATGAAACTCAACAACTTGTGTACAAATAAATTAGTAATGTGTACGAATATTACTTAGTAAATTTTAGAGGTGCCAGTAGGTGGATTTTTGAACTTTGGACAGAGCTAGGCTAGCTGTTTTCTCCTGCTTCCAGTTTGTATGCTAAATTAAGCTAATCCCCTGCTGGTTGGAGCTTCATATTTAGCATACAGAAACAAGAGTGGTATCAATCTTCTCATTTGTGATGAGTCACATGTGTTACTGTACATCATACGTAAATGTTGACTGATGGGTTGAGTGTGTAACAAGAGGACTATTTTAGAAGCCAGAGAAGACTTGGCAAACAAGATAATTTTCAGTTTAACTGACTGTTATGTTCTTTGTCAGCTTCCATTACAGGAGCTTTAGTCCCAGGCTGTATGATGTGAACAATGATCACAGGTTATCGGAGGCCATGGGTCTTATCCAACACCACTTGTAACGGGGTATTTTTACATAGTTGTAGTACTATTGGTACTGTTACTTTGAAAATTCCTTCCTCCACTGGAAAAAGCCCTCTTCTCTACCTCACCCATTTAAGTTTCTGTGTGTGTTTGTTCCCCTCCACGTCCGGCCTCAATGGACACTCTGTTCCTCTAATCATTCCCACATGTGCTGTTTATCATTCTGAGTTACTGTCCTCACTGAGTCAGACAGACATGCAGACGGCATGTGGTGATACACGTGTGTGTGTGTGTGTGTGTGTGTGTGTGTGTGTGTGTGTGTGTGTGTGTGTGTGTGTGTGTGTGTGTGTGTGCGAGATACAGAGAAGGAAACAAGCTGAGAGACTAAGAAAGCTGGGAGAGGTTGCACGATACTTAACTGTGATTGTGTTTCTTCATTGGTCTTGTAAGTCTATACAGGCTGGGCACCATGTGTGCAGGACACTTATTATACAAATCAAATATAACCATACTCTTTTACTCATACTCTTTCTACAACTTTTATTGTGATAATGAACCTAATATGTCCTCTTCATGGAGCCATTTTGAGCCCATCACTTTATCAGATTTAGTTAAAAATGTTATTTTCTTTCTTTTGGAGATACTATGTATAAATAGTCACAGTCAGTCTAGCTGCCTGTTGTAAAAAGCTCTCTGGACTTTCTTCCTTAAAACATTGCTTGTCCACTCACACAGGCTGGTATTCTAAATAACACTCTTAATGACCCTTTTTTTTGACAATGACAGTGGCTTTACAGCTATAGCTTTCATTGTGAAAGCTATAGCTGTAAATGAAAAAATTCATAGAACTTTATTCGGAACATACGAACAGAACATCGCGCTCCACTGCTCACAGAAATTGTGCTATCCTGAAAAGATCCTCTGCCTTTGCACAGACAGCTTTCTCTTTTAAAACCATTAAACAATGGAATCAACTACCAGGCAGTCTAAAGTTGTCTGTAGATTTGAATTATTTCTCTCGAAACTTAAAGAAATACATCCTTGATAACCAGCTGTGTGAGCATCAGCACACTTAAAAGTTTACAAATGTAATATTGAAGTAAATGTTTTTGACTATGTTGTATATATTTTAGGCTGTGATGGTTTTTTTGATTAGTTTTTCATTTAAACATCTGATTAGTGTTTAACTAATCTTGCATGTATTTGTCAGTGCTACTGACAGTTATTTGTAATGTAATGTTTTATTATTGTGTGCACCTGCCCGGGGACTGCAGATGGAAACTAGCATTAGCTAACTCTGGTACAAAACATCTTTTCGTAAGATTAATGTATTTTGTACATTGTCCCTGACAAATAAACTAATTAAATAAATAAATAAATAAATTACAAGCTACCTTTGTTTCAGTCTGCAACCGTTTCCTCCACTAATGTCACACAGCTTTGTTATTAATGGTATTTGATTCTGACCTTTGCTTTAACACTCACGCAAGACGCTTCTTCACTCTTGCTTTATTCGTCTGTCTTCACACATCTCCAAATAAGGTCCCTTTTATCCTGTGATGATCTTAATGAAGTAGTTAATGACATTAATTATTGATCATTATTGCAGCTCATTTGTCTACTGCCTCAGGCGGGTTTGGCCCGAATGGATTTTAAGATTTTATTGTTAACATTAAAGGGCTTCTCCTTTGACCTGGGAACCACAGGTCTTATTTGTTGTATAGATGTCTAGGTAAATCACCAGGTTACATGTGTTAAGATCAGGAGAGAGAACATCTCTACATCTTCCCATTCCGTTTTGTTTGAGAATTTAATTATTTGGGGTCAAATAAGGTTAATATGTTTTTACTGTTGTGTAATGCCAGGTTTGTCTCTGTGAGAGTGTAAACTAGGACATAACAGTAATAATCAGTGTAAGGAACAGAGAGACTTATATAAAAGATACTTCTTCACCAAAGCATATTTCCATAAAGCATTGTCCGGTGGGTCTGCAGTGTATTCTGTGTGGAGGGAGCAGAGACCTCAAAGACGGTCTTTCCTCTGAATGAGCACTGTCTTCACAGCACTGCAGGTTAATGGACTAAAAAATGCTTTCACTTGATTCACTTTATTCTCAGATGCAACACTTTCAAATACTGAAATCAGGAGAGTAGACCGTGTATTTATGACACATTATCTCTTCATCAGTCAATTTTGACAGCTGCAGGTTTAAGACAAGATAATTGTTGCAAGAAAACACTCAAAACTAATACAGACTGACTGTATCCGCGTTAGTAGGCACGCAGCTGCTCATACACACTGTATGAGACTTTGAGTCATACCGTACATACAATATGACCTCCAGGCCCTGACCATTACTTATCTGATTAACAATGCCCAGATCTGTGAAGAAATCTTTCTTCATGGACCTTTGACAACCGATGGGTTAATGTGCCATTACTAAGGGTAGTCCCTGACAGCTTTCCATATAATGTCAGAACACATACAGAGAATTCGACTGTCTTTTTGTTGCTCTCAAAGTACACAGAAATAGACATACGGCTAAAAGCAACATCCAACACGTTTTTTTGTTTTTATTTTCCTGGAAAGTCTGTAATAAAATCATAAATCAATTTACACTCTGAGAAATGCACAATCTGCTGCCAATTTTTATGGGTTACACCCTTTTCCTGTTTTCTTCACTGACAGAAGTTACAATGAAATGGGCCTTACTTCCACTTTCAGACACGTGCTAAGCATTTAAATGTTACTTTAGTTAACTGAATTAATGTCGTTTTTGATTATCAATAAAACTGTATTATAAGTGCATTAGGCCTGGCTGCAATTGACCCATTTAAAATAGTCAACTGTAAACCGTAGAGGTTCAGTCTGTGCTACAGCATTTAGTTATTATAACTCATGCAGAAGTGGATGATGACAGTGTTACATTTTGCTTGTCAGCTGACTTCTCATGCAATATATCAGTCATGTCATCTAAGTTGAACTTTTGACCTAGAAAACTAAAGTCATATAGATGGTAAAAGTCACTTACCAGTGGCAGTCACTCACACAAACTGAGTTGTTTTGGTTTCAAGAGCCAGATTGAGTCTTTTGATCTAAGAATCCCCTGTATGGCTCTTATATGTCCGGCTGGTAGCACAGAAATGGTGCAGCGTGGTTCACAGCAGGTTGAGGAAGTTCAGCTCATTGGCCTTTCTCAGACATGCCCCAACTTGTCACTTGGGTCTTGTTGCTATGAGAAGCAATGAACAGTTGTTGAAGTAACCTACACAGGCCACTGAGCGCCACCAAGAGGAGGAGTGGAGGACTTAGAGTAGAGAGGAAAACGTGTTAACCCTTTGCTGATGTTCAGCAGTTTAACTGTTTACCCACTGATGTGTTAAACCCTGCATGTGGTATTGGTTAAGAAGAGAATTAGAAAACAGTTTGATGGACAAACAGCAGCACTGTTTATTATGAATCATAAAAGCTACTAAAGAATGTTGGTAACATCAAGCAATGACATATTTCTAGATACATTTAAAGTGCTCATATTATGCTCATTTTCAGGTTCATAATTGTATTTAGAGGTTATATCAGAATAGGTTTACATGGTTTACTATTAAAAAAAAAAGCACCATAATTTTGTTGTACTGCACATTGCTGCAGCTCCTCTTTTCACCCTGTATGTTGTGAGACATCTCACTACTGTTCCATCTTTGCTGGGAGTCGCACATGCGCAGTAACTATGTAAGGACTACTAGCCAGTCAGAAGCAGAGTATGAGGGAGTGCCACGCTAGCAGCTAGGCGAGCATTATAATGTGTGTTACAAAGTGCCGCACGTTCGTCACAGAAGTAAAGGCTGGACTACAACAGAGCTGTTTGGAGCAGTTTGTGGAGATGGTAAATGCTTTTTCACTCTGTAAACCTATAACGTGCACAAAAAAGATATATAACACAATAAAGGAAAGGGAAAAAGCCAAAAAGCACAATATGAGCACTTTAAGATTAAGTGAATCACCAACATTGAAAGTTTTCAAAACATTTATGCAATACTTAGGCTATGTACCACATGCTGCATTACAATAGCTATAATTAGCACAGAGAACCCAATGATGCTCCTTTTTTTCTACTTGCACTCTGAATATTGATGTTGTTAGTAACACCTGTTTTCTGATTTGTTACTCTAGAACGTTGATTAAAAAAGGAACCTCTTTATACTTCTTTTAACTTAAAGTTAATTTCATATTTTCTAATGTAGAACATTCTACATTAGGGTTCAGTTACCTCAATTTAAGTACAGTTTATTTTCTGTCACTGCAGTTTTAATGCATAGAAAAGCTTACGAAGTGCTTTCATCCAGGATCAGAAGATCATTATTTCCTGTGCCTTCCCACTGAATCTGCTTTCTACAGCGAGTGCCAGTGTGGAAAACGGATTGGAGCAGAACAGTAATAAAGTGTACACTTGAGGAGTGCCATAAAGATCCCAACACTAATGATTTCTTGAATAAGGCGCCGAGACAAAGCAACAGGCAAGGCACGCTCAATTGATAGTCAGAAGAATATGTTTAATAAAAATAATTAAACCTCAATTTCCTCTATAGAACTTCATAGAAAGTAATCCAATAAATTACAAATGACTTTTAAGACGCATTTTCCTGCACTACATAAAGAATTATTTTGACTACACAGACCACAACTTGCAAATATTACAACTGTCCAACGAAGAAAAAAAAAAAACTGACCAGGGTGACATTTAGGATATTATCAAGCTTGAAAATCAAAATACAAAACCAATGATGCTCGTTTTGTCATCTCAGTGATAACATGTATGAAAACGGAAAGTAAACCTCATTGTACAGCAGTAGTGTGTTTTGTAATTCCTCTTGCATATTGGTCATTGTTTACTTGTGTTTAACGCACAACACTGCCTCTCTAGCAGCAACAGTGCTTTGGGAGTCCTTGTACAGTTACAACCTCGAAAAATAATTAAAGACAAGCAAAAAGTCCAATCTTTAGTCTACCATTTTTTCCATATGTGGCCAAGAGGTTTAGCACAGTCATCAATCCATCAACCCATCGCTGTGGGGCAACAACACAAATTAACAAGTCATTAGATCAATCACCTACAGCAGAAGAAGCAATGGCTGGGTGTTTGCATAAGGGCACTACAAGTTTAAAGAGAGCAGAGGTGCAGATATACAAAATGACAGTGGCATATTTAAGTTCATTGCTCAGACATAGAAAAATACTGTAATGTTAGTAATAAAAAAAAAAAAAAAAAATGCAATTGCATTGCAAGCAAAACCCATGACGAGGTGTATATATAACAGGCATACAAGGAAATCACTTTAAAGCAGCATCGGAAATCAAAAGGTGTCTTCAGTCTTTGTGTTCAGACCGCGGGACTGCTCATGGTTTCACCCACTACAGAACAATGCTACAGCAATATTTAAGAACTAATCAGACTGAGTTAATTCGGGGGGGAGGGGGGTGGACAGAAACCTCACCTCAGAAATAATTTTGAAATGTGTATCTAACAGTCCACTGTGTAACAGCAGTCCTAGAGCCAGAGAAAATTACAAAAGGTACTTCGGCTTGAGTGAATTCCAGTGTTTATGTGTATCCTGGTTACAGATGAACGTGAAAAATGTGCAGGGACGATGAACGAAATGCACAGGCATGGACGTGGAGCACAAATCTGAGCGGTTAGTTTGTCATACAGACAATCAGTCATCATCAGTCAAATGAGAGCGTGAGGTACAGGATAAGGGCACTTCTACATCTAGCTGAAGCTCCATTAATCAGCAGAACAGAGTCGAGACAAAGTGAAATACACACAACCAAGCTGCAAACTCCCAACACACGTTGCTATTGTTTAGCCCTTCCTGAAGCAAACCTGTCTGGCACAGTGTTAAGTGTAATACTCAGACGATGACAATTACTACAATCTTAAGAGAGGATTTGAACTATTTTGTGCTTGTGCCGTGCATGTTGTGTAAGACTTTGGTAGACAGGTGCTCATGTAACACAGAGTCCAAAGGACTGTAATTTCCTCCAAATTTCTTATGGCATGTTTGAAAGTCAAAAACACTTGTAATGGTAGTAGTTTTCTACTGGTCGTAGCCTTGCAAGGCACCCTCCTTAATACACAACAATTAAACTGGAAAGTTATGGAAGCGAGAGATAACCAGGTGAGAGGAGTCCAGCCAAAGAAAACACAGTGGAAGCTCACAGTAAAAAAAGGGCCTCTGACACACACATTCCAGCAGAAACGAGGACATTATGTACATGGACAGCAAAATAACACACCCATGCAAATGTACATCTGCACAGTGAAGCAATCCATCTAGCACAGTTGAGGTAAAATACAGTTTAATATGCCGGGGTTGTTGTTGGAATATCCATATCATCAGTAATCCTGAATTTGTCTTCTACATAGAGACCACAAAACTAAGTCAAAACCTCAAAAGGGTCAAAGGGCAGTTTTTTTTTGGCACACAGTAAAAGGTTGTTTTCTGTTCCCCACAGCTCGAGGAGTTTATTAGACTCAGATACTGTAGTCAAAATCAACAGATGTGCAAGTGAACGTGTATGCCTACTGGGAGTAGCTAAAGTGCACCAGGGACATGTTGTGACATGTTTGTAAGGTGATGGTGAAAATGAGTTTCTAAAAATCAGATAATGTGAAAAATGAAACCTCAAAAAGAAATTACAACAGATAATTTAATTAGAATCCATTTGACAGCTTTAGGCTTATGGGTTTTATAAAAAAAAAAATTCCCCAGGTTTCCCCCCAAATTCGATATTAAAGCGGGAGCTTCAGGTAATTTGGGTTTCTAAAAAGTTAACTAATGCAGGAACAAACTCAAAATGATATGAAGGTAAGTGACAGGTAAGTGAGGCTGCGTGAGTTGTGCACTGGGGTGGAACATGGCAGATAGAATCTACAGCTTCAGTGACATTCATTAGCTGCCCAAGTTATTGCTGACATATCCAACGTATGATCTGCAAAGCATAAGTGTCAACGAACCTGTAAAAGTACCGAGTATTTACAAGAGAAACCCAAGTGTTTGTCAAGTGTCATTCCCCCAACCCCCAACAATCAAAATATATTAATAGTACAGCTCAACGAGCATGTTGATGTGGTTTCACTTTTTTAATAAAATTAAATCCTGACATAATTACAATAATGCCGTTTTTTTTTGTTGCAATTGTACATAATTGTGGTACAAGTTCACAAAGTTCAGAAATCTACTAAAGTCTGACATGCAAAATGTCTCAAAACAAGACTGTACCTTGTGAACAAACACTGAAATTTTATTTCAGTTCATTTTAAGTCAGTTTTTCCTGTTTTTTTTAAAGGTTTTTGTAGTCTTTATTACACAACATTTTAGTTAGTTCTTGTATTTACATGTAAAGAAATCGCAACATTAAGTGCTGGAAAATCCATATATATGTGAATATATGTATACATTTCTAGGCGATACATAAATAAATTTATAATTATATATTCATAGGATCATTCCTAATCACTGGAGTCTGAATCATCTGATGAAGAAGAGCTCCCAGACTCTGATGAAGATGACTCAGCTTTCCCCGAACCCTCAGGACCACTGTTTTCCTTTTGTTCTGCAGAGTCGTCTTCTTCTTCTTCGTCTTCTAATGCCTCGTCATCCTCGCCTCTGTCCCTTTCTGCCGCTCGCCGAGCTATCTCCTGTGGCGATGACTGGGAGACTGCAGGTGGCGGAGGACGAGCAGGAGGTAGGGTGGGGTCACTGTTTGAGCTCTGAGGCTGTGTGGCAGACACAGGAAGGTTAAGGCCTGGAGTGAGAAGCATCCCTGGGTAAAGCATACTGGAGAGTAACAAGGGGTTAAGAGACAGTGGGTGACCGGAGGCTGCAGAGGCAGCTGAAGCACTTTGTGGGGCGGTAGCAGAGGAAGCGGAGCTGGAAGTGGAGGAAGGAGTAGAGTTTGAGACCTCTGTCCTTTCTCCTTTGGTGTCTGAGGTGTGAGAGGGGGCTTTAGAGGCAGACAGCTCTCCTGTCACAGCGCTGCTGGTTCCCTTTGTCTTCTCCTCAGAGCCTGCTGTGCCTTCCTGAGCAGGCTTCCCGAGCAAGCTGCTCATGCCAAGCAGGTTTGGCAATCCAGCCATACCAGACAGCATCATGGGAAACATGGCAGCTAAGTTACTTGCGGCCAGGTTGCTAGCGTCAGACGGCAGCCCCATCAGGCCTGCGGTGAGCTGCAGGGACTGTAAGCTCTGGAGGTTTTGCTGGAAGGCCTGCAGGCTGCTCAGGTCCATTCCAGAGAGGAGGCCGTTGGCCAGCATGGGGTTCAGACCCAGGGCGGAGGCTGCTGGGTTGGGTGCAGCAGCGGCTGCTGCCGCCGCCACCTTAGCCAGAGGATTCTTAGGTCGGCGTCCACGTCGGCTCACCTCCTCGGGAACGATGGGCCCCGTCAGGATCCTGTCAAACATGCTCTCTGGGAGGTAACCCTAGAGAAAACATGGAATATACATGCAGGATTAGTAGTTTTACACAGCACAGCTAAAGATGATTTTTCATTACAAATATCATAGTACAAGTAATAACAGTAGGGTAAACAAAACACATTCATTGCTAGTTTATTAGGTACAGCTAGCTAAAACTAATGCAGTCTACTACAACAGCCATGCAACTAATCCTACATTCATGAAGGTTATATAACTTTGCTATATAACCTTAGCCTTAGCCTGCCCTCATTCATGTACAATATTATTAACACATCTCAGTATAACACAATGCAATTCAATAGAACCACAAAATAGAGCCTTTAAAATGTTCATAAAGTTGAATCCCCTAAAACAAGTCAAGGCCTTCATGAAAGGATTTGTTGCTGGGTAGTTGGCCGCATTACATTTGGCTAGAAGTACCTTATCAAATGACTGTTACATCAAGAATGTTGTCAAAAAGTGTCAATATACAAAGTCCCAGTGAAGGTTTTCATATGATGAATGTGTTACTTTGTGACTCACCGACTGTTTGACAACATCAGCCCATTCAGGTGGGACTCCGTACTCAGGGTTCTCCTGAAGGAACCGGCACAGATCCTTCAGAGGAGGAGCAAAGGCTCCACCAACCTACAGGACGGATTACAGGCAACATGAACAAACGCACAACAGGCAAGATACATATTTTACATTTAGGAAACATCATCTCAGGTGCGTAAACACCACTCTGTCAATCATACTGCAAATCATTCAAATATCACTTACTTAAAAAAGGGATAAGTAGTAGTAGGATCTCATTTTAAAGTGAAATTATTGACAATTAATGGCATTATTTTTGAAGAATTTTTGAAAGTGTTTGAGGATGTTCTCAAACCCACATATAATACCACACACAAACACACCTTGCGTGCATTTCTCCTGTTGATGATCTGGACCCTTTCCTCTCCCGTCAGGCTGTTCACATCAATCTTGTTGGGGTTCCTGCAGCGGTGCCTCTTCTGCTTGGGCCGACCGTCCTGGAAGTGGAACTGCATTTGCATCTTGTTTACCCCCTAGACATGAAATGGAAAAATATGTCATGTTGACAGAAAATGTCTAACTGCAGTGACTTTTCTGCATGAGCTAGCTATTAGTTTACAAGGTGTTGCATCAATTGCATTAGAAAAACTCTGCCCCTGTGGGTGGATTTATGTGACAGCAACACAGTATGTACAGCATATTGATTATTCCATGAAATCCTAATTTCAACTATCTGAACATTTTTGATATCTTATCATGACCTTCAACTGCATGTTAACTCAGCGCACGTATTTACCTTTAACATAACCAGAAAGAAATCTCTCTTTCCTGTAACACCACAAACAAATATATAGGAAAAAATGGACTCACAGGGATAAAGGCTCCTGTGTCTGCCACAAAGCCAGGGTGCTCCATTAGCCACTGTTCCAGATCTTTCCTCCTGGGAGCGTCGTCCCCAGCGAGCCGAGTGCCATCTTTGAGGTTGATGACGGGGACCCTGCTGTCAGTGTCCGCTGGGACCTGACTGGAGCTCTGGCTGAAGCCCGGCACAGGGGCCACAGCCATGCCCACCTGGCCAATACCACCCCACCCTGGAGGCACCTGGAGATACGCGAGCAAAAAAAAGTGTTTTACATCATTTACATTACATCATATACAGCAAAGTTTAGCAAACTAACTTTATTATTTTACATTGTAATCTGTACAAATAACCATAGCACCAACCATAATTTCAAATATGAAGCTTTGTGGTACCATATATATCTATTATGGCACACAAGCTCCTAAGTTAACTGCTTACCTGATCAGGAACAGCAGGGACTCTACTCCTGTTCATGAAGAGCAGGTCCATCCCCTCCACGTTCTTCCTCCTCCCCCTCCGCCTCTTAACCACTGGCTGGCCATCCAATACTCCGTTGAGCCTCATCTGACCAGTAAGACCTGGAGGCACTGCAGAAGACGCACACTGTTAGCTGTGAACTACTGTGTCAAGTTTTAATTTAAAGAGTAATGAAGCTTTGAGATACATCTGGAAATTATCTTAAATTTTAGGCACATTCACTCTCAGACTTAAATAAGCTTTTTAGGACTTTCACCTCTAGTTACTGTATTTTATGAAAAACCCCAGATATATTTCAGGCTGAACATTTTCTACTTAAATATCTGTGTAAACAAAGCGAGTAGGGCTACAGAAGTTGGCTAGTGTCTATGTGGTCTTCAAGTCACCACATATATACTTTGCCGCCATCTAGTGGGGGTCTCACTCTATTTGCTGTATTTTAAATAAACACACCAGTCTGGAAGCTGCACTGAGGCTTGGTGATGTCTGCCAGGCCTGTGTCCGAGGCGCTCTGTAGCTCATGAAGCCGCGCCAGGTACTGCTGCTGGGCCTGGGGGCCCTCTTCCGACTCCAGGGGCCTCTTCAGAGGTAGACCTTGTTTCTGGAAGGTCAACTTCAGACCTCCCTCCTGCTATGCACACAGACAAACAAAAAGGTGTTGGATATGCCTAGGAAGATTTATAATCACAGAAAAAAAAAATTATAAACAAGGAGAAACCTTAGCTTAATTTGTGCTTTTCTAATTCTTCTCAGACTGTTTAGGGAGCTTTCTCTGTCCGTTTGTCTGTCCAGCTATTTAAGGCTCAAAGTAAATTTGTCTTGTCTTATGTCCACATTTCTAGGTATGCTGAATTTCTATTTATGTCATATTATCTCATTTATAAGAATGTCTTACAATGAAGGCAAATATGTTTAAGGTATTTTCTTGTTAGTAGTACTGGGACAAATGGACACACAGAGGGTAGTGGCTATTAGGGCAGTGGGTCAATCTATTCACAGTTTGGACTGTAGTGGAAAGCCATGCCAAAGAGATAGCTGCTGTCAGTATATACATATTGTACAGGTAAGAAGCAGCAGGTGTCTGAAGGTCTGCTTTGTAAAAAAAACATACAATTTGGGAAAAGATCCTTGTCAAAAAGCAACATAAAAGCAAGGAATAAATGGAAGCAAGTCAGAGGCCTGCCAAGTTAATAGCCACATTGCCTAGAAGCATATTAGCGAACACCCACAGCCAAGGTCTCCATTTCAATCAGATTATAAGCAAGACTCCTTCAGTCTAGAGAGGCTTCAAACTGAACCTTATTATATTCTCATGACTGAGTGATTTGTGCTCATGTAATCACAGCCTCAGAGCCCAATTCAAATTGAGTGTGTGGGAAAAACGAGGAAGGCTGCTATTAAATTAATCTCTCCTCCTGCCAGGCAGTCAAAACCACTAATCACACCCAAAGGAAAGAAGGAAGAGAACCAGAGAAACATGCTGAACGCGGCAGCTAGCACCGGTCATGGCAGCAGAAGTGGTAGGGTCCTACGATTAGGGCGAAGCGGAGGAAGGAGGGGAGGAAGGGAGAAATCAACATACATCGTTGAGTTTTACTGAGAACTCCTTGTTTTCTGCAACATGCTTGGTCACCTTTGACCCCTGTGGTGAGGAAGAGGGGTCCTCGCACAGGCTGTTGGCGTTGTCCAGCAGCTTGGTGGTGTAGAAGGAGGCCACTGCACCTCCAGGCTCGTAGACCCGACGTGTTCCTGACCACTTGCCCTTCAGCACTGCCTGGCAGATGCTGTCCAGGCGGTTGATGATCACACGATCCTGAATAAACAGCACAGACAATCAGCCCACTCAAACTCTTGTATCAGTTTGATTTCCCTTCTCCCCACTATGCTGCATGTTTTTAATATTGATTAGTTTCTATGACTTCCATCATTAAAAGTAATCAGAGACAAATACTTATTATATTCAATGTTCAAATTATTACCTTAGCTTAATACTCAATTTGATGCTTTGTAAGCCATGCAGTTTTGTTGTTATGTACAGTATCAGTAACAGGAACTGGATTGCACACATGTACAGTAGTTCACCTTTGGCCAGTAGGATGCAGCGAGCATGTACCCTCCTCCCTGGAAAGGATGCGAGGAGTTGTTAGTGATGCCATTCTCGGCCGCATGGGTGTCTTGGGTTTCATCCTGTGTAGTGCTCAAAGACGCCACACTATCCTCATCAAAGCCCTTTACAGTTGTTGCTGCCGGCACTGAGAATGTCACAGGACACAGAGACAGACCTGAGAAACACACCTAAACATTTTAAAGTATGCTCACTTCTTTGGACACATTTTTATATATCTCTTATTATTAACACTGTCCTCTAGAGTCAGAAGCAGAATAACCAAAGAAAAAAAAAAGTGGATAGTATATTTATTTTAAACTATCTAGATGGTTAGTAGTTGAGTGAAACGTGTCTTTGCTCCAAACAAAACATTAAGGGCGTTTTCACACCTACCTCATTTGGTCCGGACTTTCGGACTTTTCAGTTTGGTCCGAACCAAAATTGCAGGTGAGAAAGGTGCCTTGGACAATGGTCCGGATCAAAAGACCAAATTTTGGTCAGATCAAAAGAGGTGGACTTGGTCCGGACCAAACTGAACCATGGTTCAGTTTGTTTGCAGTATGAAAACACTTTTTGGATGGTTCGGACTTTCGGACCAATTACAGGAAGCTCTGGCAGGCTATCATCGTTTTATAAGACCGGGGAAGCTCCTTAAGGAATAGCTCAGTGCTGACGTGTATGTGTGAGAGAGACGGTGAATGTGCTCAGAGCAGACCGCTGTCGGCTATCAGAGAAGAGAATAAATCAGCAGTTTACTTGTTAAGTGGTAGTAAATGTACAGCATAGGTTTCAGTTTGTCTCTGAATAAATGCGCCGGCTCCTCAAACCCCAAGTAAAGTTCCCGTGTCTTGCTTCTCAACAACGCAACAAAACAAAAAGAGCCGCCAAAAACTCTGACAGAGAGAGGATACGAGAGGACGGGGAAGCCCGTCTACAAACCAATCAGTTACAACTGTCGGGAGACGCAGCGCACGTATGTGATGACGTCACGGATAGTTCTTTAGTGCGCTTGCATAACTGCAGTGTGAAACCACAACTTTCCGGATCAAATGTATACAATCTAACAAAAACATGAACCTTGGTCTGGACCTTGGTTCAGACTGTCAGGTGTGAAAACGCCCTAAATGATAATTCTTTTTGGTCACCTACACATTAGAAAGAGTTTGGGTTTGAGGTTCTCACCTTTCTTCTTCCCTTCCCCTCCCTCACTTTCACTGTCCTCTGAAGAGGATGAGGAGGACGACGAGGATGACGAAGAGCCAGAGGAGCAAGATGATGAAGAGGAGGATGAGCTGGACCCGGAATGTGACGAGGAAGAAGAGGATGATGAGGAGGAGGAAGAGGAGCGTGATGAAGAGCTTGAGGAAGAGCCATCTGAGTCAGACTCTGAGCCACGCCTAGCCTCCCTGCGGCTCCTCTTGCTGGCCTTCTTAGGTTTCCTCTCAGAGGAGTTGGGTGTCAGGGGTTTGGTTCGTGCTGCCACCATCTGCCTCTCTTTATCCCTCATCTCAGACACCGGCTTCTCCTCCAGACCTGTGGGAGTAGCTGGTGCTCGAGGAGGGCTCCAACTCTCCCCCTGCTTTTCCCGGCCGTCCTCCCCCTCTGAGGCGAGTTCCACTTTAGGTACAACCCCACTGGGCTCTGCATCTCTCGGCGCGGGTGGAGGCAGCGGAGAACCTGTCAACACTGAGCTAGAGGCCTGGCACTGAGGGTGTAGAAGCAGGGTGGATGTGTGCGATTGCTGCTGTGCAGATTTTGTTTGGCTGTAGTTGCGTTGGGCAGCCATGAAGCTGAGCTCAGGGTCTCTCAGAATGTGGTAATCTGTGCGGCTGACGCCATGCTTGGCAGCTCCGATTAGCAGGTCGTGGTCATGGGTACCAGCCTCCCACCAGACGGGCAAGTCAGAGCTCATCTGGCACAGCGGCAGGCGCTCATAGAGTAACTGATGGCGGATTACTTGTTCCCTCACCTGGCGAAGCAACTCTACTCTGTACAGTGTACGAGATGCTCGCTCCTCTGTGATGGGCTGGATGGTCAGAGACGGGTCCACTGCAGAGTCTGGAACAAAGACGAAGGAGGAGGTGTGAGAGAGAGTGTTTAAGACGAAATTAAGGCTGCTCCACAGGTACAGGATAGAGCTTAGATCTGGCCCAAAAAATCAAGCCCGACCCAACCTGAGCCCATGCACGCTGTGTCCGAGACCAGCCCGGCCCGACACATTAACTGGAATTATGAGCCCAAGCCCGATTTCAACCCGATACTTTTTTAATACGTGGGCCGTTATAACTGACGTTCTCAACTACAATTCAGAGTTGTTTGAACTCAACGCATTTCTCTGTGAGGGCTTGCCTCGCCCTCATGCTTGGAGAAGTAACAAAAGAGGACGTTGAAGGCTGACTATCATCTTTTCTGCCACAGCGAGCCTGCTTCATGTGTCTGTTCATCATCCAAGTCCCCGTTTTATTTGCTGTCATAGGCAAGCAGCCTGCCGCACTTAGCCTAATGCACTCGACAAAGCCGACACATATGTTGTCACTGCCCACGACTTGTTTAAAATGGTTCCATACCTCCGACTTTCCTCCAAACTTGCTCAAAGGTAATTCTCCTGTTCTTCTTTTTTTCTTTACATCCTCAAGCTCCATGTTGCACTTAAGCTACACCATACAGCCCAGCAGCCCCGGTGTGATGTGTGCGAGAGGAGGAGACTCCGCGCATGACACGTGTTGCATTTTGTAGCCTAACTGTAGTCCAACTTGTGTAACTTTTTGGACACATTTGTTACTTTGGCCTAAATATAGCCTATAGGCCTATAGATAATATTTCTGATTATGGCATAGCTTTCTCCCCACCCAATTGGGCTAATAAAATAATGATTAAAAAAAAAACACAAAATGCTTGATCAAGGGCCCGGCCTGGGCTACGGCCCGAGGATAGTGGCGGAAAATAACGGCCGGGCTCGGGCTGAGAATCTAAACTCTAGTACAGGACAACCCAAAGACCTGTTTGTGCCTGGAGCTTAAACATCACTATGTTTGTCTTTCCACAAATGATTAACCTTATCAGCCCCTCTACCTCAGCCACCTTTTTATTAAGGTGCTACTGACCTCTCTCCAGCATAAAACCATTTACAGCCAGGAATAAATTTAGGTCATACTGCACTAACCTAAAGCAACTGGCAACTAACTGACATTACGCTGAGAAAATTGTATATGTTACATCAAGGCATGGTATATTAAAGTATTAATACATAATATATTCTAATATGGCAATTATTTTGTGTGATCTTTCATGTGTCCAGACTTCTTCACTTAAGGTGTGTATAAAAAAAGACGGCTTGTCTGTGTGTGTGTGTGTCTGTGTGTGTGTGTGTGTGTGTGTGTGTGTGTGTGTGTGTGTGTGTGTACATGTGTGAATAAGCAAGTAGATGTCTGACCTCCCTCTTTGGGTGGCAGGCGACACACCCTCCGGCACATGGCTGTAAAAGCACACAGGTATTTCTGCAGGCTCTCGTCAGTCTTCTTGTGCAGCCGAGCCATGGCCCTGAACTTGGTCCAGTCAAACCGGCCAAGGTTTGGGTCGAAAACAACACCAAAAGTGGAGACCACACGGTAGAAGTCAGCCTCTTCTCGCCTGGTCCACCTGAGGAAAGTGAAAATATATTGATATTCCTTCTCACTGATCAAAACCTCCAAGATGCATTTTATTTCTCAACCACACATTGATCCGCTCTGCGTTCTAACCTTTGTTGCCGTTCAATCTTAGCGACCATCTTGGGGTTGAGCGTGTCGTTGAGTGTAGGGGGCAGCGGGCAGAGTGGAGCCGACAGTATCATGGACGACGGAGAGGGAGTCTGGGTCTGGTGGATCTGGAGGATCTGCCGGCTCTTGGTGTAGCGTTGAGAGGCTGTGATTAGTCGCCTTAGTCTGGCTGTCAGCACCGAGGGTGAGGGCCAGTAGGAAGTTTCGCCTTCTGTCAATGGGGCTGCATCTGGATCAGAGTAATATACAAGTCCAGAGAGTGTCATTCCATGTTTTGCTTTGTGTCATGCATGTGTCATTTTCATCCTAACTTCAAATTTCACAACTTTTCCAGATTTCCATTGCCTGTGGGAAGCCTGTATTTATAATCATCATAGTAATGATAATCCACTGTGGATTATAAGCATCTAACACTCACCTCCAGCGTTGTCAGTGACAACCAAGTCTCCAGGAGAAGAGGCGTCATCCTGCATGAGAAGACAGTGTGTGTTTATAGCAGGAATATAAGGTTACCCAACTGTGATGCAGTCTTGCACCACATGCACCTTTGGTTCAGGTAGCCTTACCTCCATATCGTCCTTCAGCAGGGCTGGAGCAGGCTTGTACTCTGGGTCATCCACATCCCTATATATATATATATATATATATATACATACACACACACACACACACACACACACACACACAGATAACGTTTTTTTATTTTTGCAGTTGGCAACCTGACACAATTTTAAAAAAGAATATCTAAACTTAGACCAAGCACAATAAAACAAAAGACCACATAATGTTTGTACTGACCCATCCATAAAATCGTTGCCTCTCTGTTCAGCAGCGATGGCCTTCTCATCTGGTCGTCCCACACGCTCTAGGAAGCACAGGGTAGGATCTGCACGAACAGTGTTGTACTTCTCATAACCTGGGAGTGTACAGGAAGATAAGCAAACACCAAAGTTAGCAAAGGATAATGTGTGGAAACTCGTAGATAGGAACCAGGCAATATACACAAACTGGATGATTTCCCACAATCACCTGGTATCAATAGAAAACTAAACACTAAAAAAAGTGAAGAATACATTATTAGTTAAAATAATGTTTTACTTTTTTAAAACAATTAGTCTTAGAATAACTTTAAACACTGGTACTGTTACATAGCAGATTGTTGTTTCATGTCAGGTACTGACTTTTCCCTCTTCTGTAAAGTGACCACAGATGCTTCGTAAGTAAAGATGAGACTAGTTGAGTTTAATTTTAAATTTATGGCACAAGTTGTTTCTCAATTGGATTACCTTATTAAATAAACAAAAGTGACAGTAAGAGCTGGGGTTTCTTACCATGCTTATAGACACCCAGCAGCAGACACTTGTCAGAAATGGTATCCCACCACAAGGCTGGCAGCTCCGAATGATCAGGTTCTGGCACCCAGATCTTTATCTCACTAAGAGGAGGAGGAGAAGATTTAGACGGATAATAGGTGGGGGAATCTTTATTGATTTAATTAATTTACTGAATTTGTTTGATCTGCTCACATTTGCTTTATTAATTTGGTGTTAATGCAAACACTTCCCACTGTTCAGGAGGCCCAACATATCACGACTCGCCATGAAGGGCTTTTATTGTGAAACAACAAAATGAGAACTGTGAAACAATAAAAGCCTCTTTTAACTTTCTATGGTAATTTCCTTGTTAACAGTGGTTTGTATAATAGAAAACAGAACGAAACATGACCATCTTTCACCAGCAGGTGGAGCTCTACAGACGTCTTATTCATTTGTCTAATCAGTTGTTTCTTCTTTCAACAGGTTGTTACCATATGCTAACGTCCACACTTGCCACTCAGGGAGAAAAATCTATGAAGCCGCTATTTCACCTTGATACGGAAACTCTGCTGTTGCCAATGGAAAACTCTGCCCAGGTCTATAGTGTATTAATGCTGCTAAATCCATCTGACCTGTATACATCATGAATTCAGCTGTACTGTTAGCTGAGCAGGGCATAAATTACACAACCACACTACCATCCACAGTATTATATTTTTTAAATATAGTGTTTCAAGAGTCTCAAGCAGTCAAAACAGTTGTAGAAAAAAGCTAACATTGACAAAACATAGGGCAGGAAGGGTATGTAAGACAAGGCAACGTCTGCTCACCTGAAGTCCACGCCGTCTAGCACCCTCTGGGCCTGGCTTCCTATGACCTCTTGTTTCAGGTAGTAGAGCATTCTGACCCTGAGCAGCACCCTGCACAGAGAAAACCCACTGGTCACAACAAAGCCCTGACCACGCACAAACGCTGAGCGAGCAGAACCAAAACACACACGCACGCAGCAACCTGTTGAACACAATGCAAATGAGTGAAATGTGTGACAATTCAGCTGTAATCCTAAAATTCTACTGTATAGTCCTTGTCCTATCGTTTCACACAAACATTACTCAATAACTTTATGCAAATACGTATGCCGGTTTTCTAGGATTTTATTTTAGTGTGTGTACAGCTACAGGCCTTCCACAGAGCAGGTTTAAGCTTGATTAATCAACTTGGCGAATTATAGTTTTACTGAACTCAACATTATTGTATAGACCACACAGGGAGTCCTGGGCAGCTCCACAGCCAGGCTCCGAGGACCGAATGAACAGACAACAGTCTCTCTCCAGTCGTCATGTGGTCGTGCTCTGGCAGTAGATGAAGGCTGGGAAGTCGAGGCTGACAAGGTAGCGAGAGGCTGACTCACAGGGGAAACATTAGCTCTGTGATGCATGATTACACATCACAGCCAGCATGCTTTGAGCGAAGACACAGTGAAGTGGTGGGAACTGTGGTGCACTGGTGTGCCAGGCTGGAACGTCTGGCATGCCTTAAGATTTTGCTTGATGTAGAATGCGTCCTGTGTAATCAATTTGGCTGAACACACAATTAATTCATTACTTCATCATGTAATGCTGGCTGTTGAAAAATGCAAAACAGAGGTTAAGGATTTCTGGCATGAGAGCAAAATTCTCTGTGGGGCATTATTACCGTGGAGTTATTAGCGGTCTTACTATTTACAGAATGGTAACATCTCAATGAAGCCCCTAAAACCTCCCTATTAAAACTACTATTCAAACCAAATTAGATAAGGAAAATAATCAATTTGCCAAGTACCTGTAAATGGTCAACATTTAACTCATTCTCAATTAGCAGCATAGAGCACAATTGTCTGGCACCTTATGCCAGATTACTGATAAAAGAACGAGGAGAGTGAAAACATCCCTCTAAGTAAACTGTGACACTTTCTACATCTTTGTATTTGTAGCCACTCAATCGTAAACCTGTGGCCTTGTCTCCTGCCAAGGCTTCTCTACAGTGCTGCTCCTCTTTCAAGCGCACCAAAAGAGTTGTGAACCGCTGCTCTGAAATATACGTAGCATGCCAGGCATTCCATCTTTTTATGCTGTAATTCAGCTAAATATTGTTATAAATGAGCCCCAAATCATTCCCTATACTAAAAGGACAATGAAAAACTGTAGGGTTCCCAGGTCTGTCTTTCTGTTGGAGTGATTGATGTTTGTGGTGACCAGTCTGGACTTGTAGCTCTGGTAAATCAAAGCCTTGAAGTTCTTCCCTTTTCCTCCTCCACCCTCCATCCTCCTGTGTGACTGGACCCGCCCAGGAGCAGCTGCCCGCTTCCTCTGCCTGTCAGCACAGCCTTTCATCACTCTCCTTCTATGCCTTTGTTAGTCAGTGTGTGATGTGGTTTACTCAGAGAGGCTGCAGAGTATCTCAGAACAGTCATACACAGTCTTTCAGAACCAAATAAGCCAAGTATGCATGACATGAGTGGCATGACAACAATCCCTCATGGTGTGTTCACAGAAAATAATCCATCAAAACCCAGCGTAAAGGGGAGCTACTGAGTAACAGATGTAATTCTGATTCAAAACACACAAACACTATGACATTTCTATGTGCCTTCTCAAGCATGTGTCCTTGATGTCAAAGCAGATTTGATGAGTTTCACATCTTTACTACAGTATGCAGTAAAGGATATCTGATATGTATACAGTAAAAAGCACAAGCACACTGCTTGCTGAGGACCAAGAATCCATGGTGATCAGATTATCTGACATGTTGGTCTTTCAAACTTATGAAGACTTTTGGAAACTATCAGACATTTCCCTCTACTTCTGATACTTTCCATTCCTGTGTAGAAGTCCTACATTTACGGTCCAGTTAAGGAAGCCAGTCAACCCCCCCCCACCCACACCAGTCACATTCCAGGTCCTCGGAGTGAAAACGCAGAAGTCAGCAAACCCTGCTGACTGTGTCCCCATTTGCCTGGCATGTCACATATCAGACAATCCCTGGATTCAGCACAACTGGACCGGGAAACAATGGAGAACTTTCTATGGAAGCTGTGGACGCTCTGCGTCTAAAGCCCTATGGACACAAGCCCCCCTTTTAAAAAGAAGCAGCCAGCTATTTGACTTTATATCTCAACAGCCCATGTTTTAATAGCAGCCATCTTTTTCCCTCTGTCTGTAAATAAGAGAGATCTATGACGGCCATTAGCTGGGTTGAAGTCTCATTAGGAATCGTATCAGTCAGCTGGTCTCAATGTGATGCATGTCCGTTAACGAATCAGTCAACTGTCGGCTCCAATAGATGTTTTAGTGCCTCCTAATTACTGTGGCTTGGAAATGCCACAGTTTAAGTTTAAGACATGTGCAAGTTGTATTTTCAAACACTTAGACTTCATTCTATTAAAAATAAACTAATACAATCTGTGCTAGAAGAGAACAATGACCACCTGCCGGTTGCTATAATAACATTAAGGTTTAAACACAGTTTAAACCTTTAGTTAGTAATTAAGTTAAATGCATGAATATAAGCTATTATAAATGTCTCTTTTATCTTATAACAGTATGTATATATATATATATATATATATATATATCTATCTCTATATATATATATATATATATATCTATATATATATATATCTCTATATATATATATATATATATATATATATATATATATATATATATATATATATATATCTCTATATATATATATATATATCTATATATATATATATATCTATATATATATATATATCTATATATCTATATATATATATATCTATATATATATATATATATATATCTATATCTATATATATCTATATATCTATATCTATATATATCTATATCTATATATATATATATATATATATATATATATATATATATATATATATCTCAAGTGTCATACTACATGTAAACTGAACTGGATTAAAGTGTAAGCCACATTTTTTTAAATGTTGCATATACAATGTAAAGTGGAATAAGGAAACACCTACTTGTTGCAGTGGTGTTTGAGGTGTTTCTTGTAGCCGTCATCCTGAAGCATGTGCTCTGGATTGTGCTTCCTAAGCCACTCAGCTTTGTGGATGTCAAAAGAGCTGGACTGGATCTTCATTTTCTTACCCTTTCTGCCCCGAGGGACTGGAGCAGACAGACCTAGTGGAACAAGAGTAGGTTGAGAGTCATGATGCAGTATAGGAAATTTAATTGTTTCCTAAATCCCACTGCGTGTTGTGATAAGGCCAGTTAAATGTAGGCTGGAAGTCCACTCACCCAGGTGATTCTGCAGCTCCTTGGTGCGTCCATCCTCAGTAGGGGCGATCAGGTCCCACATGAAGCTTTTAATTTTGTCATCTCCACGGTAATGGACCAGGCAGTAAGACAGCAGGGCCCTGCAGATGGACTCCACATCCCTCTCTGTCAGTTGCTTCTTAAAACGCCCATGGTTGAGAATATCCTTCCAACGACCCCACCTGGACAACGAAAGAGAAAAGCCAAATTTAAGATTAAAAGTATCACACTTGTCAAGCTATACTACTTGAAGGACACCTTTATTGTGAAACTCAACATGTGCATGGCTTTACTATCACAGTGACGACAGCCTTGTTCGTTTGTATATAACTGGCATTAGTTTCATACAGTTAGGGATCTTAGGACGAATAGATTTATGGTTCCTGTATCCTATTACAATTTTTTTAGTTAGGTTTCTGTTTCCGTTTTAAAACACCAGTTCATTCCTACCTATGGACAAGACAGTTGCTATGGTTTAATGGCTTAAACTATTTTAATCATCTTACCCATAAACAAGCAGGTTCTTCTCTACTCTGAAGCACTCTGTGCGTCCATAGCTGTTCAGGCGGTCATGGTTTCGCCTGAGTTTAGGTTTGGTGTCGTCACTGTCGCTGTTGCCCTCTGAAAGCTCTGCCAACTCATCCTTGGTGGCACTGAACGGCCTTGTCTGCTTTCTGACACGAGGAGTGTCAATCACCAAGCTGTTCTGTAGCGAGGGAATGGAGGGCACACTAAATTTTAGCAAAGGGCTTTCAAGGTCTATAACACAGATAAAGTAAGGCTGCAACCTTACTGGATGTCCAGCAATTATATATTTGTGATATGCAAAATGTTTTTATAAGTTAGGTCCTAATTATGCCCTTTATTATTTGTGGTGAAGTACATACTCTGCCGTTGGCCATCTCCATATCAATGTCAGCTTTTTTGGCCCATTTGTCCCAAAAGTTGGGGTCATCCAGAGAGATGTCTGTGCGGTTTCCGGATGCCACAAAACTGGCCTGAAAGCAGACATTTGAATCATATCAAACCATAATCTTATTTGCCATTTCCTGTATGCTGTATCATGAGCTGCTCCTGGTTTAAAATCAAAGACTGCCAGTGACCTGTAACATTTTAATTGTAGCTGTCCACCTAATTACATAGTGAGGACTGGGTAAAGACATTTACATATTGTGTTAGAGCAGTTGTGTTTATCCATTTTATTCACCTTAGCAAAGGTGGATCCTCGTCCCTCAGACTCGATGGTGATGGTCTTTGTCCTGCGCTGGAGGATCTGATCGATATCCTCCTCACAGAATTTGGCCCCTTCATCCTCCTCATCCATGATGGCCCCGTATGCACCACGTCGCAACAGATCTTCAATCTCCTTCTTAGACAGCTGCTGTTGCTGCACTGCCTGAGGTGAGAAGGAGAACGGTATTTAGAGTCAACAAACTATACACAACAAATACAAATAAATGACCAAGACCAAACTGAATATCAAATGGCCTCGAGGAGCAAAATGAAACAGTATTGGAACATTATCCAACTATAAATCGAGGACTCTGTGCGTATGTGTGCATATGTTTCAAATGATCCCCCCATGCGCAAAAGACGTCACACGCAGCACGCTGTCGCAAGGCCCTGTACAGCAATTCAATTCAATTTTATTTATAGTATCAATTCATAACAAGTTATCTCGAGACACTTTACAGATAGAGCAGGTCTAGACCACACTCTATAATTTACAAAGCCCCAACAATTCCAGTAATTCCCCCAAGAGCAAGCATTAGCAGTGGCTAATGCGACAGTGGTGAGGAAAAACTCCCTTTTAGGAAGAAACCTCGGACAGACCCAGGCTCTTGGTGGGCGGTGTCTGACAGTGCCGGTTGGGGATGTGATGAACAGTGGCAATAATAGTCACAATAAAGATAATGGAACAGTGACTACAAATGGTAGTCGTAGTAGTTCATGTCATAGCAGGGCACTGCAGGGCGTTACAGGATGTAGCGTGGCACAGCAGAGCATGGGTGGACGTAGCAAGACGCAGCAGGATGCAACCGGACACTGCAGGGCATCGCAGAGCGTATGGGCGAAAAAAGAAACTCTGGGGAGTAAACTCCCCAGAGCAGCGGGGGTGGGGAGTTGCTACATCTCCTAGACGGCTCATTGATTGCGGTTCACCGGCTCTGCTACCAACAGAGAGCCTACAAGCCTCTGTACAAATGTAAAGCGCTTTGTCTGGTAAGGTAGAAAGGCACTACAAAAATGCAATACCATCGGATGAGTTGTTCTCGAGAACTCTTCGAATGGGCACGCCACCCGACCACGCTGCAAGCAGCATGTTACAAGAGAAGTGTAAGTGAGAGTGAGAATTGCAGGTGTGTTGAGTGAGTGACGTCAGTGCATGTGTGGTCGAGCAAGGAGAGCAAGCGGTGCCATAGTGAGAGTAGCGTATGAGTGCGGCTGTGAGGAAAACGAGAGGAAAAAGATAGCAAAGACGATGTAAAGTGAGTTAACAGTGAACACTAAAACAACAAGCTTATCAAGACACAGTTGCTTCATCCTTTGTCAATACTGCCGGTAAAGTGAAGAACCCCCGAAAGAGTATCGGCCCTGGAGGGAACGTCTCCCCTATGCTCCCCAATCTGGGAGCCTGAATCAGGGAAGGTGTAACAAGCAATACTGAAAACCAAGCGTTTTGGAACTGCATTTTGTGTCAGATGTTTGTGAGAATTTACACGATAAAGTTCTGGAAAAAAATACTGGGAACCAGGCATTGCGCTAGTACTATACAGTATAATGCACAATACAAACATAAATACCTGCAAAACCGTACAATTTTAAAAAGGAAATAAATGAATTGTGTAACAGACAACATCAGCAGCCCTGTATCTAACCCAAGCAGATGTTTATTATGCAAATATGTTCAGTCAGACCAGATGTGGAGACCTGCTAATAGCTCAACCTCCTTATACTTCTGTTAATTCTCAGAGGACACCAACTGCAGCAAAACATCCACCTACACACTTCACACACTGCTGACACACTCCCTCGCAACAAGATTAGACTCTAATAGGATCGGTTACACTTCAAGTGGAAATTGTAAGACCAAGTTTCAAGTTTTAGGGTTTGTGAACGGTTCTTTTTCATTGCTTGGCATCTTGTTGTTGTCTGCCATCTGTTACTGTGTTCCCCTGATGTCATTCAGAACTGATATTAAAAACTGTTGGCTTTTATTATTGTCGGAAAGACACCGGAAGCAGTCTTTTGACTTATTTTTTTTAACGTCACTCATTCTTGTCCAATGACAACAGGAAAGTCTGAGTTAGTGAGTGTAAGAAACGTGTCTGCAATTGTGTTCTGTTAAATGAGTTGCTTAAACTAGAGTCAAGTTCCAAAAAAACTCCATAAATGAACTGGAAAAAATGGTTGTTACACGAGTTTAGTTGGTGTGGTAGAGGTACATTAAAAAGATAACATGAATAACAAAAAGGATGACAAGTTTTGTCACAATAAAATAAAAGTGTAAACACTGTTGTATGTTTGCATGTGCACATTGCCACACCTGGCTTTTTCTGTTTCACAAACAAGCAGGTTTGTGTAATAATTTGATGAGATGAAAAATGTCATGACTCGTAAAACGGATGGTATTCATCACAAGCACTGTTTTAAAACAAACTCGATTTGAAAATGAACTAAATATAGTTTACATGACTAAATGATTTCATTCCCCATTTTTATTCCAGACCATTTGGACAATTCTCAAACATACCCCTCCCCCGGCGCCTCCTCCCAGGCTGTTATCTCGGCCACTCATGCTCTGCAGCACTGCTTTGTCCAGGCCCAGCTTGAGGCTGGCGCGATCAAACATCTCTCGCTCGTACGAGTTCCTGGTGATCAGACGGTACACCTTCACTGCCTTGTTCTGACCGATCCGATGGCAGCGAGCCTGGGCCTGTGAAGGGCAGAAAAGAAAAAAAAAAAACTGAGTAAAATGTACTACTTGTACAAATAGAAGCTTTTGATATCTTTGGTTTGACCCAAATATCATCTGATCTTTAATGATTCATTTGTTGTGAAACGTATACGTGTTTTTGATTTGGACACCAAAAGTGGTGTAAAGCACTTTTCGAGTCTTGTTGGCAAGTGTTTACACGAGCAGATGTCAGACACAGAGATAACTATCAGAGTGCCAAAATTCTTTAATGCCTGCACTAATGGTACAAATCTACAGCATTATGTTGCATCTACTGCTAAGTGAGTTTGTGTGTGTGGTTGTATCGTACCTGCAGGTCGTTCTGCGGGTTCCAGTCCGAGTCAAAGATGATGCATGTGTCTGCTGCTGTGAGGTTGATTCCCAGGCCACCAGCTCTTGTGCACAGAAGGAAAACGAAGCGTTCCGAGTCAGGCTTACTGAAGCGGTCGATAGCTGCCTGCCGCAGGTTCCCACGAACACGGCCATCTATTCGCTCATACAAGTACCTGCAACACAAAAAAATGACCCATTATGCATGTACAGTATATGCACTCATTAAATACATGGCTCATTCTGCAAGATATTCACCTTCAGCTTTAGGTAACGTTTATTTAAACAGCAAAATTGTGTTCATGTTTGTGTTTTCCTGAAAAGTTTGATTTAGTGACGTGAGCTTTTTTTTAATAACAAATTTTAACTCAACCAAAGTACTTATGGACTGGGTCTTTAAATATTTACCAAAAAAAACTACTTTTATTTTGCTTCCTGGGACACTGTATGCTAGATAGATAGATAAAACAGTTTTTTTTTTTTACAAGGAGAGGTTATGTTCTTTCATCCTTGTGTCCATTCTCATTCCCTCCCACAATCTGACCCCTTGCCCTCCCAGGGGTAATCCACTTCGTCAGGAGAAGCCTCAGAAACTCCGGCTTGTCTAATGTAGAGGAGCCCTGAGGGCTTCTATAACCTGCTGCTGAACCCTGTCTGAGGTCTGTGCTGCGCAGCACCTCACATGTTTACAATAGTTTAGGGTCTGCTCCAGCTGCTGGTGGGAAGCCAGACCAAAGAGAGAGAAAGGAAGAAACAGAAACATGAGAGCAACGAAAGGATTTAGGTGGACAAAGAGACAAAAGAGTCAGGAAAATGAAACAGAAAAGACTGTGGAATGAGAGTTGGGAGACGTAAGAACAAAAATAAAGACAAAGATGAAAACCAGAAAACCAAACTTGTATCTTTAATTATTAAATTCCTAAATACCATTAAATTCTAACCCTTCTAGCTAGTTGTAAACCGTTCCCCATAATTGTCTTGCTAAATGTTCCTGACCACTCACCCCATTTCAGCTTTTGAGAGGACTTTTGGGCATTAGCTAAGACACAGCTAGAACCAGACACACATAGAGGGAAACAAGGTGAGAGCGCTTTGATTCTCAAAGCAATGTTGTACTTTGGCAGAGCCTTAGGTTGTATATAGAAGCTCTTTGCCCATAAGTCCAAATTATTGTCCATCATCTTAATCAGCTGCCCCTATGCTCTGTAATTGAGGAAACAAGGGCTTGATTTTTTCCCCATTCGCTCTAATTACAAGCCTACAAATCATACATTTTGCAAAGACACAAACAAAAGATTCTTCCTAAGTAAATAAATACCTAAAATCCTGTGACTTATCTTTTTGGAGACTGATATTACTGTATTTATTACCCTTTGTGAAGCTTAGACGTTATATAGTTAGAATGCTAAAGGAAATTTGGTCAAAATGGTGTGATACTACTACTACTTCCAATGTTCCAATAGGAGCAACTGCTTAGGTCAATTTACAGTTTCCTCCAACAGTCCCAGATACTTTCATACTCACACCTATGGGGAATTTGTGTTTGCCTGTTTATGTGTTATGTGTATATTATGTTTGTTTGTATGCTTCCTATTGACTAGTGCATGCTATGATATGTCACAGCCTATTTTATCCCTGAACAGGATATGGATGGATGAGTGGATGGGTTGTTTTGACTCATTTGATGTGATGAAGCTCCATACCTTTAATCACTAAGGCTGCTGCTAAATCTCACTGGCAATTGGCCATTATGTATTGAATGCTAAAACACACCACTATAGACATGCTGCCCCTAACCAGTTGCAGCCAGAGGAGTCAGATCATCCTTTACAACATAGCCGGAACTTCGCAGCTACTGAGTGTTCCCAGTATACTGTACCACTAAATCCTGCCTGTCATGTGCACACGACTTGGTGCTTCCTTTGCATCATAACGGACCTAATAAAGCCAGAGGATGAGAGTGACTTTACATTTTTGAGCAGCAGCAGCACTAAGTTAACAATGAAATGTTTCATAAAGACAAGAAAAAAAAGACTTGTTGATTTGCCTTCCAATATGGACTATGACAGAAGCCATTTAGTGAACAATGTAACTACATACTACACACTGCCTACATGTTTTTCCAGAACTTAATTAATTCCTGCATTTCATGTGCATGGTGTTTTATATGATGTACAGCCCCTGACAAAAGTCTTGTCGCTAACACAAATGTAGGAACAACAAATAATAACTTGACTTGTAGTTGATCAATTGGAATTAGAAATGGCTTATATGAAAGGCAAAGGCTTCTGGATTATGCTAATTATACCAAAATAAAGTATTGTATCATTCATTGAGTTTTATCATTGAATTAGGACAGAAAGGTCAGATATGGCTTGGACAAAAGTCTTGTCGTGTCTTTAAATGATTCAACCAATCACAGATTAGAGCTTCACCTGTGACAAATACTGTAAGTAACACATTCCCAGGTGTGTATAAAAAGAACTCCAGCACACCAGACCTTCATGTGAAGTGCAACCTGACCTCTCACAACAACATGCCAAAGATTCAACCACAGACCAAAGTGCTGATCATCAAGAGCCTGAAGACCAAGTCTGCTGCTGAGGTGGCAGACATCTTCAATGTATCCAAACGTCAAGTAGAGAGGATAAGAAAAAGATTTGAAGAAACTGGTGAAGTTCATGACAAGCCCAGGTCAGGCAGACCCTGTAAGACAACTGTTCGAGAGGACCGTTTGTTGCTTCGACAGTCCAGGGCCAGCCTTTTTTCACCTACAGCAGAGCTACATGAGAACTGGTCACCAGAAACCCCTGTATCTATAAGAACAGTTTGTCGTATTCTCTCACGCAGTGGTCTCCATGGCCAAATTAGTGCTCACAAACCAGCACCAACAGAAGACAACTAAAAAATCATGTTGCATTTGAAAAGGCCCACAGCTTGGTGAAAGGATGGACAGTGGAAAAGTGGCAGAAGGTTGATTTTTCTGATGAATCATCCATTGAACTGCAGAAGACCTGTTGGAACCCGCATGGACCCAAGATTCAGCCAGAAAACGTGAGTTTGGTGGAGGAAAATCATGGTTTGGGGTTACATCCAGTATGGGGGTGTGCAAGAGATCTGCCGAGTGGATGGCAACATCAACAGCCTGAAGTATATAGTAAATTCTTGCTGCCCATTACATTCCAAACAACAAGAAGGGGGAAATCTTCAGCAGGATGGCGCTCCTTGTCATACTTCAGCCTCCACATCAAAGTTCCTGAAAGCGAAGAAGGTGAAGGTGCTCCAGGATTGGCCAGCCCAGTCACCAGACATGAACATTATTGAGCATGTCTAGGGTAAGATGAAGGAGGAGGCTTGGAAGATGAAACCAAAGAATCTTGATGAACTCTGGGAGTCCTGCAAGACTGCTTTCTTTGCTATTCCAGATGACTTCATCAATAAGTTATTTGAGTCATTGTCGAGACGTATGGATGTAGTCCTCCAAGCTCATCGGAGTCATACACGGTATTAATTCTTTTTTCCAAGGCACCATGACTTTACGTATGCTCTGATGTTATTGTAGCATGTTTGTGTATTCAAAATAAAGTATAATTTCTACCGTACATTACTGTATTTTTGTATGCGACAAGACTTTTGTCCAAGCCAAATCTGACCTCTGTCCTAATTCAATGATAAAACTCAATGAATGATACAAGACTTTATTTTGGTTTTAAGCATAATCCAGAAGCCTTTGCCTTTCATATAATTTCAATTCCAATTGATCAACTACAAGACAAGTTAGCATTTGTTGTTCCTACAACTTAGATAAGCGACAAGACTTTTGTCATGGACTGTAGGCTAATACTGACTGCATAACTTGTAACAGCTGATTTTGTCTGACGTTTTTTGAAATGCATGATATATTCGAGAGATTAACATTATTAAAACCACTTTTTCAGACTTGTGTAGGAATTCTTAAGTCTAAGCTTTAACGAATCAACTCTTCATTATCTGTCACCATTACCTTCTCTGAATGAGGTAGTCTTCCAAGATGTCCAGGCAGCGCACCATTTGAGAGAAGATAAGCACCCTGTGCCCTCCGGCCTTCATCTTGGGCAGCAGTTTGTCAATAAGGACCAGCTTCCCGGCAGACTGCACCATAGCTTGCAGGTGAAAGTCGATGGCAGTGGGGCTATACACCTCCCTGAAGTCCTCTAGGATCTTCTCTTCTGCCCCTGACATTGCAAAAACATGGATACATCAGCAAAACCACGTCATTTAGATAGATACTAGATAGATACTTTATTGATCCCCAAAGGGAAATTCAAGGTCCCAGTAGCTTAAGACATCACACACAACATTCACATACATCACAAACAGGATGATAAAACAGAAAATCCACATGAATAGCATGGACAATAAAATAAAAAATACTAAATAAAAGATAAGCACCCTGTGCCCTCTGTCCTTTTATGCTTTTTCTACAATATTTTATTTCGCTTAATGTCCAATGTCCATTAATTAAGATCAGAGCTTTTTTCATTTTTTGACAGTACAAGTGCACGAAAAATAACTTTTGAAGTGCATCTTTAACAATCTATCTCTGATTGTCAACTTTTTAGATGCCTGTGTAGCATATCAAATATTAAGGTTATACGTTATAATTTCAAGATAATATACTAAAAAAGGGGTCCTGAAGTTTTGCACCACTGACACTGTGGTTTAATTAAAAACAATACACTTGACAGATTCAGTGCATATGCAATATCTTCAAAAATCTGTGGAGATTTTCATGGCTGTCTTAAGGCAACGCTACCAGTATACAGGGTCTGATGTAACAATCACTTGAGGTATCAAATTATAGTGAACACCTAAATCTTAAGTCAACGACACCTCCTGAAGACTAAACAGGAAATTGTAGAGACCTTTTGCTGCTTTGCCTGCCAAGAGCACAACTATACATTTGGACTATATTTAACTATGTTAACCTATAATTAGCCTTAAAAGGTACCATCCTACCTTTGATGAGGTAGGGGTGGTTGCAGCACTTTCTCAGCTCCATCATGGTGTTGACCAGGTTGGGCATATTTGCCTGGCCAGCTCCTTTAGCCAGGAAAGAGAAGTTCTTCTCTAGGATGGCACGATAGTATTTCTTTTGAATGTTGGTGAGCTCAACCTCGATGATGGTTTCCTCTTTAGGAGCCAACTTCTTCTCCACGTCCTCCTTTAACCGACGCAACATCATGGGCTTCAGGATCCCCTGAAGCTTCTGTACCTGTGGGCCCAAAGATGAGAAGAGAATTGTAGTTATCACATTCAGTAACTGCTACGGGATATTGTACACTACACATTACATGTCATTTAGCTGACGCTTTTATCCAAAGCGACTTACAATTGCTATATAAGTCAGGGGTCGCATGCCTCTGGAGCAACTATGGGTTAAGTGTCTTGCTCAGGGACACATTGGTTGATGTATCGCAGTGGGAATCGAACCCAGGTCTCCTACACCAAAGACATGTGTCATATCCACTGCGCCATCACCACCCGTAGGTATGGTCCACACAGGTATGGGTTTACACATGCTGAGCTTGTGCTGGTTCTGATTAAAATGTAAAACAGCAGTGTCATAGATGACATTACATTTTGTTTGTATGCTCCAGTGAATTTTCCTAGCCTGGTTGAGACCAGACCCTTCTCAGTTGTAAATGAGAGTGGGTCTGGGGAAGGTTCATTCACAGCCCATTTCCAAAGGGGCGTCACCAACGGACCCCTCTCGGCGCAATTGGATAGTCCTTCACCCAATCAGACCAACGATCCGGGTGACGTGGCAGCAACAGCGGCATCAACGGGTCGCTGCGCTTCGGTGGCCGTCATGTTGAATATAAACAAAAAGCTGCTTGCTGTCGCTGCGCTATCGTCATCGTGTAAAGGCCGCCTCAACAGTTGTGATTGGTGCCTCGATTTGGAAAAATTGGAAATGGGCTTGAATGGGCTCTTGGCCAGACGGACTTGAAGAGCAAATCTTAAATTTGCCAGCAGTTCGTCAGGGTTTTCCCAGGCTAGAATTTTCCATTCCCAAGTTCAGAATAATTTATTGTATTCAAAGTTTGATTAAAATGCAACATCAGACGAAGATATTTGTTTCCTATCCATCTTACAAATCAACAGGTTTCACCACATGTGAAATCTGTGTTTAATGACTGTAATGAATAAAAAAAACATTAAAATACACAATATACATTATGTTAATTATGACTGCGCTGTTAGCTACAGCAGATGCCTACTATCTGCTTACACATATAACCTGGCCCTCCATCAAAGTAGGAGTCACCAGACCAGACTCATCTATACTATTTTATATTAAAGTCTAATGGTGTCATATTCTGTATGTTATTGATATCTGATTGTAGAGTTGTGTAGAATGTCTTTATTTTATATCAATATATTTAGTTTTAAAACCAGTGTTAAGATTGTATTTTTTTTCATTTGATGCAGAACCACATTTCCCAAATCATGAGTTTGTGTGAACAGTAGAGCATCACAGCTTATTACTACTTGACCCCCATGAGTGGGCCAGCTTTACCCAATCAGTTTTCTTTTTTATTTTTTTTTATTACACATATTGGCCATTGTATAACATCAGTTATGTTATGTGTTCAAAACGTACCTCTTAACAGCAGCAACAACTTTTGCTATAAAAAGGATTTCACATTCCCACTGGCACAAAGAGCTTCTCGATTTAGTATCGCATGTTGAGTACTAGCTGTTTCAAATATTTCAATTTTTAGCACAAGTCCCACACTTCAAACCAATTTTAATTTTCTTTCCTCAAGTGTCTTTTTATTGCTTCTGACTAAAACGGAATATGTATTATAGAAGGCCTTTTTCTTGTAAGCAATCGTGTCAACACAGTCCAACAACAAGTAGCATAATACCCCATTATCTGTGCTCGTTATCCACCATATGTGGGGTTTGTGTGTGTGTGTGTGTGTGTGTGTGTGTGTGTGTGTGTGTGTGTGTGTGTGTGTATTTTGTACAAAATGTCACTGTGGCCTGGTTAGAAAAAGCCCCACTTCAAGGGTTCCATCTGTACTCATTGGATCTTTATACTGTATCTGAGCAGCAATGTGTGTTGAGGAGACAAGTCACAACATTCACCAACACTAAACATTGTGTTTTTTATCTGTACAATTGTAAACATTAAGGTGACAAAACATGGCACCAGAAGCTCTAACATTGTCTGACCTGATCATGTGACATGAAGATTGCTGACTTGTATTATCAAATCAGAATATTCACAAAAAATAACAATGTCGCAACACATTTTTCGATGTATTTTTCGATTTGCGGACTTACCTGCTCCTCAGTCTTGAGGTCTCCAAACTCCTGCATGAAGGTGATTTCTGAGGGGAAGCGTGCCGGCTCCAGGAAATGGAGGAGGCTGAAGAGCTCCTCCACTGTGTTCTGAAGAGGAGTACCTGTCAGCAGGACCTTGTGCTCCTGAAAGAGAACAATAAGCACAAGATGAAAATGATTTAGTCTCATTTATTGATTAGCCATTGATTAGCTTTTATTTACGTATCTCTCTGTAAGTTGATGGTATATGTACCAGGTTCATGAGCTTAAAGCCCTCTAGCAGTTTGCAGTTCTTGTTCTTGAGGCGGTGGGCCTCATCGATGATAACACAGCGCCACTCTATGGCGTTGAGTTCGGGACAGCCTCCCAGGATCATCTCAAACGTTGTGATAACGGCTTGGAACCTGTAGGCACCTCGCATCACACGGCCCTTAAGACAAAAAAGGGGAGAGACGTAAGACAAACTGTCAAATTGGTTTATTTATGAAACAAATATTCACATTTTTAAGAGATGACATTTGTATTTTTATGCACAAGAAATTGGGTCTGTTCTACAAGTGGAGGAGTGTAAAATATTGGCTTCGTAGTCTTTTGAATTTGAATGATGCAGAATGTGTACTGTACTGTCATTAAAAATAGCTGTTTTCTGAGAGAATATAATGAGAATGTAACTGTTAACATTAGAAACCTACTAACTTGCAGCCTCATGCTGTGGACAGCAAACACATGACTTACTTTATTATTTTGCTTAAAATCTTAAAACGCACCTCGTGATATGAAGCTATCTACAATATAACCAGGACATGAGTGCACACCTGCTATTGAGTCTTTGCCGTTTGTTTATTTGTTTGTCTGTCTGGGGAAGCTTTTCTTCATCCCGCCTCTCCATTTGTATCTATTGCCTTGACAACAGTTCTCAAGGGATACTCGGTTATCAAATAACCCCCTCCCACAGCCAGCCTGCCAGCCAGCCAACCAACAGACTGCTGTAGAGGAGCCTCTCTCTCTGATATGCCTGAGCAGTGCTGACAGAGAGCTCCCCTTGGGGGCTGCTATGACATCACGGGCTGCCTGGGAGACAGCCTGGTGGCAGCTCAGCTCTGCTCTTGTTTGCCTTAATTCTTCCTACGGTTCGTCTGAATACTAAGAGCTTCTAACTGCCTGTTGTGACACATCACATGGCCTGCCAACCATAGAAAGCCTCTGCCTAAGGCTCACTAACTACCTAGCAGCCTACTCACTGTTGCTTATGTGCACTTCTTTGAATCCTGTTATATGCTATGTTAGTACCATGAACCGTTTACTCATAAAAATGTTCTCTTACCCAACACAGTAAGAAATCATGGGCTTCATAAAACTATGTAAAATCTGTGGCAATATTTAAGTGTACAGAGACTGAATGACAAAAAAAACATTTTCTGCCATTATTTTAACAGACCTTTTTCCTTACAGGAAACATTTTTTCTGAGATATTCACTATCCTTCAACTGCTGCTCGCTTTTCTCTCTCTACAGGTGATGTTTGCCTCAGAAACATTGTGGTAAGTGAGTCTGCTGCATTAGTTACAGAGTCCCAGGCTTTGTGTTACACATGGTAATCGCATTCTGCCTGGCTTTTCAGTTTCCGACTCCTATCGTTGTTTACAGGCCTCCTGTTTTCAAACATATCATTAGATTACTCAGAGGACGTCATCTTGCTGACAGTGCTGCTGTTTTCAAAAAAGCACTATGATTATTTTAATCAAACTGAATCACTGCTTTCCAGTCTGAAAGTAAGCACAGCGATGCTGCTTTCTGCTCGTCTGTCTTTAAAAAGGGAAAGATTAGGTATGTCAGGGTGAACTAAACGGCCTCTCAATCCTCCAATTCTATTTGTGTTAGGTATGTGAGACAAGCTGAATGGGTTGTATCCATGACTGATTCTTGCCCGGCTACTTAAGGTTTTACTCAGGCCAAAACAACCACTGTGATGACAAAACACACAGCAGTGTCTTTTCTTTAAACATACAAACAGCAATAGCTACACTTCTATAACGACTGTAAACCTAAAATGTACAAGAAATGTATAATGTATTATGTGCCGTGCATTATCTAGGGGCCACTAGCAGGTGCAGCGTATTTGTGCTTAGAAAACTAACATCCTGAGCACAAAACGTACTGTAAATATAAAAAGGCAACAAGATCTTTGTCCATTTACCTGTGCATCCCTGAAATACATCTCATACTGCTGGAGCATCTGCCTGCTGACCATGCTTCCATGGTAGACAATGACATTGAGATGGGTCCAAGTACGGAACTCGCGCTCCCAGTTGGCAATGGTGGAGAGCGGCGCAATGATGAGGAATGGCCCTTTAATGCCCACACGATATATCTCCTCTAGGAATGTGATGGACTGGATGGTCTTTCCCAGGCCCATCTCGTCTGCCAGGATGCAGTTTCGTCTGACAGGTGGAGATAACAAGGGTTAGTAGAGAAATACTGGAGACACGATTGGGGTTGCATAAAAGCATCAGAGGAAAGTGAAGGCAATACTGTAGCAAAAGGTGATGTACCATTTACAAATCAATATTTTATCCCTGGTGTGTACAGCGGTATGTGCCAGGATGTGGATTTTAAAAGTCTGACTATGTTGATGCATGAGGTGTTATATCTCCATAAAGACAAAGTTGTGTGATAATAGAAATACAAGATAAAGAAATACAAGAAGAAGAAAAGAAGAAAAAACGAGGAAAATGCAAAAGTCCCGCGATACTAAAAGAATAAACAGCGAACAATGGAAGAGAAGACAACATCATCAGTAGTAATAACAGACCAAAGACATGAGATACAACATAATGGCAAATGCAACTGCAACTGCCTCTGCTGCGTGGTGTACTCCAGCAAACCATTTATTCAGCTGTCCAGTGGGTGGGGGTATTATGTCTTGATGCTAATTGCAATGTGCAGATATTCCCACCGGCTCTTAAGCAGCTCTCTACTTCTGATGACACTTTCTGTGTAGGCATACACACACTCCTGCATGCTCACACATAAAGCCAATTCTCAGGGTTAATGCAAGCACACTGACACTCCGTACTCCAGATGTCCAACTGTGCAGCATTTCTTGCAGCAGTGTGCACATTGACAGGAAATGTGACTCTCCTTGCAAGCCCAACCAAATAATGTGAATACAGCCAAATCACAGCGTGTTCCACACACACACACACACACACCACAAGAAAAGTGATTCATTATTCATTTTCTGCAGTCCCAAAGCTCAAGAGGATTCATCTTGAAATACACAATGCATATGTAAATCTCTGAATCAATACATATAATGGATTCTATCGGCATGGGATTGCTGAAGGTTATAGTAATACAGTATGTTAAATGACTGTTTCAGTATGTTAGTATGTTATGACTTATTGGGACTTTAGCTTATTCACCGTAACCCCCAGAGTAAGACAAGTCGATACATACCCTTCTCGTGTCCGTGCATGTTGTAACGCTGTCTGTTGTTTCCACCGGTAGCTTAGCCTAGCACAGAACCTGCAGGTAACTGGTTCTAACTAGCCTACTGCTCCGAATAACTGACAAAATAACGGCAACATGTTGTATTCTATTTACATGTTGTGATTTGTAGAGTCACAGCGTGTACAAAAAACAACGTAACATGAGACACAGCCATCTTCTAACCGTAAACAAACTGGGAACTGTATTCTCTGAAAGGCAAAGCTCTGCTACTTCTGCTACTTGGGCGGAGTGATTTGCTTTGCAGCAAGCCTTTCTGAGAATTTAGTTCCCGGTTTGTAGTAGGATTTGCAGTAGGCTAGTTGGAACCAGTTACCTGCAGGTTCTGTGCTAGGCTAAGCTACCGGTGGAAACAACAGACAGCGTTACAACACGCACGTACACGAGAAGGGTATGTATTGACTTGTCTTACTCAGGGGGTTACGGTGAATAAGCTAAAGTCCCAATAAGTCGGCGTGTTCCTTTAAGTGATGCTTTTTAGCTTGAGGTGTGAGATAAGCTAAAAAAAAAAAAAAAAAAGCTGATGAAGCTATCTTACCTATGCAAAGTGGCAGCATGTCCCTATGCCAAGGTATTTGCTTGAAAAGCAAAATAATCTATGACATTTTGATTTTAAATATTTCTTCCATTATTTGTCCTCATTGTATTATATGTGTATCAAATTTGACCATGTAGTCCAGATTTACGATAACTTACAGCCACCTAGAGCTCTATACATTGCACAATGTGTGTGGTTCTGCAATAAATTGAAATGTTATTAAAGTTACTTGCAAAAGCAGACAATGTGCAGGGGTCCTAACTTTAGCTAGCAACTTTATTGGAATGATCGTTCAATAATCACTAACTAACTATGTTCACCCTTTCATACCACAGCTAAGCAGTGTCACACCCACAAAACCCTGGTCAAGATCAGGGTTGTGAGTATTGGTCAGATAACCCACAATGACCGCTTCACACCAATGGCAAACTGGGTTCAGTGTGTACAGGCTGTAGATGTGTGCATTTATACAGTATTTAAAACTGACCTGTTGTACCAGTTGAAGAGGAGCCAGTTGACCCCCTCTAGTTGGTAGTCCCTGAGGCTGTTGCCATTCCTGTATTCTCTCGAATGTTCCCTCTTCTTCCACAGATTTGCCGGTGGCCGCTCCTAAGTAACACATTTTATATAAAGAGTTAGAATTAGTGTTTTCAAATTACATCTAATTTACATTTTAGTTGTGGAATAAAAGCATTTCATACATTATGATGGCAATGAAAGACAAGGGGCAATCTTAGGAAAAGTGACAGATATGAAGCAAGCCTTGCTTGCAGCATGTTTTTAAAAGGTAAGGCAAGTAGGAAAAACACAGAAAAACACACAGTCGGCTTGCCAAGCGGAAAAAAAACAGAAAAAAAACACACACGTGTAGCCCATAGACAGTATATAAGGTATAGCCTGCTCGAGGTAGTCCATTTCCTGATTGATTCTACCACCACTCCAGTGGAGGCGCTAATGAGCTAGATTAGTACACACACAGTAGCAGAAGAAGACCAGCTACACACAACGGAGCATACACCGTTCGCACTCAGCTTGAGCGAAGCGCTACTGGCACGAGTGAGGTAAAAAAAACAGGAGTGAGTCGGTTCATTTGTTTTGTTGTGAACTTGAATGTCTGTGAAGAAGACTGCAGTTACAAAAGAGAAACTAGATGGCAGGTTATAAATATAAGTTATTGTTACATTATGTTGTTAATAAATGTTTTCAATTTGATAATGTAGTGTAGTAATGTCACAATGTGCGAATAAAGGTCAGATATTATATTGCATAAAAGTCTAGTCTAAAAATGGCATAGCAACCTGTGCTTTAAAATAAATCGAGAATCGAATTGTGACGTTAGAATCGAAAATGTAATATATATATATATATATATATATATATATATATATATATATAGCCATAGAGGAAAATGGAAATACAGTGATAAGTCAGGAATGTCAGTGGGCATGGCTTACCATCCTCCTTGAGTCTGGCTTGACTGCCTGCAGCTGCTCAAACTCTTCAATCTTGCTCTGATCTACGTCGTCCTTCAGCTCCCAGGTGCTGTCCTCATAAGGCAGAGAGCACCACTTCACCAGGTAGTACACCACCTCCTAAAGCAGGCAGAGGAGAATTATTACTGCAAAAGACTGGAGCAAGGCCAATGTCTGCTTTTATAATATTAACAAAGGCTGCGGGGAAACCCGTTAGGATGGCCTTGGGCACTTCTGAGATACAAAGACATCACTAGAGTGGAGTATATACTGAAAAGAACAAAAAACACAAAACAATTGAAAAAGAGTAAAACATGCTGAGGCACGTAGACACAAAAACACACACAGGCTACTCATGGATATGATTAACACATGAAAAAGGATTCACTTTACCTCTCCTGTGTCTTTGTCCTCACAATAAGATACCTCCAGCACTCTGTCTACCTCTACATAGTCAGGGTTAAAGGGGTCCTCTTCCATCTGAGAGAGATAGAAAAAAGACAAGGAGGAAAGAAAGCGAGACAATAAGAGCACAAACCTAAATGCCCACTCACCATCTGGAATCTGAGACAAGTACCACTACTGTATCGACTGAGCGAGCAAAGAGATACAAATATATGCACACGTATGTGCCAGCCCACACAGACAAAACACAAAAATGAAATGAAACATCCACACACACAACATTCATATGCATGTACACAAATCACACCCACACAAACATGTCCTAAGAAACACCACATTGTGAAAACACACACCTGCTCATAGCAAATGCCCAAGTATGACATAAAGACAGTATACAGATGTCCACAGGCAAAAACACAACCACACAGCCTTACATCTGCAAAGAAGAGTGCCCTCTGTGCTTGTTTAATCTTGAAACGTTTGATCTTCTGCTGAATCCTCTTGTCCTTCACCAGCTGCTGCTCTGTGGCCCACTCACAGTGTAGGTAGGAGCTGACACACAGACACACACACACACACACACACACACACACACACACACACACGTGAGAAACCCTGAAATACACCTTCTAAACAGCATCTGGGTCAACTGCTGAGGCCAGTAGGTGTGATCACAAATTCCAGATGTGGTCACAGAGGTTTTTTTACCGACATGCTGTTCAAAAAGTCGCTGATTTTCTCTATCATATTTGCTTTCATCAAATTCCTACTGTGACATTAATTTTTCAGTCCTTTTCATCATTAGGCTGAAAACATAATGAATGCGATCTGGCCGATGACAGATTATCTGGCAAGTGAAAAGAAATTATTTCTCTGGGAGGCTGTGGAAGTAAACTTATGAAGAGTTCATAGAAGAGAAATTGAATCACTGTTGCAACATTTAAATAGCAATACTGAAAGCTGTCCGACGGATGCCTAAGATGCTTGTATGCTTGTTTAATCATGTAGTTCTTATTCAGCATCCCGCAAAGCCTTCAGGACATCTGCTTCAATTTTTATCTAATTTTAGTTTTGAGAATTTGTGTTCTAATTTAAGAAGTGCCACAGTAATGTCTGGAACAGTAAACAGACCCCACACTTACTTAAACTGGGAGGATTATACAGGAATAATACACATAAATAATCACACAATATTATTTAGAATATTTCTGTTATGGTTCATGGAGTAGTTAATATAAAAACTAACTTAAATGAACCGCAAATTAACTTACTAGTTTTTGTATTTGACAAAAAACTCCTCCCCTTCGACCACCACTCCTGGAGAAACCTAGAGAGATGTTTAAAATGACAGAACAGTAATTCATTACAGACAAACTTCAAATTGAGTTCTTTTTTTCACTTGGCTAATAGCTGTATTATGCTATATCATTAGGTAATGTAAGTTAAAATAATGTAATCAGATGGCAATATCTAGCAAAATAATTGCAAAAGCAACTTTCATCCCAATTGTGCAGAGAGTTACTGTATCTTTTATGATCACTAAAAGTAGGAAAAGAAACAGCAGCAACTCACTACCTCCTTCTTGACGATACGAGAAGACATGATTTTGTCAACAACAGCAGCATCCTCTTCACTGGGATTCTCCTAGAAATGCAGTGGACATGAAAAAAAAAAATTGGATGTCAAGTGTTACTTTATAGTCTCCTACAGCATAAATGTGTATAAGGCTATTAACACTTCATCATACAAAAACCAAAACACACCATAGTGTGTAATAATGACAACAAAAACGGTGTCTACTCTTTTTTTCACCTGTTTTTTTGCTACTTATCTGAATAGAGGAACTATGGTTCGAGGCTGCCGTATGGATTGTAAAGCCACCAGGCGTATTTGTGATTTTGTATCACGTGAATAAAACTGACTTGAGAGGTGAAGTTTGCTACTTCAGCACTGCCTCCACCTGTGCAGAGCAACTGAAAAAGCATGCCTGATTTACACGACGGAAACCAGGGTGGAACTTTTGGGCAATTTAAATGTAGAAAAATGTTTGTGAGCAGAGCTGTCGTCACAATAATCCCATCCTGATTTCTCTGCTTTTGCATCTAAATTATTAAAAATGGGCACTAAATCTGTATCTTCCCTGTTTGTACAGGCATACTGCAGGGGTCCTGGTTTGTACGTCACAATGTGTTGGTGAAAAGAACAGGCTGTGCTGCACTTCACTGAGCATGTTGTTCTTCTATGAAATTTGTTCTTGTTTTTCGGTATATAAATAAGTTCTTTCAACAATATTCATGTGCATGATTGCCACAAAAAAAACTATTCTTTGCATGGATTTTTGTTTGTAAGCCAAAAAATACCTAAAATAATTTTAAGATTCATCAGTAATGAAAATAATTTGGCTCTACTCTGCTCTCGGGTGCAGTATTTTTTTTACATTTTCTTTCTAAAAAATGAATGGATTTAAGCTCTACTTCTTAGCTTCTAGGGAGTTTGAGGCAGAACTACTTACTACAAAGAGTTGAACAGCAGGCTGCTTGGATGCTCCAGTATTGGTTTTCTTGGCTTTGACAATAACTTTGACCTCGTCATCTGACAACCTGGCCTCCAGCTCTTCAGCGTATTTCTTTCTTTTCACCTGCCGACCTGATCGCCTCTTCTAGAAAAGCAAGACAAGGTAGAAGAAACACATTTACAAAAATATCAAACTGACTAAAAAGAGGAACACAAAAATTCATCTTTTGGAAATTGATCTTAATGCCTTAGTTAAAAAAATGAGGATTTTAAGGAAGAACATTTATTTATTTACAATACATTATTCATTCACAAGGAAAATTGGTGTCCTTAAAGGTTGGATTTTTCCTAATGTTTTTAATTAAGCCATTAAGATCAATTTCCAAAAGATGATTTTTTTTATTCCTCTTTTTAGTCAACTTTAGCATGGGTTCATAAACTTATGAGTGCCACTGTACATGAAGTTACCAGAGCTCAGCGGTAAACCACACAGTGCACACTGTTCCCTCTATGATTATTATCTATAATTATGATTCAGGACTGATCTATTATCAAGGCTGTGTGAGGCTACTTCCTGCTTAGCTAAGCTAAATTATCTTGCCGTTTCACATGTGCAGTTCATTTTAATCAAAGAAACAGCAACAATGCCCAGACATTGTGGTTACTATTGATCCAAAATATGATCTATAATTGTGATACAAAAGATAACATTCTAGTCTAGATTCTACTGTATTTTCTCCAATATCACTATATCAACAGACCTGCTGTATTCATTTTATTTTTCTTGGAGATTTATGTAAAACATGAATCACAAAAACATTGAATATTCGCACTAACCCATATTGAAAAGGATAATATAGGTTCCCCATCCCCCTGAAGTTCATGAAATAACCCATAAATGACCTTGTTAAATTTCAATAAACCAAGAAAGAAACTGTGAAAAACATTATGCTCAGAAAACCCCCACACACAACGAGAGTGCTTTAAAATCCAGCTTCTTTCTATTCCTTCTGTCAAGCCTTTATAATTATCATATGCGTGGGCTGCTGTATCCTCCATCAATACACAAGACCCTCCTAATGATAATATGTAGTTAATTAGGAATAAATGCCACTGAGCCAAAGTTAATTAGGTGTGGAGTATAATATCCCCATGGAGATATACC
The DNA here is from genome assembly GCF_008315115.2 of Sander lucioperca. Classification (NCBI taxonomy): domain Eukaryota; kingdom Metazoa; phylum Chordata; class Actinopteri; order Perciformes; family Percidae; genus Sander; species Sander lucioperca. Next base: position 11,052,834 of record NC_050175.1, read on the forward strand.
CTCACATCCCCAAACCCAAGCTGACCAGAAGCTGGAAAAGCCAATGTACCACATGCCATGACAATAGGGACGAACCCCTGAGGTGGCCATGCTTCTTGTCTAGCTGTCAGCCATGCTACGTCCACAGGATATTCCTAAATGAGTCATCAACTGACTGTTTTAATTAAGGCCAGGGGTGCCATTTAATGAGCATAATTATATCATAGGCAATAGTCCGGATCAGAGGCAAAAAGGAGAGAGAGGTGATGGGGCGAAGGGGGAGACATTTCTTAGACAAGTCATTTTGTCTTCTCTACTCATTCAGACGTGTCACTCGTAACATGGCAGATATCCATCATGACTTAGAATAAAAGATGTCTCACCTACTTCAATTGTCATATTGGATCAGATCACATAGAAAATAGCCAACATACATCTTAGAGAATGTTTTAGGATGTATTGGACAGCCTCCCCCTGGTACTTTTTTTGTACCTTAAAAAAATATCAACCTTAGGTGTGAAATCACTAATTTTTCACAGCGGTACCTTGTGTTAAGTGAAAAACAGAATCATTACTCTGGATTCAAAATTTTTAAAAAAAAGCAACGTGATAATTTAATTTAGCAAGTGTTCTGATATCAAACAAACATAAGATCCCTGGAGGATTTCTATTTCACTGGCTGCTGTGAACCTTTTTTAAAAGAAAAACTTAAATTTAGGTGTGTGCATGTGCACATGAAGGTGCTATTGTTGGTGTGTTGACCTAGATAATGCAGTGTTGATGTCTCCATCATATCTCCATCATCAAAACAGATAAACATGTGTACTTGAGATATCATACCGCCCACTGAATGACCCCCACATGAACCACAGAGTCAATCCTCCCAGGCTCCCTCTAAAGTTGTGAAGCCTTCCTCTAGGCTCAGCAGCAGTGTCAACAGTCAGACCAAGGACATCACTTTACCCGATGCCTTAAACCACAATATAAACTGGAAAAAACCAAACATTTTCCAGAATTGTTTTTAGGAGAGGTGTGACACCACCACATTAAATAACACTGACACCTCATCTGAATAAGGTGGGCATTAAAAAAATGAAGGCAAACTCCCACAAAAAAATGTTATCTCACATTTTAGGATTAACATTTTAATACGATAAAGTGGGATGTAATACACCCCAAGAATCCCCAAGCATTAAAGCCCTGATTACAATAACAGTAACTTGTACTGTAGGTTGTGAGTGTGTGTATGTGCTGGATCTTACAGAGTCGTCATCTTTAGAAGTGTGTCGAGTGGGAGGGTCATCATCCGACTCCTCTGAAGACTCAGGCTTTCGCTTTTTCTTCTTCCCAAACTTGATAACAATTTTCCTGTGTGGGGGGGGGAGAGAAGCAAACCATGAATATGATAAGATAAAGGTTAGATTAATTAAAAAAATGTTAACTAAATTGTTGTTAATCAGAGTATTTTACTCTAAGAATAGAGCCAAATAGTCGAATATTCGATGCTTCGATCAAAGGAGCCGGATTGGACTGCAGAGGCGAAATGAGGATCTTGTCATTTTGGCTATATGGGGGTGCTCAATGTCTGATTTTATATAGAACTACCCGTTTTCTCCCGATAAGTTAATTATTATGATATAAGTATCAACATAAATGCTCTAAATAAAAATGTGAAAAGAATTTTTAAAAGTGTGTGAATTAAATCCAACCGCCGCATGACAGATTTAAGTTTCACTTTCCATGATCCGTGACCAATGGAGGAGCATCTTGGCGGCAGGGATTTAAAGTGCCCATATTATGAAAAAATCACTTTTTCTGGGATTTGGGGTGTTATGTTGTGTCTCTGGTGCTTCCACACACATACAGACTTTGAAAAAAATCCATCCATGCTGTTTAGAGTGAGATACGGTTTCTGAATGTGTCCTGCCTTCAGTCTCTGGGTGAGCTGTTCAAAATCGGCACGGCTTGTGACGTCACAAGCCGAAACGAGCAGGCTAACCGCAACCATTAGCTCATAGCGTTAGCATGCTAACGCTAATGCTAACACTAGCATGCTAACGCTAGCATGCTACCTCGTTCTCAATAGCAAAGCACTGCTACAACACACACAAGTTCACCATAATCTACAAAAGAACTACTTACATGTGCGCCCTCATTTAGAAGTCTCCCAGCTAATCCTGCCTTGTAACTGACCGAAGTTGTAGAAACAGCCTTTCTTTTACCGTCTATGGAGCTAGCTAGCTGACATGATCTACATCTGAGCTACTGGGCATGTGCAGTGCAATCAAAGATAGTACAGAAGAAGAAGAAGAAGAAAAGAGGTCTCACTCTGTAGCTAAAACAGAGACCAGCTGAAAAGAGGATCTGCAGCAGTGAGAGAGAGCACTGCAGTACAACAAAAATATGGTGTTTTTTGAAAATTAAACCATGTAAACCTATTCTGGTACAAGCTTAAAATACAATTATGAACCTGAAAATGAGCATAATATGGCTGCTTTAAACCTTTAACTGAAAATGTCTTGGAAAAAAAAATCTAAAGTGTGGGTTCACTTTGAAATAGTAAAAGATGATCCAAAGTAAGATGCAAGGTGTGTGCCACCGCCCGATTACAGGAGCACAGCCGTGATCCAGTGCGCAGCCCGTGGCATGATCCGTCCGCCCCAATGATCACCAAATCCTGCACACTAGAACAGCAAGCCGTGGCAATGTATGCCGGGTGAAGCCGAGACAACGGTTGCATTTGTGACAGAAAAACATTATGACAAGAGGACTGTAAAAGAAGTATAGAGCGCGCCAGCAGGACAGCTGCTCCATGCGCTCCGCTTCTCGACTGAGTGACACACGAGCGCACGCTCCAAACCACTTTCAATTAATCTTCTCCACCCCTGCACCACTTATGCAATAATAAATAAGAAGCTCCTCTTTTTATGTCTGTGTCCTAATCAGTTGAATGTTTTCATACAAAATGAGCTTTACACACAACCTTATCACAGCTGAATATTTCATCGCTGTAGTCAGCCCCCCTCCATGATTCGACGATAGGCCAGATTTGACGATTCTGATTCGAATATGTGAATTCTTAGTGCTGAGAGACCATGCCAGAGAATCTAATAGGTTGCACATCATTGACATGTCTTGCAGAAAAAAAAAGATTGAAAACCATTTTCTTTTTATTTCATTGTAGACTACAATTGCATAGCCCCCTGCATGTTTGCACCAGTATGCAAGATGGGAGTGAAACAAGAGTTCATAAATTTGCATCTGCTGTACTGCAGTTCATATACAATACATGCATTTACAACAGCAGCCTATATTCTATAAGAATCTCTCTATGTACAGCTGTCAGCATGCTATTTTTTGTCCCCAACATACATACAACAGTTTGGGAACTGGCTGAGGTATGGTAGGAAATGCTTAGACGTATTAACATCTTCACAATGGGAGCTGCTGCCTGAGTTTATGGAGAAAGGATTTCAGTGCTTTGCTAAAGTTCTAACCTAGTCTGCGGATTCAGACCAAATTCATTCTGTAAATATTTTTCTGTTGAAGCTATCATTGCCGATTTGTGAGTGTTGCTATTTTCACCATGGCCTAATGTACAGTTGTAGTTAAAGACAGACTGCTGGGATGTGATGATATCAGGAGCCGAGATAGCAGCAGATTGCGTGATGAAAAGACACAACAAGCTTCTCCTTTTCGCCAGTGCTTCATCCTCCAACTCTCTCTTCTTTCTTTCACACACAAACACATTATTTCTGTGACCTCTTCCCATATATTCTCTCACCACATATGCACACACTTTCTATCTTGCGCCTTTCCACATGTATTATCTCTTGAAGGCACAGGCGCCAAATCTCTGGCTTGGTGTGGTGTTAGTGGGGATAAATAAAAATAAAAAAAAGCACTGCTATCATACTTACACACAATAGCATCTTCACTCTCTTACTCTCCAATAGGTTTGCATATACATAACAAACCCACAAAGCCTTCCGTTCCCACGAAGGCAAACATGCTCTGTGCTCCACACACACTAAATCAAAGGCCTACTCAGACAGACTGTTGCATGAGCAGGTATGTCTCTAGTGAGAAGGATGTCCCTGTGGGGCTTTTTCATATGAGATTACATTAGAGACTCGTATTGAGTGTGAACAAAGGTTCCCACTTGCCTATATCTTCTATTGTTAGAAAACATTTATTCTCTGAGACAGCAAGTCAGTTCTTAAGATGCCAAGTGGGCCCACTGGACAGGAGGACAGCCTGCTGAAAAACATGCAAGTCCTGTAAGGGACAGCATGCAAACCTGTTAAGACAGCATAATAGCTTGTTCTACAGGACATTTTTTAAATATCAATTCCATGTATTAGATGGGCATGTCTATAAGCTTCCTAATTTTGCTGCTAGCAGTAGCATAATTGGTTCACTTCTATCACAGACTGACATCGTAGATGTCAACAGATGGTGACAGACATTTGACAGAGATGGTTTTATTTTCGCCATCTCTCATTAATCTTTACACAGTGTGGAGATACAACAAATCAATAACCACAACAACACAACAGCAACCACTAAACTGTATATTGTTTAATACAGCACAACATTGACTATTTTTTAAATCCAGCTTTTGTCCAACTTTAAGATCTTTTCAACTCAATTGACTGTGGTGTTGATTGGCTTCCCATTCAATTCAGAGATGAAGACAATTTCTTAGTCTGTTTCAATGGCTTTGAAGCGGTTACAGTTTGCACTTACCCTAATCCATGTACTAAGTGACATAGGTATACAGTGCCCAGTGATATGAATTACTACTACCCACAGTATGGGTAGTAGTAATTCATATCATGTGTTTTCACCTGTCTGTAGAATGTGTCTCCAAATATATACACACGTCAGCTGTTACTTTCACATAAATCAAGTGAAAAATGACTGTGTGCCGACCATAGACAGTAGCCTATATAAAAGGGTGCCGACATAAGGAGATCTGACGGGTGGCAGGACCTGTGCAGGAGAGAAAGAGGTTTTTAAAAGTCTCCGTGTCTTCAGCTCTCAGTACGTTTGTAGCTTCTAATTGAATCTCTGTGTTTAGTTTAGTTTATTATAACTGCTTTATTTTACGTTTCATGTTCGCTTATAGGAGTCGCGTTACGTTACTGCTGATGAAGCCCTAACATTTCCTGATTTTGCTGCTTCATAATAAAAGCATTCAAATACCAAAATAACGGAGGACTTTAATTACGAAGAACTTATAGGAAATGAAACCGTTTCAAAGCCGCTGCTTTGACCACGTCAACCTACTGTCAACTCCAGACAGCGCTGTAGCTCTGGTAATACAGGACTAATAAATAACAGAAGGAGATGACATAAGAGCAGGAAGTTTTGTAGTAGCCTAATGTCCTACATTGGTGAATTCAGGGACGTTTTATGATACTAAAAATAATGTTATTTTCAAGGCAACCGCACTGCAGAGAGCTTGAGACAGCCGGGGATATAGGAGCAGGCAGCATGCAGGAACAAAAACACCGACACACTGCTAATAGAATATGATAACATCCAAAACACACTATTCACTAAGTGGTTTCTGTGACATGAGAAATACTTTGAATGGAGTAGGCTAGCCTATGTATTTCAGCTCACAGTTGAGTAGGCGATCTTTTATGTGGACACAGGACACATTCCCATTGCTATTAGCATGTGGACACATGCGGCTCACACCACCTCCAAATAATTTTTTTTGCGATCCGATCTCAATGCATCCTGAGAGTGTTTTCACCTGTACTTAGAGCTATCCACCTGTGATCTGATCACTCAGGACGGATGTCAATGCCAGGTGAAAATGAAGTCAAAGACATTTCAGGACCCACAAACCTCACATATTGTAATATCTGAGTGTATAAAAAGTAGACAACAGCAGATTCATCCAATAGCACTGTGCTGAAGAGCTGTCCCTTCTTTCTGGTGGCCCTGGATGATATTATATTTTAACAAATCCTCTTCACAATGACACTTTATGGTTGCCATGCAACATGCACTTGGGCGTATATTTGGCAATGTTCATGGTGACATCACTTCCTGTGAAAAACAACACCAGCACATGTCCATTGACACTATGAATGGTTGAGAAATGTGCCAAGTCAGAGTGACACAATGAAAAAAAAAAACCCAGCTGTCACACCCAGAAGAATAGAAGAAGAAAAAACAAAGCAGCTGAATGGGACAAAACACAATGTTCTCCCTCTACCAAATAAAAGCTGGCTGGGATATGACATACAAGCCTAGCAAAATAACAGTGTCACATCACCAGGCAGCAGCTAACAGCATATACTGTAACAGGGCTAAAGCAACTCTCTGAAAACCTGAACTGTGAAACGAGATACTGTGAAATCACCGACTGAGCCAGTACAGAAAGATAACATTGATGGTGGCTCCTGGGTACTGCCATATACTGTATCTAAGCATGGCATATACATATACAAGAACAACATGGTATAGTAAGAGCTTAATGTGATAAAAAGTATATATTCTACACACACAAGCCACATCTTAGTGATGGTTACAGCCTGTTCCACCCTGCTGTGGCTGAGACACAGGACCACCCAGGGGTTTACCAGCAGCACCAGTGATAAAGCACACACTCCCTTTGACTAGATCTAGATCTGACTAGATCTAGATCTGACTAGACCTCCCCACAAGCTGAGATGTATTAACCCAAATGACAGGGAGGACTTTCAAATTAACCTCTTACTGAGAAAAAGAGGTATTAAAGCAGTCAGTTCTACTCTTTAGGGTCACGGTCAAGTCTCCCTGATGTGAAGAACTGGCTATAGAGCTTTTGCACAGGCAGTTCAAATGCAATAGAAACCACACAAGTTGGCTGACCTTGAGTCATAAGAGAAGGATGGCTTAGCGTTGTCATATATACGTGTTTGAAGGATAGAGAGCTAACAACTCAACAACAGTTCAAGAAAGAAAATTGACAAAATAACCACACTGATTTATAGGGGTTGGGGGGGAATCGATATAGCTTATTATCGTGATATTTTCTGTGGTAATACTGTATCAATACACAGATGCCAAGTATCAATCTTTTATTATATAAATTGCACATAAGAATTTAACCTTTTGGTACTAGAATAATAATAATAATTGTTTTTAATAAATTGCTTTTTCAGTCCACTAGATAAAAAATTGAAGTGAGATGAACAAACCAGAGACAGTTTTTTTCTTTAGAAAAAACAGATGTTGACAAAGTTTTGCTTTGGGGACATAATTTGAAGTTGGGAAAAAGAAATCCGATTTATTTATTTGAACGCAGTTTAAGGCCCGGACACACAGAGCCGACAGCCAAACGTCTGCAAAAAAGGCTGTTGGGCTGATCAGTCTCCCCAAATTGGTCAAAAAAGTGCCTCGGAACACACCAAAGCGACGAGACGTAATACGTCTCCATAACAGCAGGCGGCGCTAATCTGTATTGTCACCCAAAAATGAAAACCGGCAGCTGATTGGACGAATGCGTCACGTGGGTCTTATTTCTCCGGAAATTCAAATACAGGCTGTCATGGCGGCTCGTTCAGAATAATGATCTCATATTGTACTAAAATAGTTCACCGAAACGTGTTTCTGAAAACATTTTAAGCGAGAAATAGGCCATGCAGTTGCTGAATCTGTCTTCATTTCAGATCAACACAGGTCAGTTTAAAAGATTTTCATCAGATTTTGAGAGACTCTAGTCACGCTCATTCCGCTCCCCGTTTCCGGGTAAGCACTCTACCAATCGGATGGGTCATTTGAGTCCGACTGCCGGCAGTGCCCGCCCCGCCGATTATACATGTCAAATCAGCCAAAATGTATGACGACGGCCCCTCAGACGGACGACGGCACGGAACACACCAAATAGACTCGAGTCACTGACCTCGCCAGACTGTCCAACGGCCGATTATCGGCTCTGTTTGTCCGGGCCTTTACTCGCAGAAGGTGTCCGTCTCCTCTTATAATCCTACCCTCTGGGTAGTAAAGTAGTAGAAAAACCTGTCCTAAACCATGTAGACAGAACATCTGCTCCACCAAATAAACAAATGAAACATGTCACTCTCAAACTGTCTAATTGTAACTGTCAGAGTCAATATAAAAACAATGTGGACATGTATTGAAGTACAGTATAGCCCCAATGGACTAACTGCAACACATCTGGTAAGTTTAATGGTTCACAACATTTCACTTCACACAGTATCCAGTTTGATGTGCCCTGCACAACAGTATGGGGCTCTTCAACAGGCTGGATATTTCATGCAAGCCTGCTTTAAAAACTATTTTGGGGTACATCAAATGCCAAAGAATTTGGCAGGAAGCTTTGCGACAACTGCCATTTACTTTTTGTTGAATAAAAAGAATACAAAAATAATATAACTGTAACCAGTAACCAGATAGCAATGCAGAGACAGTGTGTTAGAATACAAACATGGCATATGAATCTTTATTTAAAACAATGTAAAAGGTATTAAATATACAGTTTAATTAGCTGGATTATCATTGCTAAGCACTCTTTACGTCTTTATGACTGAGGCCATCCATAGTTGTCCTTTGTGATAATTACGTTATTTCTGACTTTAGGAAGCAATTAAATGGTTGCTTTACTATTATTAAGACATCATTTTGCATCTCTAATAAGACTACAGCTGCCCCTGATCTGACATTATAGAGAGACCCCCGATGATAAGCTACCACTATCTTTTTCCTGAGAGTGACAGGCTAGTTGCTGTTAGAGGCTTGCTTGCCACCCATCCTCCTATTGTGCCAAATAACCTCCATCCCTTGTCCCCCCAGTTTTGTCCTGCCCTACTTGGCATGCCGCCACTGGGAGTGTATGTGTGATGGTTTGATTTTAATAGAATCGAGATATGATAGTGCTTTGCAGGCCAAGACTGCAATGTGGTGCTTCAGCATCTCAGAAAGACCTTCCTCTCTTTAATTGTGTCTGACTATCCGTCAAAACTGTTGTTAAGTGTGGTGTTTGTGTGTGTCTGTTTCTCATCCTGAGGGGCTTATTGAGACAGTAGTGTTGGTCCTTGTCAGGAAATCCCGCTTCTTATGAATGGAAGGCTATAATCTCAGTGCCACACAGCACACAACTAGAAACAGTAGTAACAGCACCATCAAGCCCCCTCTCAAAGACAAATACTGTATCAGCACAGTGCACATGGACACACAGGGGATTTCTGCTTTATTCAGCAAACATTTTAAAAACTGGGTAACACTCACACACACAAGAACGTGTACATATGCATGAATTTTAACTCAAAGGCAGGCAACATAGACCCACAAACATGTTAATATATCACACACAAGCACACACGTAAACATGCACACATACACACCCTGCAAGGGATTAACTAGGAAAACACTCAACTAAAAAAAACATAGCTTTAGCTCTTCTTAATGAAAAAGTGAGGGAAAAGAGATTCGACGGCTAGCAGGCAGGCCCTGCAATATGAACAGCTATACACTGCTGCATATAGGCTAGACTTAAACCTCCATTTTCTATCATGTAATTGATCTCACGAGCACCATTTTGTTTGATATTTTCCTGCTACCCTGCTGCTTTGTAGTATCAGCACATTTAGAACATGCCTGCTTACATTGGATGCACAGATTTGAGCATGCTGGAGGAACCAAATTTATATTAGGAAAAAAAAATAAGGGAGGGGGAGGGAGAAACAAAAAAAGGAATGAGCGGCACGGTGCTTTCATCTGATGATTATATGAGCTTATTTTTCAGCAGGTAGGCTGCCTGGAAAAGCAAATTCCAGCACACAGAGAGCTGTGATCAGTCAAGCCTGGCCTGTTATAATAACCCTTGCCTCACCAAAGAGTAGTTTTTGTTGGTATATTTTGATACACAATATGTGCCAATAGAGCAGACCAAACCTAAAAATCTGCTAGGGCCTTTGTTTAATTTGCAAAAAAAAAAAAGAATAATGAAATACTACAATTTAGAGCAATATATCCTCTCAGCAATAATCTCTCAGTGTATGCATTAGATTTAGAGGCACAGGCCCTGTGGTCCCCCTGTTATATCCCTTACTTACCAAAAGACGCATGCTCAATATGTTGAATTTAAGTCTTTCAATGAAAAGACGCCATTAAATTTAAAATGGGAAAGTTAAATTAGACATGGAAAACAAACTAAACTCTTATTTTTTAAGCTGGGATAGAACGGAGCCACCATGTGCTTTTCCTACTACATCAAGTCAAAATGTCTGCTGTGAAAAACGCCAATGGTTTAACATGGATCTCATACAGCTTATTATCTTTTTTAGGGTACCTTCCAGCAGCAAGGCGCTGGAGCCTCCATGTTTTTAACTGTCTGAAGGCTTTTGGATCTTACCGTCTATGTTTAAGCTTTGATAAATGTTCTGCGCAGATTAAAGACAAGTTAATGATAAAGAATGTTATCAACAAAAATCTACATTTAAAGCAATTCCTACAATTCCCCAGTAGCTGACATCAATGTACCACTTTACATCAGTTAGGACTCCATCTCTCCACTTTATTGATGGAAAGGTCTTATGGAGGTTGCATTTTCAATCATGGGCAACACCTGTCACCCCCTAGATGAGACTGTGAGTTCCCTGAGCAGCTCCTTCAGCAGCAGACTGCTGCACCCTCAGTGCAATGTATATTTTTTTTTCCTATGTCTACTTAATGTGTATTTGTGTTATTCTGATGTGTGTACATTGTTTTTTCTTTTGAGCTGCTGTAACAAAGGAATTTCCCCAGTGTGGGATTAATAAAGTCTATCTTATCTTATCTTATCTTATCCTCAAACACCCCAGATCAGAAGCCCAACTTGATATTAAAGCACTTTAATAGCAAAGAAAAAGATCACTACAAATAGATAACATCTTTTCTTGCATATGCGTCATGTTGCTAGTCCACCTGCCACAGCGGCTGGTGCATCCATATTTTAATCAGCTGCATTAATTTATGTTTCTCATCAGTCAGACATATTTTCCATTTGATATAATATGATATGATATGACCCCTAGGCTGCTTGCCAAGCGCCTGGTAGAGTAAACTTGCAAAGTAATCCAGAAGGCACTTACTAGCAATTAAATGGAATTGATGATTCTAGAAACCCAGGTAGTAATGACAGCATAGTAGTCTCAGAGAAAGCACCCCTAAGTACACAGACAATTAGGGTTAATAGTCTTGTCTCAGGCCCCATTCCCTGCTTAAAGAAGAGTCAGATGCAATGGAAGAGTGAGCATACACTGAACACCAACTACACACACAACCTGAAGCTTTCTGAATACAGGCCTGCACACACCCTAACCAGAGCGGAGGCTGAAGTAATGACTTTAGCGGAAGGTTAGTACGTCTGCAGCCATGATGCATTAATATTTTATGGGGAGATCCTGGGTGGTGCATGCATATGATCAGGACTCTTCTCAAGTACGAATCTCTCCCCAGAGCTTCTTGTCATCGTGATACGCAGACCGTCTCCATCACCCCACATTAGTAGTAACAGAACAATTGTCTCCAACCGTTGCTGTAAATACACACATCCCAACAACATGTATACAGATGAGCAAACACACCAGGTCTCACTGTATTTGGTGTTTCAAGCCAAATTCAGTTACAAGCCAACCCCAAATAAGTATGTGCACTGCCAGGCCTCCATCACTGACTTTGCCGGCTTTGTCTCCACTCTCAGACGAAAGTACTGAAGTTATTGATACGAGGGCCTGGACAGGTACAGGGAACGTGGAGGTGCAGTGCAGTCCAAGGCAGAGTTTGAAACATAAAACATTGCAGCACACCCACAGACTTGATACAAAATGGATTAGTTCAAATCTTTTTGGAGTACGATGTTATAACAATGTATGGTGTGTGTTCCAAAGCTGTTTTTCCTGTCTTCCTTCCTTTCATTTCACCTACAGGGTTAATCTGCTTTTTTATGCATTTACTGTATTTTTATTTAAAACATGACAATATATTTTAATGATGTTGTAAACGGTACATATGCCTACTTTGTTTTACGAAAGTTTTTTGACGGCTGCATAAAGAAGTCCAAAAGCAAGTGTTGAAAAAGAGGGAGTATAATCAGGTCATCCGGTGTAGAGGCCAATACGGTAGTATTTATGTTTTAGTTCTCATGTTTACATTACAGTGCCATGAGCCTGTGACTGATCGTGCTCTGACTTTTCATGATACAAGGACTAGACCTACCAGCCTCAGTAAAACTGAACTGGCTGGATATGTTACTGTCCTTTACGGAACACAATACAATACATGGTTTATAATTATTAATAATAATAATAATAATAATAATAATAATAATAATGATGATAATCATCATCATAATTTCTAATAAAAAAGGGAATGGTTTAAACAAAAAAGGGAACTCTCCGGTAAGTATATTTTTTTCAATGTATGTTGGTTATTGAGGCCTCAACCTTCATCATTAAGTACAGCTCTTTCGAAACTCCGCTCCAAATTGTGTATGTTTTGTCTTTATTGTGCAGTTTCTACTTAGTTAAAAGCTCTACTAGCATGAGCATTTGCCAGCTATAAACCTTCACACCTCAGACGAAAAATTCACACACTCCCACAAGCCTCTTCTCAACAACAGACAGAGTTATACATCACTGCCACATTTGCACCAAGGCCCCACACATCTGAACTTCTTTCTTAATTAAAACAAAGGGAGAGTGAACCGAGTAGGTGCTACAACTGTAAACGATTCCACACACTGTGAAAAGATTCTGCATTACACATATGAAACCACTGAAGGAGCATCACAACATTCAGATTTTGTTAAGCAGGACAAACTACAGGGTCATATTCAGATTTGTCCCGATTGCTTTTGTCAAAATCAAGCATACTTTATACAATTGTCACAATTCGGACTGGTCTGAGGCTCAGTCAAGATAATGTGCATATTATCAATTGTCACCTTCCCTGTTTTCTGCAGACAAGTGCAGACTCCTTAATTGAAAAAGATCTTGAAATATTACTTGCCATTGCAAAATTGGAGGTAGTAATTTAAAACTTAACTATGTAAAACATAAATAGGCTACACTGAAAGTACCGCATAAATAACACAATATGTTACAAGTTCAAATGCATCTTTTAGATTTTACTATGCTTGAAAGAGGTTAATAAAATGCAGCATAGTAGCATTAATACCAACACCACAGACAGAAAGCATTTGTCTGTGTTGAGAAACCTAACTAGAATTGGTTTAGAAACTAAACAAATAGAGAAACAAAGCTATCAAACAAGTATAGAAAGTCATGGTGTATAAACGTTTCTGTAAGATTATGCCAGTCTGTCATCAGACCAGACTAAATAAATGTGATGTTTCAAAATGGCTGGAATGCATGATGTAATATATGCTATAAAAGGTTGACTGAGACAATATTAGCCTCCATACGCAGGCTATGTTGCATGTACCCTAATCTGATGCTTTTTCTGCATGTAGGCCAAGTATGGTTACACTGGAAAAAAATGGGTTATACAGCTCATTACCTAGTAACGACAAGGATTGTTATCAGTAACACATTTGATTAGAATGACAGAATGCAGATCAGTTGTCAGCTTCCCTTTAAGACTAACAAGTCATGGATTGAAATTGATTAAATGCTGAAGTTTTATTAGCTTTGTCTCCATGACTGCAAGAAGAAGGAACAAAGGATCTGGGTGTGCACTTACTAACTAAGGTAGAGTTAAGTTTTCTGATCTCAAAATGTTTTGTCACAGAGTAAAAATGGCATGATTAATCTGAGCCTATATTTAATGATCAAAACTGCTACGAAACAAACGACCAATCCTGAGTTACTGTCCGCATCACCAGACATGTACATACAACTAAAGCTGGAAAGCTAGCGGAACTGTATCACTATGACTGATTCCTCCATCATCTCACCATTTTAGCATTTTTTAGCATTTTAGCAGCATCAGCGCTGCCACAACTTTCTCAAATCAAAATCAATTATCTGCAACAGTTTTTCCCCGTCTGCCTCGCTCATCTGATTATTAATCAACAGAGCTGCCAGTCAGATATTATTGTTGACCATTGTCAGTCACTCTCATGCCAAGTCTAAAGAAAAAGCCTTCTCAAATCATGGTTAAAACTAATAACACTACAGTAGTTGTTTCCACCAGCACAATCTGACATTACTGTATCTAAACATTGCCCCTTTTCCTTTAGCTCCCTGCCTTGGCCCTCACATCTGCACCAGCTGATATTTCAATAGCTTGTGTTGGGTGTGGCTAATAGCTACACACTGCTTATAGCAGTTAAACAGGGGGATGCACTACTTGCCTGAATATACTCGACACCACTGTCTCACATGTAAATGCAACCTTTGTTTGCTCCTCCCATGTCTATGCTAGTGACTGAGCCTGGTTTATTGTTATGGCGTGCTGTAAATTCTGTTGAACTTTAATCTTGACAACCACAGGCAGAAAATGTACACTAAAACAATCAACCGGTACACAAGCAGGTTAAATCAGTAAAGGCAACAACAAGTGCAGGCAGCAGGTGTAAGTGATCAATCTAAATAAATATGAGCATCCTCCTAACACAAATGTTGTATCATTAAGTAATAGAGCTAAGATTCTAAGCTCAAACTCAATGGACTCCTAACTTGGACTCAAGATAGATCTTTCTTAAAAGTAGAGTTCATACGTTATTCATGGGGCTATCAATAGATCATGGAGAGAGATGACCCGGGGATTCAGCAGCTTGTCAGATACAAATGAACAACAGCAAATCTAGCCTCTTAAGATAAACATTTAAAACACAAAAGGTCATACCATCTTATGTACAAAAAGTCTCAGCTGTTCCCTTAGGCTTATAGGATCAGGTTGTTTATTTTTAGTGTTTCCCCCTAAATCAGAACGAAAGTGAAATGAAAGGATTGTCTTAACATTGCACATCTGCATATCTGGTTCTGCCAGTACTTTGTAACTGGTATCAGTTTGCCATAGGTTAAGCATTTTAACTAAAAAATGGATGAAGTGAAGAGGATCTGAGAGAATTTGAATGTCGAAGGAAAAGTCTTGCAGTGAAGAAAAACCTTTTTTCAGAAAATGATCAATACATGTATTAGTTTTAAACAATAATGCAACTCTGCTTCTGGGTTGAATGTGCATACATCTCCTTAAGTATGGTAGCACAATGACAGGGTGTTTACCTACTGCAGTGGCATATGTCACTTGTTCATTCAGGCTCATTAAATGCTGCAGTGGTTTAAGCTCAGGTTATGTTAAAAGAAATTCTACGTAGCTTTGGGTAGGGTAGGACCTGATCAAATCTCTACCTACAGGATAATTTTAACAAATTATGGTGCATTTCAGTGGTTAACAGTATTAACGGCTGTGACTACATACCCAATCTTGGCTTTCTGCTTGGGCTTGGAGGAGGGTACAATACAGGCCTTCCTACAGTTCTTCTCTTTAGGCCGTGCCTTGCCGTTTCCTTTGTGCTCACGTTTACGGTGCTTGTACTGCGAGGAAGAGCTCGGGAAGCTCTCAGGGCTCATAACTCTGGGGATGTTCTTCTCCCCACGCTGCCGGGCCTTAGCAATTGCCTCTGATATTATCCTATTGGCCTTCTCCTGCTTGTCCTGTGTAGGTGACTCCATTTGATGATGCGTCCTACGTGGCGTCCTCTTCTCCGATGAGGAGCTGGATGAGGATGACGACGATGAGGAAGAGGAGGAGGACGATGAGCTGCTCTTTATTGTGGGACTGAGGACCCGTACCTGGCTACCAGGACCATTAGCGTTCTTTCGAGGCTGAGTAAAGAGGGAGAAAAGTAAAAAAAATTAGAATTATAATCCTCTTTAAGACAAATATAACTGACATGATGTCATCTATTGTAGATGACACAAACCAAAACTCAGATGCCGTGCTATATGTGCTATAGAAGGACCAAGTGACACAAAAACCTAAAAAGTTGACACCTGACCTTTGAAGCAGAGTTGAGTGACTGAAGTGGATGTTGTACAAAACACAAATTTGCCTCAAGGGGCATTATGCTTTATAAGACATGTTCTACCTTGTTTTTTTCTGTATAAAAAGGATAAACAAAGTAAACTTGTCTTTATGTTTTGTAATATACAACTAGGGCTGCAACAACGAATCGATAAAATCGATAAAATTCGATTATTAAAAAAAGTTGGCAACGAATTTCATTATCGATTCGTTGTGTCGCGCGACAAGCCACTCAGTCACAGAGATAAAAGCAATTGAGTTGAGTGCCGTGCGGAGTGGCGCGGAAATGTATTAACTAAAACAACAAGTATGTATGTAAGTATGTATTGAGTTGATGTAAATGAATGCTTTTGTTTTTTTATCCGATTCATCGATTAATCGAAAAAATAATCGATAGATTAATCGATTATTAAAATAATCGTTAGTTGCAGCCCTATATACACAACATGTAATGATATTAGAATAACAGCCATAACTATTTAGTGCGTTACGTATATCTGATTTTCAATGTATGAGGCCATTATAGTCATACAGCTCAGCTAATAGGTGAGCAATATAAGCAAACATTTACAGAAAATGGTGCAACTATCAAACATTCAGAAAACACAACCTGTGTGAACCTCTCAGACAGCAGAGCTCATTGCGGTCCTCATCTCAGGTGCTGTGTGTGGGGGGGTTGGACCTGTCTAGCTCTACATGATGCTCACTTCAACTCTACACCTCCTATGTAATTCTACCAGCACACCTTCAGCACGAGTGTTTCCCCCAAGAAATCACTTAGATCAGGTGGAGGAGACTGAAACCATGTGACATGAACACTCTCAGAGCCTGATACTAATAAAATTATTTTAGGTGGAGTAAGTTACTCAAAAGGTACGGTAAACACTGGCTCAATGTGGCAGGTTACAGTGAGCCTTTCAGACATAAATTATCCAGCCTGGCTGATAGATAATACGTGAATAATAGATGGTGTGACTGCGGTTATGCCTACACAACACAAGTGCCTTGTGGTAGGCCTTGAGCCCAGCGGAGAGGGAACCCATAAATGGATGACCTAATCTAAAAATGTGTTGCGTATGCCTACATGGCCCAGGCGCGGCCGGTTGCTTTTTTCCACACTGCTAGCTAAATAAAGAGAATTAGCTTGAACCTCGCCAACAAAGTGGGGGGAGGGAGCTGAATAACTAGCGATTAATTTGGAAAGAAGGGGGGAAACACACACACATACACACAAGAGCTGCATTATGATTTTCACGTGTGCAACGCTGCTCAGGCTATTAGGAAGAAATTTACTGGATCATGCTGGAATGTTCTCATTCAAGTTAATGGTAAAAAAAAGGGGGAGGGGGGTTGAAAGTAATGCTCAAGAGCAGAACATGAGGGCACATGAAAGAATCAGCAAGAGGAAGAAAAATATAAAAACAGGCTTCCATCAGAGAGACGGAGAGAGAGAGAGAGAGAGAGAGAAACGATCAAATGCACCAAAACTAGGAGCACTGCAGCGGTGTAATACATCTATAAATAACTGAAATTACAGCCTGCCAGCACTGCAGTGATTTAAATCCCTCTAGCAGCACGTAGTCCCATAAAAAACGGTGGGGACCATTACAGCCCATGAAAAGGTAGAGTGAGCTCCATTTGGGCCGGCCAGCTTTCCCTCACTCTCACCCCCTCATTTCCACATGTAGTGAGCTCTCTAGTGACTGACAAGTTCAACTCATGGAGGATACCCACACACAAATGCACACACACAAATCATACACTGTACATAACTACAGCGCAGGGCAGCTTGGAGAGAGGGTGGGAAATAGAATATGGAATGAAGAGACAGTGGGGGTGGGGAAAAAGAAAACCCTGTAAATCTAGTGTGCCTTGATACGGTCTAGCACAGCAAAGCAAATGAGTATGGAGGGGAGGAAAATAAAGCAGCAATGAGTTCAAGATGGCGGCAGTGCAGCATGAGCCAGTAGCAGAGGAGGTTGTTCAGTTCCTGCCGGCCCCTCCTCCTCCCCCTCGTCCCTCCTCCCTCCTAGCTCTCAGAGCAGCTCACTTACCCTTCCTCTTGGCCTCTTCACTGTAGACATGGTGGGGTTTTTTTTCTTCCTCTTTCCTCCCCCTTTCCGACCGGCTAACAAAAGCCTTGCCCTTTCGCCGGAATTTTTCTCTCTCTGTTGCTCGCTCACGCTTTCTCTTACAAACACTCACTCTTTCCCTTTTCGTTTTCTCTCACTTCCTTGAGCCGTGTGTCCCCCCCTCCCCTCCCTCTCTACTCGTTTTTGCCTCCCCTCCTCCTCCCCGGTCAGCTCTTCTTCTCAGGCAGTGCAAGAGCGCTGAAGCTGTTCGTCTCCTCCTCCCCCAGCGGGCAGGGCTCAAGAGGAGCGCATGGGAGCTCTCTCTCTCTCCCTCTCTCTCACCCTCGTTTGTCTCTTTACAGGGTGATGAGGGAGCAGCGCTGTGGGCGGTAGAGGAGGTGCGTGGCAGTCCAGGAAGCTCTCATTCTGCTGCTGCGTGCTGCTTCGCTGTTGTCTGGCTTTACCCAAGTCTCTCTCTCTCTGTGTGCATGTGTGTCAGAGTTGCCTTCCCCTGGCTCCTCTCTCCTCCCCTCTCATTGATTCCCCTTTCCGCCTTCCTTTCGTTTGCGCCCTCTATGCCTCTCGTAGCCTTCTGCCTCTTATTTCTTGTTCTTTCCTGCTCTTTCCGCTTTGCCGTTTCCCTTTTTGCGCCTCTCCTCGTGTTCTTCACCAGCCAGGATAAGGTAGGTTCCTCCTTTTATTACACACAAAAAGGCTTTTGTGTTAGCTTGCTTGCTTGTTTGGCCGGTTGTTTTTTTCTTCCTTTTCCCACTTGTCTTTCTCCTCGTTCTCACTCGCTGCCCTCCCCTCTCCCTGGCTGGGGCGTGTATGGCGAGCTTGAGGGTCTGGCAGGCAGAGCGGCGGAAAATGAAAGCACAAAGCAGCAAAATGCATCAGCATGAATATTAGAGATGTCGTTAAAACCCAGACTCGTTTTTCCCTCTCTCTCTCTCTCTCTCACTCACTAGCTCTCTCACTCTCTCTCTCTTTGTAAGGAAGTAGGCCAGCAGATGGTGCTAGCAGTTATTACATTAACTTTCACAACTTAACCCCCAAAGTACTGGATTTCGCCCACACCACAGATTGTCAACATCGTAGATTTTTTTGTCCCTATGTAAGTTACTGCCAACGACATGCTGATTTATTTATGGAACAGTATCACACAGGAGGTCTAGATGAATAAACAACTAACAATTTCCCAAAGGCTAAAAATGTATTCCGAATACAAACCGCACACAAAAATTGCAACCATTAAGAAATAAACACAGTATATAGCAGACTTTCTACTCCCTAACCATACCAGAAACATGCAGCTGAGCCTACACTGCACTTATTCTCCAGTGGTGAGTTCAAGCACTTGTGAGGTCAAGGCCTGGTCACTCTGCTATGACTCTTGAAAAGAAACTCCGAGAGGGGAAACTGGGATGTGTCCAAGAAATGCAGCTCTTCCTGTGCGCCAGAACAGATCTAGGAGGAGTGAGCCTGCCTTTCAGAGGACTCCTGACCGCATGATGCAGGCAGGGGCCATGTGTACCAGCTGGCACATGGTATTGGGAATTGTGCAGAGACACACGGATGGCCTGAAGCCAGGAACAGTGCACAGCACTACTGGGTCAGGCCTGAATTACTGACAGTCACCCCAGCTTTTATATCTTTATTTACAGTGCAAAATCAGCTGAACAGGCTTCTTTCCCAGTCAACACCCTGTTGACTTTTCATGCAGCTGCAAACATTGGCATGTGAGCTGCCCAGTGCTACCAGGACTACTGCCCACATACATGGGGCTAGGAAGAAGTGTGCTTTTGACAATGTCAATTCATATCTCAGTGTTTCCCGCAGCACTTACACAACATACGCATGCCGCCTTAACTAAGTCTTCAAAAAAAAAAAAAAAAATCCGCCTTGTTACTCTGTCCTGTTTGAGTGGCTGTAATGTACAAGTCGCATCAACACAGTCTGTAGGAAACAAGGTAACAGCGAGTTGTCAAGATACCACCAATCACAACGGAAAGAGCATTTGCTGGCGGTGAGTGTAACTGTCATTTATTTACATTTAAAAAGGGATAAATCGCCATTTCACCGTCGCGTGCGCATCATAGTTTGTCAACAAATGTGCGGCAAGCTGGGGCATGCCCGGGCAGAGACAGGGTGAGTGGACTTAACGGAGCGTTGGCATATGGCAGGCAGAGAGCATTTATATATGTTTCTCTGTCCTGTTCTTCACATCAGTGAGGCTTTCTTCTCGTTTCAACGAAGTGAATACATGACGAAGTGACTGGAACTATCATCACCTCTCGCGCGTGGATTCTCAACGTCCCGGCTGTTGCCCGGTCTTTGAGACACAGCCGTTGTCGGTTTGTTTTAATCACTACACGCGGTTCACAACACACGGTTAGTTAGCGTAGTTAACACTACACACAGTGAAATTACGTGTCCTGTTTTTATTTCACGCATACTATCTGCTGGAGTGAGTGAAGCTATGGGCTGAGCTCTGTTATCTCACAGCTGTTGGTTTTGGAGAGCGTGTCACGGAGGAAATGGGAGCAATGCGAGTAAAACTCATAGCTTTTTTTTTTTTTTTTAAGTAGTTTAATGAGCTTAACATTGCACACTGCAACTGTTATTTTAAAAAAGCTGGTTATTTATTAATTATATATTATTTAAATTTAATATTAAGTGTAGTGTGTAGTACCGTGTATAAACCCCCCCCCCCCAGTCTGATGGCAACCCTACCACCTTAACTAACAAATTTTCTGAGGGATACCCTGTATCTCCTGACAAGTTAAGGTTTACATGCTATTGACTTAAAAGGATTAGTAAATAAAACTAAAATCTTAATAAGCAATAACAACAAAAATGTGTTATTTTGGTAAATATGAAATATCTTTTGTGTGCTTCTATGACAAGAGCCTGACCTCCAGGCAGGAACTTTAGTACGACTTAACATAGTGTTCCATTCTGATCTATCACAGCCCAAAGCAAACTACAGTACTTGTTGTAGGTTTATTCAAGTATGGTGTGAAATATGTGGGTGAGAGTGTGTATGCTACAACACAATATGGCTTTACATTGCATGTTAAACTGATAACCTAAATAAAGTTATATGCAACTGACCAACTGGAATGGTGTGGACAGCCTTGTTTAAAATGTGTATTTGTGAGTGAATGTGTGTGTAGGTAGAGAAGGGGAGGTTATCAGTTTAGTGAGATGACAACTGCCAACACACAGGAATGACAGTGGAAATCTCTCACTATATATCTGTATGTGGTTTGTGTCATTTTACATTTTACAGCTTTATATCGCCTACAGAGACAGAGATGACTACCACGTGTGCATAACAATGACTGTCTTTTCCAAGTGTGTGCACTTGCAGGCATCAGATCCACCTGCCATGCCAGGCCTTGGAGTTTGGACTTTAAAGCAGACCACACGCTTACCGGGAGCTGAGCAACAGTGTCCTTTCCAAGCTAATCAAATCCACTGTCAGATAATGCCCACCAGGGTACAGTCCCTGAGGATGAGCTTTGTACTAAAAGCACATCAACAGTGCAATTGGTGTTAAAACTCATAAGCACAAATTAACAAAGAAATGGTTTCTACTAAACTGTCACAAACAGACAAAATGACAACAAAACAGTGCCCTGCATTACTGCACCTGCCTTAAGTGCAAATAATTATGCAAGCCCTTGCACTTGCAACAGTGCAGAATGGCTTTTCCATTGTAAAAGGTGGAAAAATTATGCTTAAAGAAACTCTAAAATCTACTATCCAAATAAATCACTGCTTACAGACTATTTGATGGGTAAAATAGGTAAGATGTGATAGACATCAAATAACATCTTATTTAAAACAGAAATACTTAGTTACCATACATTGCTGTTAGTGATAAAACATTTTTAAAATGTTTAATTTTTTTTCGCTGGGAAGGTTTGTTTGTGTGCGTGTATCGAAACAAGAGCAAAGAGAGATGGCAAAGGAAAAGAGAATAATAGTCAACAACATACATATGCTTCAACGGACACATGGCATGAAGCCACTGCTCCTTTGCCACTAAACAGTTAATATGCAAAGAAGCCTGGCGGCTCTGTATGAGGGGGGAGTGGCTACCTTTAAGGACAGATGAGGGAGGGAATAGAAGTAGAGGAAGGGGAGGGGAGTAGCAGAGCTGGTGAAAGGAAGAGAGTTGAAAAAAAAAAAAAAAAAAAAAAAAAATGTGTGCGCGCGTCCAAAGAGGGAGATATAGAGGGAGGGGTAGGGTGGCTGCAGAGGCACAGGTGTCTGTCTCTGAACACTCCATTACTACCTCATCAAAGAGCCTGTATTAGTGCGCCACTGCTCTCATTTCTTGCCTGTACTACCGTGAGTCTCCACTAACTCACCATTAGGGAAATGAGAGTTGAGCGCTAGCAATGCCCTGACTGAAAATGACAAGATGGCTAGCACCCACCGATGCTTCAGAGTCTACAGCTAGCTGCTACTCCCATACTCAGAGATGAAACCCAAAGCCAACTGGAATATAATGTCATCCAGTGTTAATAGCAACATTATCATATAAAAAGGCCTTTTGATCTATTATGCACCTATACTGCTGTAGACAATGCACATGTTTGATCTGGTTATTGGTTATTTCAGTTTTAAACATTTGCAATTAAGGGGTAAAACCCTACTTGGTTTACATAATGCTGCTTGCACTGGGGAATAACCCTGCTGTAGTGTCCTTGAGCAAGCCATCAAATCCACACAAAATCCTGGATAATGTTCTCTAGCTGCTGACCCTGTTAGAAATCTTATATTTTCTTTTTTTTTTGGGTTGATAACATTTTAGCTCAAATTCTCTGGCCAACACCTTTGTTTTTCCTGCTATTATCTGCAAAATGTCAACACATTTAAAAAAAGGCAACCAGAAGCTGAGCCAATGTCTAGTCAAGTTTATTTTCTTTGGTCAGTGGCCAATAATCCTTAACGTTTTTATTTATATGATATGAAAGGGATGCATGAATGCATCATAATAGATAATCAAAACTGTCACAAATTAATTTTCTGTCATCTAACTAATCAATTAATCAATAATCAAAATAAAAAAACAGTCCTTGTTAACAAAATAATGCACCATAGGATCTCATTCAAAATGAATGAACATCCATCAGACAGCGAGCAGCATTTCTCACAGGTTCAGAACTGATCTGTGGTGGTTTGACATCCAACACTTGAGAGTCGGCTGCAACACAGTGTATCACTCAAATATTAACAGCTGATTAGCAAAGTATTTTTTATTTTATGTAAGACTGCGCAAGACCGCTGCTTGCTGGGAGCAATTTTGATCAATCTTAATGTCAGAAGAATGCTTCCCACTCAAAAGGTATGAATGAATATAGTATTTTTCGCTCCCAGAATGTAGCATTCATGCGCAGTCTTACAGATCAGAAAAATGACTTTGCTAATCAGCTGTTAATTTGTGAGTGCTACGCTGTGTTGCAGCCGACTGTGTTGGATGTCATACGACCAGTGCCCTCTTCTACAGCTCTACCACAAAATACTATAGATGACAAAAAACAATAAACAAAGTCTGATCACTTTTGCCTCCAACTTTGGTTGAACCTTAGACACTTCCTTAATAATGTTTCTCAGTGCTGTTTACTAAAGATAGGCTTGGCCTTCAGTGTTTCTTACAGAAATAAAAACATCACAAAAACACCTTGTCCTAACATCCCCAGATCTCATACCTATAGCTTTGTTAATGATACACTGATTGCACCGTTAACTCTAGGTGCGAAAAGATTAGGTCCTTCTAATTAGGCCTTAGGCTTCAGGCCAGTTTGCAGCCACACTAGAGTGTTAGGCAGCGGCAGGGTTGATAAATGAAAGGAGACAAGATGCACAGCAATGCTTCCTCAACCAATTAAATACAGCACCATGCATTAATGATCCTTTATTCAGGGCTTAGAGAACAGTAGCTGGGCCGAGCATGGTGCCCTCTAGAAAAGCTACTGAAAGTCTAACAGAGCATTATTACTACAGGTTGGCTTGATCCACTGTGAACAGATGAACTGTGCAGGGAGATGCGGGAACACATAATGGTATTGTGATGTAGTCTCTTGGCTACAATAACAAATTCAAATGAATTATTGATTGCAAACTAGACAAGCACAATGTAAAAACTTCAAGTGTTTTGTTATTGGGGGGGAAAAAAACGTTAATTCAACTCATCTAACGTCCTTTTGAGCGTGAAAAAGACATCTACTAAAAATCAACGATTTAATTTCTAACTTCAGTTTGGCACCCGGTAGTGACTATTGGTCGTTTTGAAATTGTCAGCCTAATTTAACATAAAAACATACAGTATGATACTGTACTGATACTGTACATTAGGGCTGGGCAATATTTCAATATTATATCGATATCGTGATATAAGACTAGATATCGTCTTAGATTTTGAAGAATTGTAATATCGTTACATGGTAAGTTTAGTCTTTTTCCTGGTTTCAAAGGCTGCATTACAGTAAAGTGGTGTCATTTTCTGAATTTACTAGGGATGCACCGATGCATCGGCTGAACATCGGTAACGGGCGATATTTGCCTCCTTAACTGCCATCGGCCATCGGGGAATAAAAATGACATTTGCTGATGATTATACGTGTCATGAACGCTGTGCTCAGGAGAAACTTTTTTTCCCTCTTTTTATTTGGGCGGGGGGAGAGACCGAGACGGAAGAGGGCACCCGCGCACTCTCCTCAGTAACTTAGATTAAACAAAGAAGATGGTGGTCGTGTGGCAATATTTTACAGTTTCAGAGAAAGATCAGCGTTTTGCAGTTTGCAATACGTGTTCCATTGAAATTTCAAGAGGGGGGGCTGTTAGAAAGTCATTTAACACAACAAATCTCATTGGACATTTGAGAAGCAGGCACGAGGCGGTGTACGGCGATTACCTGCAAGCTGACCAAAAACGGAAAAATGAAGCCGCCAAGAAAGCGCAAACCCCCGGTAAGACTCAGACTTCAATTGACACGGCGTTTGAGAAAGCCAAACAGCTGCCTCCAGACAGCGCCAAAGCGAAACAAATAACAAACAAGGTGATGGAGTTCATCGCTTTAGATGACCAGCCTTTCTCTGTAGTGAAGGACGTGGGTTTTCAGAGTCTGATGAAGTTTATGGAGCCACGCTACACGCTGCCGAGCCAGCGTCACTTTGCCGAGGTCTGTCTCCCCGAAATCCACAACATCCCTATTTATGTTTGTATTTATGAATAACAATTTATTTATTTTAATAACATAATTTATTTATTTCACTTGTTTTTGCATTTACACTTGATGTATTGTTTTTTATTTATCAGAAAAATATTTTTTATTGGGCCATGAAAATAATCTCATTGAGTAAGTTTTTGTTTATCAGGCTAAAACCACTCAAATAATTTTGTTGGGCAATGTACTGAAACAATCTTTTCATTGATTAGTTAGCAGTCAAAGGTTTTTGAATGTTATTTTTCAGAAAAGAACTTGTCATAAATAAGGTTATAACTAATGTCAACCAGAAAGTGACATTAAAGGTTGTTTTTGTTATATAAATTGGTCTGATTGAATTTGTGCTCATTCTAGGATAGTGTGATCAAGAGCCAAAAGACTTGTATGTTTCCGTGGCACAAAAGAAGGAATAAATAACAAAAAGAAAAAACATCGGCATCGGCCAAGTTGTTATGTTAAACATCGGTATCGGCCCAGAATTTCCCAATCGGTGCATCCCTAGAATTTACGAGACTGTTGTAGCTGTTCTATTATTCGCCTTTAACCACTGTCAACAATACAACACTGTCTGTCTGAGATATTTATAGTAAACATTGACACACATAAAGCTCAAAAAGGACCATAATCACAAATGCAGACAAAAAAAAAAAAGAATCAATCCTTTTACACACACATTTATTAATTTATATATATATTCCCTCTCTAACACACACAATAATCTTAACAAGTTAATTCGGTGCAAATACAGCAATTAGGGCACTGGATACAATTAACCAACTGATCCAGCTATAGCAGGGTCTCACCACTACAGCCCCGCTGCACTCCCAATCAACTCCAATCCAACAGGCTTTAACAAAAACAGACTATTAGTTTGCCATTATGCAGTCAGCTAATTGACTCCCTTATTTAATCAAGTTCAGCACAGACAGCCATTCCTATTGCTAATAACAAGGTTTATGAGTGCAGACCGATACATGTGAAGTGTTACAAGTGCTGCATGTTGTACCTAGTTATATCTGGCTAGGACCGAATTGAACACTAGGGGGTGACTGTGAGGAGAGAGGGCAGGAATCCATGGTAAAGACAGAAGACTGTTGCCATCACCTTTAAGAGTCTGTCCTATCTGAATCAGTCTAGTGAAAATACCAGGATGTTTTTTCTGCATTTGACTAACATCAGGACAATACAAAGATGAAGTTAGATAAGTAAGAAACAATTCGCATTACAACGTGACAAGTTGTGATATTTATGGAGCCTGACCTCGGTTTTGTGTCTTGGTTTGGCATCCTCATGATGTTCACTTTCTCACGAACCCCTGTAAAATAAACAGCTGTGACTTGGGTTTGAGGATTGTGCAGAATACAGAGTATAGCCTAGCTCTGTGTCAATTAGGCCCGATGACTGAGAAGAGCAGACAGTGATTCTAACTAGGGCATCTGCCCTTCTTGTATCTTTAAGTGTCAGCTCAGTGGGCAGTCACTTAGCAAGATTTAAGATGATATTTTAAGGGCTACCACTGTGTGCACGCACTAGCGAGCATGAGTCAACGTGAAAGGAAGAGGCCATCCATCCACAGAGGGACACCCTTCACAATAAGTAGCCGACTCCCGAATTTTACATGCCAGCACTGCCATTGTGCACCCTTTGCTGTTCAAACACGCACTGCTCTCAATGCAGGTCTCTTTTGTGTTAAATAAAATATTTGGTCTTGAATCTATTCAGAGGTAGTCAAGGTATTGGGAAGGTGACTTGTGTAGCTATCACATAGGCTACTGTCAGTTCTGTCTTTTCACATAAACATTTGTTGAATTGATAGAAAACATCAGTAGAACATGTCATTTTCTCACAGAGATGAGTGCCTTACTGGAATTTCTGCTCAGGCTTTTTAGAAAAGCTTTTGCAAGCAAATGATAATTCTAGTTTATTAAAACATGGACTTTATTTTTGTAGACCACAAAGCAACAGTGAAGTCTGACAGGGAAAGAGACACAAGCATTCAGATGATCAAAGAGGTTGTAAAAATAAAAGCCAACAGTTTAACCAGATTATCTAAACCACTAAATGTGAAAGTAAAACCAAAAGTGGCCACACCAGTAATGTCAGCAACAGTCCCTTATTGTTATGGAAAACAGAGTACAAAAGTAATAGATGTTGCCTGCTTCCCAGATCTCAGAAAGTACTACTGCATACAATGTCATCATAACCAATAGAAACAATGGCCAAACCTATGGAAATAAGATCCATGTTGTAATAAATTGAAATAATGCTTTGAAATACATATGGGGTCTCCTCATTCACAAATCTAAACTAATCACTAACCATGACTTATTTAACAGTATTTGATTGTTTCTTTGAACAAGACTATTCTCCCAATAACCAAAAACATGGACTTGAAAGTAGGACAGGTGGTCTCTAAAGAAGTGACAAGTTTGCAGATGCTGTATGATTCATCTACCCCAGAGGAATTAAATGTGTTTTGCATATTGAACAGTTCTATTTTTTTGTGCACTTCACATGATGTGTCACATACAAAATCCCGAACCTTCTTCTTTGAGGCTGTTTTTTAACTGTGGTTGTACCGAGTAATGACGCGGTGCTTTCGGAATCAGAGACAGCACAGCAGTTCAGACACCAGGCAGAGAAGTGAAGCTGAACTGTGCAAAACAAGCACGCTGGATGATGCCATTCATTAATGGGAACATCGGTGCAAAAAAAGAGTGGAGCTGAGAGGAAGTCCCTTAGGATGCGAAGAGAGACAGAGAGCGAGGTGAGGAAAGAGGAAGGCATGAGGTGGAAGGAAATACAGCAAGACCTTTACAACTGCCTCATTATTGAAGCAGGGCAAAGGGAGAGCAGGGCCAATGCCTGCACAAAAAGGAACACACACACACACAGAGGCAACTACGTACATCTGCACACAAGCAAGACAGAGCGGGTGCGTAGTCGACCTGCAGCCTTCAGGATATGATGAAGTAAGGATTTTTTTTTGTTCATGGTCTGATTTCTACCTCCTGTTCAGTGTGAGAGGTGTCTGTGGAATAAATCTCCGTTGGAATGGTAGAGGCCAGGCAGATAGGCGTTCTCCCACCCAAAAACAAACCATAATGAAGAGGATCAACTTTAACCCATTCATATAAGGAGAATTTTTATAAAATAACAAAATATTCTAAAACTGTGGGTTAAAATGCTGGGGGTTTCTGGTAAGTCAAAATAATAGAAATTGTGTTTGAAATGGAGAACCAGGAAATAAGTAGAAAAATGCATCATACACAGATCTAAAAAAATACATCTAAACCATGGAGGAGAGCGGAGATTGTACAGAGCGTTGCACATACAGTACGCAACGTGCCAAATGCACAGCGCACCCTCTGTAACAAATGTTTCACCAATGTAACGGAAAACAAACTGTTTTCACCATTTGCCTTGTTAAATGTATTATTAATTAAAACATGGGCAAGATGCCATTCTGTCAGATTATTATTATGAGATTATGAGTATTTGATTATTTGGTGGACACAAGGAAATAGACACTACTCCACAGCTGTTGCTGTCAGAGATGGACTGGATTTTCTTCAGTGTCCTTCAGTTGCTGTTAGGGCTGGGCGATATGAAGAAAATCAGATATCACAATTTTCTTGACCAAATACCTCAATATTAATATTGCTGCGATATTCTAGGGTTGACAATTGGTGCTTTAACAAAATATCTTCACACTTAGATTTTAGATAAATAATCATCAGTAATGTGGACATAATGTCTAAGTGGGAAAAAGGCAAATAATAGAACAGCTAGAACAGTCTGGTAAGTTCAGAAAAGTACATCACTTTACTGTAATGCAGCCTTTAAAACCAGTAAAAGACTAAACTTATGTCATATCACGTTAATACGATATCCAAAATCTAAGACAATATCTAGTCTCATATCACGATATCGATATAATATCGATATATTGCCCAGCTCTAGTAGCTGTATTTCATCCACTTGTGGCCGTCCACATTTATAAGTCAACTCAGCTCTGTACAGCCAATCAATGTGACAGAGTGACTGCCAAGCTGTGACACAGAAAGGACAAAGAGCAAGTGATGACAAAGAAATAAAAAAAAAATAAAGAAAAGTTAATGCTGCTCATGAAAGCAACTGTACTTAAAAACATGACCAGAAAAGAAACACTAGCTAATTTCATGGAGAGAGAGAGAGAGAGAGAGAGAGAGAGAGAGAGAGAGAGAGAGAGAGAGAGAGAGAGAGAGAGAGAGAGAGAGAGAGAGAGAGAGAGAGAGAGAGAGAGAGAGAGAAAATATAGTGTATTGGTGTTGGGGGAGGTGATCAGGGAAAGTGTGTGAATGAGACAGCCTATCACCATGTGGCCACAGAAGCAGCAGGTTTCCCAAGGATGTTTGTTTGTAAATGTGCAAAATGTGCGTGTGTGTGTGTGTGTGTGTGTGTGTGTGTGTGTGTGTGTGTGTGGTGGGGTGAAGGTAGGGGTGATGCATGGTGTCAAGTTTCAGAGCTGATTATGGCGATTATGAGACCTGATGTTCTTGAGAGTAAAATTGTCTTCTTTGTGTAAAACTACAACACAGTGGGCACATTAGTTTTATTTATATTTTAGCATACCTTTTTCAACACTTACTCAAAGTACAATAGTTTTAATAGAAAAGGTTGGCTAAAATAAAACCAGTTGGTGACATAACTAGCTTATTAATCACAATGTCAGCCATTTCATGTTCAGTTTACTTTCACAGTTTAACGGCTCCTGGCTTTTATTCAGACTGCACCTGCAAGTTTGAAGACGCTTTACTGTTGATAAGATTTTATCTCAACCGTTTGCTTCAATAACCCCAGATTAAAAAGGGTTTTGGAAGTGTGCATCTATACCTTCTGGACGATTCGCTGCAAATCACCACAAAAATTATGCACTCAAATGGGTCTTCTTTTTAAAATCAGACCCAGACTTATTCAAATCTGAGTCAATTACATTTCACTTAAACTGAGATTGTATACAGTGAAATGTCATATTTTCAGTTGTACATCAATTAAAGTGTAACATTTTGACTGCAATTCCTCACATTTAATTTAAAACACTTAACAGATAATACCCTCAAAGATATGTCTGCTACACAACAATGGTACACAATGGGCAGTGATAACAGGTCACCTTATGGATACTATTTTTGGATCTGTTGTATCTCTCTTAGAATTTTGTTTAAATTAATGTTATAAGTTGGTTTAATAGTTGAATAAACATTACAAATGTGTAGGCTTTCAAATTTGGAAACCTACTATGAGTACTTTATTACCGAGGGTACTACGTAAAAAAGCTAAACAAAATTGATATTACAAACAATCATCCAAAGCTTTGATTTCTGTGAATAATTTCCCATTCAGCAAAGTGAAGGCACTTTGAACTACAGCTTCAGCTACTACAGCCTGCTTGCACGATAAAAAGCTCCATTAAGGTAGCAGGGACTACACTGGTTTTGATGGGTGGTGGTGTGTGGCAACACTAATGATAGGTATACAGTAGGAGTCTAGCCACACTTTCTCCTCTAAGCCAAGGAAACCTGCACAGAAATACCAAGATGGGCTCTGCTCTCAAATGACTGCTGTATGACATTTATTGAATAATTCTCAAGATTAAAAACACGTTTTTGCAAAGCACTATGAAGCAAGTTAGAAGAAATAAATGAATAGAACACTTTTGACGAAATGGGCAAACTGAGGACCAGAAATGTGTCAATAATGAAGAGGACTTTTTGAACAGGCGATTGATTAGGTGAACCCTACAATCAATATAATTTTTTCGTCCGTTTATTTACATTTACCTTTTTGTGAGCCTGTAAGAAGGTACTGTAGCTTGACTCACTACACAGTAAGTGATGATATATTATGACATACAGTACCAGTTTCAACTTTGGACTTTCTTCTTCTAAAGTAGACAGTGAATTAAGTCAGTCAATTGCCCCGTCAAAAGAAAGAGTATTGTAAAACACAAGCACCACACTCAACAGACAAAGACTGGACCTGCAACATAGGCGTCCATGGCAACTTAGCAAATGATTTCCTACTGACACACACGTTTGCTAAACTTACAAATCAGTAACCAGTAAGCCAACTTCTGTCAAAGTCAAACTGTGGTAAAGAAACCACATATCAAGAGGAACAGTAGGACAAACATATTGCAGGTACAATAACGTCAACTAGCTTTACTCTTGCTAGCTTTATTCAAGCTTTCCTTCGTATTAAGATGTTTTCTTCCAAGATTTCCTCAGACAATCCCTCTCTCTTACCACAAGACGACAACCACTGTGTCAGTTGTAAACACAAGGGCAAAGGGGTCATTACCCCTTCATGCCTTTTCTAATTTCCTGTGTTGCACACTACACTGAGGCTAATTCACAAGTTTGTTTCATGCAGTCTTCCTCAAGAGAGGAAGTACTTTTATACCCTGAGATACTGTGGTAGTCTAACCACCCAGCTGTCCCTTCTCCGCTAGTCAAAGGTTAACAAGTTCAAGGAAGTTGCCTCACGTCACAACCAAAAAGCTGTGCATTCCAGTCACATAAACACAAAAAACCTCCACATTTGACCACTGAGTAAACACCCCAGAAAAATATTCAAAGCCATTTAATCCCAGGAGAAAGAGGCAATAGAGAGAAGGAATGATAGACAAGCAGAATAAAAGAGCACACTTTAAATTCAGACCTACTGACAGTTTGGGCTGGCAGCTTTCCCACATGCTCCTGACACACGCAATCCAAACTCCTCACCCAGCTCCTCCCCCACCTCCTCCTCCACTGAGCCCTCCCCTTCCGCCCACAGCAAGGACCGCCTGACTTCCTGTTTACCTCTGACCCTTAGTTATCCCCCGCCCTTATCTGGCAGGCCTCCAAACAGACAGGCTGATGAGGCCGGATGCAACCAGTCAGAACACTTGACATAGCGAGCAAGCCAGAGAGGGAGGAGTGGGTGGGTGGGAGAGAGAGAGAGAGAGAGAGAGAGAGAGAGAGAGAGAGAGAGAGAGAGAGAGAGAGAGAGAGAGAGAGAGAGAGAGAGAGAGAGAGAGAGAGAGAGAGAGAGAGAGAGAGAGAGAGAGAGAGAAAATATAGTGTATTGGTGTTGGGGGAGGTGATCAGGGAAAGTGTGTGAATGAGACAGCCTATCACCATGTGGCCACAGACGCAGCAGGTTTCCCAAGGATGTTTGTTTGTAAATGTGCGTGTGTGTGTGTGTGTGTGTGTGTGTGTGTGTGTGTGTGTGTGTGTGTGTGTGTGTGTGTGTGTGTTTGTGTGTTGGTACATGTGGGTGGTGGGGTGAAGGTTGGGGTGATGCATGGTGTCAAGTTTCAGAGCTGATTATGGCATTGCCTGCCCAGTCTGGCCGGCTGGTTGGCTAGAAGTTATATAAACCTCAGAGAGGTCAGGAAGCAACAAAGCTTGCATATCACACATAAACGCACCGGCCCTACTTGCAAGAGCACACAGATATCCTAATTTGCATACTTGTGATAAAGTTGAGAGGCCAAGGCAGGGCATAGAGGGTTGAGCAGCAATACCCAGTAAGATAATAAATCTAAACCAGCAATGCAGGCAGGCAGAGAGGAGGCACCATTATATTTGAAGCCTCGGGTCTGATTAAAAATTATAAACAGCAGAGTGTAATAGCAGGGCAAAAAATTGCAAAGCCAATCATTTAGAATACATGTGTCATGACAAGGGAAAAGGGGTACAAATTCACCAGAACAGATTAAAATGCAGCAAGGCTGAAATAATATATCATACACCTGGCTCTAAAAGAGAAAGCAATGCTAAATGGCAACATAGAACAACCAGTGTGTTTACATGCAGTTCAAAAAAACGATTATATTCGAGTTAAGGCAATACCCCGGTTTCACAAACGCCATGTAAACACCTTACCCTGGTTAAAATCAGAGTTCTCACAACCCGGTTAACATACCTAGATAACTCATTTAGTACAGCCGTCCATGTTCTCCCCACTTTTCAAGCATGGATGCATAAGACCAAGTTGTCCAAGATGTTATAATTTTGAAAAAGGTCAAAGCCTTATTCTGACCAGTTGTACGTTGGCAGAGCGCCACCTACTGTGCCGGAGTTAGAGTTACTCCCGACATTTTTTCCAGCTCATGTATACGGGGAGAACTGGCATAACCCGGTTATTCACTTAACCGGGGTAAGACCATACACACTGCTATGCATGTAAGCGAGTGTTAATTTTTCCAGTTCTAGTCTGTTTTTAATAGGTTTACATATATATTTATCTGCAGCATCAAATCACCCAACACATTTAAAATATGCCATTTTTGTATTATGGAAGGAGGTAGTAAAGAAATGTAACTGTAGACCATCTGCACAGATTTCAGAGTAACCAGGTTATTGAAGTTCATTTAAAAATGTTCTTAGGTCTCCTTTGCTAAACTTGATTTCTCAGACGTCAGTCTGAAATTCCTGACTACACACAGCATAAAGACTGACTGCTGACTCACATGAGTACACGTAAACATTACAAACTGGCATCCAGTAGGGCTGAACGATTTTGGAAAATAATCTAATTGCGATTTTTTTCACCAATATTGCGATTGCGATTTAAAATGTTATTATTTTTTAAGCTCATTATCTGCTGTATTATTTAACAAAGAAAAAAAAATTGATTGTATGACTAACACAATATTAGATGGATTAAACAAACCGTTACTGTTATTCTATTGATTAAATTAGGTGATTGACATTTATTTATAAACTACTTTAAATCACAGTGACTGATTTGTTGAACGTCCAGCCTTGTAATACAATGACATGTAATAATTACCATGACAACATAAAGCACTGACAAATAAGCCTGGTGTAAACATTAATATTAAAGTCAGTAAGAAATCACACTTACTAAAGCGCAGATTGCAGAAAAGCACTTTTTAAACACTGTCTGTTAACATTACTGGACAGTCTTTAAATATGTGCACAACGAGTATGGCAGTGCCAGCTGCAGTGATCCTATGGCTTGACCACGTCGGTTGTAGCAGCGGAAAATACTCCTTTTTTCAGTTCCGCTGCGACTCTCTGTTTACATTTTTGGTGTAACGTTAGCTTTGGTATGGTGACCTGGCTAAAATATGTGCGGAGGGCATGTTGTACCGCTTATCCAGTGTATTTATCAAAGCCGTCAGCCCAGGCTTGGTCACAGTACTGAGGTGCATCCTTTCTTTCGCGATAAACTTACTGCTTGAGTAATTTCCACGTTCTGTTACTGAAGTATGTTCACATGGAGTTACGCGGTCAGTGGTCCCTGTTGGGTGGTATTTCGCTTACTTGACAGTAGACGCCCTGGTGTTAGGCTTTTTAGCCATGCAACTAGGAATGTAAAAGGTATGAAAATTTAACCTCATGGTTATAGTAACCAAAATTATCACGGTTTTCGGTATTATCGCGACATTTTTAAAAGTGTGTTCAATATGTTCAGTAAGCACTGACAGGCCTACACAAGCTGAAATAATTTCAAAAAAGTGTAACAGTGTTTATTGTATTACAAAAATATAGGCAATAGGCTTGTAAAAACTATTGAAACACTGGCCCACTGTAAGGTGTCCGGTAAGAACTTGGACCAGAGATGTCTGACTTTGAGATCCAGGAAGATTTTTTTACAAGTTGTAAAAAAAAAAAAAAAAGTTGTATTTGACGTTACATGTGAAGTTGGATGTGGTTCTGAAATATAAGCAAATAATAATGCACATTAATAAGATCTGACTTACTATGAACATTATTTACCAAAACTAAATAGTATAGCCACCAGCATACAAGAAACAATACTAATAATTACATTCATTTCTCTGTAGTAATTAACATACATATAACATATTGCTCAGTAACACAAACTGAGAATAAGCCACATCTATTACAGCACACATATCCATAACGGAGCAAACTGTAATACACCTTTAATAGCTAAGCATGTGGCGCCACAGCGCTAGTCTGTTTACTGGCATTGCACCTTGCTAGCAGTTTGCCCTAACACAACCTGAATATCAACACGTGGCTGCACAAGTAATATTAAACAATCTGCACATCTGTCAGCTATGCAATAAGAAACACAGCAACAGCAATATTATCAAGGCGATAATATATCTCTCTCTCTCTCCAAATAAATGTCACGTCGTAACACGGGCTAATCCCACATCGTAGCAGAACACTTATTGAAGATAACGAGGCAGCAAAACCCATGACAGTTTAGCAAGCTACAGAATAGTTTTAACTTACGTTCTGGGCTACACACAACTTCAACAAGTCCGAAAACGGGAAAGAATTAAAAAGAAAAAAGTCTGTTAAACAGCTGCTATATTCTGTCCTCCTCCTGTCTGAGCGCAGTGCGCGGCAACTTCAGGAGCCTCGGATGAGGCTGGGAAGGATTAAACACAGGGTTTCCACACCGTGGTAATCCACCGCGATAAGGATATTTTAAATGAAAACGGTAATTGTTACTGTCAACATTTTTACCATGGTTTATAGGGCTGAACGATTAATTGCATTTGCGATAATATCGCGATATGTTATATGATTTCTTAATCGCAAAGGCTGCGATTTGGTCACATGACTCGCGAGAGCAAATCAGTCTGCACTCTGCAGAGAAAGCATCAACTTAGCACGCCAACGCTACGTCGTACCTTGAGCATTCAAACAACTCTGAGTTGTAGTTTAAAACTTTTACAGCCATTTTAATAAAAGGAAGGGTTTTATTTGGGCTCGGATCCATACATGCAGTTAATGAATACAGGCACACAGAACCCAAGGTTCGGTAGGCAACGAATAGCTCTGATTAGCAGTTAGCTCCAGTTAGCTAGCTCCGTTATAAAGATATGAGTGGAGGAGCTGCCACTGAGAGGGGTAACAATCAGACTGATAAATGACGTTCGGGGAGCTTTCACAGCAGCGTGGCCGCGGGGTTTCAACAGTTTTATTAGTACAGTTAATCCCACGGCAAGAACACCAACAACTAGCTAACGTAACGATAGCCTCTCTGAGCAAGTGCACACGGCAGCACGCAACTTCACGAGGGGGAGGGGCTGGAGGCAGCTCCTCTCTGTGCACTGTAAAAAAAAAAAAAATACACTGGTGTGTGTGTGTGTGTGTGTGTGTGCATACATATATATATACATACACTATATTTTTATTATGTGTTGCTCATACTATAAAATGATTTATTGTTTGTCTTTGTTGAATAATACAGAAGACAAAGAGCTTAAAAACATAATCGAATATCGAATCGCAATCGCAATATCTGGGAAGAAAATGTAAAAAAATCGCAATTACATTATTTTCAAAAATCGTTCAGCCCTAGTGGTTTACCGTTACACCGGTAATCGTTACATCCCTACATGCAACTATCATACATGGCTTTGTGGTGTTTTTTTAAGTGGTGATACAGGTTAGTGGTGTTGCCCCGTGAGGTGCAACATTAGCAAGGCACGTTTTGCACAATACGTGACGGTTTGCAGAAACTTCCTCTGCAGACTGTTTTACTCTCGCGCGTCACATGACCAGGGTGTAATCGCAGCCTCTGCGATTAGAAAATATAATTTTAAAATATCGCAATTTAACTGCAAATGCAATGAATCGTTCAGCCCTAGCATCCGGCTCAGATGGGTCTCACTAGAGTGCTACCTCCTCAGAGAAAGCCCCATACAGTTCATAAATGTTGCTGAAATGATTCATGGGATAGGCTAGAGTTCTACACACATCTGTTCATTTGAATATAAATCCATTGCAACAGGGCCTACAAGATTATTTTTACTCAATTTAACTTTTGAATGTGGCAACTTGGGAGAACTACTCAATCTTGAACCCTAGGTGCTCATCCCAGCTGCAGCTGACCATTACAACAATTGGAAATCCTAATTAGCCGCATTCACTGCGGGGGAGTGAAGAATGGGCAGCGAGCCCCTGATGCCTTGCCTGTTCAGCAAACACACTATCAGCAGGCTCTTCACACATCAGTGCACATGAATAGCACAGTCAGCCTGTAAGCATCAACACAGGGCTGGATGTTGACACAGACGGGGAGATGCTCATTCGTATAGCTGTGGTTCATGGCCCCATTTTAATCACAGACCTTTACAGAAGAGCAAAAGGTCTGCCTAACCAGAGCTCATCCATACAGGCCACCAGTTTTTTTTGTCAATTGCTGGACAGCCGAGGCAGCACTCAACATACGGGGGGGGGGGGGCTTTTATGAAAAAAGTGTGAATTTTCCA
Source organism: Sander lucioperca (assembly GCF_008315115.2). Taxonomy (NCBI): domain Eukaryota; kingdom Metazoa; phylum Chordata; class Actinopteri; order Perciformes; family Percidae; genus Sander; species Sander lucioperca. The sequence continues at coordinate 11,090,377 of NC_050175.1, forward strand.
CATGTACATGTTTCTAGTTGAAGATAATCAGTTTCTGCTGCACTCACCAAAATATGTTAAATTGTTACAACATATGTTGTTTTTGTAATAACATTGCTGAAATCTAAGCAAAAATATGAAAGGAATACATGATGAAAATGTGCGTCCTTTTTTTAAGTGTGATGAAACGTCTGTTGCTTTTGCTGCTGGTCATGTGTCACTCGTGGACCAGGAGGGTGTGTGGTTGCTGCTAAGTTACTAGCCAACTGAGGTCCAGGATCCGCCTGAAGCCTGTTACAGCCAGCTAATGCATTCTCCCAACCTCCCCCTCTACTGCTCTTCTCCCTCTCGTGCTCTTCCTCCCTGTCTCTTTCCTGTCCTTTCTTTCCTAAGCTCTCCTTTTTCCATGAGCTACTGCCCTCTCCATCTCCCAAAGCCCCTCCCCCTCCCTCAAGTGCTAACCACTCTCCACCACGCTCTTTTCTTCCCATGCGCTCTCTAACATGTGCACATGCATACACACAAACAGTCACACAGAAACTGTGGCAGCTACCACAACAGTGTGCAACCTCCCCCACACTCCAGCGAGGCTGTGTGCAAGTGCCTCTAGCTTGCCCTGACCCACATCTTGATATAGCCCTAAGTATGCTTACAGCTAAGTCCTGAAGACACTCCTGCCACTCTTAGCCTAATCAGGCCTGACCTGCTGTCGAGGGCAGATAGACAGGCCAGGCTGGACAGACCATTATCATTTTCAGAAGGCTTTCAGATGGCCCTACTGGAGGTTCTACCACTGATTGCAGGTTTCCTACAGGCACGTGTTCTATCTGGGATAGCTAGTTAAACATTACATGAGTGGCTAGTTTCTGTGCCATGCCACACTAGGACGCACACATAAATGATCTTAATGTCAGCAACAAAATTTTCTCCATTAGTGAAGCAGATACATGTGCAAATGTAACATCTAATTAATTTTAACTAATCAACCTTTACCCTTGTCAAATTCTCCTCATTATTATCATATCTATACTGAGCAGAAACTAGGGTAGAGGACAGAGTGCAAAGACTGTACAGATATAAATTAGACTAGGACAAAAATAATATTACATTCAGAGGTTTTCTCTGCTACAATGTGGCTAAAATATACTGCCATTTATGTGCTTAAAAACAGACGAATGAATGCTTTATATTTTTTAAGAAACAAAAAGAATTATATGTTTAACATTGTATTACCTTTTCTTCCTTGTAGTCAACAGGTGGAGGTTTCCTGTGCTCATGTCCCCTCTCCTGGCTGGAATCGACCCAGGAACAGTTGGATTCATCATGTTGGCTGAGTGCAGCCTCCAGCTGGGGCAGGAGGTCAGGCAGGAGGTCAGGAGGCTCCAGGCCCTCCAAGTCTCCATCCTGAGCCTCTGATGGCAGGAGAGTGTCTCCCAATGCTTGGTATCCATTAGTGTTGATGGCCCTGCAGCTCTGAGGCTGCTCAGAGGGCAGATGGCTGGACATGCTGGGGTAGCAGTTCATAGACGCGCCAAACATCTCAGAAGACTTGCAGTTTCCCTGGGTTTCTCCAGAGCAACGAAGGGCCCGGAAAGGACATTCCTCTGCCTGGCTAACTGGGGTCCTCCTAACTGCTGTGGATGGAAACTGACATACTGTCCCTGAGAGCTCAGGCACTGTAGAAGTGAGGGGTGCCGTGGTGGTGGTGGGCATAGACAACGACTGCTGACTGAGACTGGGTATTTCTGGCTCTCCAGGGTAGGCAGGGTACTGAGCAGCTTGGTAAGCAGCAGCAGAACTGAGTGAGCATGTGGACAGGGAGTGAACCATAGATGAAGAATGCATGGGGAAGGGCAGGTTAGGGTCTTCCAGTCGTCCCCTCGTCAACTGGTAGCTACCCTGCTGCTGCTGTGGTTGCAGGCAAGTCCCACTCAGAGAAGCATTTTGACTATCCAAATAAGACTTAGTTGGCATTGCCCTTGAATGGAACCTTGGTCCTTCTACAGTTAGTTGGTGCTCAACCTGCTGTTGAGTATGGTGAACTTGCTGTTGGCGCTGAGATTGACCTCCCTGTTGAAAGGAGAAATTGTGACGCTGCTGTTGCTGCAGGGACATAGTCTGCGTATTAATTTGTTGGTGCTGGTTTATCAGCTGTTGCTGATGACTTTGCTGTTGTTGCAGCAGCTGCTGCTGCTGCATTCTGTGCTGCTGCTCCTGTTGTTGATGACACGGGTGGTGTTGTTGCTGCTGTGTTTGTTGTTGTCGGACATGAAGTTGCTGGTTGTGCAGTTGCTGCTGACAAAGCTGTTGTTGCTGCTGAGATAATGGATGGTACATATTCCCATTCTGGTCTTGGTTGCCCCACATTGGACTGCTACTGTTACAGAACAGCCCATTGGATTGAGGTACTTGGCTCATGGCAGCATTATGGTACTGGCCATGTTGGTCTGCAATCAAGTCACCACCTCCACCACCTGTGCCCCCAGGACCAGAAAATGTCTGTCCCATAGGATTATGTGCCTTAATGCCAATGTAGTGACCTATCTGCTGACTGTAAGCAGGTATGGCTTGCTGGGTAGTAACTGGTGGGATCATGTCTTGGTGCTTCCCTGGGTCTAGAGGCTCCACTTGGAGGGGCTCAAAGTCAGCAGTGAGGTTAAGCTCATCCACAAGTGATGGTGCTGAGGGGAAGCCATCCTCGTCCAGCCCTTCCAAACCTCCAACAAAGAGGTTGGGGTCATTAAAGAAGTCCATGGCAGAGCCCGGAGGGTAACTGGAACCTTTGGAACTCCACTGGATCCAAGCTGGTCCCAATGAGCCTCACTGTGAGCTACAGCATGGCCATTATATTGTGTCCCTTTCCAAAAACAGAGGGGAAAAAAATAATACAACATTAATATGAGAAGATGAAGATGGTGTGTTTTAGGGATGTCACGAGAACCGATACTTCGGTACCAACTCTGTACCAAAATTCTGAAAACGTGCCAGTACTCATTTTTTCCACAGTACCGTAGGTACCGGGGGATGCAATCCTTCCAGACCTGACGGGGGCAGTATATACGCCCAACGTTAAAAATGTTCTAGACTGCCGCTAAATGCTGAAGAAGAACACCGACCAGCATGGAAAAACAGCGAATAGCCCCTCATCTCCCTGTACGGCTTGACCGCATTCAACTTCTGGCTTTACCGTACATCTACTGCTGCGGCTTTCACGACTTCACCTGGAACTCCCAAAACCACAAGTGAGTCTATTTCTGCCGTTGTCTATCACAACCTAACGTGTGCTCTGATAGCATTGTTTTAACAGACCACTATAACATCAGTTAACTTTAACCAGCACGGTTCTTTGTGAAAAACAACAACGGCAGAGAGAAACAGACGTAACTAAACATGCTTGCTGTCTGGGAGTTCCGGGTGAACTCATGAAAGACGATATCGTATGCTGGCTGTGTGGTGATGCCAGACTTCAAAGCAACGGGCTGTGGGGTCAAGAAGTATTCGTTTTTGTAAATCACGCTCTCCTTGCCCCCTCCACTCCACACCAACAGAAAGTTGAAACTAAAAGAAAACACTGAAAGTAGAGTGACATGACGCTGCCCCCTCCCCCCCCCAAAAAAAAAAAGTTTAAATAAAAGGAATTAATGTTAAAGTATTATCTTTTTTTTTTTTACACACACACACCGTGGTATCGAATTTAGTATTGAGTATTGTGTACTTTTGTTGGTGTCGGTACCGAATACTAGATTTTTGGTATTGTGACATCCCTAGTGTGTTTTACTAAGTAATGTATGGTCTAGATGAAGATCAGATCAGTTTGCATACAAACAAGCTACTCATGAAAATAATCAAGCAGAAACCCCACCACACATTATCATTTTCAGGCTGAGATGACAACTTTTGCAATACTTTTTTCCCCCCCAACCATATCTACTTTTATTATCCATTTTATCATCAATGATACATGCTTGTAGGCGAGTAGCATTGCATGAATATCAAAACCCATCCAGTTTTTAAAAAAAACTTTCAAAAGCCAGGTTATGGCTAGGTCAGAAGGGTCTGGGGAAAATTTGGTACAGTTAATTACCCATCAGCACTTCCTTTCATGTGTGTAGCAAAGCAGCTGGTGCAAACCAACCGGCAGCCATAAGCAGGTGCCTCTTCCTTCACCCCCTCCCCTTTCACACACACACACACACACACACACACACACACACACACCTCAACCCGCCACCCCCAAAACCAATGAAGCGGCTGCCCTGCTACTGCAGAATGTGTGGGAGGTGCCAGACAGCTGATAGAATTTCAACAGCTAGGGACAGAGGCAGATGAGGTTCTTTGGGTGTGTGAGCGTGTGTGTGCGTGTGTTCTGCAACCACAGACCAGCGGAAGATGACAGAAGCTTACTCAGGTCAGTCATTATATGCTGACTTGCTATGCACACAGGCAGGCACACAAAAGCACAAACAAGCATAGCCATTTCTCTAGTATCTTAGTCTAACGTGTAGAGGTACGTTTTGTTTCACTGGCTAACATATATTTCAAATGACAGATTGGCTAAAAAATGTGTTAAACTTATAGGAAGGTGGTATTTTCTGCATACTATTCTCTTAAATACACTGGGTGTTGGTCACAGCTTTTCTGCCCATAACTATATGAAAGCCTCAACTACTGCACGTGTGATTTGTAATCATAATAGGCCAAAAATGGACATCATGCCTATTACTTGGCTAAACTCATAGGTGGCTAAACTTCCTTAAATCCTAATACACATCCCCAAGCAACAGACAACCTTAAAGGGATGGTTCGGAGTAATTTCACCCTAGGGTCCTTTGCACCATGACCTCGAGCCAAACCCCCCCCCCCCCCCAGAAGCTTTTTTCTCTTGGTCTAACAGGCACTAATGGATCCAAAGATGTATCTCGTAAGTTACCCCACTAATAATGCCTGGAATGGTACCAAACTTCTACAGTAGTACAAATAGGTTATGTACTCATAAAACGAGGCATTGGAAAGTTTGTAAGTACACCAGGAGTTTATATAAATAACACTTGCCTGATGGCTTCTACTCTCTGCTGCTACTGCTGCGTCGACGTCACTTCTGTGATTTGGGAAAAGCCCGTAAAAGTCCTGGCAGAAAGCGATGCATAAGGATGTCGTCTAATGACGCCCAGTTCCAGGAATGCACTAATATTTTGTTGGTAGTACCAGTTTGCAACAAGTATTAGTCAACACTAAGTTGTAAACACTTCGGAAAAAATAATTAAAAACTTTGGATATACCAAAAAACTTTTTCAGCAACACTGGGTAATCGCGGGAGATCCCGCACAGAGCACAACATCTTGCACAGAGCACGACATCTATTGCCGGAAGAGACTACCGGTAATGTAGTGAAGAAGGAGTAAGAATCGAGAGAACAGCAGAAGATATCAACGAAATGGCAGAGTTTGAGGTTAGCATCAAACGCGATCAATTTCGAAGGTAACCCGTACCTATTCGAGCCTGAATACACGGACGAGGAGCTACAACTAATGGAGGAGAATCAGAGAGGTAGCTAGCTAGCAGCGGTAGCTAGCTACGTATGGAGTACATAACCTATTTGTACTACTGTAGAAGTTTGGTACCATTCCGGGCATTATTAGTGGGGTAATTTACGAGATACACCTTTGGATCCATTAGCACCTGCACTAAGCCATTCGGCTGATAGTGCTAACTCGACCAATGTTAGACCAAGGGGAAAAAAGCTTCTGGGGGGGTGTTTGGCTCGAGGTCAGGGTGCAAAGGACCCTAGGGTGAAATCACTCCGAACCATCCCTTTAATGTATTTGTATAGTCTGTGAGCAACTTTAAAAAATACATTCTCATATTTCACAAACATGAGCAACATGCCTGTCTGTGTTGCACTATAATATTATTTTAATTGGCAACTTCTCAACATTTAGGCTATGTTGTTACAAGGTGATTTTGACTTGGTGTGTGTGTGTGTATATAATGTCACAGCTGACAATAATTTGCAGCACTAAGTTTTATTTCCAGCAGTCCATTCAAAATGTGGTAACGTAATTTAAATTACTAACAAAAATGCAGCCTAAACCAAAGTCTAATCATAAATAAACACAGGTGGGAAAATGCTTGAGCAATATCACTGCATGCAGTTTCTTCTATGGCTCACTGTCATGCCACCAGGCACATATATTATCACTCTCTCCACCAACCACCGTCAACAGATCCCAATACAAAAATCTGTTCACACAGGCATGAAGTAGGGCTGGGCAATATTTCAGTATTATATCGAGATCGTGATATGAGACTAGATATCGTTTTAGATTTTGAAGAATTTTTGAAGGATTTTAATATCGTTAAGTTTAGTCTTTTCCTGGTTTCAAAGGTTGCATTACAGTAAAGTGGTGTCATTTTCTGAATTTACCAGACTGTTCTAGCTGTTCTATTATTTGCCTTTAACCACTTAGACATTATATCCACATTATGATGGTTATTTATCTAAAATCTAAATGTGGAAGATATTTTGTGAAAGCACCAACTGTCAACCTTACAATATCATTGCAATATCGACATTGAGGTGTTTGGTCAAAAATATCGTGATATATTTGATTTTCTCCATATCGCCCAGCCCTAACATGAAGCCATTCCTGTCAATTTAGGCTTTGCCTCCAACCTCAGGGTCACTCCAGTGCTTTGTTTACTATGCTGTTTATTGAGGAATCATGTGATGGCCCTGGCATGGAATTTCTATGTAGCCTACTTGGGGTTTCTGATGATAATGATACTCATTTTAGATGTGCACTAATCATTGGGGATGACACTAATGAGTTTGTGCCAAACACAAGACAATGTATTAAGTGTGCTTGTGTCCTTTCATTTAATGAACACACAACAAACACGTGATGAAACTTAAAACTCATGTGTGTCATTTGAAATGATTTCCAACAGATATCCTCTTGTTGGTGACTTTCAGTAAGTCAGAGACAAGTTGAAAGACGAGGCAGTGTAAGAATTCCGTTCAAGGTGGATTTACATCAGCTAACTGGAGGCAAAACTGTATAGGCTAATATGAAATTAAAAACAATACACGTTTATTATCTTTCCCATGTACCATGAATTAATGCAGCATATTTCTGAGCTTGATAACCAAGCCACTGCTAACCTTTAAACACACCCAATATTGCCCTAAGCCACAGACCAGTTCCCCTAAGCCTTAGTCGCCTTCCAGCTGTTTCCTTAATAATAATGACTTCATAGCACAATCCAGACACGTGCAACTCATACCTAATATCAACAAGAACTGTCCCGAGGTCGCCATTGAATCCTGGAAGTAGCCACTTCTACGCACCTCAGTCAAACAACATCAAACAAACAAGTTGTAGCTAAAACATAAAAAAAGAATTGCGGCAATATTACCCGAAGATTGAAATGCGTCAAAGTAGCCACTCTGGGAACAAAGTAGCTAAGTGTTGCTGCGACTGAAGGCGCATTCATTTAGTAGCATACTTAAGACTCTGTAAATGTTTTAATTGGTACAATGGTACTATGTAACACTCGGCAAACGTTCGTACCGTTTTTTAAAGCTTTAATAAGTTTGATATGGAGTCTTGCTTTCATTAAAGAGACACCGGGTTTACCTTTGAAGTCTCGGCAGCATCCTCTTCATCTTCAGCGCAGCAATGGCTTCAGCTCCGACCGGTGTTTGATAAACCAGCGAGGCGGCAATGTGTTGCGCTACTTAAAAAATGACAACTGCTCGCCAAGTTGAAGCAAAATTAATGCACGTGGGTCATTTTCAATTGTGGTAGCCGCGGGCCGTAGATTTGGTCACACGTGCTCCTAGCCAAACCTCCACTTTGGATACCACAGGGTAAAAGGGTGTCGTGACCACACTGAGAAAGAGGAGGGGGAGGAGGCCGGAGAGATGGATGGAGAGTTCGACAGTGGTATCCCTCATAATACAACACTTGTTTGTTATCTTCGACCGATTTAGAACAAAACTGCCGACGTGTTGGCACTGCTAGTGCTAACAGTTACCGGGTCTAACGTTACATACAATAGGCTAAGTACGGTGCTGACTGAGGCTGGTCGCTGTCAGTTCAGGACCACCATGACCAAGAACCACGGAGGACTACTTTGGAGCCACGCGCATTTTTAATTACTCGACAAACTGTAAGAAAGTACGATGGCATTTGTTATTTTATATGCAAACTTGCGGGAAACTAATGCGGACAAGTTTGGCAAGTCAACAGTCTTATTTCTACCGGGAAGATACACACTCAGCAATGCTGTGTGTCATCAGACAGCTGAGGCGAGCCTCACTAACCGACTGTCAGCAATTTGACAGCTCTTTGCCTGAATGAAACAGAACCGCGCGAGTCCGAAACATCTTTCAAAAAAAAAATCACATGAATAACATATTTCTTACCTGATACGAACACCAAAATGCAACTCCAGACGTCAATGTAGAGCGAGTGTTATCGGCGAAGTTGTGACTGTGTTGTTAGTTGTACTCCTGCTGGCGACCACGGCACAGCGGCTCTACCACTGCTGCTGACGTGACTGTGATAACACTGCATTTGCATATTAGTGACCTCCTCTCTGATTGGACCAGCGACATTTGCAACAATTTTGCCTTTCAGCGTAAAATGAAAAACCGGTTCTCTCAGTGGGAGTGCTTTTGGTAAGCTGCCGACGCCAACCAGTCCCGGAAAACGGCTGATTAAATCATGGTTTCAGGTGTAAAGTCAATATTGACAAGAGTGCATAAGATGGCCGCGTACAAGCCAGAGCCAATCCGGAGAGGTTTTACATTCGCACATGCACCGGAGTCTCTCCTTAATGCAAACATGACATGGGTGGAAGACCTGCTCTCCACTGTGGGTACATATCGACCTCTGGTGGCTGACTGGGCAACATACTGCCCTAAATTAAGTTGTTCCAATTTGGAATACGGTAAAATTATCTGTCGTCCTCAATAGTGTGTTCATGTTGATTTTATACAATTCTTGACATGTTTAATCTCCAAGGACACACACAGAAAAACACGTTGTCCTGCTTAAAATTTTGCAAGGACTCCCCGATAGATCAAGTAAATATTTATAATACAAAATACATGTAAAAAGGACTTGCAGAATATGATCTGTAGTATCCTTCAATGTATTACAGACTGTGGATTATGGGTGAACATGATTACATGTGAACATGTTACCACAACTACAAACTTCCCATGTAGATATACTAATGTACCTTGAACATATATTAGTTACTTTTTGTTTCCCTTGTCCCTTCCCCTGCAATGAACATAGCAGGTCTGAGTCAATTGTAGAGGAGCAATATCTAACTTGGAAACATGAAATGAAACAATTCAATTCCAGAAAGGTCTGAATATAATCTGTGCTCTACATCAGGTATTTCAAATAAGTAAAGCCATGTATGGCGATCCACAAGTGTGATAACAAAAATTACAATTATGAATTAGTTTTTTAAAATCATTTTATTGATTTCAGAGAAAATCATTTTAATCTCACGTCATCTACGCAGTAACGTCCTTCACAAACTGGAGCAGGAATGGGTCTATATGTAACGCATTAAAACTCAGACATTTAAAGATGCCAACAACCCAAATGCCAGTGTGTGAAGTACACTGGGATTTTGTTACGTCCTTGCCTATCACAGCAACTATAAATAGATCTAACTGGTTTCAGCACCATTTCTACTATTCCAAAATAGTATTTTCCTTATTGGGTTCCCACACATTTTTCCACACCCTTAGTTTGACAATATTGAAAGTGGCTGGGCAATATTAGGCCTACTTAAAATTAACCAGAGCCCTCTTTAAATGAAGACATTACATAAAACGCGACATTTTGTCTGGCAGAACCAAAAAATGTGTGTTCTTGTTGCTGGACAACATTTCATTTTGTGCTGCTCAGAAACTAGTTAACTGAACCTTAATAAATACATTCCTGATTTTCCTTCAGACTAGTGAGGGAATCCTGCAGTAACTTCTTTGACTTGTGTCTAAAATCTGTAAGGAAACTTTAGTAACATTTGCAAAGAAACCCCAAAATCACTCAGAAAATCCCAAGCGTCAATGCAGACAGGTCTCTAATAGTCAAAGCTTAGCACAGCATCAGTTATTTACACATCAAACCTTTAATAACCAACAGCCAAAAAGGTACATAAAATATTCAAAAATTATTTAAAATCCAACAAAATAAAATACATGAGCTTACTTAGCATCTCATTTAAAACCTTGCCTGCTTTTATTTATTTTTTATATATATATATATATATATATATATATATATATATATATATATATATATATATATATATATATATATATATATTATATATATATATATATATATATATATATATATATTTATTAGAAACTATGTAAGACAATAGTTTACACAGTGGGATTAAAAATAAATCATTGTCCAATAAGAAGCAAATATAAAACATATCATGTCAAGCTAATTAGGTAATGGGAGAGGTGGTTTCAGTCACACAGCTGGGACTGACAACATTCCAAGTCTGACAAATAAACAGTCCTGAGCCAATTTAAACAAGTGGTAGAGATCATGTAGTCCACTATACTTACCGTATGAATGCTTTACTGATACTTTTCAGCTCCTTTTGGGACAGAATGTTGTATCAACTAGCCCAACATGTGCATGGATCTGAAAATCTAAATGAGAAAGCTCTTTGATTGCATCGCAGCCTAAATGATGTTGCGCAGACATCCATTTGTCATCGTCGATTTACATATAATACAAACGTTTTCCTTATTCTAAAGCTGCTTGAAGAAATGCCTACAAAGCTTTTAAAGCTGAGCAATAAGGTGGAGATTTAACATAAGAGTTCTCCCAACTGTTTCAAGGATCCAGTTCAACTGAACAGCTGTGCCTCCCTCTAGTGGCTGCTGCGGCGACAGCGCAGGTTCAGCTCTGGGGAGGACTGTCATCTTTGCTGAAGGGCTGCGTCGAACCAGGCTTCACCCAAGACAGCCCTGACACCTGCGTTCCCTTGTGGTGATCCTCAGGCCGTCTCTAGAGCAACAAAGGAAAATTAGCAGCTACATAACAGGAACTGCTCAACCAATAAAAATGCTTATAGCTCACACCCTAGCTTAACCAAACCCTTTGGTTTGGCAGTAGACTGCACTATCCTGCCCATATACAATCAAAAAACTCTTAGATGTTTAACTTCTGTAGTTTTATAAAAGAAAAGAAAAAACCTTACTTTGTATGTGAACATCCGCTCTTTTGCTTCCTCGTGAACAGCTGGGTTCCATGGCGAAAAACTATCAAATGGATAAGAGTGGCAATGTGAGCGCAAGTCAACTTTTTTCCCTTCAGTTTCGACAGAATTAAAGTTTGTTTTCTTGTAGTGGCTATGGTTGTGGAATATTATAATGGTTTTTACAATGGCGACAGTTTACCAACCTTATTGCATAGGGATCATCTATCTTGGGCTGGTCAAAAAGATGACTGTTGCATAGTTTCACACTATCCACCACTTTGCTTTTGAACAACTGCACATCCTTTTCATATCTGAAAGCAGAAAAACAGTTATGCTTTATGACACATGTGAGACAGGGGTTATAACTAAATCCTAAAGCAAATCCAAACCTTTTTTATTGTGGAGGAGGTTAAGACCTGCATATGGCTCTGCAATAATAACATGTAACACTGTAATAATTTACAGATATTACATTTATTTTATGTTTTTAGAATGTCATGTTTCAAAGGACTGTAAACAATATCCATCATATTTCTGGTTTATTCATTCTATGGTGAAAAGCAATGACAAATAAAAGGGTGGTGATGTTGCTGTTGAATTGTATTGCATTTACTAACAGGTGTTACTAATAATGTCCATTCCATTCATATCAATGAGGCTAGGCTAAATAACAAAACTCTGTATAATGCAATACAATTCAACAGCAGCACAAACTGCAGCCTCCAAGACGACTGTACAGTTGAATCAACATTTTTCTAAAAACGGTTTCAGCAAAAGCTGACAATTATTACGGTCATGAAGGCACAATTTATTAGAGAAGCGTTGTATAAGACTGCATTAAATTTGAGCTAGGTGCACCTAATAAACTGGCAACTGAGTGTATTTCACAGCTGACACTTTGGCAGGTGTAACACCGATTTTCCGCTGGGCATGTCTGCACACCGGGAGCGTCTCAGAAGCGGAGCATCTTGCTGCCCGACTCGCAGATTTTATTGTCTCTACAAGTACTTTACAGAACAATCCGGTGTTTACTAGCTAGTATCTACCTTCCACTCCAAGCACTCCAACAGTTAAACTCCATGCCTTCTCTTTTCTGGCGTTGTCTTTATAAAAAAGATCTGTGATGTCCATTATGTTTTTCCACCTCCAGGATGAATCTCTCGTTGTCCGTGGTGTTGTAACGGAGACATATACGGTATTGGGTGGGGTCTTTTAGTAAACTGACTGGATACTCTCGCGGTTTCATTTCCTGCCCGGCTGTCCGAACGGCCCACGGCTCGCATGAAAACAGACCTGGCGCGTAGCTTTAGCGGAGCGGAGAGCCGCTTCAGGCGCGCTTCTGGGACGCGCCGTGGAATATCAAGCATTGACTTGAATGGCAGCGATTGCTCGCGGGCGCCGCGGCGCATCTGGAACGCAGCGCAGATGCGCCCAGTGGGAAATAGGGGTAATTGAGAACATAAAGGACTAAATTCCATTTAGGTGAGCTAGTTCAAGGGTACTGGTATTGATGCATGCTGGCTCACTGGGACACTTGATTTAACTGAGCCATCATCTGGCGTGGGCTTTCCCTGCTATGACAAGTCAAAATGTCATGCCATGAAAAAGGTCTTGAGAGGAAGCAGGAAAACAAAACAAGTTCATAGATATGCTCCATGTTTTGATTGACAACTTACTTCCATGAGTTGAGTGTTGTAACACTACTTTCTTGCGCCATGCAGCCGTTTAGTCAGAACTTGGTTGCATACAATTCTGCTTTATACTCAGTTACGTCAGTGACTAAAGAACCAATATATCTAGATTTGCATTTTAATTCTATTTAGCCTAAAAAAAAAAATATAGAAATTTCGTAATAATAGTCGAAGACAAAATAACTACTGGTCTGTAGACATCATGCGTTATCATATATATTATTTTGTTTGTATTCCGAAAAAAAAAAAAAAAAAAACATTTCAGAAAAAATGCTAATGTATATTGTAGGGCTGTGTATTGGCAAGTATCTGGTGATATGATACGTATCACGATACATCAACATATTGCAATATATTTTGATACTGTGCGTAAGGCGATATATTGGGATTTTTTTTAAGTATAATTTTAGAAAAACTAATATTTAAAAAAAGACATGATGTTCATAAAAGTCAAAGAAGTTTACTTTAGGTAACAATTCAGTACACAGAAAATCAAACTGCCAGTTTGGGATTTTGTTTCACAGGTTCTTAGTGAGCAAATGTTTATATGCTAAAGTAGGCCAAAGTTCAGCCATAGCTACATTGTTAGCTTCTAGCAAAAAGTCAGGCACTGCTAGGCACTGTTAGGCAAGGACACTAGTGGTGCGTCTCAGCATAGCCATCTAGCCGTAGGGGGTTCGAACACAACATAAACGTGAACCAGTGTCTGACATGAATTTTTTTTTTTTGCAGGTCTAAAAAAAAAACAAACAAAAAAAAACCAATATTGCCTTTTTGAAAATCGATACAGTATTGCAAAATAAAATATTGCGATACTCAAGTGTGTTGATTTTTCTTATACCCCTAGTTATATTGTAAAACTTAAAAATAAAAATATTCTTATTCTTCAACAACATCGCAGCATTAGAGAGCAAGTGCTGTTTTCTCATGGTTCATCTTTTACTTCAGGATAGAAACAATTGAAAGGAGGCGTTGACACTCACAGCACAGCCGCCTCTGGGTTGAGTGGTTCCGTGGTATTGATCTTGTAGAAAACTGTACGTGCATACATCAAGACTTGCCAGATGTGGTTGTGATTTCGTCTACAAGAACACAACATAAGGAGTTGACAACATCATTAAACCTTTTTGGCCAGGAATATAGGTGCATACAATCTCGTGATGTTTTTTGATGTGAGAAAACCAAGAAGGCTGAAAATGTAAAATGTGTGTTTTTTTTTTTTTTTCTCTTCCTTTGACCACCACTAAAAGTGAACACCATACAATCATAGAATTGGAGTTACATTCATGACCTTGTTCTAAGTGAAGAAATATGTTAGAATATTAAATTAGGTGGATATTCCAAGTTATTCTTACTCTGATTTGAACACACCATACTGAATTTGTTTTGACAATTTTGTTCTACTTAAAAATAGGTTTGAAAAATTTGGTTTGGTCCAAAAGATGACTTTGCAGACAATGTCCAGCTGAGTGACTGTCCAAGAGAAGCACATTAGGGTGGCATTTAGTACGATGTATGAAAGTATGAATCATTTATTTTTCACTTAAATATTCATGTTTGTAAGAGAAAATAGGAGAGTAAATTGCATAAGCATAAAGGCAGAAAGCATTACCTCCATTTGTTGAAAGCTCTTCTGACATCAAGCTCTCCAGACACAGGGTCAACAAGAGGATGGAAGACTGGGATGTCAAACACTAATTTCTGAAATAAAGCATATGGAAGAGATGGTTGAAGATTTACCTCAACTTTTTGCTCAACAAAATTTTATGAGTGTTCTGTAACAAAAAGGGTCATTTTCAAGATAATTTGTCAACAGTCAATTGGTACGGCTCTTCCTTACATTTTATCCATGACAGTCAACCCATTAACTTCTCTTGAAAAAGAAAAAAAAAAAAAAAAAAAAAATGTAGTTTAACTGTTAAATGTTAACACATTTCCAAATCTTTGCAGACCTGGAAAAATCATCACCTTAAGCACAAAATCAGACTATGATTGGATGCCCAAAAACATTTCCTGCTAGAAAATACACTTCATGGTTTATCTTTTTGTAAACAAACAAGTAAGTACACTATACTTACAGGACACTCTCCATCTGGATAGTTATCTGGAATATACACCGTGAATTTGAAGACTCCATCCTGGTACAAGCCATGTCTGATGAATATGACCCCAAACCACACTAAATAGTTGGAGACATATGATAGTTCAGAATTTTTACTTCCATCAACACAGGTACGAATCATGCTGAACCAAGCAGTATATGTATGCACAGACAGTTTAGTTTTATTTTAGTTATACATCTTTTTTTTATTATTATTAAAGTAGGTGTTTAGCATTCAAGAAGGAAGTAGCCACATTTTATTAGTGTATATATGAAACAGGCATGAACTTCAAAAAGGGCATCCTTACTTAGCGCCGATTTGTAGGATGGCTGCACATAAATTCCAGGGAGTTTCTGCTTAATCACTAGTGTGCTGGAGGTCACATGACAAGAAGTCAGATCAATACAAAAGCAAGAAAAACATGCATGGAGCGAATTTATTTCTTGTGTACCAAACAAAGGGATACTTTGAACCCAATTTAATACATACTATGCCTTTGTGTTTTAAAAAGCAGGTGCTACCAATATATTTTTAAAAGGAACTCCCAAATAAAAACACAATGTGACAAGTGCCAAGGTTATAAGAACAAACACAATGAACTTTGAATTCTGACAGTGGTCCAATACTCACAACTCAGCCAGCAGAGAGTACTCCAAGTAAAAAGGGCCATAGGAGGCGTGTGTGCCATTGGCTGACTGGGCTGGGGTGCCCGTTGATGCAGGCTTGGTAATGGGGGCTGCATTCTTAGGAATGGGGGGAAGCTGCTTTTTGCCAAAGGGCAGTCGGGCTGGGCTGGCTCTCTGCTCCCTGTGCCCACTCTGTTCCTCGACGTCAGATCTCTGCTATTATGTATGAGAAATATAACAGGAATCTCAACATTTCAGCTGTGAAAAAAAAAGTTTTAAAAAAAAGCAGGCGGAAGGCAAGTCTTGAGAACCAGATTAGAGAAGGCTACTGTTTACAAGCTATTATGCACACTCAAAATGGCCCTGGGTAGTAACCATGTGCTGTGACCGACCTCTCAGGTTACACTGTTCATTTGTTTGCAGCGTATCAGGAAGAAGTGTCTAGACAACAGCAAGCACTTTCAAGTACAACTATCATTGTATCTTACTGATGCTGTTCAGAATGATAAGAGTAGTTAGAACAGTGTCACTGTACACATCGAACACAAAGCAGCATGATGCCAGGAATGCATCAGGAAGCGACAACGCACTCTGCTGATGACTACTACAAGTATTCCAGGAATGTTTGCAGTGAATAGTGTGCTAATGTAACAGATTTAGCCTGCATGTTCATTGAAGTCAGACTTGACTACATGATGTTTAAAATCTTCCTCTGACTAGGCAGAAAAGTATTAACTCACACCCATTCTCAAGGTACACCGTTTGCCTCCTCCCTACCTCACCCGGGTTGCACCAGCATGCTAAAATGTACCTCCCCTCCTGTTTGTATGTGGAAATTCAGTCTAGCCTAAGTAGGCTAACGCTTACTGGTATTCTAGCATTAATAGAGAGTTTTTGGTCATAATTATGCATGATTTGAAGAAGGTAGAATTTTCCAAAAAAAAAAGAAAAAAAAAAAAAAAAAAAAAAAAGAGTAGGGGACCACACCTTTAATTTAAGGATTAACAATTCCGGTTTACCGAGACTCCTAGGAAAATGAATACACAGGTGCAGGAATGAAGATATCTAATAAGGGTGCTCCGATTGATCGGGAACCGATCGTTATCGGCCGATAAAGGCTTTAAATAGTTTGATCGGTGGTCTCCATAAAGGCCGATCAGATAGGCCGATCAGATGACGCACTACTCGTGAGAAAATGTTCTATACGCAGCTAAGTTACACACCAACCAGATTTTGTCAAAGAATGCTGTTGCTAAGTAACAATGCACAATGCTTATAGGAATCACGTTACGTTACTGCTAATGAATCCCTAACATTTCCGGATTTTGCTGCTTCATAATAAAAACATTCAAATACGAAAATAACGGAGGACTTTTATTGTGAAGAACTTACAGGAAATGAAACCGTTCACAGCCGGGGCTTTGACCACGCATAGTCGAGTAGCTAGTTTTCAGCGCTAGTCCGGGACGCCGTGTAACTAGCTAGCTGAGCTGAGGTACAGACGAAAGGAAAATTATCTGTTAAAAAATGTGGCGACATATCCCCGGTGTTAAGAGGCCCGCCGCGGAGTCAGCAGTAGCTATGGATGTACAAGCTGTTGAGGGCGAAGTAAAGAAAAAGAGAAGGTACTTTTCAAACAAGTGGCGCATTGACAAAACATACAGCGAAAGACCGTGCAAAACATTTCAGACCGTCCTGCCAACCTGTTTACATTTTAACGTCAATGTAGACTGTAACGATGTTTAAGTCGCTTGAAAGCTGCTGCCGTTTTAAATCTGTTGGCTCTCTGCTGCTCAGTTCTACCCCGCGACCGACGAGACACACACACACACACGGTGGATGCAGGAAAAACCGGAGATGAGACGTACAGGATGACCTAAATTGAGGACAGCTACACTTAATACATCCATGAGCTACACTCGTTATTGTAAAATCAATGATAAGTTAAAGTCCAATAAGTCCTTTATCAAACCGTATGAATGTGTGTCCCAGGCCAGGATAGGAAATGAACTTACAATGTAAAGATCAACAAGCTACTGACACATAATAAATACATTATATTAATAAAATATGTATTAATAATAAAACATAATTTAATAAAGCAATTCAAAATATGATAGTGCACTCTTTTATAAATTTGAATTCTGGAAAAAGTGGCTGGTAAAAAATGTAAGTGGCCCCCTCCTGCTCAGAACACACTAAAGACACACTGAAGAACACACTGACAGTTGTTTTGTAATTTATTCTGAATAAGTCTTTAGCTCTATGTTAAGCTCTAAGCTGTTTAAGGTGTGTTTCTAACAGAGGAAGTGGAATGTTTCCTGTCAATAAAAGTAAACCGTTGACAATTCACAATACATTATCTTCTGTTAATTTTAATACTTATGCATTGTTGTTAAGAATATTAAAATTAATATATGATAAATATGACATGATAAATAGAAGGTTTCAAATAGACCCGGTGATCGGTGATCGGCATCGGTCGACACGGCTCACAGCAATCAGTGATCGGTGATCGGCCCCAAAAATCCTGATCGGAGCACCCTTAATATCTAACAAATAAAAGACTGGAATTGCTCAAAACAAACACTGTTAACAGAACAGAACAAAGTTTTACACTGGAAACCATTTGCCAGCTTTCTCCAAAATCAAATGACTGTCGTCTAGAACTTGAAACAAAGTTGTGACTGCTGAGTACAGACACATCATCTTCATGTGTACAGAGCGTTGGTGATGCTGATATAGTATTCTGAATCATTGAGAGAGAAAGTCAAAACTCCATGGCATATGTCAACCAGGTTAATCGCCCCTGGTTTTTCAACAAACATACACATTTAACATATGATGCTATAGGACCTATGATGCAAAACTATCATAACTATATTCTTAAAAATGAAAATAAGTTGAATGTGTAGTATTATAGTTTAATGTGTTCTACTTTACCTTACGACTTGTATTGGCAGACATGCTCCAGAAGGGGTTAAGGTTCATTACTCATTCAGAGGTTCAGATTGATGTCCCTCTTTCTATGTAGGCCCCACGACAAGTGCTGTCCAGGCCATCCGCTGCTGTAATGGAATATAGACACATGAAACAAGTGACTGGGGCTGCACTTGAGGTCAAATACACACACAAACATCCAAATGCACATCTAATCTGCATATTGTATGCATGCACGTTTAAAGGGCATATTTTACTCTTTTACTTTTAACTCTTATATTATATCAGTACTTGTATTTTTGACTGATATTTGATTAATTCCCTGCACTATTCTTTGTTCATTTTTTTCTCCGGGGATAAATCAATTATCACACGACTTGTAAACAAACACACAATCAAGTACGTAGCTAATACTGATCTAATGTCACCTAGCTAACACTATAGCAATCGATCGTTGCAACTTGACAGTTAACAATAAAATGTCCTAATGTGCTGATGGACTACAAAGTGAAAAACGGTAAAAGCTGCAACTCCGTCCGAAGATCTGAAATTATTGTTTGGGATAACGTTAGGTTAGCTTGGTGTTAACTTGGCTGTCTGATGAAGTATGCTAGCAGTTGTCGACGTTTTAAAAGTCTGATGTGTAACTAATGTAGGCTGTCGTGGGGTGGCAACACTAGAGACCCGTGTTTTAATGTTAATACATTCTGCTATTAATATCGTGGTATTTCGAACAGGATATCGAAGTACCGTGTCTTTCGCCCCAACAGTGCTAACGTTAGCACTGTTACCATTAACGTTAGCTAATTAACGTAAAACTAACTAGCTAACTCACGTTAGCTGACAGCTGGAAATGTGACTAAATACTCCTTCGAAGCGTAAGACTAGTTAATGTTAAATGTCCACACACTGACGTTGACTCGCCTGCTTTCCTGAACTCATTTAAGGTTAACGTTATATATAACATAGCTTACAATGCTAATGTTACCTTTGGGGCTGTCAATTGACTATTCCTTTAATGTTAGCCCTTGCAAGTAAAACACCTTAGTGAAGTAACTCACCGTATTTGCTAAAGAGCTGTAAAAGTCCCTTTAACAGAGATGTTAACGTGTGTCCCGGTATAATTTTGGCAGAAACTGCTCAGCTGCTCGCCATTCCTTTGAGTGTCATCCCGGCTAACTTGCTAACATTCACTAGCTAAATAATTTGACAGACACAGAAACTAGAGTTCAATGAAGGGCGTTTCGGTGTAAGAGTACGGATTGTCATTGGTCTACGGGATAAACGTCCTCGCATTTGATTTGCTGGCGCTTCTGTCATTTGAAAGGGAAAGCGTCCTCGTACGGTTCACTGTCAATTAGCTAAACGGTACATCATTGCTCTGTTTTTCTTTTGAGAAAGAAAGAAAGAAAATAAAAAGAAGAAAATATTTATTTTATTTTCCTAGTAAGCCATAACATCAAGCCAGAATGCAAAATATAGGGGCCTTGGAACTACAGATAGCTAATTTAAATGGAATGCAGTTGTTTTTTATGTTATTGATTACACCTGTTCTTTTCCTACACATGTCAAGATGGCTGGTTGTTGTCTATCACCCCGTGGCCACCCATGTTTAACATGTTTTAATGAATTGGCTCATAAAAAGGTAAGTTGTAATTCAAAGTCTTTAGCTAATTATACCCAAAATCTTATTGACCCGTTTCTTTAAAAAATATTCCTACTTCGCTGTTTCTTTGGAATGGTTAATGTTAGGCTATAAATATGTTACCGTCTAGCATAGCCTATGTATGGGCTACATTAAAGGTTGAAGAATGTTTTTTTTAAGTTTATGTTAAAGGTGCTGTAGGTAGGATTGTGAAGATCCAGGACTTAGCCAAAGAATTTGAACATCAACAACTTCTCAGTCCCTCCCCCCTTTCCGCTAAAGCCCAAACTGTCTCCTAAGCCCCTCCCCCCACAAGGGAGAATGAATGCGTGTGCATGAGCAGTGATTGACACGCAGTTAGACACCCCCCTGGCCCTGATTGGAGCATCTGAACAGGGAGCTGTGGATTTTTCAAATCAGGCTGTAGTGGTGCCAGAGGAGCCGGATTTTTTTTTTTTAATTACCTGCTTTATGTAGTTCTACTGGAACATAGGGTCAGTTTCAGCAAATATGACAGAACGTTAGTTTATAAGTCTTACCTACTGCATCTTTAAAGTACAGAGTACGAAATGTTAGCTTTAGGGTTTATTAAGGTTTATATAAGTTGTTTTTTTAATGTTGAATTTTAAAAAAAAATATAGGCCTACTTGGGGTCGACCGATTTTTCTAGACGTATACCGATTATGTAAGGGTTAATGCCCGATGAGGTGTCCATTGTCAGGTATTAATGGACTTCGGCGGAGGCTGCGCGTCGGACGGTTCACGCTTCACCGTCGTCCATTAATACCTGACAATGGACACCTCAAAGGGCATTAACCCGCTTATACCATGGTCACTTGCCAAATAACATATTTTTAAAACATTAATTTATATTTTCATTGGCTTTAGAATCAAAATCTATCTATCTATCTACCAGACAATTGTATAATAGTAGTTAATGAAACTGATAACCGATATTTGGAACAGATATGCATTTACAGTAAAATATAAAATCTTTTAGTCAAAATTAACATTTTGGAAGTTTGTTTAAATGCTTTAAGCAATTATTTTATAAAACTGAAACTTTAAACATAAAAACAAAAATAGCTTCCTGAAGTTTTAACATGCTAACAGTTTGTTTGCAGGTGTTGCAGACTGCTTACAGAGCTGTAGCGGAGCCAATGTTGCACACTTTTTAATTAATTAACTTTCGGTTATCGGTAAAATAAAACACAGATACAGATAATCTGCTAATTGCCCAATATTGGTCGATCCCCAAGGCCTAGCATTTTTCTTCCAGATCATGTGCTCTCCAAAGGTAAAAAAAAAAAAATAGAGTTCTTATACAGAGAGGACAGCAGAGTCAGTCTATCTGGTCAATATTGTTTTGTGTGTGTCTTATACATTATCTGTTCATTTTTTACATAAGTTATCATAGTTCTCCAAAAGTGCTTCAGTGCACTCTGATAAACATGAATATAATATACACTTTTATATTGCCTTAATTTGAATTTTCCGGTGTACTGCACAGCACAAGTCCCTTGAGGGTAAGATGCATCCAAGCCATCTGTGTCACACATTTCTTTAGTTTTGACCACGCTTCATTGGCAGTTCATTCTGCTGATTGATTGATTTCCTAACAATTACCCCTAATTATTTTTCTGGATGAGGAAAAAAAAAACTAATTTAATGCATGGGTGATTGCATTAATTGGGAGAAATGACATTGTCCAAGTTTCAGAGTAAATACAAATTATTGACTCCATTATTGTTATCTGATTGTATATTGTCCCAAGTACACTTCACTGACAAAGGTAATTAGTGTCCTGCTTCTTTATTGGGGCAGCCAACAACGCAAGGTCACCATCACTCTTTTGACATGTACAAATCAAAGACCACCTCAAAACAAATAAGTTTATGCCTGCTTTGCCTTCATCGACATTGAGATAAACTGTTTGACACAAACAAGGGTGCAAATATCCACACCATTGCTTTTGTAATGAGTTTTTTTTTCTTTGCCATTGATTCTTTATCTAATCAACTATTGTGACCTTGTGTGGTCAAACAAATATACTAATGAAGGTAATTAAAGTGGTGAGATTGGATTAACTAATTGAATATGTGACCCGTTGGAGCTGGATTGTCTTTTATACTGGACATTTTACAGCAAAGGCTATAGGGAGGTAGGTCAATTAACATACCCTTCCTGGGCAATAAGTTTTATTTAAATTAAAATATAAATGACTTGTAAAGAGTAAAAAAAAAAAAAAAAAAAAAAAGAAAATGTGATAAGTGCAGCTGGAAGCTACGCTACAGTAATTCTAGTGCACAAATTTGAATAGTAAGCATCAGATCCCTTTTTATATTTCCATGTAGATCAATGATGTAATGTGATATTTTATTGTCTGATTGTTTCTGTCTGAAATATTTATATATTGTGGTTTCAGCAGCATTTTCCAGCTACATGCCTTGAGCTCGAATTCAAATTTAACATGAAATATGTTCCCTTCTGTCAGTCCATTTCTTCAGAGGATTTTAGGCCCACTGATTCAGGTCTACAATTTGGTTTAAATGACAGTTAAAAATTACAATTGGCAGTCCCTGGTGCAACCTGCCTTGACAGCGCAGACATAAAAAAGTGAAAAAAGATGACTCCATGTCCAGATAATATATAATAACAATGTTAGTTTAAATAAAGAAAGCCAAATCTAGATTCAAATGTAATATTCATTTTAGAAATATGAACAACTGGGGAGTAAAGGATAAAAAAAAAAAAACATCAGCCAAAATCCTTCATATAGCAATAGTCTTTCCTTATCCCTGAGGCTATGGCCTGGCTAAAACCTCAATGCAGCAATTATTTGCTGTAATGACTGCAGTTCAAATAAGCCTGGAGATTTTATTAAACCAAATGAGAGAATCATCTGTGTATTATCACCTTGTGATTGACAGTGACAAGTGTTGGCCAGGCTCGGATGTGAGCATGATGAAGAAGCTCTTGGCAAAGCTCTCGATAATGTTACCCCTGATAAAGTTTCCCGGAAAACCTCAGCCAACAAATGGAGAGGGAAAGCTCCACGCATATTAATTCCAATTGTCAGATCCCTCCAGTGGGGGAGAGGGGTAATCTGGCAGGCAGCCCCGGCTGCCCCTCCATTCACTGAGTGGCATTTTACACAACTAATGAAAAAGAAATCCATTGTGCTGATCATATGCATAGATTTAACTCTATAATAACGATGAAATAGAAATATTCATAATAAAAGTAAAGGTCACTCGCTGCTGCAGCTAAGCTTCCTAAGCTTCAATCTTTGCAATAGCAGTTGTCAGGTTACAGCGATAAAATAGGAAAAAGAGAGAGACGTCAAGTTTTAACCCCGCAAAGGTGAGACACTACAACCAAGCCCTGCAATGCTTACATACTGTAGCTCCTTGATCATTTGTTTACACCTTACAGTACAGATGTGTGTTCAAAGCTGGATCCAACAGGTCAGTCTCCTGCCAGCGTCCAATGGAGAGGTTAAAGGTCAGCCACATAGTTGTGATTTACATAGTCCTCTCTCTGACGTACAGTGCCAAAGCTGGTGTCTACATTCTTTGGGGATTTGTCTAGTCTAGTTAATAAAATACATGGAAATATGAACAGCTGCCTCTCTTCTCTTCAGCATGTCCATTCTGCCTATCTCTGTATGTAGGTCACCTGGGCTTCTTCAGGCATATCTCACCTCTGAACGACATTCACAGCATTATTATTGCCCGCTGCGACTTCCACGCTGAGCCCTGTCTTCTTATGCATCATACATTGGCATTTATTAGTGCCATGCACTAAGTACAGGCCATGTTATTGCATTTGAATATCAGCTCCTAGCCACATTCGCAGGCCCTGGAAATATATTAAGATGAAGCAGTCTCATTTAATAACACCCAAACTAATAAAAGGAGAGCAGATTGGAAATTAAATTTATGATTATTGCTTGGCAGCAGGAGTGATCCAAAAAAGCCCAGCTTGGTCTGTCATATGCAGATATTTCTCTAGCTGTAAGCCCAGGTGTTGGTGAAATTTCCGAATGTCTCCCCACGAGTGTCATGTTGAGGCAGCAGGTATACGTTTTGGTCCTTTTGCGTTTGTCATCGTTCAGAAGTAGAAAGCCATGTGGTGGGCTACTTCAGTCGACCATTCTGATATTATATAATAAAACAGCAATGGTGTGATATCATTCTCCATATGGAGAAAAATCATAGCATAACGGGCCACATGCAGGATGGGGCTGCATTAATCAACAGTGCAATCAAGATTTTGATGCCCTTATTGTATACTGAATGTGTGATCACAGCCTTCGTTTAGCAATAATCATAATGCTGTTTAGTTTTGGTATTCAAAGTTTCTTTCCTATTGTCAAACTTAAGGTGTACATCCTGGATACAGTAAGCCCCAATACCACAATATATTTGTAAGCCAGTAAATTATATCTATAAGTCTAAAACGTACCTGGCCACCTATTTGTAAAGCCCCTTTTCCCTTGTTTCTCAAAAATCTTGAAACCGGCTTTCTGAGGTGGCCCTTATCCCACAGTAGTCATATCAGAGCTCAAATAATGGAATGCCACTTCTTCACTTTACTGACTCCGCTTCACAAGAGCCCGTAATTTCCTGTATTGTGTTGTTGATAGACGTGTGTGTGTGTGTGTGTGTGTGTGTGTGTGTGTGTGTGTGTGTGTGTGTGTGTGTGTTTGTGTGTTTGTGTGTGTTGCCAAGACATCCGACAGGCCCGGTCCATCTGTGTGTAAATGTTGACTCCCAGTGGAGCTGTGACTGTCACTCATTGCCCAGCCAGTGTAGTGCCAGGCATTGATCGCTACATATATCTTCCTCTGTACTTCCCAAACCTTCATCAACAGATGCGGCAGCAGAATTGATTAGCAGCAAGTCAATGACCAAATCTCTTTGGAAACATTTTTATTTATGTGTGTGTTTATGTGGATAGCTTAGAGGGCCATTAGCGGGATTACCTTTGAGGCTTGGCTGAACAACAGATGTTCAAGGACGACTCAATCAATTTGACTTACAAGAGGCTGCAGTTGCCGGAAACAAGTGATAAGTCTGCGAGGGGGGGAAAGAGTGGTTAAATAAAAACAGTTCACTGTGGTAATACACAGGTACAGCAGAAGAACAGCAGACTCAGACTTACAGTAGGTCCATTATTTAGACTGAGATCACTGACAGGTTCCCTAACACTGGAACACACAGTTAATGAATTGAAATTCTCTTGACGTTGACAAAATGATCAAAAGATTTGGCGATGCTATTTTAACTATTGGCAGCTTTGAGCCCATTTAAGTTATTGCTTCTACAAGTTATTAGTTAAACTCACCCTGAATTTGTTCTATACAAATACAGGTAATCGGTTTTATTAAAGTAAACACATTCTGAAGAACTACATATCATATTTATGTCCTTGGGTCTATGCTGAAAAGCCTCAATAATTTAGCTGAGTCATACACAAACAAAGTTAGTTTGGCCATTTAATATAATAAATACATATATCACAAAACATGTTTATTAAATGGATTTTAGCCCAAGCAAAACTGCCTCGGTATAAGTAAAACACTTTCAATATAAGCAGCGCCAGCCTCCAGAAAGGCCCGTTTAATTTGAGCAGAGTAGTGTATTCAATTATACAAGCATCTATATTGAATTCAGATTAATGTTTGTTATGGATATTTTTATTATATTTAAATAATCTCGATTCAGCACAAAATGTATTATTTCTCAGAGACGATCATGTTCTTTCATTCTTTTCAATTTTCCCCTTTCCTCTCATGAATCAAATAGTGAATAAATGTGTTGCAGAGACTCACGATCTGGCTTTCAAGTCAATGCTTATGCTTCCTTATCTGCAAACTTATTAAAATTAAGTCAGAGCACAAAATGGTATTTAAAAAGTTTAAGTGAAACAATTTGCATTGGGAGTGTGTGAAAATGCTAATGCTTTCTTTCACTAAGCCTCACAATCGCTGTCATCCATTTCGAGCTCTGATTGTTTTCCACATGGATGCCTTCATTCATTATTGCAAAATTATAAACATAAAGAAGATCTCTGTATTAATATTTCTGCTTTTTGTAAAAGCTCAATCAACCATAATGTTCTAATTTTTTCTCTGTGAACCTCATTTTATGTTATCTCACTACTCAAGGAATGGATGTCCCAGAAGGGATTTATTTCATTTATCAGGATTATTGAATTAAATTAAACTAGACACTTACCGCAAGCCGAACAGAGGTACCTTATCCACTTAAAAGGTAGGCCTGCTCTTCACTGCTATTTAGGCAAACACATTAGGCAGCAAATGCCTTTTGTTGGCTGAGCCGAGGTTGCTGCATAATTCATTTGTTCATTAAGGAAAAGCGTTGAAAGTGCTTGAGGTAAGTGGAAAAGGTCATGTATTGAATGGATCTTTAATTAAGCTACTTTACAACCACAGTTACACGACTGATGACATATGCATCATGTTTGTTTACATACAGAATTAGTGTGTGGAAAGACAATAAGGAAGGGAGAAATGATGAAAAAGATGTAGGCGAAGAAGTCTGGATTTGACCCAATTATTTTAAATTTAATATAACAACCTCCAAAAAACATGTAAACTATAAAAGATGTTACTATGTGTGTGTATAATATGCAATAGAGTTTAGCATGATTTGACATGCTATCATTTAAGGATTTTTTTCTCTCTTTCACATGTAGAAATTGCATAGAAAATATTTGTTTCAGAAGAACAAAGATCTGAAAAAGACAAGTCTGAAGAGCATTTCAAAAGTCTGTCTGTTATTCTTGTGTCCAGCAGCAGATGGCAGGCTGTTTCCACTGATGAACCGTCTCCAGACATAGGCACATGCGTGAACTTCTGTACCCTGCCGCTGTGATGTTGGCTTCCCAGACCTCACTGCTCTTGCCTGTGAAATGCATTCCCATTAAAAAGGCATTTTTAAAGCCAACACCAGTGCTATAACAATCATCTCCCCAAAGCCAAGGCTCCACACCCGGGAGCTCGGTATTGCCACACAGGCAGACATGTGGCGGCTGCCACAAACAAAGGCCCCATACTCTCCTCCCCATTCCTCTTCCCTAAGCTTCCACATGGTTACAGGCCGGCCTGCCATTGGCACCCACAGCCCAGTGTGAGGTCTCACAGAGACCCCAATCAACAAGATCAAGGCTAACTCTCTATCACATGCACAGTGACAAACACACATACACCTGCATATGTGTATGCAAACAGTCTGTCCCTCTTTCTTCAACCAAGCTCTCTCGCTTGCTCTCTGTCTGGCACGCTCTGAAATCATAACACATTTTGAGTGGCTGTGGAAAGTATATCGCTTTTTTAAGAGCAACAAAAATAACAGGGTGACAATCATGCTGTCAGACGCGGCTGTCTCAGTTCACTGTATGTCATTAAGTTTAGGACTTTGTCTTGGTGACACTGCTGCAGAAATACATCACCATATTTCATTATTATACATAAAATATTTATATTTAGTCACATAGCTGACACAAACAAAGACATGGTCACCCATGCAAAATAGGGTTCGGTTTTAGCCGCACTTGCTTATGAAGAAGTATATAAAAATGCACATGATTGTGCCTCTGGTAAATATATATCTGATCTGCAAAAATATGAACATGTTGCCCATTAAATACTTCTGCTGCTCCCTGTCCTGTAACAAGTACTGACTCTTGTGGAATGAGGTTTTCTGAAAGAGTTGGTGTCACTTTTTCAGACATGATGAGGGATCTGATTTTAGAAGGACACTCTTTATTTGTTGCATCCGAAGCATTCACTGTTGGTAACAAGGGCCTTAGATTTTACCCTCCTTATCAGGCCCGACTGCTGGATGGGTGACTGTGGGGGGGGGAAACCGAACCTCTGTACCCTGATACAGCCATCAATACCCACGAGGCTGTGTGTCATGCGGCAAGCAGCCTGAACGGAGGTTCACATGCCTCCTATGATACCTCAGTGAGAGCCCATGCTTCATGTCCTCACACCAAGCGCTGATGTGGCAGCTTGCTAAATAATTTGTGCTTCTTTACCGGGGTCATTGGATAGAGAATCTGGTTGTTGAATAATTAATCGAGACACAATCTAAGCAGCCGACTTCTGTTTCCTCCTAGTTTCAGCCAGATTGTCTGCCGCTGTCCCCCGCATTTTATACTCACTTGCCGTCTAATTCATCTAAATTTGGAACTTCATCACAATATTTGTGTAGGCAGACTGGTGTTAGGAAGAGCATGTCCTGAACATGACCCACAGGATCTCGAAAAAGAAAACCACACACAGCCGCAGAATCTATTTTTTCATTTCGTGGATAAAAATAAAACAAAAGCCTATTAACGCCATGGCTTTGTTTAGCTACATAATTGCTTTTCATTATTCAGTGCACAATTGATACCCACAGTGTAGGTTGAAAGAGGCACAGTTGTTCGAGTGCGGCTGGAAATTAGATCTTTTGTTGATAATGCTGTGTCTCAGATCGGATTCTTACAAATGCTGAGTGATAAAACTGGAGCCTGATTGTCTGTCTGTCTCTGTGAATACTAATGGCAGTCAGACTGTTAGATGGGCTCATGGCAGCCTTGAGGTTGGAGAAGAACACTTGTTACTGAAAGATTTCCCACTTACTCAAACTGGCTGCAAAATCTGGGGCAGGCAAATTAAGTTATGCGAATCATAACACTCACACCTTACTTTAAGAAAGTGTTCAACATTTTTGGAATAAAGTTTATTTGCTTTCTGGCGGAGAGTTAGAGGAGAAGATCAATACCAATCTTGTGTCTGTAAATATAAGGCTACCACGAGCAGCTGGTTAGGTTAGCTTAGCTTAGCACAAGGACTGGGAACGGGGAAACAGCTAGCCTGGCTCTTTCAAACTTTCCGATTCTCGAAAGCTCATTAATCAACACTCACAGTGAATTGTGAATTTTACACTTCTTGTAAATTAGCGAGCTTTAAAGGTGCTGGTAGTTGGATTTTATTACGTATGGACAGAGCCATGCTAGCTTTTTCCAGTCTGTGTGCTAAGCTTAGCTAACCAGCCCCTGTTGATTGATTGACTGACTGATAGATAGATAGATAGATAGATAGATAGATAGATAGATAGATAGATACTTTACTCATCCCGAGGGAAATTTTAGCTTTGGCTGTAGCATATTGACTGGACAGACTTGAAAGTGGGATCTATCTTCTCATCTAACTCTCTTGACTCGAATAGGTGTATTTCCCAAAATACTATTGCTTTAAATACCACTGATTCTTCCTAAAGCAAGGTTTTTTGTCGCCTAAATTTCTGTTTGCAGTAATGTTATAGTTCTAGGCCTTTCTTTTTAGATAGGGGTATATGAAAAAGTGTGAATTCATTTTGAAATCCTTCCCTAGATAAACATACAGTAGGGTATTTCTAAAACATACATAAAAATGAGGCACCTTTATTCAAAATGCCCCACAGTACCTTGAGTGCTTATGTGTTGAGCATGACTGGCCCCAGAGGGAATCACACTTCTGAATCTGGCAGTTTCAGTGGCATGTTAGCAGAATCGTCGTTGGGAAATCAGACGCCAATAGCCAGGCCCATGTCAACGAGGCTTAGCTACAATATTTTAGCCCCCAGAACCAAGACTCTGATTCTTGTGCGTGCATTCCTCAAATACTTTCCCATCACTGCAAATCCCATTCACACTTAGCTGTCCCTGTGCTCATCACAGATAGCTTTCCACATGCATGTAAATCTTCACATCGATTTACTCTTGTGTGCCCCTTCAATTGTTTCGAAGAGAAGTAGTGTGTGACCAATGGACTGCACCATACCCCAACATGGTTGTCAGGGTCTGTGTCCCTTTAGAGCAGGCATGAGGGATAGGGCAATACGGTAAGTCTGAGGCGCACGGTGTAAAGGACAGTAAGAGATAGAGCTCTTTGAAAAAGTACACCAAGACAGGAAGAATGACACTTAGCCCTTAATCATCTCTGTGTCTGCAGGGATCCCCTGTACTTTTGTGTCTATTGCAGATAATGGTCTTTCCTTACTTGACAGCATGTCTTCAACGAGCCAGAGCTCTGTAACCAATGCTTAAGTGTATCAGGGTGACAAAGCGTTGCTAGATTCGGTGGTGTCACGGCTCATCATGTAGTGACATTGCTGACAGCTGTTGTGTTAAGATGGGGAGGCTGTTGGATGGAGTCAGAATAGATTCTGGTGCAGTAGACCCAACTTCCATACCAATGCCTTCCCTAAGGATCATCCTGCAATATGCAATCTAACAACACCAGCTGGAACCACTGGAAGACAGGGAGGGGAAGTAATGGAAATGTAGGAGTACAAACCAAAATGCTGCTTCAGTTACTGGAACACATGGACGCTTGTGTTTCAGGAGAAAAACCAGAGGCATAAGGAGTACAAGAATGACAATGTTTTTTTGTAGGATAGTTCTCTCACGCGCTATTGTGGCTGGCAGGCTGTCCAATTGTGCTGGCTCCTTCCTCAGAAAAACTGGGAGGGAAAAGTGCCTGCCATCAGATATAAACGCACCATCTTGAATCTGTCCAATCCCATCAGTCCTCTTCTATGAGCCAGTCGGAGGAGACACGTCCTTGACAGGCCCTCCACTAGTTTTAAGGGACTTCCTGTTAGTTAAAAACAGTACAGACAAATTGTATAATGACAAAAAGTGGCCCAAACATTGTGGGAGTGTGCTGTCTTGGGACCTCAAACTCAGTTGCAACTAATTCAGCCTCAACCCCAAAACAAGCAGAACAACATGACAATGACCAGGCTTTGTCTGTTTCCACACAAAAATGGTCTCTGAGGTTTGGCTAGATGTGAAGAGAACTATACTTGCAGTTATTCTGTTATTTCTGTTTATTTAATATTATTTTGTGACCAAAACAATAATAAATACATGTTTTATTCTACCTTTGTGCATTTAGGTAATTTTTACAAACTGAAGCTAAGGTCAGAGCACTCAGTTTGGTGCCATGAGAGTGACCACACTACTAACTGGATTCCAATGTTTATGCTGCTGATCAGGACCCTGGGATAGATTACTGTCATCCTCTATTAGAGGTTAAGATGGGAAGAAAAACTGGGCACCTGGGTAGCTCACCTGGTGCAGCAGGCGCCCATGTGCAGAGGCTCGGTCCTTGACGCAGCGGCTCAGGTCTGCTGGTCCGACCTGTGGCCATTTGCTGCATGTCTTCCCCCTCTCTCTCCCCCCTTTCCTGTCTACAGCTGTCCTATCTATTACAACAAATACATAAAAAAGAAAAAAAAGATGGGAAGAAAAACTAATGTTAAAGAGTAATATTCTCAGTCATTTTCCCATCCAGCTGTATCAAATGATACAGTCTTTCCTGTGTACTCTGCTGTTGATATCTTGAAATCCATCCTGATTTAGAGTATGTGGCTTTTCCACTGCATTTCATTTAAACTACAAGACATCTATGCAACATGAAGAAAGTCAGTCCAAAATGCTTTCCCTGAGGCATATCACATTTGTATGTTGCCAAATGGTCAAATGTTCACATGTCATGCAAAAATTGTTGTATAAAATTTTCTTAGAAAATGGGTGTGATGCCATCCATAATTTTCCCAAAATATTGTTACTACTCTCATGTCTGTGTTAAGTAAGAAGCTAGAGCCAGGTGGTAATTAGCCTAGCCTAGCATAAAGACTGGAAGCAGGGGGAAACAGCTAGCAAGGGTAACTCCAAAGCAAATGAGCTACAACATTGAGCACTGGAGGTACTGGTAGGTATATTATGTTTACCCCTGCTTTCAGTCGTTATGCTAAGCTGAGCTAATTGCCTCCTGACTCCAGCTCACCCATGCGTCACAGTAATGTGATAACCTTTTTCAGTAACTGCTGCTCACTTCAAAATGCTGAATGTGATACATAATTAGTCACCATCGGTTTTGTCAGTCTCTCTGGATGAGAGTTTAAGCTAAATGCCTGAAATTCAAAAGCTCTTTAATGTTTGAATTTTTATATCTTCCTGATTTCTAATCGTATGGCAACAATACAGCAGTATAAGCTTCTCCTTAGCCCACCACACCAGGACCTCCATATCACAAATCGTCCGTAGTCATGTATGTTTAAACAGGCCTCAGTAATGATCGTGCTGAGCGTGTGCTTATATTTGACTGCTCAACTTTGTCGCTGAACTGTAATGAATGTTGTGGAAATCTATTTCATCCCCCAGCCATTAGCAGGCTGTGAACACTCTCTAATACCAGCCTGCGCCTCATTTTCCAGGCCTCTGATCGCACCGAGCAGTGGGCACCTAATTCGTTCAATGAAATGGGGCTTGCGATTACTGAGGCAGAGATTTGATATATCACGGAAAATTAGGTTCATTTTAATAAATTACCCATCCCACTGAATAGTCCACATATGCTTACACTGGGGGAGGGGCCGTTTTGCCAGTGGGAGGCCTCGTTTTAATACGTGTATGAGGGACAGGATGGGGACAAGTTTCGGAGGTGGAGAGTGCGTTAGCTTGGCGGTACCCCCACCCAAATAAGGGATGTCAGCACTTCCTAGTTGCTTAGTGGCTTTGGAGTCCTTGTAAACAGGAGCAATTAAGGCTTTGGCTTTATCTTCAGTCATCTTAATGGACTGCACAACTTCCACATTAAAAAATCTATATTCATAGCTTTCTGGACCTCCCAAAAAGCCAGTGTCCCTTCCATTGGCACACAGAAACCTGTCACACAATGCATGAGTAAATAAAATATGAGTTAGTACATTTTCACCATGTAGCATAGGGTGTATTTTACTTTTACGGCAGCATATTTTGCTTATGATGGAGGGTGAGCTCGAGAGAAGTCGAAATGCCTCCATAAATCATTCCCTGCGTTCTACCTCAAAAATAGTGCTCACATGATAAATGCAAGTTTACTGGAAGCATTTTAACTCTGAACAATGTGTGTGTGTGTGTGTGTGTGTGTGTGTGTGTGTGTGTGTGTGTCAAATCTGGAAGCATTTTATGGTCAGCCACAGAGGCCTCTGTGATTGGACAAGCTATGTCACTCCTGGTCTTAAAAGGCTTTGCACAACAGCGAGGGCATCCACGAGTCATTCTGCCATTTGTGGGATGAGAAATTCCACAGGATTCACCACGCAATTCGTTTATATCCAAACTGCTTATTCTATCTGCAGACTGTTGCAGACACATGATTCAGCTCGGTAATTTGTGATTGTGGTCCATAATCAATACCCATGGCTTTTCTGGAGCTTCACACTGACTAATCTGGAAATGGATTTGTCAGTGTTACAGGACAATAGCTCTAAAACCACATCACTAACGCTGTGATGTGTGTATATTATTGTGAGTCAGGCACTCAGGGAACTACAACTTGTGAACTGTGAACTTCATCATTTTGCTGTCTGAATGACTTGGACAGAGTACAGTTCTCTCGTGGCATAGGTTGCACATTTGCTATACATTTGCAATGTTCATAAGCTAGTTGTTAACTTTATCTGTGAGCCATTTGGTGCATCATCTGATCATCTGAGATATTTCACTGAAAACAGCTTTTTGCTGCATCCAGAAACAAGTGTGACTGAATCAAAACAGTTAAGTTGCGGGCCGTATAAACAGAAACCATGAGCTGAAAGATGCTATAGACGTCCGTAGAAATGCAGGGAAATGCAGGGTCGGGTGATGTTCTCCGAGGCCTTGTCAATACAAGTGACACCTTTCACATTACACATTATATTTGATCATTGTTATTACAAAAATCTTGATCAGAGCAGCTTTTAACAGGAAGTGTTTGCTTGTAAGGTTTATTTAGAAATTACAGTAAAGCATAGTTTGCACTGTGCGAGAGCATAAGCCAAATACCAAACATCATAAATTATACACACTTTATTCCAAATTGTGGACAACTTTCCATTACCATAAAATGCAGGGTGTGCAAAATAATGCCCAGGATTATGGGGTGGTATATAGGTGATGTTGCAGCAGTCAACAGTCAACTTAAAAATGACAACAAAAATGCATTTACTGTAAACATACATATACAAGAATGTCTTAAAAAAAAAAAAAAAAAAAAAATATATATATATAGTCAGTATAATAGTAAACTTTTTCCAACTCAACTGACAATATAAAAAAACATATATTATAAAAGACTGCAGGGTAAATGTATGATTATGTAAGATCAGGTGAGAGAGAAGAAGAAGAGATAAAAAGGAGAAAGTAAATATTAAGTAATTTAATAAAGATCAGTTATATGTTTACACATTCTCTATTGCTAGAATGTTTGGGTGGTTGTTATAAGCTCTGTGAAAGGCACACAGGGCTCCCAGAATTCTTCATACCGCCACATTGCTCCTTCTGTATTTCACTAACCCATTCCAAACAACCTCCCCCCCCTCATTCAAGATAAATATGAAACCAAAAGGAGAAATTCATGCTTGAAGCAAGGGAACTAATCTCCCTCCTGCCTGTTTCACTCCTCTGTGTTTAATTGATAGAAATTGCACGCATCAAAGAAAACGCACACTGAGATTTAATGGGCATAAAATGGACATTAGCATTTTAAAGAGGTGGATTAACACATTAATCCGGGCAATTTTCATCCAGCACTTCCTATGAAATCGTCACAGCGCGCAGGCTCCTAATGGAGCTTAACTGGCTTTCTGCTTTAGTGCTGCTCTCAGGGATAACAGCAAAACTTTTAGTTTTTGGAGAGGGGAAATGAAGGGGCTTAATTTGTGTGATGGCTCTTTGAGAACTGAGCCTTTACTTCCAAGCAAACAGACATCCACATGCTACATTACACAAGTTGCAACAGTGCCATGGGTGTACACTGAGACTCTGCAGACACGGGTTTCAGAAGGTGAAATTGCCCGTGCTTGAAAAGCAGTTATCAAAGGGGCTGTTGTTGGATGAACACCATGGAGTTGACTTTTCATCCGTGCTGAACATGTGGTTTTGCTAGGAGAGGCACACTGGGTTGTAGAGCACAATGACTATACATACAATAGAAGTGAGTACATGATTTCACCATGATGTGGGGCGCTGGGTCTTGCATTACGATCAAAGCACAATCCAGCCGGATGAAACTCATTTCTCTGCATCACATCTACAGATGCACATTGGTTGGAGACTCCCACGCCCAGCCCCAAAGGTAGAAGATGCACTGTACTGTTGTGGATTGTTATTACATATAACTTGTCAAACCCGAGGAAGGAAGTGGCTGCCAGTTGGTCCCAGAGGAGCATTGGCTGTGTTTCATGTGTGAGGAATGAACTCATGATGAGCACACACACATATGTACATAAAACATGTTCGCACACACGTCGCACCAGTGCAAGCCATCATTAATTAGTGACACAAACCCTCAGTGTCGGTGTTTAGACTACAATGAGCTCTCTTGATGCAATGTGTCCCCTACAATGGTACGCACTTTCATTTCCATCCCCGTACGGCTGCTCCTCCCTTTTGTTCGAGTCATTTACACTGCAGTGTATGCACACACAACATGTAAGCCCGCTGTACCTCCATGCAAAGAGAATGTAATGTAGGTCATCAAACATAGCCGTCTGGGAGAGTGCTGTTGTTTGTGAGCGGCGAGGCAGCCTCCAGAGTAAAGGACGGATGTGAAAGGAGGGGTGTAAAAAAACAACAGAGGCAAAAAAACACAATGAAACAAACAAAAGCTTTTTCGACAAACTGTTAAAACGTAGAGTGCGTCTGTTTTGGGTGTTGTCACTGGTGGGTAGAGGTACGGAAAGACAGAAACACTGCTTGCTTTCTCTCACTCCCTCTACTCCTATCTCATGCGCTCTTGTGAATAGTTTATGCTATGTACCTTCTCTTCACCTCAGCCGTATTTTCCGTCCCATTATCGCTCCAACATGAGATTGCACTCAAGACAATGTTGGAATTTTTGATAACATGGATTGTGAAACTGAAACACTGTTCTGAATTAATAAACAACACAGTCTGGAGCTTTTAGTGCGTAATCCACCCTTTTTTCCTCTGCTGCGCACTGTATTATTAGTAATTTTTCTACTTTTCATCCTTGGCCTGTTGTCCAGTACCATCTGAGTAATATCAGAGAAAGCTCTTAGCTTCCTGGATGGGGATCGGAGATGGGTGTTTCCTTTAACATGCTCTGGCAGGGTGCTGTGATTTGAGTAACCTGAATCTGCAACACAAATGACATCTGAAAAGGCAGGCTACACT
Organism: Sander lucioperca; assembly: GCF_008315115.2. Lineage (NCBI taxonomy): Eukaryota > Metazoa > Chordata > Actinopteri > Perciformes > Percidae > Sander > Sander lucioperca. Next base: position 11,126,840 of record NC_050175.1, read on the forward strand.
CAAAGCATTCTCCCCGATACCTTTGTCTGAAAGCCTACGACATCTCCATGCACAGGTGCTGTGCTGTTAAGTGTCTGAGTCGTGCTCTGGCCTAGATCAGAAGCAGAGTGGATACACATCATTTTCATCCAGTGAGAAATCTTTTACTGCAGTGGACACGGCGAGAAATACTCTTTTGCCAGCCATAAGATGATGGCAGTTTTATAAAAGTTATTGTCGCTCTGCCACAACTGGCACTTTCAACGAACAAATACAGTAACTCAATCAGCCTTTCATTTCCAACACATGTTTACCAGATAAAGAAAAAGAGAGCCCCACGACCTCCTCTGTGAGAGATAATGTTCACATTCCAATGGCAACCGCTCTGTTATGGTCAGCGGTTTCTTGCCAGACAATAAAACACAAATGCTGTATGCTGATCCAAGATGTCAGTAACAACAAAAACCCTAACCACCTTCTCCCAAAGTACAAATCTAACCTCGCTGATCCTGACCCACTTTTGTTACCACCTTTTCAATGAAATTCTCATCAAGGACTCCCTTTATGCAAACACAACTTAATTCATGTTTAAACCTGAAAATGGAAATGTTTCAAATGAAAGAAGAGGTCTGGTATGGAATTGATAAGAGAGAGAAAGAAAACGCATGCACACACAGGAAGATGTTCACCCAGGGGCTAACTATGGCCAGTATTTGAAACACCATCAAATATGTGGTCTTTTCTTCATCCTTTGAGAATAGTTACACTTACTGTATCTACTGCTCAGTCTGATTCATGTTAGCAACTTGAGAGACAGCCAAAGCACTTGGACGAAAAGGCTCAGATACTTTGAACCGTATGATAAGGATCAGCTCAAGTCAGACAGACGCTATGCTAAGCAGAATCCAATTTTACATAAGGGTTTTCAAAGAAGTGCGAAATCCGTAATTGAATATAAAGTACCGCGATTATGTGATCAAAGCAGGGAGCTTGCAAAGTTAATGAAAATAAATAAAGCTAAAAAGTGCATTTCTCTTGATTGACAGAAAGGTTTTTTAAAAATGGTGTTTATCCTTAGTGCTGAGACCTGTCTTTTAATAAGAATCGTAATGAGGGGTTTCCTTTTTTATAAAAAAAAAAAAAAAAAATCCCAAGCCTGCGAACAGCAAAGAATTTGATTAGGACAGCCAGCTCTGTTCGTGTGCATGTGTATGTGAGTGTGTGGAATAGATCCATCCATTCCTGATGCGGCTCCCAGCAGTCGACAGCTCTGCCAACCGTTGTCATTTTCTGGCAGCCAGATTACTCTTGGGGTGGCATTTTCACAGTTGTCAAGTGAGGATTTAATGGCCAATTATCCTCAGATAAATATATCTCTGCTGAGGAGAGGGAGCCGTCGTAGGAGTGGGAGACTATCGCTTCTAATTGTGGGCTAAAGAAAGAGGGAAACATGTCTGGTCAAAGTCTCCAGAGACTGGGCGATTTCCTGTATCCCTGCACTGCTACATCATCATCACCCAAGAAGGCAGTTGGATCCCTCAAAATAAAATCCACAGTACTGTAAATCACGCATTACACTTACAGCACAAAGTACACACCGTCGTTAAACAGGGTGTCGCCATCCTCACTTTAACCAGAGCTGTGCTGTCGATAGTTTCTTTTCCCCCACTGGTGTTCATGACAGGGGAGGAAATCGCTCACTGAGACTGTTTAGGCCAGTAGGATGACTGAAACACAAGAATGATGGGATTCTGGAACAAAACATTGAAAACCAAAGGACCTTTCTGCTGGGCTATAGAGGTGATGTCAAGAAAAACACTATAAGATGACAACTATGTTTCTACAGTGAGGTTCATTGATTATTATTACACTTTCTTTTTCAAAAACCTTTTAAATGTTATATTTTTTGGGGAAGAAAGGGAAAACTACCTGAAACGTCTTCTTCCTCACTGAGACGTTATCTCCTATAGAGTAGCTGGCTCATACTGGAACGGAGTAAAGTTTAGTTCGAGAGGCGGCAGTGACATAAACATGCTGGTTTCAGGCTCGAGCATTATACAGACATACGTCTCTGTTGCTGGCACGTTAGCAGTGTGTAGATGTCAATGGGGATAGCAGCTAACAGGCTGAGCGGCCTGCACCAACGTCACCTCAGGTTAATGACAGTGACAGTCTCAATCGCTGGGGTGGTGGAGAGGATTTAATGCTTCCCCTTTGGCACCAGGAAGTGCTGATAATGATGCTGGGTGGCATGGAGCGTGTCCCTTCTGACATCAGCAATGATTTAAACTCCTGCAATGGTGAGCAAGTTCATATAGCCTATACACACAAACACGCACACACACACACACACACACACACACACACACACACACACAGGCAGACAGGCATACACACACACAGTTATTCTGTCCAAATGACACCTCATACAACCTATTGTCTTCTGTATTTTTTACAAGGACAGCACACATTAATCAACAGATTAGCCAGGTCTAACCAATAAACTGGGTTTCAACTGTAAACCTGGGGCATGCATGGACATATAAATGCCACCACAGAGAAATGCAAGCTACAATTGATTCAATGATAACTTCTTATTATTGCTTGACTTATAATACACAAACCATGATAATGTAAAAAAAAAGCAATTAATACAGAATAACAACGACCAAATGTTATGCACGTTTTAAGCCAAACTGTGTGAAAAGGTTTTTACCGGCTGAATTTGTCATACATACTTCTGCAGTAGCGCTTTGCCCAGTGCTAGCAAGCTAGCTCTTACTTACTGTAGCGTACCAACAGCAAGAATATTGAAGGTACAAATGTGATGGCTCTTTGGATAGATTTCAATAGGAGTAATTGGCTTTGTGACAGGAGTCCTCCATTTTTCGGCAGCCTTTTTGAGCTAACAAGCTACCTTGGTAACCAGCTATCAGATACAACCATGTGCAATGACCTGTGCTACACACGCCACAGTCTAAGCACGTCAAACTAGAAGCCAGACATATTTTATGCACATAGCTCATTATTTCATATTGTAACATACAATCCAGCGTAAAAAAAGAAAGAAGTCCAATTACAATTTAACATTAGGCTGTCACAATGCACATCAATAAGCTGTGAACATATTATAAGCTACTTTTTCTGTCAATTATTGAACATCGCCAAGGCCATATTGTACCGTTGCTAATATTAGCTTAACAATACTATTGTAAAGGTACAATAATACACTGATTTATTAAGGATGATATTTTGAACTCTCAACAGCATGGCTGTAATGGCATCACTGAAACATGACTTATTTGCAAAGAAAATGAGAAGGCGCACCAATAAGAAGAGGCACTGTATTTCTGTCATTTAACCTATTGTAGCCATCAACTGACGCTGATATGTCCTCTAAAAATTACACCTAACCTAAAATGTTAAATGTGATCTTGGATGCCCTGTTACAGGTGTGATGTGTGTGCTCTTCCTACCACATAATCTAAAGTAACCTCCGTGTAACTGATCCAAATTAAACTGAAAATTTTTCCTTCCCCTTGCTACATTGTTCGTGGTCACAGTCACTATCCCTACTCTCTAAGTTGAGGCTTTGCCCAGTGTTCCCTGCTACGCTCCTCTTCCTCTTCTTCCTGCCTCCACTCTTTATATTTACATTATTATCATTGACACTGTAATGATTGGTGTGATTATGCATGTGGACGGGGCTGTGAACGGGTGTGTTGACACGGTGTTGACAGGCTGGCGCGGTCACATCTCTCCCACTGTCTCAGGTGGGAGCTCTGGTTATGCACAGCCTTCATTTAGATTCGATTACAGTGATGCACGCCTTATGGGTGTCACTTCTCTTCCGCTTCACAATTTAGGGAGAGACGATGGGCAGTAATTGTGCTACCTGGGTGCAGAAGCCCTGGTGGCAAATCAAGCAGCGGGTGCGCAATGGCATATCGTCTGGCTGCCTTTTCCCAGCTCATTTATTTGCCTCCACTTGTCAACGGGGGAATATCACTGTGTGCAAATTAGCTATAGCTGAGCCTTCAAGGAGCCACACTGCCTCTTCCCGCCCACCCCGCCCGAGTGACGCTTGTTATGTCCAATTACACACCCAGTAGCTGTGATTAGCATGTATAACTAGCAGCTCCAGGTTGAGCACACATGCACAGGTAGACTACACACGTGCATACATGCACAAATAAACACAGATACACACAACCTCATCCACATCTTCATTACCCACGAAGCCCCTCAGCAGTGTCTCCTCTGAGTTTTCATTTCCTTCTTTAAACTTTCATTGTGCTGTGCAATAAGCTGAGAGAAGCTTTCAGCTAATAAGTGACAAGCTATAGAACATCTATACATATTATAGTTTATATAATATATATATATAGTTTTTATCATGTGTAGTCCTAAAATCAGACAAAGTACTTATTGTAGGTGATTTTAATATCCATGTGGATGTTGACAGCAATAGCCTTAGTACTGCTTTCAACTCACTACTAGATTCAATTGGTTTCAATTGGAGTGTGCATGAGGCCACGCACTGTTTTAACCACACCCTTGACCTTGTGCTGGCATATGGCATCAAAATTGAAGATGTAATAGTATTCCCGCAAAATCCTTTATTATCAGACCACTTCTTAATAACTTTCGAATTCTTACTACCCGACTATACGAAATTAGATAAAAGCTTCTACACTAGAAGTCTATCTGACAGTGCTATAGCTAAATTTAAGGAAGTTATTCCAACAGCACTAAACTCATTACCGTGCCGTAATATAACAGAGGATCTTTATGTAAACTTTAGTCCCTCTCAAATTGATAATTTCGTAGACGGTGCTGCGGCCTGCCTACGGACTACTTTAGACTCTGTTGCTCCCCTTAAAAAGAAGACGATGAAGCAAAGGAAACTAGCACCTTGGTATAACTCCCAAACTCGTAAATTAAAGCAAATCTCGCGAAACTTGAAAGTAAATGGCGTTCCACCAAACTGGAAGTTTCTTTTCAGCACTGTAGCCAGGCTGACAGATAGCCACAGCTCTATTAAGCCATCTATTCCTATAGCTCTGAGTAGTGATGACTTCATGAGTTTCTTTAACGATTAAATTATAACAATTAGAGATACTATACACCACCTTCCTCTAATGGGTCACCTTTAACTGACAGACTGCTAGAAAGAACGACTAGACCTGACATATACTTAGATTGCTTTTATCCTATAAACCCTCAACAATTAATGCTAAAGGTCTCTTCAGCAAAGCCATCTACCTGTCTCTTGGACCCCATCCCAACGAGGCTACTTAAAGAAGCATTACCCGTGGTTAACACTTCATTGCTAGATATGATAAATATGTCTTTATTGACAGGTTATGTACCGCAGTCATTTAAAGTAGCTGTGATAAAACCTCTACTGAAAAAACCCACCCTCGATCCTGAGGTCTTAGCCAACTATAGACCTATATCTAACCTTCCCTTTCTCTCCAAGATCCTTGAGAAAGTAGTCGCTAATCAGTTATGTGATTTTCTACATAGCAATAGCTTATTTGAGGACTTTCAGTCAGGATTTAGAAAGCATCATAGCACAGAGACGGCACTGGTGAAAATCACTAACGATCTTCTAACTGCATCAGACAAAGGACTTGTCTCCGTACTTGTCTTATTAGATCTTAGTGCTGCATTCGATACTATTGACCATACCATCCTCTTACAGAGACTGGAACATTTAGTTGGCATTAAAGGAATCGCACTAAACTGGTTTAAGTCCTACTTCTCTGATCGATCGCAATTTGTTAATGTTAAGGTTCCTCAAGGCTCAGTGCTTGGACCAATTCTATTCTCCTTATATATGCTTCCTCTAGGCAATATTATTAGGAAACACTCAATTAACTTTCACTGTTATGCGGATGACACCCAATTATATCTGTCAATCAAGCCAGACGAAACCAGCCAGAAACTTCAAGCATGCATTAAAGATATAAAATCATGGATGGCCTACAATTTCCTGATGTTAAACTCAAACAAAACTGAAGTTATTGTGCTGGGCCTGAAACACCTACGAACCTCATTAGCCGAAGATATAATTACTCTGGATGGCATTGCCCTGGCCTCCAGTACTACTGTCAGAAATCTAGGAGTTATTTTTGATCAGGATATATCCTTCAATGCCCATCTAAAACAAACCTCTAGAACAGCCTTTTTTCACCTTCGTAAAATTGCTAAAATTAGGAACATCCTGTCTCAAAATGATGCTGAAAAACTAGTCCATGCATTCGTTACTTCCAGGCTGGACTACTGTAATTCCTTATTATCAGGATGCTCAAATAAGTCCCTTAGGACTCTCTAGCTGATCCAGAATGCTGCAGCGCGTGTTCTGACAAGAACTAAGAAAAGAGATCATATTTCCCCTGTATTAGCTTCTCTAATCAATAATATAGTGCCTCTCCTAGTTATGCTGTTATAATTCTAGACTGCCGAGGAAGTTCCTTCTTATGACACGCTCTTTTCTTTTGTTTCCTTTTATGCACATCCTGTCCCAGAAGTGCTTGTTACTAACATAGCTCTGGGGAGTTTACTCCCCGGAGTCCTTATGTCTGATGTCCTTATGAACATCGCCTCGGATTAGGGTGACACCAAGACCTGGGTCTTGGGTGCAGCTGTGGCTATGGACCTGCTACACCCTGCTACGCTCTGCGATTCCCTGCAATGTCCGGCTACGTCCTGCTGCGTCCACCGCGTCCACCCATGCTCTGCTGTGCCACGCTACATCCCGTACCGTCATAATCCCAACCGTCAGACACCGCCCACCAAGAGTCTGGGTCTGCCGAGGTTTCTTCCTAAAAGGGAGTTTTTCCTCGCTACTGTCACAATAGCCACTGCTAATGCTTGCTCTTGGGGGAACTATTGGAATTGGTGGGGCTTTGTAAATTATAGAGTGTGGTCTAGACCTACTCTATCTGTAAAGTGTCTCGAGATAACTCTTGTTATGATTTGATACTATAAATAAAATTGAATTGAATTGAATTGAATATATACTGTATATATATATACTGTATATATATATATATATATATATATATATATATATATATATATATATAGATATTTTTTAACATCACATCTAAGGTGCATCATCTCTTCTTAAAGGCAATGCAGGGGAGCATAGATATCACACTTACAAACAATACTATTATGTGACACATGACACTATGACACATATTCCCAAAGTAAAAGATTCTGCTGGGAACAGAAGATCACAGTTTCTTCTCTCGTCAACAGAGTGAATTCTCATCTTAACAGCTCCAAAGCCTTTGGGTATTGCATATTGCAAATAGCCTAAAGCAGTACAGTTATGTGGAACAGAATAGAAAAATACCCTGGTTTTGGTTGGTTAAAAATGAAATGTTAGATCTGTAGCGTTTACTGTCGCACAGTTGTTGTTATTTCAGTCTGTGGATATTTGTGGCGCGTCCCTCGACATGGCCCGACCAAAGAAGCAGCATTACTCAAGCTCTGGCCACATGTGAGCCGCACATTACAACGTGCTGCGCTGGCCTCTGACCACCCCCGCTCTTAAACTGCAGCGAAAACAAAAGGAGACAGAAAGTTCAAAGTGGTGTCTGTTTTGTGTGTAGTCATGGTGGCCTGCCTTTGGATGCTTTCATCATATCTCTCAGTGATGCCACAGTGCCCAGAGGGGGTGATGTCACAGCAAGGTCAATGTCAAATATGAAAGAGGGAGACGTGGCAGGCAAGACGGCACCATGTGGCACTACGCCTTTGCGCCTGCACATCAGGCCTATATACTGTCAGCCAGCCTAGGCCTCGAGGTCTGGAGATGCAGATTGTAAACCACATGCTTCCGTTTATGTCTCTGTCACTCTTGTCTCTTCTCTCAGTCTATCTGGAATGTAGTAAAATGGACAAAGTGCTCGGCGAACAAAGGGAGCATTGGTATCCTCAGTACGACGATTACTGCTCGGAGCAGCTGTGGAAATGTCAAACAGGACTGAGATGAGAGAAGTGTCGCGCGTGGAACGAAACTGCTGACACCTCATTTCCTTTCATTCCCAGTTCTGACGCTACTTTTGTCACAGAATGTTTTATATATGTGTGGGTCCTATCTCTCCTCACTTGTGCTTTTCACCCGACATCAACCATAGAAACACAACACATGCTATCACGCAAACGGCTTCTTGTGAGCCATTTGTTCTGCCGCGGCAGCATGCTCTTTGTTTGAACCTGTACCGTCTGTTCCTCCCCAAATCGAATTTTTAGAGGGAGTACAGAGGAAGACGCTTTTATTCAGACTGGCTGAAGGTTATTCTGTATGAGTGTGTTGTGATTGCTGTCTCTACTAACAATTCTTTTCTTCCCTGAAACGTAAATCTCATGTTTTAAAGATTCCTTTAATGGGAATCAAAGTCTAAATATTTCAATGCAGCTATTTTATTATTCAGTAGACTCACAGGCATTTCCAGCCATCTGACTGCGAGAAATCCATGTGCCTCACGTCTTAGCGGTGCAGGTACATGGCTTCAGCTGGCAATATTACAAGGATTAGCATGGCATATGAAATATTTAGTGGATTTCTTCTTCCCTCCCTCTAAAACCTAATAAATCAAATGACTGCCAAATGTCATTAAAGTGATGGTCTTTGACTGGTTAAGAGAGAGTCCCTTTTCATATTCAAATTTGGGGTGGAAGAAATGAAAGAGCGGAAAGGTTACTTGGTTTAGCTGACAACCCCCAGAGCCCCGACGCTGGTGGATGAAGACTCGAGGAAGGGCAGATGGAAGGAGGAAGAAGGAGTAGTGGAGCGCTGTTACAGAGAAGGTATTGTCTGACATGCCAGCCGGGCGTCCTCGTGGCATTGGTCTCCTGTTGGCACAGGCAGGGCGCCTGGCCTGCTGTTTTGATTTGTCAAAGATGTTTTTTTTTCCCGCTTTTCTTTTTTTTTTTTTTTTTGGCGAGGTGTCACCTCACAGTGGATCACAGGCAGGGGCTAGTGGGACAACCAGCTGTCTCTGTCACCAACTGTCACCAGCATTGTCTCTCCTCCTTCACTGGCTGAACAGATGACGGACATTTGAATGGCAGGCACCATCCTGCCCCCCACCTCTCCCCCTCAAACCCGGCATACAGAGGAATCATCGATATTCATCCCCTCGCCCACCTCCAGCCTCCCTTTCTGTGTTTTGAGTCATTCATATGTAAACGCAGAGATAAAACATATGGTGCTAATTTGCAACAAATCAACAGTGACCCAGGCTGACTTTCTACTCCGGATATTCATAGTGAGAGTTACTAGACGCCCAGCACCTGTCTGTGTTTGAAGCCTTGCCTTATTCATTACCAAAGTGTGTTGGCAGAGAGTGTCAACAAAGGCACAGCAGGCCAATAATTTGCATTCTTTCTACAAGGTGACATAATGATGTAAATTATCAAAGAAAAATGATTTTGTGTAAGATGCTGAAGTTGTTGTAATGCCATTGGCATTGGTCTCACGAGACTCTTTGAAAAGGAAATTATAATAGATACACAAGGCACTGTTTGTTACCTTAACTCCAAAGGGAAATCAGCTTCAAAATTATCTGGATGTGAACTCATTGAATGGCAGCTGTCCTCATGTCGACACCTCATCAGAAACGACAACACTGATCTAAGAGGGATACAATGAGGCAAACGCACTTTGATTTCACTTCACTTACATCATTAGAACCACTCATAAGGTCACAGCATAAGATATCAGATTGAGGAACATCATGAAAAGCGTTGACAAAGTTAATATCCATTATACATCAAATTGATAATGTTAATTTTGAATAAGTCAAAGGTGTGAAATATTCATGTGGAGCTGTCCAAAGTTTTTTTTTTATTCCTTTTCTCTCCTCCTTCTTCTTCTTCTTCTCTTCCAGTTGACTTGACTTTCTTCTCCATTAATTATCATGCCCAGGAGGTTTTTCAGGGAGAGGAGCAGCCATCAGGCTGAATCATCTTGACAAGGCGGCATGGCCCAATTACACCAGTGCTCCGCCGGGCTTTGATGTGGCGGAAAAGCAGAGAGATAGGGGCAAATTGCACAGCCATATTATGGTAATGATCTGATTTAATCCTGCCACTAAACTTTATGTAGCTTGTTTAAAGAAGATGCTAACGCTAATTACAGAGGTGCACAGAGGTGCTGGGTGGGATCGGGTGGAGAGGGCTGAGCCAAGGGGCCTGCTGCTGCCGTGGCTGGTGGGAGTTTCAAGTCTACAAAGTGCAGCTCATAAATGTTGTAAATGAAAATGAGACAAAGTGGACTTATTTCCGTTTAATTATACATCCAGCGCAGGTGAAAAGGTCAGGGGTATAGGAGGGCATGTGCGCAAGCTCCAAACCTGTTGGGCTACGGTTGTTAATTAACACATCGGAGGATGGACGTAGCAGAAGCAGATTTTAGAAAACAGGAAAGCGACTGAGACAAGAGGAAAGAGAAGCAGGGAGGGGGTTAGCGAGGGGGTGTTACAAGGAACGCACGATAATATCAGCCTGTAATTAACTTGTCACTTCAATTACAGCCCCTCAGATTGGAATTGTCTTGGGTTATGGTGCTGGGCTCTCTCTGTATGGTTAATTAGTCTGACGAGTAGCCACCATGCTACTCTCAGCTCTCCACGCCGTCACGCCTGCAGCAACTTCGGTTTATTGTTCCTGATGATTGAGTAGCATGCAGCGGAGAGCGGCTCAAACTCCAGAGAAGGAGCGCGACTGATCAGCTGTCAGAGGTAAACCCACTCCATACTGTCCTCTATTATATTTCAATGGCTGTTTTGACTTTAACCTCTTTGCTTGCTTTTCTTTATCAATTATTAATGTCTGTGTAAAATGTATTATGACCCAGTACCCAACAGTTTCATGTTAAACGTGGCTCAAATGATGAGGTAAATGTATTTCAGAGAAATCCCCGTGAGCTAAAACGTTCAGATTTCCAACTGTTCTGAACGCTCCAGTTTCTACAGTTTTTCTACTCTCGGCTAAGTGTCACCTAACAACTAGTTGGCCTTCTATGATTGGTCATCTGCTCCAGGCAATCAGGACTGAAGTGGGGTTTTTTTTAAGCTACTGCGGTGTTAACAATGTTGCATGTAGCTACACGCTCGGCAGTGAAAGATATAATCTTGGCTGCCAATGTTGTTAAATTCTCCCCAATTCTGGGTCACATTACTCCTGAAATATTTCCGGTTATGTAGTATTTGGTTGAAAAGCCTTTATCTGCAATTTATGACAGTAGAAAGTGCTGCTCCATTCCATTACAATCTAACATTAGCCTACTTCTAACTACACTCAACAAAATTATAAACGCAACACTTTTGTTTTTGCCCCCATTTTTTATGACCTGAACTCAAAGATCTAAGACTTTTTCTATGTACACAAGAGGCTTATTTCTCTCAAATATTGTTCACAAATCTGTCTAAATCTGTGTTAGTGAGCGCTTCTCCTTTGCCGAGAAAATCCATCCACCTCACAGGTGTGGCATATCAAGATGCTGATTAGACAGCATGATTATTGCACAGGTGTGCCTTAGGCTGGCCACAATAAAAGGCCACTCTAAAATGTGCAGTTTTACTGTATTGGGAGGGTCCAGGGGGAGGGTCCGAAAACCAGTCAGTAAACAAAAAAAAAAGAAGTTGCTGGATATTGGCAGGCCACTCTAAAATGTGCAGTTTTACTGTATTGGGGGAGTCCGGGGGTGTCCGAAAACCAGTCAGTAAAAAAAAAAGAAAAAAAAAAAAAAAAAATCCAAAGATCCAGAGCATCCCAAACATGCTCAATGGGTGACATGTCTGGTGAGTATGCTGGCCATGCAAGAACTGGGATGTTTTCAGCTTCCAGGAATTGTGTACAGATCCTTGCAACATGAGGCCATGCATTATCATGCTGCAACATGAGGTAATATGGTGTCGTGGATGAATGGCACAACAATGGGCCGGACCCCCCAATACAGTAAAACTGCACATTTTAGAGTGGCCTTTTATTGTGGCCAGCCTAAGGCACACCTGTGCAATAATCATGCTGTCTAATCAGCATTTTGATATGCCACACCTGTGAGGTGGATGGATTTTCTCAGCAAAGGAGAAGTGCTCACTAACACAGATTTAGACAGATTTGTGAACAATATTTGAGAGAAATAGTTCTTTTGTGTACATAGAAAAAGTCTTAGATCTTTGAGTTCAGCTCATAAAAAATGGGGGCAAAAACAAAAGTGTTGCGTTTATAATTTTGCTGAGTGTATTAAGTAGCTGCATGCTAATGCCAGATAGCCAATGTTGGTCATTTCTCCCCAATTTCGGGTCACATTACTACTGGGACATGTCCGGTTGTGTAGTATTTGGTTTAGACGCCTTTATTGGTGAATTATCACAGTACAAGTCCTGCTTTATATTCCATTGCAGTCAGTCTCAGAGTGCAACAACAACAAGGATTCCAGGAGACTGGAGATGCGGAAACCCGCTGACCAGTCAGAGCAGACTGGGCTTTTTTTCTGGAAGGGGGGGCTTATAGAGACAGGCGCTCCAACAGAGCGTCTCAGACAGAGGGTGAATACAGGAGCAGCAGCCATGGGCAGTATGAGAAAAAGTGTTTTTTGAACATTAAAGCATGTAAACATGTTATAGTACCATCACAAAATACAAGTATGAACCTGAAAATGCTATATAATAATAGGTCACCTTCAAGCTCAAGTTGTTTTTTCTTCAAACAGGTGGAGGCAGACAGTGTGGCAGCACCACTGAGGGCTGGTAAAACCCAAAAGCTTTGTATTTAAAGTGTTAATGAATGGCATTCACAACTTTGAGTTCATCAAAAGTAGACAGGCTAGCTAACCTTGATGTGAACCCACCTGTAGACCATTTCCAACTGATAGACCATTATTATAAAATAAATAAATGAGGACAAAGAAAAGGAAATAAATAGCTAAACCAATAGAATTTATATGGGAGTTTTGTGTTTTTCTTGTTTATCGGATCACAAGCTATTAGCGCCTGCGTAGATATGAAAGCAAATATAAATATCACACTGACAAATTGCAGACTAGAGAGCAGTTACAAAGCTTCCTTGTAGGAACAGACTTATCTTTGATACTGTCTGCTATATTCATAAGGAAAACTGTGTATATATCAATAGGCAGAAAAGAGTAAACACAATTATCTGTTTGCATTAGGCTCAGGAGGAGATCAAAGATATTTAGCATTCTTAGATAGGTTTTTAAACTTTTTAAATGCAAGTGAATTGCTATAAATATACATTAGAGAGATAGTTGCAGTATCTGCGATGGTTTGTCCTCTGCGTTACCTCTCTCCATGAACATGAGGACATCTCCTGGGATGCTGAGGGCCTCTTTGTAAGGATTCATCACTTACACAGGCAGCCATGTGTACTATCATAGCTCTTGGTGTAACTCTTTGAAATCTCACTGTTATGCAGAGCTTGCACTCGTGAAGGGCTTGTGAAGATGTGTTGAGCATTTTGACACAGGTATAATCCGCACCGGGCCAGAGTGGATCAGTGTGTTTTCTCAGTCTAGCAGGAGCAGGGACGGTCAGTCCGTCGGCACAAAAAAAGTCTAATAAAGTGATATTAACAGCCAACAGCAGTGGGCGCTAATACGATCACTTATATGCTACGTGTAAAAAAAAAAAAAAAAAAAAACTGAGGAAGAAGAGTAGGCCTACTAGTCTGGCTATCACCAGACCAAGCTCAATCTTTTAAGATTGAACATTATAGGGCGAAATCAAATCGCCGGCAGATCGGGCTGGGTTTACCCAGTCTATAGGCCTACATCATTAGACGTGACAATGGCTAGTAGAAAACGTAAGGAGAAAGGTGGATGGGAAAAATTCAAAGAAAAGAGGGCCAAGTCTCTTAATTTCACATCAGCAAGAGGTAGGCCTATTGGTAAGTGCCAGGAGCAGGACACATTATAATAGACTGCCTTTATCACTATTTTAGCGAATTGCATAGTCAGCTATCAACATGGGTGTCATGGGGGAGGCGAGGCTTGGACCCAAATGCAGAGGAGACGGAGCAGTGTATAGTTCAAAGATTTAATCACGCCAAGGATACAACAAAAAGAGTCCTGCAGAAACAGGCAAGATATCTCCAAAAATACAGAGGATACGCAAGACCAGGAACAAGTAACAAACTGGAACATCGACAAACATAACATACCAGACCAGCGAAGAACAGAACACTCCAAAACAGAACTAAAACAGCACAATGAGCCGACCAGACACCAAGGAAACACAGAGACAAAATACAAGAGGTAACGAGGAAACAAGAGACAGGTGACACAAGGGCTAGGAACAGGTGAAACACATTAGGGCTGGGCAGACAATCACAAAGGGGGGAAACACAAGGCAGGAAGTAAAACAAGACAAGACTAGGGAGAAAACAGAATAGTACAAAAGAAAACAGGAAACACTACACAGACACTCACAAACGTGACAATGGGTGTGCATCATGATTATGAAAATGATCGTGCCATTTAGTGCTGTCAAACTTAACATGTTTAATAGGTTAGGTTAATTTGAAACAAACGCGTTAGAAAATTAGAAATTAATAGCGGGTTGACTGCGATTTCACTTCGTTGTATATGAGAGGTTGTAGTGAGCTCACTTTTGGTGCTAGGATGAAGACTATGGTATTGTATTAAATGGGAAAACATCAGGCATGCATTGGTACCACTCTAAACGTGCTAACAAACAGGGAAGGGGGCTAAATAATTCACCAAATTTAACCAAAAGTTTAACAAAAAAAATCCTAGCTTGCACTTTCTGTCTGTCTTCCATTAGAGTGCAGTTTTTCCTTGTCTTTCATATTTGCGTTTACTATTGTGGAACTGGCAAAGACTTGATGGTTGTTTTGTGAAAGCTTCACAGACAAAATTGATAGGGCCTAGTCATTTTCATAATTTCACAGCCTTAATATGAATTAAAAGTGTAATATGACATTGACAAAATATTAAATAGGTTATTCAATGCTAATTCTTTAACACAAAGCAACACATATATCATCAATAATAGCTAATAACCTATCTTAAAAAATAATTTGTTTATTCAGGTTGAAGATAGTTGCAGCACAAAAGATGACAGGGTAGTAACTAACACTCTCAGTGTAGTTTTGGTATAGGCCTACAGAATATCTAATCCCCATGTTCAGGTACAGCAAGTAGCCTACTTTATCTCTGAAAGTGTTGTCAGTAATACTCTGTACTGTTTTATAATTACAAGTTTGTGTAATTTGGGGTTTCTGTAGCCAGTGACATTTCATTATTTGTATTTTATTTTCAATGCAGATGTAATGGCATTGTACATTTTTTTGTTTTTATTTGAAGGCTGAGGCTTCATTAATAAACACAACCCCAATTATCATCATTGGTTTTGAGATGTTACTTGCTGTGAATACCTTGTCTGATAGGCTACAGTATTGTGGCGTAGTATCAGGACATCCTGGCTAGTGTCTGTCGGGCATGGCTAGGAGCGAATGGCTGGATGATGGGCCTATTTGGGAGAAAGTCCAGGGCTGTTTTTTAGCCCCAGTCCATCCCTGTCTCAGAGGAAACTGAAAGTTCTTGCTCAATCACATACTTATGCAGTTGTTTTAAGAAACAAATGTATAATATGTAAGTATATAAAAAGATTAAAAATTGGCAGTTTCTAAAATATTCAAATAGTATTGAGCTTATCTTAATATTGCAGCAACAATTTATCAGAGTAAATGTCACTTTTTCTTATGGAGGACATGCTTTTTTTCATTACACTAACTACAGTACATTTTAACCTGTCTCAATCAATTCATGTGCATCTGCATTTCATACTATTAGGGTATTTAACAGATCAAGTCCACACTTTCATACTGTTAGGGTATTTAACAGATCAAGTCCACACTTGATCGTCTACTGGTACCAAGCATATTTGAAGTGAGGAAGTTGCTGTTGGCTGACTTCTTTCTCTACATAAATGTACTGGACATCCTAATCATTATTAACCCCAGAACTCTATTGCTGTGATGCAATAACCATCAAGCCACCTTGCATCCCTTAGAAATAGTTTGCAAAAAGCCAAAAATATCAACCTCATGGTGGTGCTAGAGGAAAATGATATGATCATCAAGGTTAAAGTAGGATTAATCCTCTGGGGACCGTGAATGTCTCTACAAAATGTCATGGCAATCATTTAAATAATTGTTGAAATATTTAAGCTTGGACCAAAATGGTTGACCAACAACCAACTGACTGACCGACAGACATTTGCATTCTTGGAGCCGATCTTGGCTAAAAACAAGGGGATTCTAAAAACTTAAATCAAGGTGGAAACAGACTACTGTACTTCATATTTCAGACAACTAAGTTCAACAACGACTTATAAATGATGTGTTTTTTATGAATAAAAATCCAACAACCACCTGCAGTACACACATATTCAAGATATAAATGCCTACTCTAAATCATCATACCTTTGTAAAACAGAAATAAATTAGGCCTTGATGTTTATGGCCCATATATGGATCGGTGCTGAAGTAATGGTAGCAAAACTCAAATGACCATTTAACATGAATCCTTAAATCCAATTCAAACAGCAAACACATGGTTATGCATTTCACAATACTTCATCAGCTTGAACTTACAGTGTAGATTTAGTGGTTGATAGATTGTAGTCACTGAATTGCCGGTGATAAAAAAAAAAATAGCAGTTACGCCCTTGAACAAAAACATTGTTTTTCTGTGAGCGTCTGCCATCAGAATATGTCATCCACTTGAGGTTATGCTATCCCGGACACTGAAGCAGTCTTGGCTATGAGGGGCACGGGTGGTGGTTGCACAAAGCAGTGATGAGGCTTCCTCTTTGGCCTTGTTCTTCTACATGTATCCGTCAGCTTGTGGCCTTTAGAACCCAAGCCCAGAAAGCCCTCTGGGGCTCATTCTGTCTGACATTGTCATTACTGGACAACATACACATGTTGTGGTTTACAAGATTGACAACAAAAAGAAATCGTGTTTCTTTTTCTCATTTCAGTGAGGCAGCGTGATTGTGCACATATTTACTGGAAGTGAAATGATCCATGAAAAAATGGCTGACCCATCAATCAAATCTGGCAACAGCAAGTAAATGAAAAATAGGCTTGTTGATTAGACTCAAACCAAAGAAAGGACTTATGATTCTTCTGCCATTGCACTCTCTGTGTCTGGGTTCATGGTTTTACAATTTTTTCTTAAGGATTCTTATTGTCCTTTTTTTTTTACTATTTGGTGCCTTTCAGTTGAAAGAAAGCATAAGCCATCTGTCTGAGAAAGTGATGATTGTCAGACTGATCTGGATCTGATATAGTGGCAGTCATCCATATGGAGTCTACCTCACCAGCAATGATAGCTACAATGGAGAATGCACACCTCATGAATAAGCTGGCATGCAAAACCTCTGTAGCAAAAGGGCTACATTTAAATGAGCTCTGTTATCAAGCTCCTCCATGGTGGCCTGCCAATGGCTGGACTGCTAGCATGGCCGTTATCCAATAGCAGAAACCCTTTGATCAGTAATAACCAATACTACAGCAGCGTCATTGGGGCTAACTGAAGCTCGTACTATTCTTTTCCATCTTGCAACTTGTTTACAAGTTATTAAGGAGCCTACTCCCTCTTTGTAGCAGTCAATCTGTGTAATTGTCATTGACAATGCAGTTTGGCCCACGACACTTGGGACATGCCTACAAAATACAATAATGACAAGACTTTGGAAAATTCTGCAGCTGCAAGGGAATTGGGTTAAAAGGCAAAATTAGTCTGACAATTACTTTGTGACGGTGCTGTTAAGTCCATGCAAAAAACACAAGGTATTGAACTGATTAAAGTGTTACCCTTTTGTTCTACTCCATGGGAGGATCAAACATAGAAGTTCAGCCAGCTTCTTTTAGTGCTGCCATAAAAGTGTCCCTTCCCTCGCAGACTTGATGTGAGAGCTGGAGAAGTTCAATCCCTCATATTGTTTGAAGATTACAGTATCTTTATGGGCATGTAGCAAATGTGCATGTGCTGTAACAGAGCTGCAGCCTTCATATTAAAACAGCCAATGGCATTAGAACCTGCCTCTTGTGAATTTCAGTCCAACACATTCTGTATTGGTACTGTTTAAATTAGGACTTTTATGCATTCTATCCGCAGCAGGACATTGTAATACATGAGGATAATATATATATATATATATACAGTGCAAGAATAGTTAAAGAAAAAAGGCTACTCTAGTTCAAAGTCCAGTGTATTGTCAATTATTGTCACTTTCTTAGTATGTTTATATTGAAAAGTTATCCTAAAGAGAATAAAAATACAATCAAAGTTGTCACATTTCACAAACTGTGAAGAGCTGCTTTATGAGATGACGCCACAAATACCAAATCTGTCTGTTATTGCTAGTGACATTGTCATTATGCTCTGACACAGCATCCCTGCTCTAGTGGGGCATAAAAATGTCCTACTAAATCGGCAACATAAACACGCTGATAAATTACATTTATATGCCATCAAGCTGCGACATTTGCTGACACCAAAAATGTTTCTCCAGATCTGCCGAGGCGATGGTTCTCATTATCCAGCTAAGGAGTGAGCGGTGCTGGGTTGTTAATGAAAAATACACAGACGGTGACCTTTGTAAAGTCTCCCTGCAAATGACAGAGTTAACAAACTCCAGTCAGGGCACAGTGAAAGCTGGTTGCAGCGGGAGAGGGCCCTTGCTGTTCAAGATACATTAAAGAACTCAACATTTTTTCCATCTGAATCCTTCGGTAGTCATGTTTGATGGACTCTGACAGGGTCAGAAAGGTCAGAGTGGTCGCCAACTCCTGTCTCTGCTCCAGAAATGTACAGCTGCAGAGGGAGAAAACCTCAGGCCCGAGCTCTGCCCAGGCACCGGGGGGAGTTGGAACAAGTCGAAAGACTACAGTTTGACGCCGCAAAGAGTGTGGAGGAATTTCTATAATAGCTAATGTCTTAATTAGCCCATAAGAAATAATAGAGCCCAGGACTGAAACACAGCCTGCCCAATCATGACAAAATGGTGGTAACGTTTCACTTGGATTCCTAAAAAACATGCAACTCATTAAGCATCGGGGTAACAGGCTAATTTCCTATTTTGCAGACTATGTTTATAGGGCAAAATCAAATGCAACATTTTATTAAACATAGGTGTGTCCAGCAGACAGCACATAAAAATGATATTTTGTTTCCTTTTATGTATCCAGATATGCAAGCTAGTATTCTTGTGGTATTATTGTACATCTGTAAAGGCGCATTGAAAAACAATTAGAGGATTTACTGCCAAGTATCAAATTAAACCGCTTGTGACCTCTGGGTTCACTCAGTCAATTTAATAAATCCTTACTTGGACTGATTTATTGAAAGACCTTAAGACGGGTTACCAGACGAACTGTGAATTTGCTGAGTTGATGATGGCACCATGTTTTTTATATCACAGCCTATTTGGCTCCTTTGGAGCTTAGCTGATCACTGCTGAGGAAGGGGTCAACACAATGACAGTTGCTATATGAGATGCAATCAGCCCTGGGACCATTAATGCTGGGGTAATCGTCCTTTATAGTGGTACCGGTTTATAAAAGATGTACACAGCAATACTAGCAGACTATGCAAAAGGATTATTGTGAATGCAATCAACTTCGACAAGCCATGGTTGGATTTTTACAACATCAGGATAATTAACATAGTGTCAGTTGCGTCGTCAATCCAATGCAGTATTCTAAATTTACTTTCAAATCGTCTTTGTGCTGTCCCGTTTTATCAATCCAATCCATCTGGAGCACCAAGGAGTTTCAAACAAAATCTAAAAATTTATTTCAGATTCTAGCTGACCATGTCTGCGCCTCAGAAGTTTTTGGGAAATGTTTCAGCACTTTGCTCAGTTGTTCTTTGCTCCATGGCAGGTGCCCTTTCTCACGCTCTTACTGAGACCATATGGGCCCGTCCAGCCTCAGCCTCAGCCTGCACCAGGCTCACTGCCTGCCAAAGCCCTGTCACACCTGAGTAGAGCAGATCAAAGAACCCTGCAGTGTCTACAACCACACAGCTGCTGCACGTGCCAAACTTCCTTCTCTGCTCCACTTCCTTTGCTTTCAGCACATGTGTTTCCAAGGTTGACCACTAATCCTCCATTTATGTGCATTATCGGGTCTCTAGAATTCACTGGAGTGACAGCCCTGGAGACTCTCAGCCATGTCGTTTTTGTCTTTGGCATTGTTATCCCCTCTGGTTTGTTCAACTTTTGGTCTCTTTGTCTGTTTGTATGTTTGTTTGTTTGTTTGTTTGTTTGTTTGTTTCGCCTTTACTGTGGAAAGCCACATTCCGAGAAAGGGAGCATGAGGGGAAGGATTCTGCGATCTCACTCGGCCAAACCATAACCAGTAAGGCATAATTGATGTGGGGTTTCCACTTGTAAAACAATGGCTTTGGCCAGCTTTGGAGGCAGCTTTTCATAACAGCCAGCTGAAGAGAGTGTATTCTGCTCAGCGCTGAATTAAAGCTCCAAATTGGGACTGTCATTAGAGAATTCCACAGGGACTGCTAACGATGCAAAACGCTGACTCAAACCAAAGCAAGAGAAACCTCTGGGCCAAATAAATATTCTAGATACAGCCATGTATCTGAGCAACAAACAAACAAACAAATTAAAAATATCGCTGTGTGATTAAACAGGAGAGAGAAAGCTATTGATTATCACTTGGCTTGAAGAGTTTTTTTAAATTGTGTCTACCACTTAACGGAACAGATATTGGCGCTAGGATGGACAATTTGAGATTAAGTTTATGTCTTCTGCAGCTCAGTCGTCATCTAGCAAGCAGTGTTTAAGTGATCTTATTGACTTCTGCAGATGCACTCAGTCTAAGTTAACTTTTTTTGTAGCCAGGATTGATTTGGAAAAAAAATCACCAGGAGTCCCTTTAATGCTCTGAGCCACATTCATTTTCACTGGGAAATCCATCTTTGTCCTTTTACAAGTGAAATGGAGATTTATTTGTACTTTGCTATCCCCTTAATGAAACTAACCCCAAAGAATATTACAGTACTGAGTGTGTATGGTGCATGTAGTTATACTGAATTAAGAATATTGTACAATAGGTTTAGTGATGTGAATGTACTGTATACTATAGAATACTTTATGTTGCAGCTATTCTGTTTTAGCAGCCTGTTCCAGTAAAGAATGGCTAGATTATACAATCATTAGAATATGCATTGTACAGTGAGTCTGCTAAATTGACATTCAAAGCAATTCTGTGATTATCCAAACTTAAAGGGGTACTCCAGCAATTTAGACTGACCGGCAGAGGCCAAGATATCCTGACATTTAGTTCCTATTTATAATTGACGGGATAAATATTAATTTATGTTTTTCCCATAAAACGTCTTCCCTTGCCTCCTACATGCCGAATTCTTTCAAACCCTAAACTATGCAGGTTCAAACCCAATCTGAGATTGGTACCTGATGACATCATCAGAGTTTTTTTCTCAAACTTTAGAAAGCTCCCTCTTGAACCACAAAAGATATTATACAACAATTTTACAGGCTGAGAGGTATGCTACTATTCTTGATAAGTAAACTGAACTTCAATTGGACCGCCTAGGTTGAGAGGTCAACCAACAATATCAAGAATATTATCCACAGTCTATACAGATGCTGATCAGCTTTGTGATCAACAACTTATTTTGTTTTGTAGGAAGAAATGTTGTAAGAAGAAATTAAGTATTTCATAAAATGCAAACATATTCATTGCTATTGTAGAGAATGGCAGCAGTGTTTATGGAATAATAATACTGTAATTATACTGATAATTTACTAATCATCCCATGTAAAATGTGGAAACCATGACAGAGCTCACTCAATCTGTGCCCAATATTTGTATCAGACACAGATGTATGCCTTGAATAAATTATAATTCGGTGAAAAAAATTGCTTGCTCGCATAACTGATATTCATTGTACCATTACCGAGACGCAAGCAAGGCCACGCTTTTATTTTATGATGCAGATGTTTATCAGAAATGAGTCACCGCTCCGTGGCACGAAAAAGCTGCACTGTGATGTACCGGCATTGTTGTCTGACTGCCAGATGCAGCGCTCTCAATTTAATGTTTTCATGACAACTGTTAAATCTCCGCGAAGCCACAGCGTTAGCATATCCCCAAGGTCAGATATGGACCACCGCTCCAGAGTTTTCCGTAAAGAGTCGCATTCAAGATGTTGCAGTTTCATCCTGAAATGCGATATCTAGTATTTGAAAGAAATGATGCCTAACCTTGATCTGCTTGCCTGTATCTCTGCATATAGATGTATGTCTTAGGCAAGGACTGATTCAACACATTATATGTATATGCGACCGGAAGACGTTTGCTAAATAAGTTTGTGGTGTCTTGTAAGCCTATGTGGAATGGGCCAAATGTTTGGCATGACACAAAAATAAAATTAAACTAAATAACTAACTAACTAACTAACTAACTAACTAACTAACTAACTAACTGTATCATTCCATTTTTGTGACCTTGATTTCAAATGTAATAGATCCCATGTTAAGAGTGTGTATTTTTACAATGATTTACAACTTCTCACTATATATGTAGTTCTTCAACACTTCTGCAAAATAACTGAAAAGCAGCATGGTCACTTTTTCAGGCTATTGTTGGCAAACTACACCAGCCCCACTGATTCAAATGATGTGCTATAAATCTGCGGGGTGAAGGGATTCCAGAGAGCATATCAATTCAAATACCACAAACCTGGCCGACAGAAAGGATTTATAAGATAATTTTGCGAAAAGTTTGATACATCAATTTAACAAGTTTGATGCTGCCTGAAAAGAATGGCGATAAAGGAAAATGGACAGATGCCATTCTTTGTAGTTTTAATTAAACTGCTCTTGACCCAAACTTGAAGAAATGTACCAAAAATGACTGTCTCCCATTCAGTAAATTTAAAGTCACATAATAAAGTATTTTAATACGGTATTTAAATGCTATAAAATGGAAAGAGGATAATTGGAGCCAGCTTTTATGAGGGATTATAATATTTTATATAAACAATGTTCACATACATTGCAAAAATTCAAACCACAAACAGTTCTTGGAAGTACTGGATGCGTGTCACAATGGCAAAATTGAAAACCAACACAGAAAGCATTGTTTTATAACTCATGTAAATGTTAAGAGAGATCAGTAACATTTGCAAGCTAACAGGAATTGCAAAAACAAGGGCTGCTGCTGCTGCTGGGAATATTAGTAGATAGGATTTTGATCTGCTTCATCAAAAACATGTTTCTTGTGTTTCTAGAATATGTGGCTTGTCAACTACGCTGTGACAGGATGGGATGTGATGTACCAATAGGAACCAGAAAGTGTAGGGGTCATTTGGGGAGTAGTGACAACATGCCACTCACCAAATCATCTCTCGTCTCACTAATGTAAAAATTAACCATCCCCTTTATGCCAACCACAGTGGATTTGAGAGTGGCTGGGCTACACGGTTGTGCAATACTGTATTCATAATTTAATAAGGATCAGTTTCACTACAGAGAGGGCGCTGGAGTCAGGGAAGGGAAATCTATAGAGCAACACAACACGGAATGAAGTGCAAATGCTGAAGCTCGCCGAAAGGCTTGGATTTTGGTTGTCATGCGCTTAGTGTTAGACTGGGGTTGAGAGCATTTGGTCCGTCGCCTAATGTTTTCATGTTGGCACTCGCCTTCGCACCCGAATGGGTGCCAGATGTCTTTTTTTTCCCAAGCTGAGGACCTGAAGCACGGTGACTCGGAGGGCCCAAAAACCACCAACAATGTACACGCAAACTGGCACCATTTAATGAGTCACACAATTGCTTCAAAGTGAAATTACATCAATTTAAACCTGTCTTACACATCACCCAAAGAGGCGCAGAAAAAAGTGTCTACCTTCAACTTATAGCCCAATGAAAACCGCAAAGACAAAAGTGGGACATGTGCAAGTTATTATGGATACACTCCATTCTCAGTGATGAGAGCAACATGTATAAAATGGGGAGGGAAGGGGAGGGGTGGCATAATCTCTGCCCGGCATATTTGTATGATACCAGACTTTGAAATGGAAAAATCAAAGGAAAGCTTTTTAAAACAAAATGTGAACTTTCATGCCGTCTCTTCATGACCAGGCATGGTATATAATCATAATTTCAGCTGTTGGTTCAGGCCATCAAAGGCTCTCTGCTCGATTACTATATCACAGGTGATCACAGGAAAGTAAGGAGACATGCTTGGTGAATAAAAGCAGCCTTGGAAAAGTACAGTCTGAGCTGCTGACAGAGTACAAAGAGGGCAGACTGTTTGGCATGTAAAGCCTATGCTCACATATATGTGAATATAGGGCAATAAAGCCTTAATTCAACACTTGGGAGTTATGGAAAAAGATGGTGTATGGCCTATAGTTAGAGGCAGAGTGCGGCCATGTCCTCACAGCTGTCCACAGCTGTGTGGGTGGCTGAAACAGTGGCGACAGCACCCACACTGACATTGGATTTATCCGGCGTGCTTTTTTTAGAGCCAGAACACAGAAATATACAGCCATGGTACTGTCAATAGCCAACATGCTTGGGTGTGTGTGAAGTGACCGGCCTTGTAACCAGTGTCAAAGACATTTCCCAGAGGCAGACAACACGCTAAGTGAATTTCTATTATTACCAACAGCAGACCTAACATGTGAGAACACCAGCTGGTACAAGGAACCCAATAAAATGATTTATGAAAATGTACCAAAAATAAAACAACCAAAAGGTGACACAATTGGAGGAGTGCCATCTTAAGCCACAATATAATTTTGTTGCCCTTCCTGACAAAGTACAGAAACCTTAACTGAAATAAAACTGTCATGCTCCCAGGAAGGCTATTTCAGTGAAAACTGACTTTGGTTTATTTTTGACAAAGGAAATAGTATAAATGTGCTGCTATGCTTTTCATGTGACTTCTGATTTCCTGATTCTTGCTGCGACGCTCTCATGTTGAGCAGCTGGGCAAATGAGTTGAATTTAAGGCTGTAGCTGGCCCTTTACTCCTTCCATCCCACCAGCCAGTAGTGCAGCCTCCGAAGAAGAGAAAGAGCTGGAGGAAGTAACACCTGGTTCCCTGGGGCCCCGTTGAGGCCCCTATAGGGATAGCAAATACAGTGCCACTCTGAGTGGCCCAGGCGGCGCTCAGCTGCAGCATGAAAGATGTTGAAGTATGTTAGCAGAACAACATGACGATGATCTGAGGCAAGAGGCACTTAGCAATGACATTTAAACATCTAGGTGAGATGTGGAGGAACAACGGGAAATGGGTGGGTAGTGTGTGTGTGTGTTTGCAAATGGGTGAGTGAAATCATGTGTTTTAATTGTGTGTCAGGGTTAGCAGGGTGAAGTCAGCTAACCTGTCACTAATAAATCTGTGTCCCTAGCATATGCTTCACAGACCATCGTTTTTTTGCTGTAAAACTATCAGCTGCAAGAGGAAAAGACCAGCCAATAAGTTTTCTGAAACACACGCATATGACATGCAAGTTAAAATATTTGATCATGAAGGTGGTACCATCACACACACACACACACACACACACACACACACACACACACACACACACACACACACACACACACACACACACACACACACACACATGCGAGCACACGCTGGATTTGGCGCATCAACTTCACAGGCTGTGTTCCTCTCCCACTGCGTTTAAAGTGGAACCACACAGGGTTGTGGCCTCCGTCTACACATCTGGAGGTGCTGCTGCAGAAGGCCGCAGTCCCCTCCTCCTTCCTTCAGAGTCCTCATCATCCTCAGCCCCATTATAAATCCCATCTCACTGTGTCCGTAATTATTCCACACATGCTTATGCAACAAAGCAGTAGCCAAGCCAAATGACAAACAGACCCGAGCTATAAATTAAGACTTATTTCTTACTTTAATGGCTTGCACTCTCATAATGTTTGCCACTAATTCTGTGCTGCAAAAAGTGGCAACAGTGCACTTTTCTTCCCCGTGCATCGCTCTTATTAACACAACGTATCTAAGCAACAAAGCAAATATGGCGTGTGTTGAGATTCTGAAAAAAAAACATTAGTTTCCCCTTTTGTAAATCATTTTCTGTGAGGGAATTAAATTATCCAAAAACACAGTTACCCATGCAATAATAGTGTTGTGAATCTTCATACACAAATAACCAAAATCAGTCATCTCACTTGAGACTAGCATTTAGAAAACCCGCCAACAGAAAAACATTTCTCTGGGTAAGTGGCACAATAAATCCATATCCAGTGTCAAGCACTTTCTCAATTATGTTCAATTAGAGCACCACTTAAATCCTCCAAATCTCTCCATTATACCAGTTCAGTTCATGTTATGATGTATACACACTGCTGTGTGTGTATATATATACACAGAGAATTTCCCCAGTCAAGCAAGCCTTTTCTGACCCTCATAGTCTCTCCTCTCAAGAAGGAAATCTATCAGACCACTTGACAATCTGCACCAGTTTACCTCTTTATTACAAGGACCTGACATCTGAGGGAGCAACATGAATGGGACAAGGAGAGCAGAGCAGAGGAGAGGAGTTCTTCCCCAGCCCGAGGCTTGTCACTCAGCCGTACCCAGCACTCACTTAATCAAGCAGGCATGTGGCATCGTGTGGCAACTGCCTGGGTGCATAAGTACATGTCTTGTGGTTTACGCTGGTTTAAGACAGGACGGATGTGGCACTAGTGGCAGGCTGTCTCAACTTGTTCCTGGTATGTTTGTTTTGACAGTCAGCTAAGACCCCATAGGCAGGCCCTCCTCGCCCTGGCTGATACAAAAACATAATACATTTGGTTTTCGGAGACAGAAATGGAAGCCACATTATCCTTCAAATATGGAAAGCTGTTGCCCAGAGAAACATAAATAAAAAAAAAATCATTTTTTATTTTATTTTTTTTATCCCCCTGCCTTCTGGCTCTTTTAGAGTAGAGCGGAAATACACACACACACAGGCAGTTCAGCCTTGAACACCATATGTATGAGCATTAATCAAATGTTCCTAGGCCTTGCTTTTAGTACCCAATTCACAATATAACAAATGTTCCTCCAAGCAGCACATCTGTAGAGGATGTCAATAAAGGACTTTGAAATGTACACCAACGCCAACACTCGGTAGACAAGAAAAGGGGGCTTTGAAACAGTTCCCATTGGAGGTGCTTGCTGAAAGGAGGACCAGCGGGATACTGAAAAGATGTCAGTTTTCCAACTTTTTCTATATGTAAATCCACGTTCCCTACGGGTTCCGTTTCTCAGCGAGGTATCTATATATGGAGCCACTTTATTACAGACAAATCCTCTTTAATGTTCTTGTCGGTGGAAGAACAGCTGGAGTGGAGATAAAAATGAGGAAGCAATCTGCACCAGCTGTTGAAGTATTAATACAAAAATTAACTACTGTGTGTTGGTTAATTGCTTTCTGCTTAATGTGCTTTCAAAAGCCTTGATTCCTCTTTTCTGTTACACAATCGCAACTGCGGCGGGATATCAAGAGGCCTGTGAAATTAAAGATTCCATTTAAAGGAGCAGCCCTCCTTCCCCCCATTCTTCTCACGGCTCAGCGGTCATAATGGACTCATGTGTTGAATAACCAAAATGGTCACATTAGACACCTGCTACTGTGGTCTTGGTAGACACAGATAGGGAACTCTCTTAGACTGCAGCAAACACAAGTGCCACTCATCCGTCAAGAGCTCATGCAAACATTTCCATAAGTGAGACTGTAAGTTTATCACGCTCCGCTCCGTCCCATTCCAGCAATCACACGCCTACACAACCGGCTGAGTGACGACGAGCGATTTCAAACAGCACAGCTGGTATATTTGCTTTAACTGCCATGCGTTTTATTTGCCTTATTATCTGTTGCCACCTCACTCCTCAGATCCACACTGACTGAGGCCACATGGAAGCAGTTAAGAACGACGTGTCCCTTTACAGAAAACAAAGAGATTTCTTTTTTTTTTCTCTCAAGGAGTCACAGCGCTCCGCCTCTGGGGCCCATACATACATGGGTCGTGTCTCCAGCACATTTAATTCCATGCTGTAAAAACATTAATCAGAGCCAGATGAAGTGGGAAGAATTCTAAGACATTATGTTTTTATGGATAATTTGAGGTTATTTATGCAGGATAAATAAGAAAATAACGAGCTCCAGACAGCAGCGCAGAGGACACTGGTTGCCGTTTGGACATTCGTTCGCTGCAATTACTCCACTCCGGAGCACTAATCTTTATAAACCCTATAAACTGTATAAACCCTAGATAGATATATAGATAGATAGATAGATAGATAGATAGATAGATAGATAGATAGATAGATAGATAGATAGATAGATATAGTAAAGTAAGCTGATACTAAAATAGTTTCCATTGTTGTCCATTAGATGGCTTACTTGTACTACAAACTCCCAGCATATTGGTGGGGTTGGGGGCTCATAGTTCATGATCAGGCCACGGTCGACATCTTCCAGGAAAACAATGCTGGATAAGAGCGCTGTGTGACATATGAGAGGTCAGAGAGAGTGCTGCCACCGCAGAGCAAGAGCCAAAAGACAAGGAAGGGGGCAAGCCAATTTGACACACATTATTGCTCTCCCTCTCTCACAGAGACACACACACACACACACACACACACACACACAAACACACTCACACACACACTCAAGCAATCAAATGTTCGGCAATGTACAGCATATACACTCACAGTGTGTTTCTGTCTAGGTGTGTACAGTCCTGCAACAAACTGTAGAAATCCTAAAGTACTAAATTTACCATTTTTATTTGTTAAAGAAATCTGAAAAGAAACAAATCAGTGATTTTAAACATTTTTATTATTATTCTCATACGCTTTAGTTTATCTTTAAAAAAAAAATAAGTGCGAGAAGCAGAGTGAAGAATGTGTGTTTAAGACCAGCGCAGTCCTGCAGGACAAATAGAGGAAAATAGAAGAGGAATGCATGGCTGGTAAGGTGGAAAATATTCCAAAAAGAGAAATTCAATTTGATGTTCATCCCAGAATGATGATTAAAAAGAGGATAAGATAGAGAGGAATCGTAACCTTATCATACAGCACAAGTTTTAAATGGAGAATTCCCCTCCTCCTCTCTGCTTTGATATTGCATGTGTTGCGAACATGGAGTCTGTATCTCTGTTCCAGCGGCACCACCTCAAACTGTCATTAAAGCACATGTCCTCAGGTGGAAAATGACTTCTGTGGGGGAGCTTCTCCAATGATAACATGGATTTGCTCTAAAAATGCGTTGCTTTTCTCAGAGCATCATGAATAAGTAAACGTTGATGAAAACCCTTTGCATTTTCCCTATCATTCCTAATGCTTTTGCTTTTAAGATGCATATTGAGGCATGCATAAAACATCCTCTTTCCCTCCTCACTGCAGCCGCAATGAATGATGGAGGAAACTAGTGCACATAAAACCCTCTTCACGGCAAAAAGAAAACAGATGAACAAACAAAACAAGTAAGTCTAAATATGTCCTAGGCGCATCGCAGAGGCCTAAAATTACACGGCTCTCCCTTTCCAGTTAGCCGAGCATTTCTGTATGAATTCACTTGAATGAACTTCGTGTGATCTTTTAATTTATCCAATTCTCGCTGTTGCTCTGGAAAACAGGGCTGCAATTTTGGCCCTGGCATTGATACGTTTTTCACTTAGCATTGAGAGGATTAAATCAATTATGTTGATTCTGTATTTACTGCTTGCATGCCCACAGTCGTTTGTAATTAGCTTATTGCTTTTGATCTGATGTAATGTGATGAAATGCCTGGAAGCAGCTCTGGGAGCCCGCTTGGCTGGAGCAACTGGGGTGGGCGCCACTTCCAGGCCCCCACTGAAGCCTGTCCGATTGTCCGAGCATGGGGAGAGGAGGGGACCGGGGGGACTGGGGTGACTCGCGTGAGCAGCCGCAGACAGAGAAGCAGTGGGATCGGTGTCAGAGTGGAGGGAGGGACCACCCGCTGAGATGGCAGCATCCTCCAAACCTCATTACCCTCAGAGGCCTTTCCTTCACATGCATGTGTAATTACACCCCACCCTGCCCCACCCCACTCCCCACAAAAACTCTCACAACACCTGATACCTGCAGGTAGAGTGCCGCAGGGGGGCCTTTGCATTGATAGTGCTCCAAGGCCCAAGGGCCCGCTTAGAGTAACCAGCATTCAACTCTGGCCACCCACATCAATCAAAGACCCCATAACACAGAGACTGATCATCTGTTTTTGGGAGAAAGAGCTGTTTATTCATGGAAAGCTAATTGTTCTACCTAGCCACTGTTCTGCATCCAAGACTGTACTACAAAGCACAAAGGATGCGGGATTGGATTTGAAATAATTTGGACTTGCCTGAAGGATTGGACGTTGCCCGACAGTTTAAGGACAGGAAATCCTTTTCAAGTTAATTCTGTCAACCTTCTGGTAAACAGACGGATGAAGTCTTTGGCTCAACTGATACAAGAACGAGCTGAATGCAGTCAAGTGCTGCCCATCCTTCCTCAAAGGGAAACGGCTCCAACATGACTTCCATTCAAACTACCCCAACAGAACCCCTCTCAAAGCGCCCCTCTACCACCCCCTTCTCCTCCTCTCCCAAACTGGTGAAACAGACCCATGGTGCACTGCAGACTGTTCTGTTTATGAAAGAGGTCAGGGTGCCACATATGGCCAGCGCGTTAAAATACACACGGCTCCTGCAGCGGCTGCTAAAAATGTATTGCGGCTGTCTGTACATGCAGGAATAAAATAAACTCTGAATGTTTCAGCAAGCAGTGCTGAGATTTTAATGATTGAGTATTTGAAACTATGGTCAGATTTGTACATGAAAAAGCAGAGAAAAAGCACATGTCTTTAAAAGTCCAAAGATATTGGGTTAGACGTCAGCAATATACAGAGAGTTGTTTGACTTGGCAGGAGGGGACGCGCAGATTTGCCTGGGATAAGTGTGTGTCACACGCCATCTGAGAGGATAGCAGGGCCACAGTAAGCCTTAGGAAACTAGTGGTGAAACTAAACACATGCAATGACAGCCACAGGCAGTTGATGTGCGCCAAGGAGTCTTAGCTCCCAAAAGACTGGCCCGAGGGGAGAGAGAGCAGGGCTACTGATAAGTGGAATAAAGAGCAGAAAATATGAATACCTTCCCCTTCAAAGCAAACCATTATGCGCCACTAAATTCTGATTATTTTCAGTGTGATTCTGGTGCTTATTTCCTTTGGCTGCATGGAGCTCTTCTCTGGCTCTGTAACAGATTTGTGGCTCTATGTTTCACCTCTGCAGCAAATAGACTCTGTGCTTAATAAGGCAGAGGTTGGAGATTACACTGTAGATTGTGTGGGCATTAAGCTTCTCGTGGGTTTTATGATCGTCTCGCCATCAATAAAGTCTCCTCTGACACCAAAGACAAAATCTCTAACACTGTGCGCTTCTGCAGGCGCCAGTAAATGTGAAGAGAAGGTCAAGAAGGGATCGTGGCATGTCATCGGGTTTTGTTCTTGTTTTTATAACAATCACGCCTTGACACTGGGCACAAACACTGTAAGGTTGCAAGTTTGATTCCAGCAACAGGCAATTCATCCATCACTGTCGAGATTCAGTGAACACCTTCCCGCTCCAGCTGGCCGCTGCCTCAAGCCACTGTGGTGAAAACATTTTTTATATTCAAAATTTATATTCCTGATTGCATTCCGTGATCAAAATGCTCTAGATTTCATGAAATATTAAATCAGTGAAACTCTCCAGACAGCAAAAAAAACAAAGGCTCTGATAGTAGGCGCCAGTAAGTGTGAATGCAAGTTAAAGAGGGCATCGCTGGGTGCAGCGCTGGGTGTTGCTCTCCGACGCCCTGTCTTTATGAGATCAGGCCTGGTTCTGGGTAATCTGCTGTGACCTGTGGCAGGAAGACTGTGTCCACCTCTCAGCTCTGTGATCCTTTCTTACACCTAGCAGTTGTGGGTAATAACCAACCATAATTCCATCTCCTGCTGGGCAATGAAAAACCTCCCCCGCTGCTCTTTGTTTTTTTTTCCAGTTGCAGGGTCATGCGCTAGCAAAGCATTGTGGGAAGAGACGGGTGACCGAAGTGGAGGAGGAGGAAAAGTTTAGGGGTGTGGGCTGGGGGGGGGGGGTTGCTCATAAAAAAAGAATAAAAACATGTGTAATGAGAAAACATGTGGTGTGTAACTATTGGAAGTCATCAACAACAGAAAATAATAATTAAAGTGCAGGATGAAGAAAAGAAAAACTGAAGCTGTCTTTTCGTGGCTGGGAGACCACTGTCATCATGTCTCAGGAATTAGGCAAACATATGCTGGTCTGCTGCTGTTGAAACCGAGGCGCCTCGCTCAGGCTGCGGTTTGGGAACATGAAAGGCTTTGTGGGATGAGCAGGAGGACTGGCCCTAATTCAGGGCCTCATTGCCAGGGAAGCTGGCAGCAAACTCCGATTGTGGGACAGGGAAAGGAATTTGGTTACATATTCCAGCGAGGACCGCAGCTCCAAACAAACCAAAGCAATAGCCTGCTGAGCAAACCATTCTGTCCGCATTCAAACCCCCCTCTCTTGGTGCTGCTGTAGGAGTGAGGGACTCACTCCCACCTGACTGAACCCCAGAGGAGGCTTATAGGAGCGAACATGGGGAACAGGAATGTAGAAGGTCAGGCCCAAAGTTGAACTTATAGCCCTGCTTCCCTGCTGAGATCCAGTCCCAAGCAAGGCTGAGGATGCTGGCAGCAGACCCTCTTATTTGGATGGAGTATTTGGAAAACAATGCAGGCTTTGTGTTGTTTTATTGCAGCCAATTAAACTCTTAAACTGAATATCTATCTTTGAAAGGATGCACAGAGGTCAACCTGAGATGTGCAAGGGAAACAGAGAAGGGGAAACAGTTAACAGGTCTCAATAATACTCACCATTCACTAGGTTAAACACAGCATGCCTTCACTGTAACCTGATCAACCTAGCAAATTGGATAAAACTCTTTTGCCTCTATCTTTTCACAGCCATGGCAATGTATATCCACAGGGCAAGCCCAGCTTGATTGGTTTCCAGAAGAGAGACATTTTCTGGCATTTTCAGACAGGCAAGGATCAGATTAATCATGTCTCCGTTCAGGGTACATATGATTATGGTTGACTGTTTACAAGTTTTCTCAGATGTGCTCCCCATGCCAGGACATGGTGGTAGAGCACAGAGCCTAAAACTCATTCACGCATGTGGTGGTCTTGTTTTAAACCGAGCTGCAGTGAAAAATCATTCATTTTTTGACAGTGGAAAATACAGATGTGAGGCAACATCGGATTTGCACCTCCTTGTTAGCATTTATTTAACTTCAAGGTTTTCCAACTGCTTGAGGCTCAGTGTGTGAAGTATGTGAAAGTGATTTATTGCAGTTAAGTGGTATCTGAATTGTGTTCATGCAGTTAACTCCAAGGAGGTCCACACAAATGCAAAATGAATCACTTGCATTATTAGTTACGTTTATGTGTCTTTCAAGAGAGGATGTAGTTTGAAGAGACGTAAGTATCACTGTCAGTATCATGCCCAACCAGTGGGAGGCAGCACAGACTGGAGGATGATAGGATTGCAGAGTATACACACACACACACACACACACACACACACACACACACACACACACACACACACACACACACACACACTTGCATGCATGTATACACAAAGTGTGAGTCACTTGAGTGGTTGGGTGACCATATCACACATCTGGGGCGCAGACCCAAATGGCCGGTGGCAGAGGAGAGGACCAGGATCAGTGGCCAGAGGAGCGGTGACATGTGGCACGCATTCAGTTTCTGTCTATAATCCTCCGCCCGAGAGAAATGTTTGGTTATGGTTAAAGGCAATGTTGTCCCACATTTTCATCCACTTCTAATTACAACATAGCTGAGGCTCAGTGGCAGCCAGCGAAACTGCTGTTGTTGTTGCTGTTTGTTGACATTGCACAGTTCTCCCCCACAACACACTTGTCACATGCACACGTTCAGACGCTTACAATCAAGACCAAGTCATTCACACCCGTGTGCAACACCACTGCATGTGCTCACACACACATACACAGAAGGACACTTGCAAAATACACACACATGCTACAGGCAGGTTTTACACACACACACACACACACACACACACACACATACACACACAGACAAACACACACACACACACACATACACACACAGACAAACACACACACAAAGAAACACACATCCTTCCACAAAGTGATCAACATAGTTGAGCGGTAACCAATGCCGAGCCCAATATAGAGACACAAATCTGTTTGGTGCCACTGGGAGATTAGTACAACCACACTAAAAAAAACAAAAAAACACTCTGTAGACATTTTGGTGGACCGGATATCACAACTTGTATGTGAAAGAAATTCGGCGCGGTGAAAGGACAAGTGAGTCACTTATATGCCACATGCTAACTGTACAATATAAATGAGTTACCACCAACTAATAGGTGCCAGATACAGAGTAACCTAAATGGTTTAGTGTGATAATTGAATGTTACAGCTGCAGAATGTAGAATGGATCTTTATTATTCCTGAGAGAATAACCCTAACCCTAACCCTGAGAGAAATATTTCCTTAAAAAGGATCAGTGACATGTAAAATACATCAGCAAGGGCTGCAACAAGCAAAAGAAAAAGCAGGTCATACACATAAACACAACGTTATTGTACATTTGAATTTAAAGTAGAATGACATTTTAAACAACCTTAAGATTCCTCAAGAAATTTCAGGTTTGTTTTAAAAAAGCTGGTCAATTCATGTAACATTTACCTGAATGATATATGCAATAGACAAACCTGAAATTGTTTTAATTGTTGTAAATGATATAGACCTAGAAATTGTCTGTGTTTAACCGTACACGTTTAGATAACACACACCATGAACAACAAGTAGATGTCTTGATGACGCTGACACCAAAGCAACAGCTGCAAGTCTGTCTAAATACAATTTCTCAGTCTGTAATTTAATGTTTGCAATTAAAAACTCCTGTGCTGCCTCTCAAGAGCGCGTAATTTACTGAATCAACGCCTTTAAATCAAGCGTTTCCTTCTGTGACAGACTTGTGTCTCCCGGAGGAATTTGCCATTCCAAACCACAGTCTGCGATCCCCACGTTGTTTTCACTCCCAATCACACGCTTTATCTCCAATTGCTGACTAATTACCAAGAGCTAAGGGTTATGGGAAAGGCCCCAAAATGGCAGTCTGATGTTCTTGTGGTTTAGCATTTGGATTGCTGCCTTACTTGTGCTTTTTTGCTTTTAATTGTCTGTTGATTTACAGTGTGTGCAACTGGGATCAGATGTGATAGGTGAAAATAGGGACACCTTTTTTTTCTATCTATCATTTTTTTCTATCTTATATTTTGCACAGGCAGTGAATTTTTACAAATTGTGCATATACAAAAATACATCAAATTAAAAAAAAAAATACATTCATGTATGCATATTTATCAGAGACTACTTTTATATTTTATATCTGCAGGATATAACTAACTTGCAAGACATGCTACCACTGTAACATGGAGCCTGTTAGAATGGCAAAAGTCATTCCCATTTAGATGTATGTCATTGGCAGGGGCAGCTATATCATTAAATCACTTACATGAATGAAATAATGACAGGTTGACAAACAAAAACTTTAAAATAAATTCACCAGTCTAACAACATTGTTTGGGTGTGAATATGAACCCTGCAGGCCAGATTAACCTTAAGCATTGCTCTTAGACATTAGACTAAGTTAACCGATGCAGCAATAAGACTTAATACAGCATAAACCAGTTTTTTTTCCAACCAGTTTGATTTATGGCAGGGTATGAAATCTTCTGTTTCAGCACTTAAACAAAGAAACACTAAAACTCTCCATTGAAATCTTAAAAATGTAAAAAGTTGTCGGTTGAAAGATCATCAAGGCACAGCACCCTGCCTACTTTTTTTTAGAGCTGAGGGAAACTCCATGATGAAGTGAAGCATTGTTGCTCGGCATTATCAATCATATTTTTTTTCTCTGTGATCTCAGATGCCGTGGTTGAAGTAATCTGATGACATCCCATGCCTCCGTTGATGTCCGTGCGAAACACCTGAGGTGACTGACTCATATAGAGGCACTGTGCGGTGTGACATGTACGATTCTCCAGAGAGAAAAAAAGGAGGGCGCTTAATGCCTCTGTTCATGATGAAGCAGCGAATTATGGAGACAGGGTGTGTCATCTCATTCTCTGCTCCTTTCATCATAATCACCCCCACTACGTTCAGAGAAAAAAAAACCACTGGAGGCCATCAGCCCCGAACCACAGCCAAGAACATCGCACAGAGATCTACCTATGGCCTATTCTAACAGATCACTACACATGCAGTTTATGGATTAAAACCCACCGTCTAAAAGATGGAGTGTAAAGGAAGTCAAATGCACAGTAGTAAAAGTGCCTGTGTGTATGTAGGCTACATGCATGTTTCTGACCGCTTGAGTGTCACCTGCCGTGCAGCTTTTATTTTGTGCACCAACTGACGACGGACATGTTGCATACACACACTCAAATGCTAAAAACACACAAATGGTTGTTGCGC
Source organism: Sander lucioperca (assembly GCF_008315115.2). Lineage (NCBI taxonomy): Eukaryota > Metazoa > Chordata > Actinopteri > Perciformes > Percidae > Sander > Sander lucioperca. The sequence goes on from NC_050175.1 coordinate 11,163,525, forward strand.
TCCACCATAACCATTCGCCTAATTCCAGATTAATTTAAAACTTCCGACTGTTTATACAAAAAAATGTAAATATTCATTTTATGTGAAGTCTGCTGGGAATTTGAACACTGTTCTGGTGTATTTTTAGAACAAATAAAAAAAGTTGTGTTGATGACTGATTTAAAAAAAGTAAGGTTCATAATAAGAAGTCACAAAAATATAGTCATGAAGAAGTACTTAAGTAAAAGTATCACTACCAGTGTAGAAATACTCTTTTACAAATACAGGTCCTGCATTCAAATCATAGACTGTATAATATTAATGGACAAAGCATCCGGTTCGGCGAAGTGCTGCAAATGCGGAAGTGCCTTAAACCTGCATTCTATCTGAATTCCAGCAGGGGGCGACACGTGCGGTTGCAAAAGGAGGTCGGTTTCTGTAGAAGTCTATGAGAAAGTGATTCACTTCTCACTTGATTTATTACCTCAGTAAACATTTTCATAATGAGTTTATGGTCTCAATCACTAGTTTTAAGTCTTCTGCAATACAGAATGATGTTCATTTTTTGAATTATGGTCTCGTTGATTTTAAAATTGGCGATAAAGCAGGGGGTGTTTTAGGGCGTGGCTATGATGTGATTGCCAGTGAAATGTGTAATGAGCAAGGGGTGTTTTAGGACGTGGCTATGATGTGATTGCCAGTGAAAGTGTGTAACGTAATGTAGAGTATAAGGGCTTCTCCCTCATTCCTCCCTCTCGTCTAAAATCATCACATCCACAACCAGGATGGCTGCGCCTGTAACGGCAAACTCGACGTCTCATAGCAGATCTCCACAAACCAATGGGTGACGTCACACATGCTCTGTCCATTAATATTATACAGTCTATGATTCAAATGACAAATAGAAACACTAAAACATATTTCATAATCTGATCATATGTTTTAAATATGTTACATCTAAATCTGCAATGCAAGTAGTAACTGTGGCTGCCAGATCAATGTAGTGGAGTAAAACAAAAATCAATATTTTACTCTGAAACTTAGTGGAGTCCAAGTATAAATGATCATAATGGACACACTCAAACATTGAAATAATGTACCTCAGAATTGTACTAAAGTACAGTACTTAAGTAAATGTACTTTGCCATGGCCATACAGTAAACCTACTGTTTCCCCCTTTTTTGTGTGTGGCAGTACCCATATCAGTGAGTTCAGTCTGAAACTTGGCTACCATCCATTACAACAAAATTGTTGCCTGCTTTTAACATAATTACATTTCTGTTGCTTTGATTCCAGTCCGAAGTAATAAAACACTTCTAAACCAAACCTCAAAATCTATCCACAAGCACAATTAGAGTTAAAAGTGCAGTTGTTTTATGATAAGAGCTGCAGGGTCTGAAGCCACCAAGCCCTACCACCTGCTTCTGATTGGCTAGTGGCATGTTATTTTCCCCTCACACATACCCCAGCATGCACTGGGGTTTATTTATTAGGAATAAAAAAAAAAAGGAGTCACTAATCTGTGTTCGGTTCAGACAGCGGGCTCTCCCTACACACTCGCTCACACACACACACACACACACACACACACACACACAAGCACACATCTGCGTACCAGCTGAGTAGGGAGCAGTCTCACTGTTAGGCTTTCGCATATCAAAGAGCCTGGGGTGCTTTGGCTCTGCCGGAGTAGTTGTCCTTTTTTGACAAAAGACAAACAAGCACAGAGCTTGGGATGCGGTCCAGAGACGCCTCTGACACGGTGTTGAAATGGGGACTTGGCTCCGTGACATATATGATCTACATGTGTAAAAAAGCTGTGGCGTATTTTTTAGTTTTTTTTTTTAGACATTGTCAGTTGCTTGTCCTCAGCCTACAGCAAGGCAGTCCACATTCTCTATTAATTTGCTTAAACCATACACCACAAAACAACATAATTTGCAGAATTGTTCAATGGGTTTAAACTTTGGCTACAGGTTGCTTTTGTGTCAGATGTGCATGGAAAGTATTACCTCTAGGTGTGTGGTACTTCTGTTATAAATGGTATACAGGTTTCCAGAGGCCAGGATGTTAGTCTGACACTGTGACATCACTAAAACATTAGCAATTACACACAGTGTGGTGAATCCGTCTCAGAGAGATCATCAGTTGACAGGCATTACAAATTATCCTACAATCCTCAGAAACTCCCTAAGAGACTAATGTACCCAAAACAGCTAATCGTTATTTATCATATTTCAGCAGTGGAATCAGTTATTGATGATGGTAATAATGAGGACAAGAACATGGAGAGGGATGATAAAGATGATGGCAATCCTGTGTCTTAAAATGATCTTCCAAGACATCATATTTAACATGCAGAAACAAATCACAGAGGTCCGATTCTTTTACCGCAGCACAAATACAGAACACTATTTTCAGCAACTGGAAACAAGGCCCATTTGGGATCAAAGCATCTAATGGGTTCTGGATAACTTCTGTTATCCAGAAGCTTCTGTCAGTTTCTGGCCAAACCAAACAGACATGCAAACACATGTGTCACTGCGTCCAGAAGATTTCCAATACTGCTCAGAGAATTAGAGCTACGTTACATCTAATCTAAGTCTTCTGACCCCTTCGCAGACCTATAGCAGCAGCAGGGGACATCTCCGTCAGGACAGTTGACTGAATGGAAAAATGGCTAACTGTCCTGAAAAAAATGACTTGAGCGAGTGTAACTAGGGCTAAGGCACTTGAAACATTTGTATTGCTGAATGAACAACAACTCATCTATTCTGTGGCGATGGCGGCTATTTTTTTGCACTTCATGTCCTCCTCACTTTTGCACTTGTAGTGCACATCCATGCCTTCAGGAAAAAGGAAAGACAGGAAGAGGAACAAATGAAAAGCAGACTTTATGTTTACATTTCTACCAAATTCTCAATTTAACCTTTGAGGGTGGGCTGGGGAGAGGAGCGTTAACTGCCCATGTCCCACTATAGTCCAACCTGCCATTCAGTTGGCTGTACAGTAATGAGACGTGAAGGCGGCCTCCAAGAGAATGTAAAAAGCTCTGTATATGGAAAGTTGGGTGTGATTTAAACCTTTCAGCCAGTGTTAAATGTACCTGTCACCATCAGCACGCTCCGTAATGTCAACTAATTTGGAAATGAGAAGAAATGTGCATGGATAAATAAACACGTTTCAGTGTTCATGTCAAATGGTCAGACTGCTGGGTTTGGGTACAGTTTGGGATGTCAGATGAATTCTTGATCACTTTCCAAACTTGAATCAGTTTCACATTCATCAGCATACACTTGTGACATTTATTAGTAACAGAGTAACTCAATGAATGTGTGTGCACTAGTAAAAATAGCATAAAATAGAATAGATTTTTATTAACCCAGAGGGAATTTTTGATTTCAAAGACCACTGACTTCTATTTTCTGTCGTATGTGCGCCGTATGTTCGTCTTCTACTGAATTCAGCGACTGGTCACACAACAAGACCTAAACGTGGTAACACTGACTCAAGGGGAAAACATGCACATTAAAGACCAGAAAAGACCTTATAAAAAGCCTCTAATCTAAAACAGTCCCCATCAAAGAGATCCCTCCCAAAATTTGTTGAACTATTACATATAATATTAATGCCATTTCAGCCATTGTTCACTCAGGCCTCGTTTGATCTACGGGGGTGCTATAACTCCGGGGTAATAGGAGTGCTAATGAGAGGAGTTGGCACTTTATAAACCCTGTCAAGAGCAGGTGGAGCGAGGGGTCACACTGGGCCATTGTGTCCACCTCAGCTGGTCCTATTCAGAACAACTTATGTTCATAGATCATGGACTATTTTGACAAATCAGCATATTTCAGCCAGACGTCTTTGTTAAAAGTCAAGTCCGGTCCTGATTGTATCATGCTGAACAAATGTGTGATTAATCTGCAGCATGGTGCTGAGCGATAGGGCGTGGGCTTTTCCAGAAAACGGGTCATCTCTGCCACTACAAAAGATATTCCCTCCTGGTGGTGCGCAAGGCAAGGACACACACAGAGGATGTACTGAATGCTTCCGTATAAAGTTTTATAACGTCTTTCAGCCTGACATTGTGCGTGAGATTTAAAAAGGGGCTCTTTTGTATGTCAAAACCCCACTTTTAATGGGTTTCTTATAAAAGTGCTCAGTGATCATGGTATTCAAATCACAGCAATAGCAAAGCTCTTCCTCATGTTGGGGTCTGGAAGTGATCCCAGGCAAGGAGGTGTACCACATCTTAGACTAAGGCTGTACGCTCTTTCTGTTCGCTAACCAAAGGGCTCTTTCCTGTGGTGCTATACAATCATTTATTGAGGCTTAATCAACATGTATTGAATAGTGTATGTACTTTTTGAGCCACTTTAAATGCCCCTCTGTGCACTTTAAGCCTCGGCCATGGGGTTGCATGGGGTTTTTAACGATACTCCAGCTAAGGGCTCGAGGCAATAAATACCTTCTGTCCCTGAAGAGCTTTCATTGTGGCAAGAAACAATTCTTTTCATTGGGAATTAAAGAAAGGTTGTTATATTAGCTAGACAGCAGGTGCTACTCAGGTCTAGCACGTCGCTGCCTGTAGGATTGCAAACTGAAATTTGAGATAATTTGCTCTGATCCAGTCTGGGCCTCTCTGTTAACAATCCTGATCAGTTAAAACAGTGTAGGTATGCTACTGAGTAAAAAGAACCTGTTAACTGGTCAAAGCATCATTTTGCACATAGAACACAACAAAACTGCCATCATCCTGCTATCATTGTACTGACAGAAAACACATCTATCAGTGACAGTGATATTCATTCTATTTTTTCATTCTGTCATAAACAACATACACATAACATACATACCCATAACAACACACAATTGTCCATATTCACAAAAGAAAAAAAGATGTAATCCACAACAAAATCCACAAATCAAAATGAAACATCAAACAAGCTGTAAATAGCATATAACGCAAAAAATGTGTTCAGAAAGAAACTTGTGCATAAGCGAAGAACAAAATCAGTAACAGTTAATATAAGTTATTTCCATATTGATCCGAAAAATCCAAGGCTAAAAGGGACTTTTAACTATAGGCATTTGGCTGCACCTCGTAAACTCTGAAATTTTAACTTGAATGTCATCAAAGATTAAATGTTTTCTTATTTTTCCCTGTGTTGAAATACATACATCTGTTATTACTTTTTGTCTTTCAATACAGGATTTCTTAATGATTATATTATGCCAAAATCCTATCAATATCCCATTAATTTCTAGGCAAATTATAAAACAGCTATATAAAAAATGTGTGATTGTGTGATGATTTTCAGTTTTTTTTTTTACTGCATCATTTTAATAATTGGTTGATAAAGCATACATATGCATACATTGCTGTAGGTATATTTTGAAAATTCCACTAACAAAGACATAACCAAATTGCTCTGCCGCACTGTGTTCTGCGCTATGTTTATTTTCCTGCTTTTTTGTACTTTGTCAATCACATGCCTGAGTTATACTGTACCATTTATTAAACATAACTACCTATTTATTTAAGCATGCAGCACAGGCCTTTGTCACATGGTTATTAGCCTATATGATATTATGCTTTGGGTAGCATGCTTTTTTTTCTTCACCATACATGTGTTTGCATCCCTGGGATAAATACCTCATACAACCCTACTTCAAAATATCCTATCCCTTTTATATCACTTACGTGCCGGCAACATCAGTGGATACATTACATGTTGCTCCAGTGAGAAATGAATAGCGAAAACCTGGAAGAATTGCCAAAATCTTTAAAATTCTACCCACAGGACTTTAAATCTTCTCCATCGCTATGGTAATACCTCTTTTTATGCCCTGTAACTAATAGGCCACCGGGTGTGAGCCACATAGGTATACTGGTGCTACAAAGAGACTGTACAGGAGTGATGCGGGGTGCTTCAAAGAAACAAGGCAAAGGCGGCAGTATATGGAATGGAAAAAGTCAGCAAGAAAAGAAAACCCTCTTCTGAACGAGGACATAATCGTTTGGAGGACTCCAGCACATAACCTAAATAATACATTTCAGGTTTTGATATAACTATTACTGCCTGTGAATAGCTCTTTGATGTTAATTGAAACCACTGGGCAGCAATCTGCTTTATAGCACTGACAAATAACAGTTTCCTAGGGCTAAGCATTGAAGGTTAGCAAGCACATACTTGCTCCATATGCTCATTCGATATAAAAAAAAAAAAAATCAAAAAGGAGCTTGTCTTCACAGAAGCAGCACAATATGCTGAGAATAGTCCCTGGCCGAAGTTGTGGTGAGTGAAAAATGCTGTTTACAGCTTTAACAGTACCTTCACCAGAGGTCCCGTGTGGTACAGGACAAAGCTTGACTGTATTGTTTTCAGTTTTCCCAGTAGTTTGCTTCCTCTATTTCATACAGAAACCACAGTTTAACGTGATAAAGTAATAGTAAAATCTAGGCGGCCCTACAGAAACTCCTGCATCGGAAAGATATCATTAATCACAAAGAGGCCTGTCTCTTGAATTTCAGATTTTTCAGGCCATACAATAGTTTGAAGCATGGGGGAAAGATGATTGCAGGGATGTGGGCTCTGGTTTTAATACAGACACAACACAATGGTCTCTGTCTTCCTTTATTGTGCTTTAGTATATTCAGGCACTGTGTGCTTCTCATCTTTTATTCTTCCCCAACTTTTTTAGACGCTCATTATATCACAAAAAGGAGCCTTGTCAAAGGGTCATCCGGATCTGATGTAAAGCACAATAACAGAAAACATACCCCCATCGTGAGCACAAACACATTGGCCAGACCAGTAGAGATGGCTATATGATGATAGAAGAAGTTCAAAGTGATTTCCCCCCCTCCATCCCATATGATACCACATTAGAGTGTGGACAGGGATGACCTTGCCTTATGCTGAACCCCACAGGTCAGACATGAGAGGAGAGGTGCCTATTATAGAGGCTGATTCACTGTAGGACAAATGACAGGCATTGTAGAATAAGGTAATTGGCTTGTCTCCATGTAAAGAGCCTGTTTATTATGATTGTTCACAGAGCCTCAGATCTGACCAGCGAGCTAAAAAGATCCAGAAAACTTTCTCCTCTTTGACATGTTCCCTATCACAGTGATTGACAGTGAGAACACATTAATGATAGTTTGACGCCTAACATATTGTAATGATGGATTGGGTTTATGGTTTTGATGGAGTGGTGTGGATTTATAAAAAAAAATAAATAAATTGACAGCAAAAAAGTAAATATTGTAAAACAATTGTAATCTGAAAATAACTACAAGGAATAGTCTAAAAAATATATTTTTTGTTTCTTGCTGAGAGTTACAGTCGATGAAAAGATTGACCACTCTCATGTCAGAGAATTGTATCAATCGTCTCATCTCAAGCTCGGCAATAAAGCAAATTTGCGTATTTTTCCAAAATGTCTAAATATTGTTTTGAAGCAATGAGATTTTCTGTCTCATGACTTGCATTGCGGTTTTAATAAGGTAACTTGTAAGTGTATTAAAATGCATTTTTAAAGCAATGCACCTAATTATGATGACAGAAATGTTGCTTAAACCCTGTCTCTGAAATGCTTCCTCAAACCCCCATTACTGAGAACTAAACTACATGATTTGAATGGTTTATATATATTGTAAATAATTGAATAGGGCCCATTGCACACATATGATTCTTCAGCCATGGAGCTGGGCCACCAGCGATGGAATTAAAAACCAAGCTACTGCAGAGTTTGTTGGACAAGGTAAGCGGCCTGTCTGCCATTAAAGGCCCTATGCATAATGTTCCCTCAAAGAGCTCCAAATTTGACAGATTCAGCCAAAAATCGTCAGGCAGGGAACAGTCTGTTCTTGAAATGCTTACCATAAAGATGATTGACAGTGGGAATATGTGAATGATTGTTTGACGCATAAAAGGGACATAGTGTAATGACTGATCAGGGTGATGGAGGTTGGGTGAAGGCAGATTTGACATTATAAGATGCAAAAAAAATGAAAATATTAACAACATCATGAGATTGTTTTCCCCATCATAGTAGCTCTGAAAAGGCACTATAGGCTGACATGTCAATGTGAAACACCTATCTATGCATACACATGGATCTAGTTTTCACAACATGATTCCAAGGATATTTTTCAACCCCCCCCTTTGGAAGACCAGAACAGAGGAGAGGAAATGTAGGTTATAAATAGGAATCAAAAGAACCCGCTCCGTTTATTAGTAAGGGATGCCAGAGACACCGACATCTTTGAAAGTGAGAGAGCTTTTGAGCATTTTACAAGACAGGTGAAAGAAACATGTGTGTTAAATCACTGTACCCGGCTCACTTGGGTCAGCTCTACCATAAAAGAAAAGAGATTACAAAGGAAACTAATGAAGACACTGATCAAAGTCTGTAATGGTAATATGTAGCAGGTGTTTCAGACCCCTTGCAATCCGCCTCTGCACCACCCTCCCACCACCACCGCTGCTCCATCCGTGAAACTCTCTCACATGTGCTTTAATAGGAACAATGGACAGAACACATTTCAGCACTATTCAAAACATGTTATGAGCAATGTGGATGAACTCGTGGAGGGTACTTTAACTGTGGGTGATACATAAAGGCAGGCCACATAGACACTGTGCGTTTACGATGCATTTTTATGATTGGTAGTAAGTTGAAAAGGGCTGATGTGGTTGAAGCCCACACCAGCAGAAAAGCACCTGGATTTGAGATGCATGCATGAAGGTTGGCGGGACATGAACTGGAGCGCGTTCAAAGCATGATTGCTATTTTTACACATAGTCTAAGATGAAAGTGGCACTGTTTTTGATTACAAAAGGGCAAAGCATATGGAATATCCAGGATATTTTGAAGAACATATTTAGCATTTCTCTCAAAAATGTAAAATATTGCTGAACTGCAGTACTACCACCACAACATATACTACTACTACTACTACTACTACTACTACTACTACTACTACTAATAATAATAATAATAATAATGTGTGATAGAAGTTGCGTTTGCTTTTACATATCGGTGATAATTTATTGATTTATTTTATTTTTGTATGTCACAGCCATTTTGAAGGATGTAAAACTCAAATCTCTGATAGAAAACTATCTTGACCGGCATATCTGCAATTTGTAGATCAGTACCTGGACTGCATCTGCGCAGTGCAACGTCTAGAGCGTGCCTAAGCTGCTTCCGCTCCAAGCACACGTTCACTCTGGGACTTGTAGTTCTTTTTGCTACGCTATAAGCGTCTCCTTCAAGAATCCCGCCACCAAAAAAAAATGACACTGCAAATGTTGACGATTTGGCTCTGACTGAAATAACACGGAAGGCTGCACTTGCACGTGCCCTTTCTAATATAGAGTAGATGGAAATGCCACTTGTTCGTGTACTACAACAACCAGCGTCACCTCTAATGAAAGCGAGGCTGTGTAAACACAAGTCCAGGAACATGAAAAGATCGGGTGACAGTGAGGGGGAAAAGAGAAGAAAGGTATTGATAGCGTTTTTCTCCGTTAGGTCTGGCATATTTCTAAGCCCTGTCGCTCGTTGAATATCTAATGGTCCTTATGTGATGCTGCTGGCTGCATTTTGAAGGATAGAAAACCGTAAATGTCAGCGCATACCTAACCTTGCCTGTTTCCTTTATTGTGTTTTCCATTTCCCCCCCAGTCTTCCACAATGAAGAATTACAGTTGCATTAAAACGGTGATTTATCACGTAAATACACTGCTGAGAAGAAGCTGTAGCTTGCCGAATAACGTCTTGGCAGCACCCCATATCAACTGGAAACACAATATGAACGAATTAGCTACGGTCCGTACTATATTTGTGAGAAAATAGTAAAAGTCAGAATAATTCTGTTAAAGTTAGAAACATTTAATGAAAAAAACAAATAAACGTCAAGAGACGCAACGTCAGAGCTTAATTTGGGATGCCATTCTGGTGTGAAGAATGAACAATGGATCAATTGTTAATTGTATAGTAGCAACGGAACAGCCCAGTGCAACAGTAAAAACAAATAGTAAAGTTAGTGTGTAGGGTAACGTTATTTCAAATTTGGCAAGGTGCCAGGCCAGCAGCCCACAGCTGCTTCAGGCTTCACTATATACTTATACCTATAGTGGATAGTAACTGGTGCTCTGATGTACAGTAGAAATTAGAACGTATTGGTAAATGTAGTGATTATGCTACTGTTACCTAAATAATACCCTCTGTAAATATGCCAGCAGTAGAACCTGCTATGGTATAAAAGAGGTGTTTGCAGGAGGGCAATTATTTGCACATGATATGAACAGAGACGGGTTTGTCTATAACCTGTGATGGGAAACTGTTGTGTGTGCTGGTGCATTAAGCTGTGTTGGGCTTAATCAGGGTTTCGCATTCTGTACAACCATAACTCTGCGGTTTGTTGAGATACTAAAGGAAAGGAAGGAAAGGGCTCTGCTGTGCCCAAGACATTCTGGCATGTGTTTCGCCTAAAGTCATAGTGTCTGTCTGTCTGCCTCTCTGTCTGTTCCTCTTATCTCCTGACTTGGACGCTGTCTGCTGTGGCACATATGTTTGGATCATGTTAGACAGCAGTGAAACTATGTAAGACGTGGTTCCTCCTGTTTATAAAGGCAGCCATGGCGGCCAGATGAGCGGCTCAGAGAGAGAACTCATTCCAGCTGGCCCTCAGGCAGCCATGCAGCACTGCACAGACCTAATGGCGTAGCTTCCTTTCTCTTTAGATAAATAAAAGGATGAGCTAGAGGAATTGTAATTGTAAAACGACTATGTGACTGTAGAGCAGCCAATGAAGAAGCTGCATGCATTTTGGCTACTTTTTTTTTTTTTTACAATATCAGTGGTTGTATATAGAGATATTATAATAACTAATTACTTGGATATGACGGTTGTCTTATCCAGTAAGTGAGTGTGTCTGCAATGCTGCACAAAGTGAGATATGCACTATGATGGGTCCACTGTCATTCTGAGTTAGGGAATGCTAGCATCAACAGATTAGTGCCAAATGAATACACAATCTCATAGGAAAATCCCACTACAGCAAGTAAGCATAGCATACTGACAGGTGGGAAGCCATGTGAGTATATCTATTCTTTAACTGAAATAAAATAGGACATTGGCTTAACTGCCCAGGGAGAATTAATCACACCCCATCCACAATAATTCACATTTATTTGCAAATGAAAAATCTAAAATAATTATACTTTTTTTACTTAGACTCAAGGATGGATCCATTATACACTGTTTGGCACACTAACTGTCATTTCAGCTAGAAAAATGGCAGACTATTTGTAAGTCTGTGCATTGCCTTATGTTCCGTAAATAGCTACATTTTCATGAATTGAAAACAATTGATTATGTAATATCAGTATTGTCATCACAGGATGAATTTCCACTCATGCCTTGACGAGTGTGAAAATGGCACTGACCCTGTCCCTTAACCCGATGTTCTAATGCTGTCTTTGATGCAAGCTCGCCATTTGGACAGTGATGACATGTATAAAGTGCTGTTTTGAAATAGGAAGTGTGTGTGTGAGCGGCAGGCTAAGTAATGATCACACAGGGTCACCAGATGTTGTGAGGTCCTGGGCTCAGCCCAACCCATTGCTTAGATCAGCCTCATTGGTTTTCTCTGGTTGTGGCACCTAGTGCAAGCTGTTTAGGGTATTTAATTTCTGAACACTCATTAAAATGGTTTGTGTTTCCCTTGGCAATTCTGTTAAATTAACAACTACAGAGGTAAAAGCTGATTATGTGGCCACACATCCAGACATGGTTAATCAATTCTCCCACACAAATTGTTAGCTGGTGAATTAGTGTAAAGGAAACGATTTATGGCGACTAATGCCGACGTCCTGTCATGTCAGGCCTGGTGTTTTAGCAAGAGGGGGGTGTCAGATTCAGCACATTCAGCAGCTTTGCACTCTGCCGGCCATCTTTTTCTTCCTTTCAACCCAAGCTACATGCTGCTTGCTCTATTAATGAGCCAATAATGGAGAAATACTGTTGGGTGCTGTCATAAAACATGGGTATGGATACCTAAGGCAGGGTAGCGCATAAGCTCCAACAGAGCTAGATTTACACCTAGGCTCTGTGTAGAATGGTAGAAAGGGGAACACTCTGCATGGGGGCTCTCACAGCTTTATCAGACCCCCGCCGGTCGAGCTGTGGAAAAGCCAGGGCTCAGAAAAATACGGCGGTGGCAGATAATGATACCATTACACTAATGGAGCTGGCAAATGAAGGAGAACCCAGATGCCCTGCTTTATTACCGGAGGGGGTCATTTCCTCGCTGCATTCCTAATGGCCTGAGCACACAGTATTGATCAGGCTATCATGCTGCTAATCCTCTACAGAATTACTTATCGCTGGCTAGGTGTCGATCCACCTCATGCCCTGCTCTGGCCTTGCCGCTGGGCGGCTGCTGTGTTCAGCAGGGACCCACCGGGCAGTTTATCCAGTCATGATTTAGGGCCAAGCAGGGATGGTGTCTGGGAGGTCTTCAGCAGTGGGCTGGCCAGTTCAATGTGTAACAAAAAGGAGGCAAATGAACCTTTATAGCTTTCATTTAATTAAGGAGTAGGCAGTGATGTGGTTCCTCCCTCTTTATGGCCCCATTGGCCACTGTGGAGCAGGGGAAGCTGTGAGGTTGGGTGTTGTTCTCAGTAATTGTGTTGTGCTGTGAATAAGAACAAGCGGCGTATGTGCCATCAACAGCAGCAGCAGCATGGAAGATTTTCACCAAGCCGCTGGCCTGATTTGATTACTAAATGCTCTACATATTTAACTTCATTCTTGGGGCTGAAAATGGGAGAATTCCACATGAAAATTTGTTTCTTTAGGCCTAACTATAGTGGACCTCCCAGTTTCAGTTCTGATTACTGTAATTGGAAAAGTGACTTTATGTGATAACTAAAGAAAAGATATTCTAAATTATTCATGCTATGCATTATTTGAACGTGACCGAGAATGGTGCAGCCTGGGCCCATCATTATTACAAATGAATAGGAGGGTCAGGTAGCACAGAGTGCTTTGCCCAGGGCTCGTGACCTGTCATATCCTTGGCCCCTTTACTGGGCCCCTGTGTGCATCAGCATCCTCAGGCCATTGGAAGTGTGGTTACGTAGCATCAGCAGACCCCTCTTGTCACCTCTGGCCTTGGCTAATCAAAGAGTTTACCTTAAGGGGGGCATTACGCCTTGTTCGTTAGGGCCACTGCAGTAGCCATAAAGAAGTATTTATATATTTCCATCTGGAACAACCTGTCGTGGCTAGGGAAACTAGCTATTGATCCAGATATTTAGTCATTTCTTTCTGCGTGCGCCATCAATATTGTTCAAACATCCGTCCACGCGAGGGTTGACCTCAGCCCCGGCCTCTATTTTTCACTCCCATTGGAGTTCAATGATATACTATTCTGAAAAGTAAAATCAATGAATGAATATGAAGTGTTGGTGTGTAATATAACGCAGGCCCAAGGCTCCAGGTCTTTCATTGATCTGCTATGTGAGCGTTGGAGGGGGCTGATTAGTCTGTTTCTGAGCTTTCCCTCTACATGTCTTTACCTTGTCTTGCCTATTTGATCTTTGGCTCACATATTTGGACTGAGGTTAGATCAACAGATCAAGTTGTTTATTTTAGCCTCTCTTTAAACTAATTCAGCCCTGCTTTTATTTTCCTGCCCAGTTTGGTACAAGAATGTCATAACTTGTATTGAAGTGAAACTAATGAGATATAACATGCACTCAAGTGTTAATGTATTTACAATATTGCTTTTATTGTTTAGTAGTTTTGAGAAGTGTCTTCTATGTAAATGTCTTTTAGTTTAACAGTAAAGGAGATCTCTAATTTTGACCTTAACCAACTTAAATGTTGGAGCGCTGCAGTAAGCGCGATGGAGGGCAAGTCTTTGTTGTAAATATGTCAGTGATGGAAGGAAGGGATTGATTGTTGTATGTTTTCCTCCACTTCATCTGTGATGTCATTATTAAATACACTGATTATATGGCATACAACTGGTCACATAAGCGAGCTGTTTCCTTGAGATAAATTGATGCACCAAGTTACTGTTTAGTGCCCATGAGATGGTTCTCTGTTAATGAGATTGGTTAGCACCAATATAGGTGTTGGGTTAGCTTCTAAAGATCAATATCAGAAACCCTGCATGTTGTTCCGTCTCTTCCTACCACCTTTTTTTATAGTGGTCTTTGTTGAATGCATGACATACTGTATTAGTGCATTAAGTCTACATTTGGTTTGCATCTGGAAGGATATCAACTTTTATGGCCTCGCCTGCATTGTCTCGGGGTACATGGCTAAGATCGGCCTGTCAGAGACTCCCATATGTGCTTGAGAGGACCTGTGATCTTACTAAACATTTTAATGGAAAAAGCAGAGATAGCCTTATGCCAGGCACAACAGTTTGGTGTGGCTTGGGGATTAAACACCATAGTGAGTCATACTTTAGAGAGGTTTCCTTTAAGCAATGGCTGCCATCTACTCACCTCTGACTAGTTGGCTGCTTTATGGCATAAATCAAGATGCAAAATTAAAAAATAGTTCTACCAAAGGAAAAATCAGCCATATTTCCACAGAATTTCCACAGATATGAGGCAAGAATAATCATGTCTTACACCCATGCAATCCTGCTTAGTTTGATTTCCTCTAGATGCCATCATTCTTCACAAATTCAAAACATGATATTGAAGCTTGATTGTTTAAAACATTAAGGTAAAGTATCTATCTATCTATCTATCTATCTATCTATCTATCTATCTATCTATCTATCTATTCTGCTGGTAAAATAACACCTTAGGTTCCAATACGTGGATATAATGCTATGTTTAGCATTTACCACCCGGATGGTTTTCTCCTATGGAAACTGTCACTAGGATTGCCTAAACAGCCCTTGACAGCTTATGTGTCTGACAGCCCCTACCGAGCACCTCATATTAGTGTTGAGGTATTAGCCACAGATGTCCGCGTATTCGCAAACAAGGCCGCGATGTGGATGATGCAAACTGGTCAACCAGATCAGCCGTCAGATTCAATGAGATTACATCGAATGTGACCTGCCCAAGCAGGGTTCATCTGTCATGCATGTGTCCCGTCACAAGAGAGACACAGAATAATCAGTTCAATCAATAGATGGTGGTGGCTCATTGGACTGGTGCTGAATAAACATGGGAATGACCCTCTCAACTCATACACAGAGGCTAGAGTCTCCAGGGGGTTCATTAGCCACTCAAGGCTATGATCCGGGCGAGTCATTATTTTCTATTTCTGTTTGTTTGGCATTCTGGGGGTGTGTGTGCGGTTTCTGTGTAGGTTGACGGGTGTAAGTGTGAGGTATGGGTGTCTTTGAATGTATAGCCTAGTTGTAAGTTTGTATGCACATATTTTTTTCTATACCTGTGTGTGTGTGTGTGTGTGTGTGTGTGTGTGTGTTAAGGCTGCTGTTTGTGTGCATGCTAAGAGAACATAAGATATGCGTTAACAATCTTCAATAAGCTTGTTTAGCACCATATATATTGGAAAGATGAACAATCAGGCCTACAGAGGTAATATTGCAGCAGACACTTCGCCCCCAAAGCAAACATGCCTAGCTGCCCTGGTTGTTGCTAATTTTAGCCAACTCTAATAAAAATGATTTCACTATGCAAAGCCACCTGCATAGGACAGAACAGTCTTCATGCTGTTTATTTGTGAATTTATTTTCTTTTGTAATGACTCACCTTTCCAATAAAATAAAAGTGCCTACTGCTACAGTGTTGGCTACATCTGGTTTCAATGGAAAGTCCAAAACCCTTCATTCACAAAAGCTGCAGGAGACCAGGTTCACAAGGAGCTGTAAATAGTAACTGTTAATTTGTACATCATAAGCTCTTTTCCATAAACATGAGCAATGAAAGTGTGTTAAAATACCTGGCGTTTAGCTTATTGCTTTGTACTGGCTGAACATACGAAGTGCCTCCTTTTAGCCAGTGCCAGGTTTTAGCATTGAAATTAGCTTAGCCAGCTGGAGGTACACGGCTTCCCCTGCTAACCACCGTAAAGAAAATACCACAGGTAGTGTGGTATTACCACAGGTAGTGTGGTAATGTGGTAGTTGTGTTACTTTACAGGAAGGGTATGATAGTTATGGTGTCAGGCATATGACATATCAATTTTGTATGTTGTTTAATTAACAAATAAGTAAGCGTTGCCAAGGTTAAAATTGCAAAAAACATTCAAATACAACATTAACCATTGATCTAATTCCTGTCTAATAGAACACGCAACTGCTTCCACCTGAGGACTTTAGTAACCACGCCAACTTCTGAAGTAGGTGTCCTGGTAACCCTGGATTTGCTTTTATGGAACTTTT
The DNA here is from genome assembly GCF_008315115.2 of Sander lucioperca. NCBI lineage: Eukaryota > Metazoa > Chordata > Actinopteri > Perciformes > Percidae > Sander > Sander lucioperca. The sequence goes on from NC_050175.1 coordinate 11,179,903, forward strand.
CATATTGTTTGTTTCAGCATTTACACTGCATCAAGTCTTTGAGAAGTGTCTTCTCACTTCAGATAGTCTGTTCATGTCTCAGTGATTTTTCCTCCGAGCCCCCGTGTGTTTTTTCTTCATCAGCCTAACTTTTCCTTGCATATATGAAGGAGCCAACGACAGCTTGACTGGCATGCTGTCAGACAGGTGATGCCTTTCCAACGGTGGAGCATCAGCCCTTTCTTATGAGCGTGTGTGTGTGTGTGTGTGTGTGTGTGTGTGGAAAAGTGGGGGTATTGTCAGGACGTGACCGGCACACTTTGCATGTTCTTTTCGAGACAGGTGCTCCTGGGCGAGCACTGGTGCATGACAGTTGCCTTTCATCGCTGTCTTCTCTACACTTAACCCCTGACCAGCCCTCCCTCCTTCCTCTTCTTCCTCATCCACTTCTCCTCTCTCCTCCCACCTCTTTCCTCCACGTCTGACCTCTTCTCACGGCCGTCCTGAGTGATGGACTGCGAAGGCTAGTGCGCGGATTGCGCTTTGTATGTGGTTGTGTGGTGCGGCAGGCTTGTCACAAGTCTAACACTGTCAGGCCATGCAAACCCAGCTGTCCAGACTGAAACACACACACACACACGCACGCACGCACGCACGCACGCACGCACGCACGCACACACACACACACACACACACACACACACACACACACACACACACACACACACACACACACGCCCATCCACACCACAACTTTTTGTTCAACAGTCCGTAATTCCATCCACCAGTGCTGTCAAGCACTTGATCAAACGTGCATAAAGAAACGAGCCCCATGGCTGAATCCCATCGTTTCTCTTCCTATCATAATGTAGGCAGATTTCCCCTCCTCTGCCTGTTTCTTCAACTGTGTTTATTCAGATGAGGCTGACTGGGGGGCAGCAGGTCACATCCACTTGCCTGGCTAAAACGGTCCTGAATTGAGTGTTGTCTCCAGTGAGATGGAGAGAGAAAAAACACGAGGAGGGGTTAGGAAGGGCTGCTGAGCGGTCATGTCAGGGCTGTTTTCGGGGCTATTTGTGTGTGTGTGTGTGCGTGTGCAATGGCAGGGGTAGGGGTTAGGGAGTTTGAGGGTTCAGTTGTCAACCCCTGTGTCATGCTTGCCCTGGCCCTGTTATGTAGAGGGCATCCACTGTCATTTGTTGCAGGACTGTGAAGTGGAGTGAGCCACAGAGGCACAAAAAGCAGTCAGCACACTGTGAGCACTCAGGTGCCGTCAAGTAACACACATTCATTTGAAGTACACTCATACTCTGCAGGAACTAATGCTTTAATAATTGGACACCCCAAAGTTTGTGTAGTATCTAGTTTTTTTTTTTTTTTTAGGGATTTCTTTTAGGGTTGGCCTTTTAATCTCCATCATACTTGTGTTTATCCAAGGTGGAGACTGAAACAGATGTTTTCTTTACTGTGTGTACTTCATTTTCTGTTTTTCCTTTTATTTTATGAGCTTCATCATGTTAAATGAAGTAGGTGGATTAAAGTCATGCTTGAAGCCAACTTTGGGTAAGACATGTCAAATGTAAAAACAAGACTCCTTAAACTTGTTGTCGGAGTTTCAGACACAAGCGCGGTGCACACCATGAGCTTAATCCAACAACAGCCCTAGTCTGCCATACCGTACAACCGCTATCTGCATACGAGTGGACCCCTTCCTCACAGCCATTGTCATATATAGGGGGCATTGTCACGTATGAGATGGACTCATGTAAATGTGGTGACAGGCTACTGTCTCGGCTGACTGACAGCATAGAGGGATTGGGCTAATCTGAGTGACTGATTCGAGACACGCAGCGGCTCGGCTGTCCCCATAACTCCTGAGAAATAGACAGCTTCAGCGGAGTTATCTGTGTTTGTAAGTCCTTCTGCTGCGCTGGGATGACAATAGGGATTAGTGCCAAGGTTCTTTAAACTGTTTTTTTTTTTTTATTTTATTTTTGGGAGGGGGGAAAGGGGGCCTCTTATCGGCGTCTCGGCAGGATGCTGCCGCAGCCAGTTTTCCTTGACTGTCAATTAAAGAGGGGATCATTAACTTCAAGGGTATAAATGTTCTAACACTGGTATTACGTTGGGAAGCTAAGTCGCTGACAGATGTTCCAACTTTAATTCTCCACTTGTTTTTTTGTCCTTTAATTAATTTATGTATCACTATTCGGGTTTTAAATATTTTTTTCCCCCTGTCTGCTCTTTGTTAGCCTGTAATCTCAGTTACCATGGTAGTCGCAAAGACGATTGGGCCTTGTCACTCGCCTGTGTTTCTTATGTGGTTCAATCAGCTAATGTATTCAATATCACCCAAACTGAAAGGTAAACAGTATCTAATGGCGCGTGTATTCCTGCACTGCCTCAATTTAGCCTGGAGGCACTGGGCGGGAGGAGAACAGCATGTCTGCCTCTAGTTCTCCAGGCTTTTCAGAAGGACCCAACTACTTAGAATGGTGCTTGATAAAAACAAAATGAGCGCAGCTTGTATCTCTGTACATGTGTGGGTTTTCTGGTAGGTAAACAAAAGTAGTTTACTACTTTGGGGTTTTCTTTTGAAAGCTCTGTTGGCGGCTGTGAACCATAAGTATGACAGCTGTGGTTGAGATTTCCTCAGAGTGTAAGCACAGACATAGAGTTGCGACGGGATACAGTAAGGTGTATACTGTAGGTAGCCACATAGTGAAAGAAAGAAAACAAGAGGAGGAGAGATGTTAAGGAGAGTGGGAGAGAGATAGGCGACAGAGACTGCTAATGGGCAAACTCTCTTCATCCACTGCCACTGCCATCACTACCACCACCCTGTTCTCTCATGACAGCTCTTTTCCTTTGTTCTCCCCCTCGGCCCACTCTCTGCCGGGGATTCGTGACAAGTTTTCGCGGGCTGATCAAACGCTGCGGTGACACCTGATTAGGATATAGTGCGTGTTTACAGCCATGCATGGCGAGGACCCCCCCCACCACCACCTATTCAGACAACAAGGGAGACTTCACCTTGACTAATTAAATTTGCACTTGCAATGCCAGCTGTGACAGCCACTGGAGGGCTGCATTTATTTATGTCACTCCATACATACTTCCTGTGACGTTCATGGAGGCTGAGTTTGCAGTAGCTCCTCTGTTTCCCCACAGTAAATTCCTGTGTGTAATATCATGGCTTTCGAAATTGCTTCTGACTGATAACTAAAGAAAATATTTCAACTTGCATATTTTGCTTATGTTTGAACGTATGTTTTTTAATTAGATTTCTGGCAGGGGGCACAACTTGCCAAATTAATTAGCATGATTGTGGCAGATGGTAAATATGAAAACGTGATCAACATTATGTATTATCAAATGATATTTAGTGGTAGCCAGTTGATGGTCTGACTTTGTGTGTGTATTTAATCATGGATTAATGTGCGTACATATGTGTGCTTGTACATGATCTGCCTTTCAGAGCGTGAATGTGTGTGTATCTATCTAAATCAGTGGTGAGAGTGTAAAAGGCCACAGCTGAAGTGAGCAGGACATCAGTCACCCGGTAGCAGGAGACAGGGCCTGGTAATTTGTGGCTCTCCCCCCTTTCTCTCTCACTCATTCCCTCTCTTTCTCTGTCTCCCCACAACCCCTCTACCCCCCCCTCCCATCCTGCCTCCCCAGCCTTAAATTGACCAGCTCGACTGCTGGTCATGCTGTATTACATGGGTTAGATGAAGTAATTATTTCTAGGCCACTGACTACAAGCAAGATTAATAGTTTTTGAAACGGCCATAATGGAGGGCTGACCCGCCGTGACATAAGCATTATTTCAAGCTCACCTCCAATCTCATCCCTCTCACCTCTGGGCACTGGCAGAGTGTGATTTATACCTGGGTTAATGAGGGGAGGGGACCTAGGAGCCCAGGTCCACCAGCCTACCAGTGCAGTGTTACAGGCCCGCACCCCCAACTGAAAAGACAGTGGGGTCACTTGAGGAAGGCTGAGGTTTTGCTTGATTGAGCTTTGGAAACAAGACGTAAAGTGATTAAAATCTACATCATTTTTGAATGTCATCGTTTTACTGTATGTTGTAATTTGATTAGAAACTTGAATGGCTTAGGCTGTTCTTTGGAAAGGATTGGTGCTTACTGAGATGTCCTCGAAAGAACAAAACAATATGCTACTGATATCCAACCCGTCTGTCCTGGGTTGCTTCATCTGCCCCCCTCCCACACACACACACACACACACACCCACCCACCCACCCCTGATGCTCTGGAGCCTTAAGGAACAGAGAAGCGGGAAAGCTGTCACTAGGTGGCACTTGGACATCATGTTATCAGATGCTCTCTCCCCTTCACCCCACCCCACCCCACCCTCCTGTTCCCCTCCCTCTCTTGCTCCCTCCCTCCTTTCTTGCCTCCCTCACTTCCTCCCTTCCCTCTGTGCTAAGTACACCTCAGATGTCAGGGTGTTTTATTTTTATTGGACGAGGGTATTGTGTAATGCATTCACCTCCGTTCCTGCCAGCTGTTAAATGCCCTAGAACATGGTCTGGCCAGACTCCGCCCCGTTAACCCCTCTGATTGGCTGTAATAATTAGCAGAAGTGAACAGTAACTATGGCACCTAGCGAGGGTTTGGGACAGATTGCGGGCCCCTGATACATACGTGACAGAATGGTCTGGACTTAAGTGACTTGGGTCTGGCCCAACCTGGCCACATCCCCCCCCCTGACTCAAGTGCATGTGTGTATTTTAAGCTTTAATATTAACCCTCAACTTAAACACATGCATGCAGTGTGGCACCAGCAATTACATTTTCAAATGGCTGGGTTTGTAAACCTCCAGAATGTTAATCTGTCACCATTCAAGCTACTGGGAAGAGTGAAAAGAGGATTAAGCTATTCAATTCCTGGTAGAATATTTCCTTTTGTTCAGAATGAGTGAAGGAAAAATAAATAAAGAAATGAGGTGGCTTCTCAAGCAAGACAAGTGCTGTCTGCTATACTTCAGGATTTGGCTAATGCCATTATAGCAAACTTATCTGCTTCAGGATTCCAGGAAGACAGGTTGACGGCCGTGTAAACAGCCACAAATGATATCCGGCCCTTAATTCAATATTAATCTGAGGTCACATCATAATGCCAGTTTATCTGGGTCAAACACTAGCCTACATTAGATAGAATTAGACCTGTCCTAGATGTTCAGTCCACATCTGTTTTGGGCCATATGTTTTTCTAGTGGCTTAGGTGGTTGTCAGCATTTAAACTTAGGCCACTGCTCTAGCTTGTTAATAATACCATATTCAAAAATCTGTTCCAACAAATAGGTCTCGAAAAATAATTTAAGAGCTTGTCTGTCTAGTTGTCTTTGGAAAAAAATATGATATAGTTGATAGCAAAAAATTAGAACAAGACAGGATCCTCTCTATTTTGATATGTTGTCTGATCTTCTGCTGTTTTTTCCCCTCCGAAATGGCTCATTTTATAGGTTGTGTGTGAATGTGACATACAGCTGAGTTGATGGTAAAATATCCTTGAAGTGTTTTGTCAAGCAACATACTTTATCAAATCTTATGTTTAGCATAAGGTTATAATATACCACATGATAATTGTCACAGCTGTCAGCCAATCCGGCACAGTACCCCTGTCTCAGCCTCTCGTTTACCCTTGACTCCCAGCCCCTCCGGTCGGATTGCACATCATCTTTATCCCAGATGAAGTACCAGACTCGGTAGTGTCAGAAGCTGATCTAATATGGAGCCGAAAGGACACAGAGTTGGGAAATCATCGTCATTTGAAGAGGTTGCTTGTCACATGATGGGTTTGATCAACCCGTGCCGCGGTACACAGAGCCGGCTCTTTGCACAGTCTAACAGTGGATTAGAGACACAAGCCACTTCTACTGTGATCAGTCACTCACACAAGGAGACACGTGGCAGGACTGAAATCCTCCTTGAACACTTTATCCACATCATATACAGGCTTCTTCGTCAAGCCTACTGTATGGAAATGAGGAACATCGCTGTTGACAATGATTGAACATACATGCCAGTTCTTTCTTTTTTTATTTAGGCCATTTTGCATGCTTTATTCTATAGTGGTATATCATAGCTGCAACAACACAGGTACTGACTTGATTGTGTTGGTCTATAGCCGCCTGCCCTGCCTGAATGCCACTGAACTGTGACATGTTGAGACAATGGCAGTGTGTGTGAAGAGCCTGGCTCTACACCACTCAGACACTGTGTATGGCTAAGTGCTATTGAATTGTTTATTGTCACAAATCACAAACCTTTCAATGACTAGGTGCGGCCACCATACACCCACTCATTCATCCATCCAGCTGCTCTGCCATGAGCGATGTGTTGGTCTGCTGGGCTCTGAGCAGCGTAACGTCAGCCTCCAGAGCTGGGGATTTTAAACGCTCCACCTGCTTATCGATCTCTTCTGCCCCGCTGAGCCAGCCATGCCCGGCAGAGAGAGAGAGAGAGAGAGAGAGAGAGAGAGAGAGAGAGAGAGAGAGAGAGAGAGAGAGAGAGAGAGAGAGAGAGAGAGAGAGAGAGAGAGAGAGAGAGAGAGAGAGAGAGAGAGAGAGAGAGAGAGAGAGAGAGAGAGAGAGAGAGAGAGAGAGAGAGAGAGAGATGTGAGATGCAGAGGGCAAAAGGGCAATCTGGTGGCCTCAGTCCTCTGGTACTTAGGTCTGTCCTTGACACTACCTGTGGGACAGGCCTGGAGGATGCCTCTTGTCCTCCCTGTAAGCTCCGCATCTAGCCCTTACAGCTGGCCGGCCCTCCCCCCTGGGCCAAGCTGCACTTTGCACAGCCATATTGATTTTTTGGAGGGGTAGGAAAAGTGTGGCTGGGTGGTGAGAGCGAATGAGAGAGGGAGGGGGAAATGGAGAAATTGAGGTAGCTTTCTAAAGCACTGACTTCTCCTTGACTGCACCTCGAGACGCGACAACCCTGTTAGAACAACTCAGTGGCCCTGGTGCCCCGCTGAAAACTGCTAATCACAGTCTTTCAATCAACACTCTCCTTCCTCTCTTCTCTCTCCTCCCTCCATCCCTCTCCCTTCCTCATTTTCTCACTCTTTCCCCTGACTTACCCCTTGCTGAACTGGACCCTGCCTGAATACCAAGGGACTGTGTCTGCATTGAAACTGGCCATTCCACATGGAAAACAGCTGACCTCATGAAAGCATGTTGTAATTTGAAGGTGAAAACTAAAAAGCTTTTCTCGATCGACATAATCTTAATGGAAACATTATGGCCCGGCCACAAACTAACAATTAAGGCAAAATGGCAAATGGTCCTTGCATATCGGTGGTGGTAGCCAAGAGTTCATATGGCTCTTGTGACGACGAGGCTGCTAGTTTGAATCCTGCACTGGGTGTAAAGCTGAAGATGCCCTTGAACAAGATGTTAACCCCCAGTTCCTCCAGCAAAGAATGGAGAAACCTTTTATTGACCACCAGAAATCTTTACATGTCTGGGCTGCTCTTGTGTGTGTGTGTGTGTGTGTGTGTGTGTGAGAAATTGTGTAATGTGAGTGTGAAGCCGCTAGTATGTTTCTGATAAAGAGCATGCTCAGTGAGTGTCTGCCGGATAAATAAAAAGGTTATGTAAGGCATACATCGACAGATCTCTTAAATTGCCCTTCTCTCTTTCTCTTCTTTTCCTCTCTTCTTCTCTCCAGATTTGACACTTGCTAAAGGTCACTGAAACACCTTTTTCCCCCCTTTGAGGTGTAGATAAGTGTGAAATAGATGTTGACACTATAGACACATTGAAAAGCACTTTAACAGAGTGGCCATGTGCCAACCTGTCTGTGCCTGGCTTTGTGCATTTGTAAATACTTTTGAATGATTGATCTGGAAACCTGGGTCCCTCTGTAAACCTTTCAGGTGTAGTGAGAGATCAAAAAACAGATGAGGTCCAGTACTTTCTTAATCTCTCCCTCTCTCACACGCATGCACACATACTGTCCACATGAAAGAATTACACATACCCTTGGATGGCTGGAAAAGTAGCTTTAAGTGTAAGTGTGCGTGTGAGAAAGTGCACACATGGCTCACAAAGAGAGAATTTGACAGGACTTTTGATGTTCAGTTAAAACGGCACACCGGATGTGTGTTAGTGTACCTTATCTCGCACGTGTGACATTTTTCAAATGTGACTGGGCCGCAATAAAGGTCGCATGAGTGTGTGAATGTAATTAATGACTGGCAGTGGTCCCCCACAGCTCTGGTAATGTGCTTAGATCAGTGTTATAAACAGGGCGTGAAAGGTCTGCCCAGCGCCAGCCCTTTAAATGACTGGCCTCTTGTTCAGGTAGATGGATGGAAATGTTCTAATATTAATGATCACACCCCCCGCCGACCTGTCGCGAGGTGAAATGAGCAACGCGGCCTTCAGCCTCCAACAACAATTAACGGGCCAGAGCCGGGCTGTCTGTCATTTGTCATCTTGTACCCCACCTGTGGACCCCCACTGAACACATGCTGAACGTGTCCGTCAATATATACAGAATGTTCACTTTATTGATTTGAAAAAGATATGCAGTGGTTAATCGCAAAAAAATCATCCGCAGTTATTTCTGGGTATATTTTTTTTTCCTTTTTTGTTTTCCAATTCTAAATTGAAGAAAGAAAAAGGTTTCAGAACGTGATTCATTGAATATGACCCATTCCTTGTAATGTGTCTAAATGAGAAACATGCTGCGGATTATGTTCTTAAAAACCAACATAAACATCTGATCCGTTTTATTTGCCTGAGCTTAGACTGAGGACCTTGCATTAAACGTGATTTGTGAATGTAGGCTAGACCTACATACCAGATTGAATCTGTGAATACATCTCAGGATAATACAGATTATCTAGGAAAAATTGACAACAATCAACAGAAAAGTAGCTGAAAGCCATTTTTTTTTTTTTTAAGCTGTTTCTGGAAACATCCCCCTGTTTGACCTCTGGCTCTCACTGTCCAAATTATATTCATGGGCTGGTCCTGAGCAGCAGTGTGGAGACATGGGGTTACACATTACCAACGCCCCCCCCTCTGAGGTCAACTCCAACGCATTCCAGTTAGCCATTGACCAGTTTTCCCAGTTAGCCGTCACACTGAGTCACCAAAATACTAGCTGGTATTCTTAAAATAAATGAATGCCACAATTGGCTTTAAACTAAATTTCAGAAGTGAGAAATTATTCATTTTTGACTTGGATGTTTTTTTAGCATTGCATGCATGAAATGCAAAAAAGTGCAAAAAAGTTGAAAAAAGACCTTTCGGACATTGTAGTACCAGAGCTGCTGTTTTTCAGTTAGTTTATGAGGTAGGACATATTTTTACATGCATATTCTAAAAAGAAAGTCGTTACAAGTGATAAAACTCTTGCTGCAGCAAGAAGCACTGCAACAAAAGTGGAATCTCTCTCTGCATGTGTGCTTGTGTATGTGTGTCCTTGTGTAGGTATTTGTGTGTGGTGGCACCTAGGTGCTGTGTTATCTCACCATAGTTCAAGTTAGTGGCATACCCTGAAGATGAGGTAGACCTCGAACTATAGAGACCTTTATGGAACAAACTTGACTGTGGTTAGCTGAAGAGCCTTGGGTTTTTGATTCAAGGGTTTTTCTTAAATTGCTTCCCTTGTCTATGTTTTTCGTCAGTTATTTTCTACAGTAAGAGCAAAGTTGAATTCAAGGCTCCTACAGACTTTATTTCTTTCTATGCATCACACATGCAAACACAAATGTTCTGTTTTGGGGTGGGCACTCCCTGCCCTTCTTTGCGCCCTGTGTTGCTTCACACAAGCTCCCAACATTCTGCGATCCGGTGCCAAATGGGCCGGGGTGGAAGCGCCTTTGATGTACACGGGTAGTCTGTCTGTTTGAGTCCGCAGTTTTACAGCCGACTTGTCAAAACTGTTGATTCACCATCACTTTTGCAGAAGAGGACCAGTTCTGAAATGAGTGTCACACAAGTACCAATGGCTTGCTGTTTCAACACGGAGCTCTATTACACAGCTATCTCTCAATTCATCCCCGGGGCTGCACAAGACCTGCTTGAGATCCAAGGTTTTCTGCCTGTCTGCACTCTGTGGCACCTGCATCAAAAGAGAAAGTGCTACCCTCCTTTGGTTGGAGGTCTTGAAGAAAATATGGTATACCTCTTGCCTCAAAAAATATAAAAATATAAAATACAGATATCAGCCAAGATGGAAAGATTAATTACAAATTACAGTGTCTCACTAAACATAGCTAACCAAAAAATGTGTACTGGAAATCACAAGCATTGCTTTCACATAGGCTGACACTTCTACTTACTTATTAGTCTTCAGTGCCTACTCTACATTGTAGCTTTTATCTACAATTTGATTGTCAGCCAAATCTAGACAAGTCTAGTGGGACTCATGTCCTCCTTAAGCAGTCGTATCACATACAGTAGATTACGTTCCAATGCACCCTCTGGGGCAGAAACAAGTCAGACTGGAAGTGTTTTTATCCCCGCAGCAACAGAGTTATCTGGCTTGAGCTATTGATGCTAAGCGCTGGACATTAATCTACTCTGCAAAGAACGCTTTGAAGAAAGTGTCCGTTGAAATGTCACAGATGGGAAATAAATGAAATTAATAAATATATGGTACACAGTTTGATACAGTATCTCTTATAGGCCAAGATCAAAGCAAACCAATTGAGTTCTATTCTACCTAATATGTTTTTCTGTGATAAACAGTCCGGCTGTGGGAATAATCCCATCAAGGAAGAGAGAGATTAAAAAAAGAAGAAGAAGAAAAAAAAAAAGCATCAGATATATCACTCAGCGCAGACGGTTGGCGCGGCTACCGTGAAGCATCCGTGTTATTATGGGATTGGTAATCTCGTTTCTTGGGTCAGAGTGGGAACGCAGACCTTTTTTTGCGCCTCGTGGTTTTCCTTCTAGAATCAGGTGCAGACACAGAGACAGGAAGACAGACACAGCGGTCCTCTGATACTGAGGGAGTCCATCTGCTTTAGAGGGCTCCGGTAACTTCTTGTCTTTCCTTTTTTTTCTGTGGAATTTCTGAGTAGCTTGATGTTTTTGACATGTGTGTGACAGCCCTGGTTGTGTGCGATTGGCATCGAGGCATCATGCTCGCTACCCCGGCTGATCGTTTGTTTAAGGGTGGGCATGTATCTGTGTGCATCTATTGGAGCCTTACACACACACACACACACACACACACACACACACATACAAAGGCACACTTTAGTATATATGTACACAGTAGTGGTTTGCGCACTGTGACTAAAGCAGACTGTAAGGATGTTATTTATGTGCACACATGCGCACATCTGCAGCAGATGAATGCCAGGATATGGTTGTGTACACAGACTCACACACAGATAAAAAAACGCACACATATACACACAGGCACATACACATACAACAGTAGCCCAGAGCCTCACCTTGATATCTTGAGCTTCTGTCATGAGTTAGAATTTGACACCAATGAATGTGTGTCAGGTTGTCAATTTCTTCCAACAGCCTTTGAATGCAGTCTGGCCATGAATAGTGCATGTTGTTTTGTTTTTTAGATTCCAACTGTCTGCAAGTCTGTTTTTGTTTGTTCCACAATACCTTGGAAGGCCTATACACTCATGTGCATCCTTTAAGAAAACTTTCAGCAGGTGTTGTGTGTGTTTAGCCTAAGGTAAAGATTCAGCCTGAAGGTAAATTCAGTAAACTGCTTCTGATCTGATGCCCTCCCATTTCTTCCGCCTCCATTGTAAGGATCTGTTTGCCTCCCTCCTGTCTTTAATGCACATACTTTCACCGCTTGCCCTCGTTTTGATCCAGCCCCCTTTTGAGTTAGGACACACATCTTTTTATACCAGCACTTTAATGTTATTAACAGGACATTTTATTTCACTCTAAAAGTCAGGACATGTTTTGGCAGCCGGTCCCCATATTCCCTGTAGTGGGCCACATGAGGTCTTTGGCATTATTAGGGCAGAAGAAATGTGAAACGTCTGTTGTAAATGTCTCGGAAATATACACAGGGTCGGTTCTCCTTAAACTATCACAACCGCATGGTGGTTGATGCACAGGCCATTCATGCTAAACTTTTAAAAATGTAAAAAGACAGTGGCAGGTCGGTGACATTTCTCCTTCCCCTGCTGCTGAGACACCATGCAGAGGCTGTGTGTGCGTGTGCACCTGTGGGGAATGAATATGGGGTTCTGAACCCACATACGCACACAGCTACGACGCCTCCACCTACACATACCTTCGCACACACGCATACGAGAGGCAGGGTGGGGAAATAGTTGTGAAATTTATTTGGGCATATATTTTTAATGCCAGTTGCCATTGGATTTACAGCTCAGAATGGAATGCGTCCCAATGAAAAGTACTTTGATCCCTCCACCAGGTTGACATTTTTATTGGGGGAGCTCTGTATGGCACAGGGCATCTTTTATAAGGTTGTGAGGAACCCCACGGCAGCCTTCACCAAATCATAAAAATGTGAGACGTCAATGAAAATGACCAGGTTCCAGTGCTATCTCAGCCCGTTTTGAGAGCATCATTTGTTTAAATTCATTTATCAATTTGATTCCCAAATACCTGGTCATTGAGTTTTTATGATTTGATTTTAGTTAAACAGTTTGTTCTCGTTAGTACCTATACTCCGGTACGTGATGTTATTGTACATTTCACGCTGTTTATTTATAAAGAATATATTTATAGTACGATGGTTGGAAATGTATTCACGTCAGCAAATGCTCCTTCCTGCTAGGAAAAGGCAGTCTTGCATTCAAAGATTGTGTTTTCAGTACTTACTACTTCTACTACTTTAAAATAAAGTGCCACAGTGGAAGTGGCAGTAGAGCAAGTCTCTGAACTATATAGGCCATACAGGCCCATAGGAGATTTGTGTCTCACACACTCTATTTTTTTGTAAAGATTCTTAACCCAGGAAGTATTGTGAACATTTTGTTAATTTAGTGCCCAATCACAGCAGTTAGGTTTTAGAAGGTGGATGTTTTAAGGTATACGTACAGTAGTTTCCATCACTTCAGTCATATAGAATTTGCTTCTCACACCATCTGTGCAATTCCCCAAAAGTTATACACAAAATCTATTTAAATAGAGGTAATTGATAACTTATACACCAAAGTGAGTATGTAAAAGGTTCCTGCTGCTACTTATCAGCCTATTTAACTGTGTTGTTTTCCACAGAGGCGGAAGCTACTGCAGGAGTTGGGAGACCAGAAGATCCCCTTTCTGGGACCTTCAGATCGGGGATATCAGCAACTGGTGAGCCAGCCAATCTTCCCTGTAAATCTACTGATGCTGGGAGCTCTAGTTTAAAGGGCCTACAGCAGCCTTTTGTCTATTGCTGCTACAGCCCTGTACTGTCTTAAATTTTGCTCAAGATCTGAAAGGCAAACATGTTTGGCGAATAAGATTGCAATTCAGTTTGTTATGTTTTTGTATGTAATGATCATCCTGATAAGAGTGTCTTGTGTTTCCAAGTGGGACTCCAGTTACTCCGGCCTGGTTCTGAGGAGATCCTGCTCGCTGCCTGCTGAGCTCCATGGCCGGGTGCAGGCAGCTCTGCTCACCCTGAGAAGGAAGGGCTGTCTCCTGAGGGATTTGGTTCGCATCCGTGACCGAGATGTATTTACTGCCGTTTCACGGGCTCTGCTGGGTGAGCCAGGCCACACCTACCGATATTTGGACACGCGGCTCTTTGCCATCCCCTGGCACAGTGAGGACACTGATGTCAAAGGCCAAAACTGTTGTGACCCAGACTTTAGGGCTGCTTGCAAAGCATTGTGGGAGCTTAACACCTTCTTTTGCTCTGATGTGTCTCAGCTGAAGGAAGGAGACAGGCTAACACAATGTGTGAAGGGAGAGGCAGAGGCCAAACAGGGTGAAGAGGGGGACACGGGGTCCAAACACAGTGAAGACTCTAAGAATAGTGAAGGAGGGGAGTCAGAGTCCCGACAAAGTGAGGAGGGGGACACAGAGTCCAAGCACAGTGAGGAGTGGGACATCGAGTCGAAACACAGTGAAGAGGGCTGCTCTGGGTCAAAACAAGAAGGAGAATGGGAGACTGAGTCCAAACACAGCAGTGAGGAGGGAGAGTCCTCCCAGGTCAAACCAAGTGAAGCAGCTGTTGCAGCAGGGTCGGAACACAGTGAAGGGAAATTCCCGGGCTGGGCGCCTAAGGCCATCAGTGGCACAGAGACCAAACCTGTGGGACTAGGGGCCCAGGAGAAACCTGTGGCCCAACTCAAGCACAGCTTGTCAGGCTACCACATTGAGGACACAGAGGAACAGGCAAGCGGGCAGGGGTGTTCCCAGCCGAGTCCTCCGCAGGTATACACCGGTCCGGTCAAGTTCAATGTCACCTTACTCAACTACATGGACCCAGCAGCAACAAGCCAGCTCAAAGAGGAGCCTTACTATGGCATGGGGAAAATGGCGGTAGGGTGGCACCACGATGAGAACCTCATCAGTCATTCGCCAGTGGCCGTTTACAGCCATAGCTGTCACAATGACAAAGGTAAGGGTCAAAGCTAAAATAGCTTACTTATAATAATTGTGCTAATAAATTCGAAAACAGTAGTTGAGATCTTTAGATTTAACACTTTAAATCCAAAGTGTATCATGCTAGTCTGTGGCATGTGGATTCAGAAATTAAGATTCCCTTTTCTCTTTCACTTGAATATCCTATCAACTTATCTCAGTTGCTTTATGGTGGATCAGATACAGCTAACCTTGTGTATTATGGCCCTACAGCAGCGCTGTAGCAGCTGTAGACATGGCCCCTGGTGAGGCAGCCATCAGATCCATCTATGTGATAGTGTCAGGGCATTATCAAATGTCATCACTGACTTGCTGCTGACAGCCTTATCGCCGGCCGTGCGTTGGGAGATCACAGACATTTGGATCTGAGCTCTTAACGTGCACTCAATGGCGCAGTCTAACAAACAGGCCTTATCACACACACCGCATCTCATCTAAATCATTTCCCCGAGAAATGATCGATGTGCAATTATCTGATATGGAATAATGAGCCCTGCTTTGATAAGTGTTACTAGACTGTACCGTATGGATAATACGATGTCTCCTAATTATGGAATGTGCAGTCTTTCCAGAGCTGATAGTGCACGATGATCGAGTTGATAGACAATCTCAGAGAGAGAGGAACTTTGCTTTCTAAAGCATATGCAAAGCAACTATAGAAGACCGTACCACCATATCAAAAATGTCTCTTTGTAATTTGTTTGTTTTCACTTTCAAAGTTTGCATAGTATACAATAGAAAGATACATCCTCAGTTTTTATTGTAAAAATAATAATCACAACACTAATGATTGATGAAGCGCCTCTTTGTGGATTCCTCTTTGCATTAACCCTTTATCATCAAACCAAATAAGTGGATTTAAAAATAAAAGTCCAATGTCTATTAAGCAGCCACTCACCAGATTGTTCCTTGCACCTTCCAAAGGCTGGAAGGAGAGCAGAACATGATTTCCTGTTGTGGAGAGAGAGAAAGGTTTAGGCGTAGCTCAGCTGTACTGTTAACGGTGGAAGCTCTACACAGTTTGCATATGTGTCTCAAAACTGTAATTTTTCAGAATCAAACAGGTGAAATGCCAACTGCTCTGACATCCCAAACCAGTTTACAGCTGGGCTTTTTTCATTGGGGTCTCTTAACCAGAAACACCTGCGACAGCATTCTCTTTCAATGATTTGTTCTAGGCCATTTCAACTCTGACCCTGTGAACACGGGCTTCAAACACCATGGCATAACACCTTGCAGTGTTTAGCAGCTGCGTCTTTTCTAGTCCTAAATGACCCAACAGTTCCAGACTTTAGAGAGGAGAGTCTGATTAGAGCGCCATGGAGCTATATCCCAGTGGCTGGCTCTGATGACTCCCAGAACCAGGCTAATGAAAGTGTTACCTTGGGGAATGTTGCACTTTCACAATAAGTTCACATTTCTTACATTGTCCCTGAGAAGAAAAAAATACAGCAAATTAGATATCTACAGAGACTAGACGTTTTGCATGACACCTGCTTCCTTTGATAGGCTTTTGTCTTTGAGCAGCCTCACCTTTTTTATTGCTTCAGCCAGAGAAGTGTTCTGAGTGTTTTTCCCAGCTGCGCTGATCCAAAGGAATCTGCCACGACTGAGTGTTTTCCGGCACGGAGGATGATATTCCACCATTCCTGAGGCCTTGGGGAGTGCTGTCATTAGCTGGCTCTCAGAGCACAATGGCTGGAAATTAAGTTACTATTTATCCGTGCTGAGCAAAGGAAAAGGCAGCTGTGGGGCAGAGAGGCCCAGAAAGACTTTAGTATTGATTTTGCTGAAGGGTGTTGGCCAGCCAAGCCAAATCTTGTTTTCTTAGTGTGCCGTGTAAGAATGGAAGGAGAGAGAACAGGGAAGGTGGTTACAGTGAATGGGTTCAGAAACAGGAATATCATAGGATACCCGCTGTCCAATAACACACTCTCACACACTCACTAAACAACATCAAGAGCTTTTATCTAACAATTTCCTCTTGCACAGCATAATGATGGCATAAAGATCCTTTGCTAACCTAGCCTATATAATCACAGTAACATATCTTTGCTCTGCTGTTAAGTGATTCTTTCTTTCTGGAGACAAAGGCTTACATCTTACATCCATTGTTTGAGTGGTATGGATTTAATCATTGCACTCCTTACTATTTAATTTAATTCATTGTTTTGGCTACATCATAGGCATCGCTATTGCCTAAGATTGTTTAGCCTTGCATTACCAAGATATCACTTGATGTGGAAAAAAGTGGTTCAAATTAAATAGTGTTAAATAGCCATCATATCGTGATAAACCACATGCTTCCCATGAAAATGTTAGGAATTTTAAACGTATTGCACTTTTACACTCAGTTTAAGCCACGCTGGTTGAAACTGTCAAACCAAAAGCCTGAAACATGAATATAAATGTAAAATGCAAATGTTACAGTGAGTTGGGCTGTGTATGACTGACAGGTGAGAGCAGTGAGGGAGGCAGCGGTGAGATGGCATGCTGGAGGATTGGGCTCAAGGTAGCCTGGGACATCCACACACCTGGCCTGATGCTGCCACTGGAGTCTGGAGACTGCTATTACATGAGAGGTACTGAATCTTCTCCATAAACACACACACACACACACACACACACACACACACACACACACACACACACACACACACACACACACACACACACACACAGACATGCACACATGCGCACATGGACATGTAAACACGTTGCTCACACAACTTAGCCACATCTATCACCATGGCTGACTTTGAAGGAAGGAACACTTTTATTACCCTGTGTTTTAGTGTTTCTTGTACTTTGTCCCAAATGACCCATCCCAGGAGGATGCACTTCACTCTCATGCTCTATTCTCTTCTTCTAGCCCTCTCCGCAGGAGAAGTGGGGCTGAGGTGTGTGTGTGTGTGTGTGTGTGTGTGTGTGTGTGTGTGTGTGTGTGTGTGTGTGTGTTTGTGTGGGTGGGGTGTGACTTGGCCTGAACACAGAGCTTTAAGGTTCCATGAAATTGTGTGCATTACAGAGGTTACGAAAACCAAATGTTATTTTTTGAAGTCCTGTGACCCAGTGTTGACTATGTCTCTATGGAGGACAGACAGCGAGCCACAGGGGTGTAAATCACAGCTTAATGCTTCTGGCTGCAGCAGACACCTCCACCCTCTTCTTCTCGGCCCTGTGGGCCCTTCCAAGCTTTCTCATATTTTGTGAGTGTGAGGACATTTATCCACATCACAGCAGAAGCTTGTGTTCAGATGTAGAGTACAAGCAGTTAGGGCCCCTGGTTCGGATGAATTGGGGATTTATCATGTTTTAAAGTCACATGCTTTCATAAGGATATAGGAATAGACATACAGTAACATCTTGAGTCAGTCTTCCCTTGATATGCTCAATGAATTACTGTATTAAAAAAACAAATCTGTGATTGATTTGTCATTTGTAAGTTTAAGATAAACTAAATAGATATTTTAACTGATATAGATGAATAGTACAGCCTGAATACACTATTCATCCATGGTATTTTTTGAGAAAATAATATCTACTGTACAGAATGTGGATTTTTGTTTACTCTAAGGACTCATATACCTTCATCATCTGTTATTTAATCCATGTTTAAATACCAAAGCACAACCTTATTTCTTTTTTTCCTACTTTTATTTCTCGCCAGCTTGGATTGGCTAATTCCCTTTTACTGCAGCCCTTCTAACAGCTTAGGCCGGTTACACACTGGATCCGTCCGTCCGTTTATATTTCGGCTCCAATGTTAACAGGTTAGAGCTTTACACACTGCCTGCGTGAGACGCGCGTCTCACACGCGGCTCGCCTGAGACGCGTGCCTGCTAGAAATAGAACCGACGCCTATTTTTCACGCGAGACGCGAGCGTGTTGGAAGCGTTTCCAGGCAAAATAGAATAGGAAAATATGATTATATGTCATTTAGACACAAATGCATATTAATAAATGACATCTTGATGTTTGAAAGTCTCTAGGTTTTGACATCAATGTAGATATAAATGTAATAAAAAATTTCAGAGAAAAGATTTTCAAATATTGCACCTGTCATACAGAACGAAATATTCTGTAACATATTTTGCAGTCAATACTACCGACGTTGTCTTGCTTTAATCAAATCAGTAGGCTATATATTTATGTTTAACAACTCTCTCCCCATACGTCGAACAAGCCTATATATAAAGGGTAGGATAGGCTACGACAACGTAGTGTGTGTTCAGAGTGACGGTCCAACATCAGATAGGCTATATAGGCTCTTTACAGCTACACAAAGTTGTTATAAACAGACAGCCCACTTACCCTTTTTTCAGTGTTTGAATGTGTCGGCGCTATGTCCCGCGATTAGCCCTCCCTGTACCTAGCAGCAGGAGCAGCGCCGCGTCAGACACGCTTCTGGTGTGTAGGACACAGAAAAATCCACGCAGCCGCCACGCTTCTGAGACGCAACAGAAACACCACGCTCGCGCGGCGCATCCAGTGTGTAACCGGCCTTACTGTTGGCCCCTGGCGGACCATAGACAGACATAACAGCATAATTGTACCCAGTATTCATCAAGACATCAATATATCAAATTCATTTTCTTTTATTTCCATTTCTATCTTTTTTTTTAAAGATTATTTTTTTGGGCTTTTCCGCCTTTAATGGACACGACAGATGAGAAAGGGGAGAGAGAGGGGGAAGACATGCAGGAAATCGTCACAGGTCGGCGTCGAAAACCTCTAAATATATGTGCGCCTGCTCTACCCACTGAGCCAACCCGGCCACTCCATTTCTTTTCTATATGTTATTATCAATTAGTTTAGGTATTTACATGTGTAATAATATATGTATTTGACCTAGTGATTAGAGAGATTTTCTTGTGATTAAAAGATTACTGTTTTGATGTCTCCAACAGCCGATACATATATCCATCTAGTGTACAATGACAAGACACTGAAACCCTACATGTGCACTCTGCATACACTGCTAAGATTTTCAGAGTTTTGAGTCAGGGGGGATGTAACTGATTGAAAGACGGAACACATTTGTGGAGGAGATACGCTGTACTTTAAGAGTATTTTGTGTATTTCTTTGATGTTTTTGTTGAGTTTAATTTGAGGTTTCTTAGCCCGAGATCCCACAAGGCCCATTCTACAACTACAAAACATATAACCAAACTACAAAACGGTTTACGAAACATTTACTCAAGAAGAGATTTTGGTTAGTGAGAATACATTTGTACCGAGTACTGCCAATGTGTACAATATTTACCCCATATTTCACTCAACAGCACAATGTTTTTAAAAAAACTTTTTTTTATGTGTTTGCCTCCACAAGTGAATTCACAGTCTCCCCAGGTAGGGCGTGATATGCGAAATTGTGCTTATGGTACAAATGCAGAACCTCAATCAAAACAAGAAGATAACTGACGTTTTTGGACATATCATACTGTAGGTGCACAAAATCACATGGATTGTCCAGATGCTGCACAGGTACAACACCTGGTGCCTAGCAACATCAAATGTTGCATACAAATGCTATATCATAAGTGACTGCATTCTGGATTAATCAGCATGACTACAGCAGGTGAGAAACTGCTGTTTTGTTAAACATCAAGAAAATATGTACATTTCAAACATGTCACACAGGAAGCTGCTTTACTTGTACAACGTAGGTTTAACTCTGTGTCTGTAAGTGTTAATCTTACATCCACATACCATCTAACATGTATATCTATCTGAATATTAGATTACCTATCTGCTGTATCTACATTATGTTGAAGTGTTTGTCGATCTGAATCTTTTTATTTTTTACAACTAAGGAATAGGAAGGCTTTAATGAATTCCTGAAGTTGACTCTTTGAAGCTGCTATGTTTTCATCTGAGAGCAGCGATGTCTGTACCTAATATTCAGCTTGACAGGGCTTGAAGCCGACCTCCTTTAGCTGGATGAGATTTACAATAGAACAGTCAGTTTCAGGCCAGCCATGATAATAGAGTGATGGGCTGTTGTGCAGACCATTCTAATGGGACTTGACTGTCGCGGATCAGTGGGGATTTATGCTCCACTCGGTGAGTACGCCCTTGAGAGGCCAACTGCTGCACAACGATAGCAGCTCACACAGTCCTTGGCTGTCTATTGCTTTGTTGGTCTACCTGAATTAAATACTTGGCACAACATATGCACGCACATATACATTTGCGCAACTCACATGCATAAAAACACTCGCATTCCTCTGCTTATTGGAGGAAGGACAGCCCCCCCCCCCAACCACCCTGTTTCAAACACACACATGTACATGCAGACAGAGCAGCCACCACTAGACCATGTGTTCAAATACGTTGTAACAGTGTTTTAGTGACATACACCATTTGACAGATAGTTTTGTGGTATTAAAAGAAAACTACAATGTTGTCTAACTACAGGCACCATAATGTCTTTTCAGCACCATTTGTCGCCGGCTGGCCTTTTTGAACTGCTAATGTCTGAGCTGCTGGAGGCAAATTGAATCACCATCATTTCCACCCAAATGGAATTTCAGTGGTTAAAAAAGAACAATGCAAGTCTTGACACCGGGCCTGTTCAGTAATAAGATTTCCAGCTCCCAATGCACAGGGGGACTGGAGAAAAAGAGTTGACCCAATATATTTAAAAGCCTGCTTCCTGGAAAAGGAGGACAAGTGGCAGCAGGCGCAGGGGTTGAAAGAAAGATAAATATTTATTACAGTTATCGAGTTTGCCTCTACTCCCTCCTGATCCCACTGACGCATCAGACGCGCCAAGAAAAGAGCAGATTGATGGAGATAATTTGTTATTGGATATAAACAGTTTTAAAGACGCAGAGTAATTCTGCCCAGAGACCTAATCCCTCACAATCTCATCAGGGTGAAGAAAACACCGGCAAGTTGTTTTGTTTGTCACCATCTTTTTTTCTCTCCACCAAACAATAATGTCTTCCTCCCAAAGCATTTGGCTGTTTGACTTTCAAATCACAGGCATTAGCCAGTGTACTCTTGCTCAAGGCGGCTGTAAATATGCACATGTGCTGTGAATGACAGCTCTGTCACGGCTAAATTAATTATTGGTATGAGGCAAATAATGGCAGAGCTGAGAAACATCTATACACACAAAGAAACACATGGAGGGATACACAGGAAACAGCAGTAAGGCCTTTTTGTAAAGCTTCTGTGATATTGGACAAATGTTTGTTGGTATGGCTCTTCCATCTTGACAGATTGAGCGCGATCTGGTTTTGTTTGGTAATTAAAATTATAGTACAATGCCGCTCATTCTATTTGATTCGGCGCTGGACCAAGCGCAATCTGTGATGGCGTACGTGATGATTTAGTTGTCATGTTCCTTCACGCCCTGCTTTTCATCTGTTTTTCTATTGTAATCAGTTCTTTTATTTATTCATTTTATTTATTATAATTATTTAAAAATGAAATTTTAACTCTTATTCCATTCTGCTGTGGTTTTTTGCTTTACAATGATTTATCAAATGGTCATTTCTGATTTTTTTGTTGTTTTTTCTTACTTTCTCTTCTTCACTGCTCTGTTGATGATTGTTGGTGGTATAGTTAACATGTTCTCATAGATTTCTCTTCCCTTTATTCACCAGATGACCTGAACAGTACCCACCAGCACTGTGTCCTGGCTGGAGAGACCACACGCTTCAGCTCCACACACAGAGTGGCAGAGGTGAGAAGCCAACAGGCCTAAAAGGGAAAACGCAGTGTTTCAAATTATGTTGTGAAAATTCTGTATAGCGAGCCAACAGTCGCCTTTGGTTTCAGTAAGGACTGCTGCTGGTAAAAAATGACTTAATTAAAAAAGTCTTGTTTTCATTGAAATGGAAGGATTCTGTTATCTCAATTGTGTAAAACGAAATGTGCAAATGCATGAAAGCTTTTTAGAAAAAGTAAATAAACTTTGTCTTAATCATCCACTGACACCATGAGAAACAAAACTGAAAAATGAATGGCATTTGCAGTACATAGCATATTAAATGGAATTTGTGTGTATGTTAAAAAACGAGGTATTTATTAAACTTAACTTTAAACTAAACTTAAGTTTTTGCTTGTCTTTTGATTGACAGGGCTTAGTTGAAAACCCTGCATGGCAGTAATGTGTATAACACTGGGTCTGTCCCTCTCCTACCAGTGTTCCAGTGGTACCCTGACCTACATCCAGTCGCGGTGTCAAGAGGCCCTGTCCAACCTGCACACTGACCCAGAGACAGGCTCCCACAACCTGCTGGCCCTGCTGCCAACAACGCTACAGCACTGTGAGGAGATTCACAATGAGGTGGGGACATGGTGTGTGTTCACATGCATCCGCATGTGTGTGTACACATTTGTTTGTGATTTTTGCACAATTTCATGTGTGTGTGTGTGTGCTGTTGACATTTATTTGTATTGGCACTGTTAAGTCTGTATAGGTGTTTATTTTTAACTAACCTGTTGCCCTTATTACTACTTATGGAGCGGGCCTGAATCAAACAACATTTGGAAATGTTTTAAAATAGTTTTAGCCTGCTTGGAGTACCAGATGAGTGAGGTTTGCTACATTGGACAACAGAGCATGTGCCAATAACCGTTAAACAATAGCATGTCAGCCTTTGAAAGTTGTAATACATTTTTCTGTGATCATGAACCTTCCTGACACCATCTGAATTCTTCAGAGGCTGCAGTGCTCGACCATCTGGTACTCCAAGGAGGTTAAAGATGGCTAACAACCATCTGCAAATATGACAAAATTTCATCAGGACAGGATCACAGAACATATTAGAAAAGTGTCATGAAATATAGAGAATTCAGGCATATGAATAATATGGATAAATATCTGGGAGAATTGAATTTATTTGAAGAAAGATATAAGCGTATGCATGTATGCACACAGTACACTGCACATATTGAATACATACCCTCTGGGGTTTATTTATTTGACTATAGCCTACAATATTTTTTTCATATCAAGTCAACACCATTCCATGTTGGGGTGCTGGGTTAACCAGACAAAGTATTATCAGGGACTAACAATACAGTATGGCAAAACATAGTCAAAGGAATTGATAAGCAAGAAACATGCATGATACAATTTAATCCTGGTTTAATATGCCCTTTCCATTTCCTCTGCATCATGGGACTAACAGACCATACTGGTTGTTTTTACTCAGGGAAATGCCTGCAATATGAAATCCAGGTTGTTCTCATTTGTACTGGCCTGTGATTGATCATGAGGCAATAGCCTCTCCATATGTTATCTAAAGATGGAGTCATGCCCCGCTCCCCTCGCTAACCCCTTTTCACTCACAAGGAGTGATGCTGGCTTGGGGTATTGGGAGATGAATTGAAGTGAAGTGAGGTCAAAAAAGAGGAACGCGAGGGGCCGCCTGCGGAGCCACCTGCCCCCTGTGCTAGCTTGCCACAGGCCAACAGTTAATATAGCACTTCACCTCTCCCCCTTTACACCCCTGGGCTCAAAGCGCACATCCTAGCCGACGCTAGCACCCAGGCCCAACAGCGGGACGCCATGACAGATGAGTCTGACGTAAGGTTGTTTAAAGGTTGTAGACAATATTAATTATTCAGTCCTGCCAAACAATAGGGCTGTCTGTGTCAGGAGGGGCGCTGCGCTAGTTGAGCTAGCAACACCTGCTATTTTGCTGCATAGCGCCACAGGATTACCAAGCACAGGCCCTCGCCAGGAGGGCCATGCAGGTTTATTTAGGAAAACAGGATGCTATTTATAAAAGAGCAGGTGTGTGCCTATCTATGTGTGAATGTTTAAGTAAGGGGGGTGCTCTCAGGGGCTCAACCCTACCCTACCTGGCGCTCACAATGATAGATGTGGCCATTTGTTTGGAGTTGCCCACGAGAGCAGAACACCCACTTAAATGATGTATTGGTGGTGGAGTTATTTATGATGGCGGCCCACTATGGCGTGTGGCGTGTGCATATTGCGCAGGTCGTGTTTGACATGGACGGCCGAGGAGCGAACAAGGCTGAGACGCGCAGGCGGCCTGACCTGAGCAGTGCCTTATGGGCCTTTCCTTAAAAAGTGCTAAACAGCAAGCTAGCACCGGCTGACGTGCCACAGATATATTGTGCAATGTGGTGCAATGGGGGGGGGGTGGGGGGGTGGGGAGGGGACTGGAGGTTGACACTTGTCAGAAGACGTGGGCGGGTCTGACGATGATGAAACAGGGCGTTTGCCATCTGAGTATGAGTGTTCAGCGATGGGGCGGGATGTCGAGTTGAAGTAGGGGTAGATGGGAGACAGAAATGAAGAAAACTGAAGTTCCCACCTGTTTGTTAAGCATGGTCCCTCTCACTGTCTCTTTTTAATCTTTCCCCCTGTCTTAGATGGCGAAGGTTGGGGTAGTCTCACATAGCATCGCCACACGGCCCCCGTGTGCATGTTTGGCTTTGAAATGCTAATCCCAGATGCAAACGTCTTGTCTCATTTAAAGCCACTGTGTCACTTCCCAGGTGGGTGTGTGACAGAGTGCCCTGAGGGACCCCGTATAATGATGCTAGTCCCCCCACAGTAAATATTGAAGGAAGCGACAAGGTTTTCCCACATGTTCAGGCAGATAGTAAACTGTAAACTGTGTGGAAGCAGGTGTGTGTGACCTTCCAATGTCCTGTTTTCAGGCCAAAATGTCTCCCCAGGCTCTTGGGTCGCTGTTTGGCTTTGAAACACCTTTCCTTCGAGCCTTATGCTGGCAATATCATTGCAATCTTTTAAATCATCTCTCAAAACACATTTTTTTCTGTCAGCAGATCTGTGCAGTATGTAGTTTGTACTTGTTTGTCCTGTTGTATTTACCAGTTTTATTACTCATTATCGGTGGTTTTAATTATTGTGAGACATTTTTACTACGTCTGTTAGGATCACAAGGGATAAAATGTTCTAAAATTGAATGTGTTTCAACCGTTCTGAGCTCTGCTAAATCATGATTTAACAAAAGATTCCTGTTGTTTTCTTAAGTTTTAGTTAATTTAATGACATTGGTCAAATGTATATGAAGGAGCTCTTCTTCAGTGGCAGTTAAGATGGGAAGACTACTTTTAGCTTCTGTTGTGGCCTGAGAAACATAATTGAACACTACTATTTTATAGATATAGAAAGAAATGGAAATGTATACGGCAATCTGCGAATGTACAGTATAACCTAGAATGACCACTCTGGCAAGTGTGTGATGAGTGTACATTGCGTGCCTGGTTGCTCAGAGAGAGCTGGGGGCACCAGTTCTCCTGGCTGATGTGTGAGGAGGCCGGGAAAGGCAAACAGAGAACGGCAGAGTAGGATCGATCCCACTCTCATCAGCTCCCACCTCAGGGCCATGGCCCGGAAATTGATTGGACCCGCTCAGGGAATACCGTGAAGGTGTAGAAAAAAAAAAACGTGCCTCATTAAATTGGAAAAAAGGCTTCAACTCCAGAGTTGCCGTAGTGGGAGGCAAGTTGACTAATGTAGGGCTAATGTGTAGTTAGTGTGTCCATCACCTGGAGAGATGACAGCAACTGCTGCAGGGGAGTCACTAGCTCTCCTCTTGCTCCCCCACGCCGTCACAGAGAAAAACCAGCCCTAACAACCACTCTCTTCTTCGCACACACCTTCGATCTGTCTGCTTGGGTAGGTGGCATTTAGTCCGAGTACCCCTCTTGGTAACTCTCAGCTGGGTGGCCAGATTCCAAATGCCACGTAGCCAACACTCCTCGCTAGCTTTAGATGGTCTGCTTTGTGGCTGCCACTGGCCTGCGCAGTGGGGTACAGGCAGCCATGTCAGCTCAAAGTGGAGACACAGGTTGGTTTCTTCTCACTAAAGGACAGGCAGACAATCAGAGAGATGGAAGGAGGGACTGACAGAGAGAAAAGGACGTCCAATATTGGCGCTCAGCGGCTTTGTTGTGTGTTTGAGCTGTAGTGATCGAAGGGGAGTGGATTTGGAGAGTGTTGAGGGGACCATAAAGGATGACATTTCTTTGAAGGGTGGCTTGTATGGAGTGACTGAGAGGCTGCTGAGCAGTGCCACTGGCTGTGTATTCTCCCTGACATGCCCCAGTCCTTGCATGTCATCCCTGCTGTGATCAGAGCCTATTGGAAGCAAATGGCAGGATGATTCTGTGCACAACTTCTACACAAGGCAGACCTCACTCAAGTTGTTTCTGCAAATAATTCTCGCCATTTGTTTTAACTTGCTTGGGGTAGGTGACTTGCTTCATAATACAGAGCAATGGCCACTTAAAAATTGAAGCTCAATAGTATATGCTCAGTGTTCACACTCTTCCATGGCACTTTGATTAGCAAGAATCAGGATGTTGGCGACTTGATATGAGTTCAAAACTACAGTATATATATTTTTTCTTTCTAGCACAACCACTTAAGTCACTTCACAAAGATTCAAAGTTCCGAAGCTATTCGACAAGCCGAAAAGCAGTTCTGACGGAGCATACTAACTTGCAGGTTTTATAATGAAGGGACAAATCTTCCTCCCATAGATTACGCTCATATAAATAATACATTGCATTGGCTGACATTTTTTGGACAACAACAAATTCATAAGACCTGTGTTTGCTGGTTATCTTTTGTTCCAGTGCAGGATTTTTCATGTTACTGCACTGCAGCAAAAGGTTCTAGAGAGGATGTGAGGGTGGATGCCATGCTAAGCACTTGACATCAACAATAGAGATGTCATGTCGTTGTATCTCATGTTTCAAGTCATTGACAGCATTGACTTTTCAATACTTAACCAAGATCTCAAAACCATTGAGTAATATGTTTCATGGTCCTCCAAAAACTTATCAGCTAGTTCAAATGAATTGTATGCGAGTATAATTTGTAAGAGACAGGGCTGCGTGAGGGTGGAAACTGGTTCATACAAAACATTTTGCTATTTGAATGGAGACTTTTTGGGTAGAACTCACCCACTTAAACCTTGTTGTGACTATGAGTTTGCAGCTCTAAAACAGGTCTGTTGTATACATTGGCTAATGCTCTGTGAGAAGAACAAAACCAAAATAGTTTTCAGAAAAGGAACAATAGCTCTCTCTGTCCCATTTGATATGTGACTCCTTTGTATGCAAAGACTTTTTGTGTTGTACAGTTGTCGGCGTCAAAATGAAATGGAGCGTGCATTGTTTTGGGTGGATGATGCTTTGTAGGACGTTTTGGGGGAGGGCAACTTACAGCGTCTTGTGTTTACGTTGGCGGCATTTGGGGCAATCTTTGACATACACGCTCACATTGGCAACTGTATTCAAAGCCACTCACACACCTATGTAGACAGATACACGCAAGAGCGCAAACACACTGGTGCAAATACAGGTACAAACACACAAACATGCACACGAAAAGACACTTAGAAAATAGATAGGCTACACCTGGCTACATGAAGCATCCTTGCGAGGATTAAATCAGCACTTCAAAAGAGCAGGAAACAAAAATACTCCCAGCGGAGGAGAGGGGAGCGGCTCGGCAGCCGAGACTGTCATCTCCAGACGGAGCGAGGGAGTGGGAGGGGAGGGGAAGGAGGGAGGGAGGAGAATGAGGACAGGAGAAGGAGGGCGGAGTTTTCAGGTGTGCTGGCTGGAAGGTGTGTATGTGTGAACAGACATATTCACATTTGTGTGTGATGTCTGTTTGTCCGGGTGTTTGTGTTTGGTAAGGTTGTGATTGTACTCATAGAGATGACCAATGTTTGTACTGTTTGCGAAAGGACAATTTTTAAGTCTTACTAAGGTAATTTAGTCTTTACTGTGTTTCTCCTTTTAGAGACCTCATAACGTGATTGAATATACTTTGAAGTGATTTTATGACAAATAAAATATGCAACAATTAAACTTTTTTCAAGGGAAAAAAAAAAAAAAAAAAAAAAAAATATATATATATATATATATATATATATATATTTTTTTTCCCTTGAAAAAAGTTTCATTGTTGCATATTTTGTTTTTATTTGTCATAAAATATATACATATATATATATATATATATATATATATATATATATATATATATTCCCCAAGCCCAACATTTTTATTTTCTCACAGAGAAAATTTAACACATTGAAATATGAAATATATAACAATTTTGATAACAATTTTTTTTTTTTGCTTAGACAGAAAATGTACGACGGTAAACACTGAAATATTTCATTCAGAAATGAGATTGTTACTAGGTGAAAATTCTACACATTGCAAAATTAAACCATCTGATGCTACTTTTTACAATTTTTTACTTGGTCAAATTTGACAGACCATTTTCGAAGTAAAATGTCAATTGAGGATCAACAGGAATTCACAGTATATTTGTTTGTACATGTTTGACATTATAAATTTCCATATGTACAGTATCTTTATTTCATATGATAATTTAATTATTTACAGTGCAATATCAAATAATGTAC